>NW_028225269.1:65000-665000 GCF_052327205.1 Somniosus microcephalus | reverse complement strand
TTGGAAGAACTGGATAATTTTAACTCGACCATTCCATTTTGCTCCGGCCTTTTCTCATCCATACCTTCAGCTTCGACACTTTCCCGCTGCTGAACAGTCAATCACACAGCTGCCACCAAAATTATTTTTACTTGCTTGTCGCAAATTTTACAACAGCTGGAACAAGAGAGAATCAGGTTTCTACCGAGATTTGAACTCGATTCAAAGTCCAGAATGCTCACCATTACACCATGGAACCCTGATACACTATATTGAGGCCAATTCGCTTTTCTCCAACTAACCTACCATTCACAGCTGCTGAGTATTTCCAGCAAATTCTGCTTTATTACAACTACCAGCATTCGCAGCATTTTGTCTTGTGTGAGAAAAGCAAATGGAATCCTGGGCTTTATAAACAGAGGCATAGAGGGCAAAAGGAAGTAAGTTATGCAAAACCTTTGGAGTATTGTGTGTAATTCGGGCACTGCGCTTTAGGACGGATGCGGGACTTCAGTTCCGTGGAGTAGTGGAGAAGAAGAGGTTGTTCTCCTCAGGGGAGATTTTGTCGACGTGTTCAACATCATGAAGAGTTTTAATAAAGTAAATAAGGTGAACATTTTCCAGCGGCAGAAGTGTTGCTAACCAGAAAACACATATTAAGGTGATTGGATAAAGTAACAGTAATAACGTACTCTCGGGCTTTTGTTGGCCGATTTACTGGTAAAGCTGGGAATTGAGGGGAAACTGGTTCATGGTTTGTAACACAAGCAGTGCGCCGGGTCAGACCGGCCCGGCTAGCTCAGTCGGTAGAGCCTGAGACTCTTAATCTCAGGGGCAGTTTGTGTTTCAAATTATTGGGCTGATTTCACAGGCGATCCCCAGCTCCAAATCCCCCGGCACCTCTCGGTCAATGACTCTTTCAAAAAATGCGATTCAACAACATTATCAGGAAATCTGAAGTGTTTATAAACACCGGCAGCTGACACACCAGGGAAGGCCTCACAGTATTGGACACAGAGTGAAATACACTGAAGTGTTTATAAAACGTTACAGAGCACAACACGTGTGTAAAATTCCCCATTGTTTTCTCGGCCCTGATGGGTTGTGAAGGGAGAGATGGGCCAAAGTCCCACTGAGCTGCACTGACCCAGAGCCAAGGTGAAATT
Source organism: Somniosus microcephalus (assembly GCF_052327205.1). NCBI lineage: Eukaryota > Metazoa > Chordata > Chondrichthyes > Squaliformes > Somniosidae > Somniosus > Somniosus microcephalus. Next base: position 663,855 of record NW_028225269.1, on the reverse strand, counting down.
AAAGTCAGTTCAATCTTTAGCAGCGAGCGGCTGGAGAGAGATAAGATTCCGGAATCAATGAGAGATTTTCTTATTTTGTTGAACCGTATTTATATGAAACACTCATTGACCGAGCTGGGAATCACCTTTAAAATCAGCCCAAAAATTTAAAACGCAAACTCCCCACCGTGGGGATGAAGTATCCGACACTCCACCGACTGTGCTAGCCGGACTGGTCTGTCGCAAGGACCCTGCCTGTGCTCCAGTTTCCTCTCAATTCCCCGATTTATCAGTAAATCCACCAACAAAAGCCCGAGGGAACCTTATTACTGATTCGTTATCCAATTACTTGAATAGAAAGCGAGCGGAGGAGAAGGATTGAGAGATTTTAGTGTGGGACAGAAGTGATGTTGTTTGATGGAGAAGCGAAACAATCTTAATCAGTGCAGAGAGAGGTGAGTCAGTGGGTCACCTTCTCCCTTAACACATCCTTCTGACTCACGGCTGACAAACTGAGCAGAGATTTCGGGACTGCAGCAATTATCACGCTCGCCTTACACGCGAAATGCCCCCGGTTCCGCTCCAGGACGGGATGAATGATTTTGGAACTTGCTTCAAGTGAATCTCCAGGGGCGAGTTTCTTCCCCTGTGTAAAAACGGTGACAGTTGTCGGTCCCTGTTTAACTGAACAATGGCTGCACCAGATTCCCTGTGTGATAAACACTGAACATTTTTAACCAACTCCTCAAATACCATCTGTAAAATGAGAACTATTGAAAATTCATCGCAAGCAAAACACAAAACACTTATGAAAATTTTGCCTGTCACTCGGTGACCATGTTAGGATTCCCTTCAGTCTGAAACAGAAAGTTGATTCATCAGTTAGAACAATTGTTCATCTTTTTACAGAGTTTAATGATTTCAGTGAAATTCAGCTAATAAATTGTATTAATACAAAATGTAATCCTGGACATGCATGTGAAGACCCCGGTTCTCTTCTGTGATGTTCTTACATCAAGTTAGAGAACAGGGTTTCCGTAGTTTAGTGGTTATAAGATCCTTGGTTCGATACCGGGCAGAAATATTTTGAACACCTTCCCCATTAAAATTGAATTAATTTTAAAAAGATGGAAGAATTGATTTTGTGGTTAAATATGAATAAAGTTAAGAATCTCAAAGAACCCTTGTATTTTACCTGAACAACTCTGCACAGACTACAGTTCTACACAGATACCGACAGTGTCCCTCCCTCACTCCCGTTTCCTGTTCTGAGGGTGCAGAAACCCCCTCTCAAACCTGCACATTGGACTGGTTTCAGTGGATCCACGGGAGACCTTTAAAGGATCCTGCAGCGTCGCCTCGGAAAATAACCAGAGATCATCACCATATTTCATACACGGTAGCAACCCCATCCATTTCATCGAAGTCCCCTTTTTACTGTCTTAATAATCTCAATTATGACCAAAAAACCTCTTTGACACTGAAAATTTACTTTTATAAGCACAGAGTCTCATTCATTCAGATTTTAATTGTTGCTGGAGATTTTTAAATTACAAAATCTTGTTCTTACTTTTTTCTGTTTTTTCTTTCTCCCTCCCTTAATCCAATCTATCTTTTCCATTCTTTATTTTGCTTTCTGCATCTAGTTTGACATTGAATTTGCTCTCCGAACTGATACGATATGGCATCATAAAGGTTATGTTTCTCGACTATTAGTGATCCATTAATGATGTAAGACATGTGAGTTCAAATCTCACCGCATTAGCTGGGGATATTAATTTAAATTAAATAAAACTGGAGTGGTGACAATGAAACGACCAGATTGTCTTAATAGTTCACTAATGCACTTTAGGGAAAGAAATCTACCGTTCTTACCCAGCCTGGCCTAAATATGACTCCCGACATACAGCAGCATGTTGTCTCTTAATTGTCCTCTGAAATGGCCTAGCAAGATACTCAGTTTCATCAAATAACCACGAAAAACATTAATAAGAATAAAACCGAATGGACCCCCAGCACTGACCGACGTACCAGTTTCGGGATGACAATGGCCCGCCCAGTCGACGCTGCAAAGTCCTCATCATTAACATCTGGAGTCTTGTGTCAAAATTGGAAAAGCTATTAGCCTGTCATTGTCATACTTACAGAATCGAACCTTTCCCCCAAAGTCCCAGACTTCTCCATCAACATCGCTGGTTTTTCCTGTCCCACCGGCACAACAGATCCACCAGAGGTGCCTCGACATCGGTATTCAGTGTGGAAGGAGGGGACCTGGGAGTCCTCAACATTGACGCCAGACCCCGGTCTCATGGCATCAGGTCAAACATGGGCAAGGACGCCTCCTGCTGATTATCACCTACCGTCCTCCCCTCAGCTGAAGAATCAGTATTACTCCATGTTGAACACCACTTGGAAGAAGCACTGAGAGTAGCAAGGGCACATAATGCACTGTTCGTGGCGGACTTCAATGTCCATCACCACGAGTGACTCAGTTTCACCACTACTGTTCGACCTGGCTGATTCCTGAAGGACACAGCTGCCAGATTGGTTCTGTGGCAGATGATAAGCGAACCACCACGAGGGAAGTAGCTACTTGACCTCGTTTACACCAATCTACCTATCGCAGATGCATCTGTCCATGACAGTATTGGTCGGAGTGACATCTGCATCGTCTTTTTGAAGACGAAGTCCCGTCTTCACATTGGGGACACAATCCATCATGTTGTGTAGCACAAGCACTGTGCTAAATGAGTGAGATTTTGAACAGATCTGGCAGCTTTAAAACTGGGCATCCATGAGGCACTGTCGGCCATTACCAGCAGCAGAATTTTATTCCAGCACAATCTGTAACCTCATGCATGGCATATCCCTCAATCTACCATTATTTTCAACAAGGGGACAAACCCAAGTTCAATGAGAAGTGTAGAGAACCATGCTAGGAGCAGCACGAGGCGTACATAAAGTGAGGAGTAAACCTGGTGAAGCTGCAACACAGGACCACATGAATGGTAAACAGCAGAAGCAACGTGCTACATGATAATGAAGCAGTCCATGCCCACATGCAACAAGACCTGGACGACTTACAGGATTGGGCTAATAAGTGACAACTTACATTTGCGCCACAGAAGTGCCAGAGAATGGCTATCTCCAACAAGCGAGAGCCTAACCACCGCCCCTTGACATTCAATGGCATTACCATCGCCGAATCCCCTACTATCAACAACCTGGAGGTCACCATTGACCAGAAACTTAACTGGACCAGCCACATAAATATTGTGGCAACAAGAGCAGATCAGAGGCTGGGTATTCTGCGGCGAGTGTCTCACCTCCTGACTCCGCAAAACCTTTCCACCATCTACAAGGCACAAGTAAGGAGTGTGATGGAATACTCCCCACATTTAGGGATGAGTGCAGCTCCAACAACACTCAAGAAGCTCGACACCATTCAGGACAAAGCAGCCCGCTTGATTGGCACACCATACACTACCTTAAACCTTCACTCCCTCCACCACCAGTGTACCGTGGCTGCAGTGTGTACCCTCTACAAGCCAAGGCTTTTCCGGCAGCACCTCCCAAGCCCGCGACCACTTCCAGCTAGAAGGACAGGGGCAGCAGGCACATGGGAACACCACGACCTCCAAGTTTCCCTCCAAGTCACACACCATCCTGGCTTAGAAGTATATCGCCGATCTTTCATTGTCGCTGGGTCAGAATGCTGAAACTCCCTCACTAACAGCGCTGTGGGAGCACCATCGCCACATCGACTGCAGCGGTACAAGAAAGCAGCTCACCACCACCTTCTCAAGGTAATTTAGGGATGGGCAATAAATGCTGGCCTTTCCAGGACGCCCACATCCAACAAACAAATTAAAAAAAGCGATCCCACAACCAAAGTATCTTATCACAGATCTGCAGTCCTGCACACCCAGTCTTGAATAGTGGTGGACAATTAAACAATTAACAGAGGGAGGATGCTTCATCAAAATCCCCATCCTCGATGAATGCAGAGCCCCGCCAGAAGGATCAAGTGGATGGTCCATCTCAGCCTCCTCCTCAGGTCCCCACCATCACAGAAGCCAGTCTTCAGTCAATCCCATTCAATGCACTTAATATCAAGAAACGACTGAGCGTACTGGATGAAGCAAAGAATAAGGGCCCCGACAAAATCCAGGCTGTAGTCCTGAAAACTTGCAGGACTAGCTGCGCCTCTAGCCAAGCTGTTCCAGCGCAGCTACAACACTGTCATCTACCCGACAAAGTGGAAAACTGCCCAGGTATGTCCCGTCCATGAAAAGCAGGTCAAATGCAATCTAGCGAATTACCACCTCATTTGTCTACTCTCAGTCATCAGCAAAGTGATGGAAGGTGGCATCAACTGTGCTATCAAACGGCACTTCCTCACCAATCATCTGTTCACCGATGCTCAGGTTCAGTTCTGCCAGGATCACTTTGCTTTAGACGTCATTGCTGCCTTGGTCCACAGAGACACCAGAGCACAGGTCACTGATGGGGCTCTGCCCTTTCTGCTTTTTATGGGGGTCAGTCGCAAACTGATTGAGAACAACGAACCTACAATAGGCTTGCAATTGAGCATTGGCCCTTCCTAGTCTGTGGGACTCAGTACCACACTGCTTGAGATGGAGCAACATGCCACAGGCCGGGGATGGAGCCTGGGCCCTTCCTGCACTGTGGGGCTCAATAAAACACTGCTTGAGATGGAGTAACACACCACAGGCCGGGGATGGAGCCTGGGCTTTCCATGTTCTTTGTGGGGCTCAGTACCACACTGCCTGCAATAATCTAACAGGTCTAAGGTCAAGGAAGGAAACTAATCACATTCTGTTGTGTGGGGCTCAGTACCACACCAGGTGAGATCTGAAAACACTGCTCACAAGCGGAGCCCCTGGGGCGGAGCCATCAGCAGCCTCCCTGCAATAACAGAATTAGAGGAGGGTCTGAGGTTGTTATTTCAATGTTTATAAGCTAATTTCACAGGCGAACACCAGCTCGGAATCCCCCAGCTCTGAATCCCCCAGCAGAGAATTCAGTGTTGGACACAGCGAGAAATGCACTGAAATATTCAAATAAAGTTACAGAACACAACACATGTGTAAAATTCCCCGTTGTTTTCTCGGCACTGATGGGTTGTGAATTGAAAGACACTGGGCCGCACTGATCCTGAGAGATGGTGAAATTATATCAAGTTCAAACTTAAGCAGCGAGTTGCTGTAGAGAGATCAAAGTCTCGAATCAAGGAGTAAATGTGGTGTTACTGTTGTTGAATCTTATTTATATTAAACACTGTTTGAATTCCCTGCTGGGTGTTTCAGAGCTGGGGATAACCTGTGAATTCAATTTAAAAACATTGTTGTACTGTGGCAGTGGCGGAAATCTGATTGGAGGGATTCAAACATGGAGTTCCGGGAAGCATGCTATGGATTTGGGAGGCGTAAACACGTTCGAGGACGTTGAAGAGGAAAGGGAGCATAGAGGTTGGGCGGTGGTTAGCAAGGACGGAGGGGTCAAAGCTGATTTTTAGAGGGGAGAGATGATGACAGCAGATTTGAAGGAGAGTGTGACAATACCTGTGGAGAGAGAACAGTTAACAATACCAGCTTACATGGGAGCCAGAAAAGGAAGTTGGGTGGTTAGCAGTTTGCTGGGAATAGGGTCGAGGAAGCAGGAATTGTGTCTGGTGGACAAGATGAGCATGGAGACGTCATGAGGGGAGATCGGAGAGAAACTGGAGAAAGATGCGACTTCAGGGCTAGGGCAGAGGGAACCTCAGAGGAAGTTCGGCCCAATGGGCTGGGGGAAGGACTGGACGTGGCAGAGGCATAGAATGGATGGTCTCAGTCTTAGTGACAAAGGAGTCTATGATCTCCACACGCATTTTTTTGGAGATGGAAGAGATATGGGAGAGGGTTTTAAGAAGACTTTTTTTGTAGTAGTTAAAAAGAGCCAGCAATTATCTTTGCAATCCAGAATGATCCTCGAATAATGTGCAGCTTTGGCAGACCGGAGCAGGAATCTATAATGGTTTATGTAGTCCAGCCAGATCTGGTGGTGAATTGATATACTAGTTGTCCACCATATTCTTTGAAGTCTGCATCCCTTGGACTAAAGGGAGCGAAGATGAGGGCCATCCAGGGGGAATGGTCAGGGTGATAGTGTGCGTGGTTTCAAGAAAGACTAGGGCACCGAGCTGGGGTGAGGTTATGGTTCAGCATATCAGTAGCTGCAGAAATGTCATGGTGAATGGTGGCCCAACGTCTGGACAGTTGTGATTTAATAAGTACAGTTATAAGTGCTTTATAAGAGAATGTTTTCCACGCACGGACAAATAACGGAGTGACGTTGGGGGTGGGTGCGGAAGGGGATTGCGGCTACAGCGCTACACAAGGAAGTGGTCAGAGATTGCCTTAACTGTGATTGACACTATGGGTGTAGCGAGGCCACGAGAGATGGCAAGATCAAGGGGAATGCCATGAATATTGGTTGAGGAGTTTACATGGAGGGAGAGGTTAAGAGTGGATAGGAGTCTACTGAACTCAAAGGAAAGAGAGTATGATGAACTGAGATGGAGGTTGAAATCACCGAGGATGAGACGCTCACTGCAGAGGCTGAGGGAAGAAAGCCAGTTAACATATCGCAGTGATATTATTTTTATGGTGCTTGGGTGAGCGGTAGAGAAACGAGAATTTTAAATGGGGTGATAGGGGTGGATGGAAGTCAGATGCTCAAAAGATAAGAAAGGACCAGAGGAGTAGAGGGGCAGACCAAGTTTTGATTTGGTGATGAGAGCCACACCTGCACCGTAGCGGTCTGGGCGGGGTGAGTGGTGGAAGGTAATTTAAGTGTAAGGTCTCATCACCACCCAGCCAGGTGTCCATCAAGGTCACAATATTGCTGCAATCATCAAAGATAAGCTCATGGATGGCAAGGACCTTGTTCACAGGTGAACGGACTTTCTGGAGGGAGATGCAGAGAGTGTTGGTGATGGCTGATCCATTGCTAGAATACACAGGGTCAACACTGTGATGGGTGAGTTGGATTGGGGTGGGTGCAGAAGGGAAATGTGCCTGGAGTGCGATACAAGGAAGTGGTCATAGATTGCCTCAACTGTGATTGACACGATGGGAGTAGCGAGGCCACAAGTGTTTGCAAGATCAAGCCTGGGATGGCGGCAGGAGAGTGGGCAGGCCAAAGTTTAATGAAGGTTTAACGTAGGGATTTAGGAGGGGAAGTACTCGAGAGAGCAGAGATGAAAGGAGGCATGACGACAGAGGACAACAGTCAAGGAGTGATATGTACAAAAAAAAGAGTAAGAAAAAATGGAAAAATAAGTGATTGGCTCGGGTCCAGAGCAGCAGCCAAAGTCTCCATGCGAATGGAGACAGGGAAAACTTAAGTTACATTAGCATTGTTATAAAGCAATTATTCAATACATATTTCCTGGTAGCAACAAGGAATATTTAGGCGACAATTGGAGGAATTCCAGAGTTAAAGACATATAACTCCAATGGCGACAAGAGCAATTCTGAGGCTGGGTATTCAGCTGCAAGTGACTCACGTCCTTACACCCTAAATCGTTTCCTTCGTCTACAAGGCACAAGTTAGGAGTGCCATTCAATACCTTCCAATTGCCTGGATGAGTGCAGCTCCAACAACACTCAAGAAGCTTGATACCATCAAGGAAAAAACAACCCACATGCTAAGCTCCCCATCCACCAATTTAAACATTCACTCCCTCAATCACCGGGGTGTCGTGGCTGCAGTGCATACCATCTACAAGATGCATTGCAGCAACTCGCCAATACTTCTTCGACAGCACCTCACAAACCCACGCCCTCTTCCACCTAGAAGGATAAGGGCAGCATCGGCATGGGTGTACCACCTTCTGCAAGTACCCCTCCAAGTCACACACCATCCTGACTTAGAAGTTTATTGCCGTTCCTGCATCGTCGCTGGGACAAAATCCTGGAACTTCCTCTCGAACAGCACTCTGGGAGTATCTTTACTACAGGGACTGCAGCGGTTCAAAAAGGCAGCTAACCACCACCTTCTCAAGGGCAATTGGAGAGGGGCTAAAATGTTGGCATTGCCAGCATTGGCCACATCTCAGGAACAAATAAGAAAAAGCCTTCAACTGATAGGATCCTCGCAAGGTTTGTGACTAAAGAGACCTGAGTACAAATTCTAGGCTGACACTCCCAGTATTGAGGTGTTCACATGGGACGTCAAACCGAGGCCATGTAAAAGATCACATGGCACAATTTTGCTTTTAGAGCAAGTGAATTGTCCCTTTTTTCCTTCGCATTATTTACTCGTCAACAAACTGAGAAACCGATATCTGATCATAATCACTGTGCTGTTTTAGCAACATATATTGTGTTGTTCAACTGCCGACTGAAAATCTAACATTACAACATTGACTACACTTCAAAAGTACAGAGTGCTGTTGTTGCAACATTGGCTGTGGACGCTGAGTCAACTGGCCTTTTAAAGACAGCAATCGATAGATTTTTGTTAGGTAATGGTATCAATGTAGTGGATGAAAGTGGCTAAATGGAGCTGAGGTAAAGGTATTCATGATTGAAGAGCGGAACACGCTCGAGGGGCTGAATGGCCTTCTCCTGTCCCCACCTTTCTATGTTCCTCTAATGGCATTTTCAATGCTCGGAGGTGCCAGCTGATATTTGGCTGCAACTTAGTGTACAGAGTGAGGCAGACCTAGCTTGTATCAATCTTTAGAGGGTAACGCCTCGATATTTTCAGAGACAGCAGAGAGGTTAAACATGCAGAAAGCTCTTACAGCCTCCTTTTCAATGGAGTCGGCGGTACTGAGGCTCTATGTGTTTCGTGTACAGTGGAGTCAGATTTAATAAAAATTTTAAAAAGGGACTGTGATAAATACTTGACAGGGAAAACATGGCAGGGCTACGGGGAAGGAGCAGAGAGTGGGACCAACTGGATTAAACTTTCAAAGAGCCAGCACCGGCAAGATGGGCCGAGTGGCATTCTTACGAGCTGTATTAATCTATCATTCTTTAGGATTTTAGTTCCAGTGGGAGCTCTTACCATGTTAGTGGGTAATGGAATCTTTGATAGTGGAGCAATATTTCCACGGGATAATATGGATTTCATGCACGCAGGTGATCTTCAGACTGTTGGGGGTGGGGTGAATATAGGTGTAAGTCACTGTTTTCAGGTGATACTGGGTACCTTAGCATTTATACAGGGAGCCCGGGTATGGTCTAGTATTCTAATACGGTTGACAGGAGCCTTTGAATAACCAGTAACATGTCAGTATGCTCAGAGTTCTGTAAGAGATTTAAAGTCCCCTAGCAGAGCCTCAACATTAACAAGGGATCTGAGAGTGTGTCATTATTTACATGCAGTAGTGGAGACTTTTCACATTCAGGAAGTTCCCAGACTGGCAGCATTTACAGGGGAGTGAGGAAGCTCGTTTCTGGAGCACTTAAGTTTTCTTTCAAAGTGTCCGCAGAGGGAGATCTAGCATATTTTCCTATTTTTTTGTGCCGTCCATGAGAGTGACACAATATTTCCAGGGCCTGTCAGACAGATTCCCCCTCTGTGGTAATGTTTACATGGGTCTGTGGTGAGGCGAGTGGAAGGGCGTTCCTCGAAAGAGTTCAGTAGTTACAGGGGACCTTCAGATGTATGTTACATTCTCACAGGCCACGGGGCAGTGTGTCAGTATAAAGGGGAATTCCAGCAACCGTCACTTTAATGGCTGAGATTTCTGTGACTGATTCAGTATTTGAGGGGCAAATGACAACGTCTGGTCAATTGTAAGAGGCTGTCTGCCGGATGTAGTCAACATTTGCAGGGTGTTCCCCGGAGCAGGGGGCGGTGGATTGTAATAACATTTCCAGAAGTATTTATAGTATTTTACACTATTTTCTGGGGATCCAGCGCCAATAGTCATTGGAGAACCAGAAAATGGCAGATATTTGTAGGTGATTGTCGGTAGTGGTTCATTATTGACAGGGTTCTATGAATTTGTTAATATTTGCAGAGGGTCCGACAGTCATATAATATTTGCAAGAGGTCCCTGAGAGCTTCCGTGGAAATTTCCTCTGGCTTTCTCGGTATTATTTTGATCACCAGAAACCATGTAGATCTAGATCAGATGTGAATGTCAACGGCGCCAGCGCAAAGTTGATCGGATTTTACTGATGTCACAGGATTGCATGGCATCACAGAAACAATCTCAATCGAGTAAAGATATCTCCTCTCACTTTAATCTGCCTTTTAGACACAATCCTACTTTAGTTATATCAATTATTTGAATAACACTCTGGCCTCTGGTGGTTGTCACTGACGTTGATGTAACATGTGGCAAAATTGGTTTGTTCTATAAAAAGTGTCCGCGTGTAATGGATGAACGAAACCTGTTTGTTCAGTGACTGTAATTAATGTTAGTCTCCATGGATCATAATTGATTCGCTAGAGGGTTTCCAGTATTATAAGTCAGAGGGCTGAGCTCCCAGTGTCAGCGGACTCTGTGTCTCTCAGAGAAAGGGGAACATGGCTCGGAGTCAAAGGCTGCAGATTCACAGATCATCAGCTTTCACACAAAGTGAACGGTGGTCTTTTATGGATCATCTCAAGATACATTTCATTTTTCGTGATATACAGAGTATTTACTATCCAGTACTGGCGGCTTTCGGTGTTCCTTGTAAGTCACTCTTTCCAGATATGATTTCTGTAATTCCTGCTTTAATGTATTACTGTTCTTGTCGTTCACTATCCCAGCCTCACTGCTGTTGGTAAACCAGTCATTCGGTGTAAAAAGATCTATCCTGTGTAAACCATGTTCAATTGTATGGCTACTCTTAACATTTGTTGTCCTACTTTTGCAGCTGGTAATGGACCAAGTTAATCACTATATTCAACTATGCGTTCTATAAACTCTCTTTTAATTTCTTTCTTTCACAATATCGGTGGTTTCTTGTATTAAGTGTATTGAATCCATTGTGTGGATAATAATTTCCAATGTTTCCCTGACATGATTGTTTCTCCAATCACTTATTCACTGGTCTGAGATCAGTCGCATTACTGTTCACCATTTGTTTGATTTGATACAGTCTATTTAGGCATCTGACGTTCTTTGAGTCTATATCATCATCAGTACTGTTGGATAATTATTTGTGTTCAACATTTTGTATTTTGTTGTCTTCATTGAGCGCTTGTATCAAACCAGAAAGATGTCTTGCCGGACTTCGATCTTATCTACATCCCATGTTGCTTTGAAGATTTAAAGGATGTCAGGCGCACACACTTGCCACTGCTCTCTTCCTGATTAATTTAAAATATGTTATTCCTTTGTTAAATTTTATGTCGGCCTTATGTTTCATTCACATTTTAATATTGATTATATTATGGTAAATAAAATGTCTCTAGCAAACAATGCTTCTCTCAGGTAATATATTTAGAATCCATCATTGGTTGATTGGTCAAAATATCATTTTTTACCAATAACTCAATCCACACAGATGCTTTTTCTCTGATCCTGATCCTTTCTCTTTTAATTCCTTACAGTTAACGTGGTGACGATTGTGATCCTGTCTCGGGGAAAGTGCGGTCTCTCCAAATGTGTCACTCGCTACCTGGTGGCCATGGCAGGGGCGGATCTACTGGTCGTTATCATCGATGTGATACTGAGACATATCCCTGTTGTTTATTCTCTAAAGTTCACTTTCATGAGATACCTCCCAGTGTGTAATATCCACGCCGTCCTGCTGTACGCAGTCACAGACTGTTCTGTCTGGTTCACGGTCAGTTTCACCTTTGATCGATATGTAGCCTTGTGCTGCCAAAAGCTGAAAACTAAATATTGTGTGGAGAAAACAGCCATTGTGGTTATAGCAACAATTACTGTGTTTTTCTCTTTAAAAAATACTTTTTGGTTCTTTATGTACACGAGTAAATACTGGTTCGTCAATCAATCCTGGTTCTGCCTTGTAACAGATAGTGTGGCACAATCTCAAGTCTGGGGCGCAGTTGAATTCTTTCATTATATTTTAACTCCATGCATTCCATTTTTTTTGGTCTTGCTGTTTAATGCTTTAACCGTCAGGTACATTTTAGTGACAAACAGAGCCCGCAGGCGACTCCGGAGTCCTGTCGGTGCGGAGAGTCCCAGTGACCCAGAGATGGAGAACCGCAGGAAATCAATGATTATATTGTATGCTGTCTCGGGGAATTTCATACTGTTATGGGCGCTATATATGGTATTTTGTATTTATTGGCGAATGGGATACCTGGGCTACGATGCAGTGTATCTACCTGTGTTCATACGAGAGTTAGGCTTCATGCTTCAGCTCATGGGTTGCTGCACAAACACCTGTATTTATGCGGTGACACAGCGCAAATTCAGAGATGAGTTGAAGAATCTGTTAAAATATCCCTTCACTATAATTTTTAAATTAAATAAAAAATGAGAACAACTCAACACTTGAACGGAATCTGGTCTCAACTTATTTGAGTTCCACTCTCTTGCTGTCTCAGTGATTGGGACATAATGGGCCACATGCTATGCAATCTCTCACTTTTACAGATATCACTAATTTAGGAGGGACAGTCAATATTGCAGATGGGAGCAGGCTGTTGCAAAAGGACTTGGACAGATCATGTGAGTGGAAAAATCCATAGCAAATATAGTTCAATGTGTGGAAGTGAATGCAATTTGTACCAAAGAAAGATTCATCGGAGGATGTTCTAAATGCCGAGAAAAGAGGAATTTCGAGTCCATGTACACAAATTATTAAAACCTAGTAAACAGGCGCAATTGGAAACAATTCTATCGGGTGAATAAAGAGGAACGATTGCCTCTCGTGTTGTGATGAAGGAGAATGGGCTCACCTTAAAATTAGAGCTCAGACATTCCGGGGGGAAATGAGAATTCACTTTGTCAAGGAAGGTTAGTAGAAATCTGGTTCTCACTCCGCCAAAAAGCTGTGGATGTTGGGGCTCAATTGGAGCTGTTAAGACTGAGGTCGACAATTTTTTTGTTGGGGACGCTTATCAAAGCATGTGGAGAAAAGCCTGGTAAATTGAGCTGAGGTGCAGATCAGCCATGATCTAAATGAATGGTGGAACTGCCTCGAGTGGAGGAGTTGCCTGTACCTGTTCCTAATGTTCCTATTTTCCTATGCAAACCCACCCGAATCCAAATCTAGGGATAGTTATCTTTCGAAGCGTCTTTGAGTTCTACTTTGTGGCAAAATGCACAGTTCTTCCCCAGCATCCGGCCTTACATATTGGATATATTGAGCAACTCGAGCCTGTTCCGCAGTTCAATCAGGTCCTGTTCGATCTGCAGCTCAGCTTCATTTATGCACCTTTGTTCCGCAACTCTTGACATCCTTTTCTAACAAAAACTATAGGCAGAGAGTTGCAGTTGTCCACCATCCTTTGTCTGAAATGTTGCTTCCTGATGTCACTCCTGAATGACCGAGCTCTAATTTTAAAATTATGCCCTTCTTCTAAATTCCCCACCAGGTGAAAGATGTTCGCAATATTTACCCTATCAAATCCTTTCCTATCAATTTAAACAATTCTCTTCAATCGCCATCAATCTTTTATACTCAAGGGAGTACGGGACAAGTTTACGCAGCCTGATCTCAATTTAACCTGCCTGTTATCATTGTGGTGCATCTGTGCTGCAACGCCTCCAAGGTCAATATATCTTTCCTCAGGTGCGGTGGCCAGAACTGAATTCAATACTCCAGATGGGGTCCGATATAGGATCTGTAAAACTGAAGCATCACTTCCTCCTATTTTTCTTCCAGCCACCTTGCCACAAAGGCTATCTATCCATTTGCCTTTTAATTCCATTAATACATGTATCTCAGCTGTGTTTTTACATTTATACCTGAGATAATAGGAACATTAGGAATGCTACATTTATTGCCAATTCTCTAAATTCCCTCTGCTGTGGATTAAAAAGCCAGGTGGATGACTGAACAATGAGCTAGGCTTTCAATAAGGACATGACAATTCCACGCCAAGCCCAGTCAATCATGCACTATCCTTCCACTTAACATCTATGGAATTGTGCCAAAGTAGGAAGCCCTATCGCACTGACCTAACAAGCAACAATCTGGCAACAATCATTGTTACAAAATCATAGATAACAGCCAACGTCACAGATTCTTCTATCACCATGCCTGGGTATTTACATTCACACCAATAATCCAGACCCACATGAGGTGGGGGCGTTGTGCTTTAAAGTCGTAGGAGATTGTCCCTGGGAGTCCTTACCATTGATTCTGGATCCTATGTATCATCATGTGTTCAGGAAAAGGATGGAAAAGGAAACCTCCTACTGATTATCACCTACTGCCCTCCGCTAGCTAATGATTTATTACTCATCGATTTTGCATACCACTTGGAGGAAGAACTAAGTGTAGCAAAGCACCGAATATTCTCTGAATAGGGGACCTCAATGTCCATGTATTGGTAGAATCTAAATTGGCTGAGCTGGCCGAGTCCTGAAGGACATAGCTGCTGCAGGTGGTGAGACAACCAATACGAGAGATTAAACTAATTGACCTCCTCCTCACTAATCTGGCTAATTGCATCTGTCAATGGTAGTAATGGTCGGAGTGACTATCACATAGTGCTTGTAGAGAGCAAATGAAGACTTCTCACTGAGATACCCTGCATCGTGACATGTGGCAATATCATCGGGCTAGTTGTGGTAGATTGCAAACTAGTACACCTAGCAGCTCCAAGCCTGGCATCTATAAGCAACAGTGGTCCATCATCATCAGCAGAAATGTATTTCACCTCAATCTGTAACCTTATGCCCCGGCATATCCATCACTCCTCATCACCATCATGTCATATGACACATCCTGGTACAATGAGGCGTGCATAAATGTGTAAGCCATTTAAGACTGAGATGAGGAGGAATGTCTTCACTCAGTGGGTTCTGAATATTTGGAAGTCTCTGCCCCAGAGGGCTGTGAATGCTGAGTCTTTGAGTATATTCCAAGCTGACATAGATAGATTTTTGGACCCTAGGGGAATCAAGGGATATGGATATCGGGCGACAAATTGGATTTGAGGTCGATCATCAGCGATGAACTTATTGAATAGCGGTGCATGTTCGAGGGACCACATGGCCTTCTCCTGCTCCTAATTCTTATGTTCTTATTTTCTTATAAATGCATGTCAGGAGCAGAAACAGGTGTACTTAAACATGAGGTGCCAGCTGCTGAAATCACCGGTCAGGGAACTTTACTTTCATGAGTTTTTCAGGCCCAGTCTCTTTGCTGAGACTATGGCAAATATTGACATTAATATTCTTATCTGGTCGTGGTTTCGCTGTTGCTACAGATGCTTCTACATCTGCTGCTGAAGAGAAACAGGAACAAAAGAACCAGGGGTAATTAGAAGAGTATGACAATGATATGGAGCTTGGTCACTTTGATTAAATGTGCCACTGATCATGATGTTTGTAATTCAAAATAAAGAAAACAAAGACTTGCATTTGGCCCGCGCCTGTCGCGACCACCGAATGTCTGAAAGCACTGTACAGCAAATGCAGTACTTTTTTGAAGTGTAGTTACTGTTGTAACATGGGACAAGCGGCAACCAATTTGCGCACAGCAAGCTCCCATAAACAGCAACGTGATAATGACCAGATAATCTGTTTTTTTTTGTTATGTTCATTGAGGGCAACATATTGGCCAGGACACGGGGGATCAGTCCCCTGCTCTTCATCGAAACAGTGCCTTAGCATATTTTACATCCACTTGAGAGAGCAGACGGGGCCTCGGTTTAACATCTCATCTAAAAGATGGCACATCTGACAGTGCAGCACTCCCTCAGCATTTCACTGGAGTGTCAGCTCAGATTTATGTGCTGAAGTCCCATGGAGTGGGATTTGTGCCCACAACCTTCTGAATCTGTAAGGCGAATTTGCTAGCCACGGAGCCACAGCTGACACTAGAGAGAATCAAGGTGATGTGTGTCTTGGATGGGATCTAAGAGGTGATGATGTTACTCTTTTATTGCTGTCTTGTTCTTGGTAAGAATGTTAAAACAACTGGGAGATTCAGTCAATGTAAACGTGAGATCGGCTACACGATTTCCTGTCGAAAGAGCTTGCAGCAGCGGAGATGAAGGGCCTGAATAATGAGGAAGGGCCACAAAGGAATCAGATTGATTCGGTTGGGATTTTGCCCAGCTGGTTGCAGTGTTTATGTTGATGTACACACATCACTCCATTCTCCAAAATATTGTATTCATTGACATGAGAGTCGGTACCAGAGGGCACAGATTTAAAGTAATTATTAGAAGGATCAGAGGGGAGATGAGGAGAATTATTTTCACGCTGCGAGTTGTTATGATCTGCAATGTAGTGCCTGAGAGTGTGGTGGAACACGATTAAATATTAACTTCCAAAAAGTGAAATGTATAAATACTTGAACATGATACATTTTCAGTGCTATGGCAAAAGACCAAGATGTGGTTCTAATTTGATAGCTCTTTTTAAGAGCTGGCAGAGGCACGATGAGCCAATGGCCTCCTACTGTGCTGTGAAATTGTATGAGGTTTATTGGGGTCAGTAATTGCTTTGCAACTGGACCAACCGTGTAACGTCTTCAAATATGAGATGGCTAGACTACAATATCAATATATTTCTATAAGAAGGAAAATTATCCGTCAAAACATCGTGGTCTGTCGTTAAATAGACAATTGCAAACAAAACTGAAAATTAACATGGCAAAGTAGGATAACCATTGCAGGTAACGCCACAAAGAAAATCGCGAGGAATATAGAAAGTGGGCTGAGGAGCTGAAAAGTGGGCTTAAAAAAGGTACAGAGCAAAAACAAGCCTGATGGTTAATACAAAATTAATCCGTAATGCCTATTAACGTACATTAAAAGGAACATTCCTGTAATGACGGCTTCCTTAGGTTCAGAGACACCGATCTAACTAGTTTTTTTCCCGACCACTCTCTTATTTATCAGTGTTTACTGGGATCACCAGCCTGTATATCTGGGTTTATCGGATTTACTGGGATCAGTAGCCCATTTATCTGGGTTTCTCGTGTTTACTGCGATCACTGGCACCTCCAAGTTAACATTAAGTCACACACCATCCTGACTTTGAAGTATATCGCTGAGGCTTCATCATCACTGGGTTAATTCCTGGAACTCAACACCTAACAGCAGTGTTGGCGTACATTCACCACTTGGACTGCAGCGGTTCAAGAAGGCGTCTCACCAACACCTTCTCAAGGACAACTAGGAATGACCTTGCCAGTGACGCCCACTTTACATAAAAGGTATTAATTAACCTTTATTTTTGAATTGTCAGAGCTTATTGGAATCACCAGCATATAACTGGGTGCATATGAGGTTACTGAGAAAATCAGCCTATATATCTGGGTTATCAGGTTTACTGAGTTTATAACTAGACTAGATAATTCAGACCATGATAAGCTATTTCATCTTGTTAAGAACTGTAAAATCAGAGGACATCGCCTATGTTTGTGGCAGATTTAATCAAAACTAATCCAGTAACAATGTTTCAGTGAGCGAGTGGTCAATCTATAGAAGAGGTGAGAGGAGTTAATATTGATTCATTCCAATACAAATTGGATAGATTTCTTTCAGCAAATAATATCTCGTTGTACAATATTTGAGACTTGACATGTGCAGGTGCAGCATACTTGGGAGAAACAGGTGACTTTGGATCTGTGATTTGCAAAGCTCTCCACAACTGGGGGTTTCCTTGCGACCAGCCTGTTTAATATTAATTGAAGAGGTTGATTGCTATGATTAGTCACCAACTACATTATCATTGCACCATGTGACAGCCAGGATGATAAGAGGAGAACTAGATGGACGTCGGTCTTTTACTGTCTAGCAAAGCCTGTGTTCCTATACCTGCACTACAAAGAACATAAGAAATAGAAGCAGGAATAGACCATTTGGCCCCTTGAGCCTGCTCTGCCATTCGATAAGTTCATGGTCTTGGCCCCAACTCTACTTTCATGCCCGCTCCGCATAACCCTTGAGTAAATTATCTTTCAAAAATCTGTCTGTCTCCAACTTGAATATACTCAATGATTCTGCCTCCACAGCTCTCTGGGGAAGAGATTTCCAAAGATTCATGCCCCTCTGACAGAAGAAATTTCTCCTCATCTCCATTTTAAATAGGCGACTCCTAATTCTGAATCTATGCCCCTTAGTTCTAGATCGCCACACGAGGGGAAAAATCCTCTCTGAATCTACCCTGTCAAGCCCCCACATAATCTTATACGTTCCAATAAGATCACCTATCATTCTTCTAAACTCCAGTGAGTACAGGCACAACCTTTTGATGGAAAGGCTTGATTTATTTCAATTTCCGGAGAAACACTCATTGCCTTGAGCAATTGACCATAGTCATTTCATGAGCACAGAGTGTGGGTGCTGTCAACTTTCGATTCCATTCATGAGGGCACCATCGCTTCAGCCATTCCTGTTATTCCCAGGCATCTTTACCACCTCCCCACCTCAAGACATTAAGGTCAGTTGTATCACCCCAACAGCTAACCCACAGATACTACAATTTAAACCTACTACACCCCACCTTTTCCTTCTCCCCCGACTCAGGTGTAAGTGTGGCTGTCACTTCTCGATTGGATACTTTTGCATTTAATCTAACATCGGCTCCTGTTTTTAACCCTGTTTCATTTCATCTGTTGCGTCACATAATTGTCTATTGATTATTGATAACTATGTTTACAATCTATATCCAGGACGCCCTGTCAGAGCTAAAATAATCAGGTACCATCACTGGATGCAAAGCCAAAATGGAACATTCTTGGCGTATTTCAGGTTATTGAGAAAAATGTTAATGTGTTTGTTGTATAACCAACTTCCTAATTTAACTGGAAGCACATCACACTACTGTTTGCGTCCGGTGTCGTGAGAATAATTCCTCCATTTTCCTCTTGGTTACAGTTGATGTGGTGACAATTGTGATCCTGTCTCGGGGGAAGTGCGGTCTCTCCAAATCTGTCACTCGCGACCTGGTGGCCATGGGAGGGGTGGCTGTACTGGTTATTAACACCTAACAACTAATGCAGATTCTTATTGTTTGTTGTGAAAAATTTATATTTGTGCGGACATGTCCCGAGTGTAACATCCACGTTTCCTGGTTTATGCTGCCACAGTTCAGTTCACCGTCACTTTCACATTTGATTGGTTTGTGCCCATTTGTTGACAGAAGCTGAAAACTAAAGATTGCACTGAGAAAACGGCGGCTGTGGATCTAGGAACACAGGGCTGGAAAATACCCTGGGCTGGTGGCAAAAAATGGGAGCTATTGGGTCGTCCGCCTGTTATATGCAGCATCTGATATGCAGGTCTATTACTGCCAATCGCACTGAATATAATGCACTGTGTATAACTGGCGGCCGATCCGACACCGGTCCCTTACCGCCACTGCCTGAGACGAATTTCTAGGCCAGTGAGTGTGCTGAGATTTTTGAAGAAAAGTTTCTGGCATTTTCTGTATCCCAGTGAATATTGGCTTTCTACCTTTTTGGCGGTTTTGCTGTGTGCCTTTGTGTATAACGTATTCGCTGGTCTGCAGCCTCGTTGAATGAATGCATTACATTTTAACACCATTTATTCAATTTCTTTTGATTTGAGTGCTGTTTGCATTGACGTTCAGACACATTTTAGCCCGCAGCAGAATCCGAGGTTGGACAGAGGCAACAGCCCCACTGACCCAGGGATGGCTAACCGAAGGAAATCCATGCTTCTACTATTTGTTATATATGGGAATTTCATACTGTTATGGGTGGTATTCACGGTTTATTCTATGTGGAGACGATTGGATTATTTGGGGTATCCTGTGTCTCTGTCCACACTGGCACCAGAAATCGGCTTCCTGCTCCAGCTCCTGAGTTGCTGCACGAGTACTATTTAATATGCAGTGATCGAGAGGATATTCATAGAGGAGTTGAGGAATGGAGTGAAATATACCGTCGTAATGATGCTCAAGTTAATTGGATCAGAAGACCAAACACTTTCTAACATTACCAAATAATTATTCATGAGCTATAGAATGCACCACCTTAAATTCTTTATTTCTGAAATATTTCATAAGCTGGTCCAATCCGCAAAGTAAGTTAATCTCGTAGTTCGTGTCCTGTTAGCTATATTGCCATGGATTGGACCCAGACACGAGTTACCTACAGATGCACTTTGAGCAGATATTTGCACAAGAGCAGTTAGCTGATTTAAGCAGCTCGATGCTGAGCCCACAGCCCAGCGATGTTTTGGGAATGAGTGATTGTTGTGATAATTTCCCGAAAAGAGACCAATCGTTCTCAATGTCCTATACATCAGGGGACATTTATTACAACAGTGCTGAGAAGCTTCTCTGTTAATCTTTGAAGAATGAATTTTTGAAAATCCGGTCTGACACCAGAAAAAAGTCAAGGTCGTAGGAAGAATGCCGAGGATATTAATCTCTGCAACATCACTGGGACAGATAGTGAAAATGAATCACCGCCCACCCCACACCCCCTCTGCACCACTGCCTTGTGTTAGTTTATCTCTGTTCTTTGTCTTTGTAACAGGCTCCAGGCATATTTTGAATTGATTACATCGAACATATTCAATTGTACTCAGTGTTCTGTATGCTTATACTGTTCTCCAATAAAACAGATTGAGAATCGAACTAAAATTCACTTTGCACAGTGCTAACTTACTCCACCAGTAAAGAGATTTGAAGAGGACACAGACAGTCCTCGGTATATCAGCAGATAATGTCATTGTGACACTGCCGTTTCCCAGTACAGCACAGTCACGGGTCCACGTACAGCGCACTCATGGTCCCAGTACAGTGCAGTCACGGGTCCACGTACAGCACAGTCATGGGTCACAGTACAGCGCAATCACGGGTCCAGACACAGCGCACTCACTTTCGCAAGACACCACAAACCCGGCGCCAGGTACACCACACAGCCAATTCTTGGTACAACACACTCCCAGGTCCCGGGACAGGACATTCTACAACAACAACTTACAATTACATTGTGGCTTTAAGCTAGTGAAACGTCTCAAAGTCGCTGTACAAGAACGTTATCAAACAAAATGTGAATGCGAGCCACATATCATATATAATTCTATTTTCAAACTACCTTCGATGTAGCCCTACCACCTATTAGAGGTTATACTAAAATTGAAGCCCACGGTATACAAGGGGCACTGGCAGCATGGATACAGATTTTGCTAAAGACCAGAAGGTCTGAAAATCTTTTTATCAGTATTGGTGAACATGACCCTATTGGATTGTCCAGAAAATCCATCTGGTTCACTAATGTCCTTACTCGGTCTGGCTCCAGACCTACAGCAACCTGGTTGACTCTTAACTGCCGTCTGAAATTGTAAAGCAGGCATCTGAGTTGTATAAAGCCGCTACGAGAACCAATCATAACAAACGATAGAAAACAGAGAGTTGTGGTGAATGGCTGATTTTCATGCTGGAGTTTTGTATACAGTAGAATGCGCTGGTTCAGTCCTCGGGGCCCATTCTGTTTTTGATAGACATTAATGACTTTAACCTGTGGGTGGAGGGCAACATTTTCAAATTTGCTAAAGACACGAAATTTTGAAGTGAGCAAGATATTTAAAGACTTCAAGAAGACATAGACAGGCTGGTGGAATGGGCTGTCTCATGGCAGATAAAATTCAACATAGAGACTTGTGAGTTGATACATTTTGGGAGCGAGAATGAGGAGAGACAATACCTGCTAAATGAGACAATTTTAAAGGGGGTGCAAGAATACAGAGAGCTGGAGGTTTTTGTGCGCATATTATTTGAAGGTGGCAAGTCACCTAAAAAACGATTGGGATTGTGGGCTTTATGAATAATGGAATCGAGTACAAGAGGCAGAGAATGATGCTGAACCTATGATGCACTGGTTCGGCTCCAGCTGGTGTATTGTAAACAATTCTGCGTTCCTCGCTGTAGGAGCGATGCAGAGGCTTTGGAGTGTAAAGTAATAGCCATATTTCAGAAGTGTATACCATCCTTTGAACAGAATTCTGCCTTTATTAAAACATGATAAACTGGGTTTAAAAATCTAAAAGCCTCAAAGACACAGGCTGTAAACAGAATACAGGCTTCTGAGATAAGATGAAGGGTTGTTGAGAGAAAACTGTAAACACTATACAAGCTTTTGAAATGGGAATTGATTGTTAATACTAAGACAATAGCCATGTTGAAACACCAGGTTGGAGGTTCCTCTATGTCTGAACATTGGAAGAAACACAATAGCAATGCCCAAGTTAAGTATTATAAACCAACACTTCAAAAAGCATCACATCATTTAAAAAAATAAAATGTGAGTTTGAAAAATTTACATCAAGTAACAGAAATACCTGCCGGAAAATAATTATATGTTAAACTTAGAACAAGGAGACAGAAGTCTGCTTACAGCAATTGAAGTAAATAGGAAAACAATCAATTACTCAGTTGAAGTGTTTTTGTGTTAGATATTGTAAAAGTACAAACTGAAGACTTTGTCAATAATACATCAATAGATGCACCAACCAATCACATTGTATTTGTGTTGAAAATGGAACAGTTAGGGGACACGACGTCTGCTTATAAACAGTTAAGCTGATTTAAAAATTGAAGGGAAGACATTCGTAAGAATGCCATCAAATAGATACAGCAGTCATAACCATTATTTATGATAAACCTTGAACACCTAAAGGTTGAGTCAGAATTATGCAAATTAACAGCTGAACTGACATAAAGATTAGGAGGAAGTCAACAGAAAGAATGATTCGAGATAATGAGCTTACGTCAGCAGAAAACTTCAAAGTATACACCACGGCAAAAAGGTTATAAAATATGGAACATTCAGATAGAAAGACAGAAGTCGCTGAAAGGGGCAAGTGATTCTTAACTTCAGAGGCAGGCTCTGTAAGTTTTTAACTCTTTGAGTCTAGCGAATCAAAAAGGTGCATTTATTTCATTTTGGTGGATACCCTGGATTCGAAAAAATAAGACTTATAAATGTAAAATGTAACGAAGTTAATATTTGAGTATAAGGATTTCTAAGAATAAGAAATGTAACCGATTTGTTATTGAACTGTTAAAGTTGCGATTGACTCACCAGCTTTTAACTACAAGTCGGTTCTATAATAAATCTACATATTTTTAGAATTGTCTCGCAGAGTATATCTGTACCAAACTCGTGAACTCAATCTCTGTACATTCTTTGCTGAGCTGTTACAGAATTCTGGGGGAATATAACGGACCATCATAATATCCAGAATGTTACAGTCTAGTTAAACTTATTGAAAATGTTATCTGGAGGATGGTATCATCTTCAAGTTGTTCCTTTCCTTTAGGGAGAGATAGCGTGGACCTTTAGACCCAATTAAGTGTCTTATAGAATTCGGCTACCTGTAACTTTAGTTGAAGGTGAATGTCTGGGGATTATGCTTCATCCGGGGTAGCCCGAACATTTCTACGACTAGTAATTATCCCTTCAGGAAAGGGTACAGGAGAGATTTGTCAGCATGGCTCCAGGAATGAGGGGTTACAGTTACCTGGATAGACTGGAGAAGCTGGGGTTGTTATCCTTACAGCAAAGAAGCCTAAGAGGAAATTTAGAACATAAGAACATAAGAACATAAGAAATAGGAGCAGGAGTAGGCCAAACGGCCCCTCGAGCCTGCTCCGCCATTCAATAAGATCATGGCTGATCTGATCCTAACCGCCAATCTACTATCACAGAATTATCTCCTGAATCTAACAGAATTAGACACATGAAATAGGAGCAGGATCAGGCTACACGGCCCCGGGGCCGGCTCCGCTAACCACAGGGCCATGACCGATCCAAACCTAGACTCATGTCCAAATTCCTGCCCGCTCCCCGTAATCCTTAATTCCCTTTACTTCTAGGACACTGTCTACTTCTGTTTTAAATTTATGTAATGATGTAGCTTCTACAGCTTTTTGGGGCAGCATATTCCATGGACCTACCACCCTCTGAGTGAAGTAGTTCCTCCTCATCTCAGTTTTGAAAGAGCAGCCCCTTATTCTAAGACTATGCCCCCTAGTTCTAGTTTCACCCATCATCGGGAACATCCTCCCCGCATCCACCCGATCCAACCCCTTCAAAATCTTATATGTTTCAATAAGATCGCCTCTCATTCTTCTGAACTCAAATGAGTAGAGTCCCAATCTACTCAACCTCTCCTCATATGTCCATCCCCTCATCCCCGGGATTAACCGAGTGAACCTTCTTTGTACTGACTCGAGAGCAAGTATGTCTTTTCTTAAGTATGTACACCAAAACTGTATGGAATATTTCAGGTGCGGTCTCACCAATACCTTGTACAACTGAAGCAATACCTCCCTATCTTTATATTCTATCCCCCTAGCAATGAAAGCCAACATTCCATTGGCCTTCTTAATCACTTGCTGCACCTGCATACTAACCTTTTGAGTTTCGTGCACCAGGACCCCCAGATCACTTTGTACTTCAGTACTTTCCAGTTTCTTGCCATTAAGATAATAACTTGCTCTACGATTTTTCCTGCCAAAGTGCATAACCTCACACTTTCCAGTATTGTATTCCATCTGCCAAATCTCTGCCCATTTACTTAGCCTGTCTATGTCCCCTTGCAGGTTTTTTATGTCCTCCTCACTCATTACTTTCCCTCCCATCTTAGTATCATCTGCAAACTTTGATATGTTACACTCGGTCCCCTCCTCCAAATCGTTAATATAGATTGTAAAGAGTTGGGGACCCAGCACAGACCCCTGCGGAACACCACTAGTTACTGATTGCCAGTCTGAGAATGAACCATTTATCCCAACTCTCTGCCTTCTGTTAGATAGCCAATCCTCTATCCATGCCTGAATATTACGCCCAATCCCGTGATTTTTTATCTTAAGCAATAATATTTTGTGTCGCACCTTGTCAAATGCCTTTTGGAAGTCTAAATACACTACATCCATTGTTACTTCCTCAAAGAACTCCAGCAAATTTGTCAAACATGACTTCCCCTTCATAAAACCATGCTGACTTTGTCCTATTAAATTATGATTATCCAAATGTCCTGTTACTGTCTCCTTAATAATGGACTCCAACATTTTACCTACCACAGATGTTAGGCAAACAGGTCTATAGATTCAAGCCTTCTGTCTACTGCCCTTTTTAAATAAGGGTGTTACATTAGCAGTTTTCCAGTCTGCCGGGACCTTTGCTGAGTCCAGGGAGTTTTGGAAAATTATTACCAATGCATCCACAATCCCTACCGCCACTTCCGTCAAGACCCTAGGATGTAAGCCATCAGGTCCAGGTGATTTATCCGCCTTGAGTCCCATTATTTTACCGAGTACCACTTCCTTAGTGATTTTGATCGTGTTTAGCTCCTCCCCCCATATAGCCCACTGTTTATCCAGTGTTGGGATATTCTTAGTGTCCTCTGCTGTAAAGACTGATACAAAATACTCATTCTGTGTTTTTGCCATCTCCATATTTCCCACCATTAATTTCCCAGTCTCATCCTCTAAGGGACCAACATTTACTTTAGCCACCCTTTTTCTTTATATATAACTATAAAAACTCTTACTATCTGTTTTTATATTTTTTGCTAATTTACTTTCATAATCCATCTTCCCTTTCCTAATCAATCTTTTTGTTATTTTTTGCTGTCTTTTTAAAGTTTTCCCCATCCTCTATCCTCCCACTAGATTTGGCTACCTTATATGCCCTTGTTTTTAGTCGAATACTCTCCTTAATTTCTTTACTTAGCCACGGATGGCTGTCTTTTCTTTTGCACCCTTTTCTTTTCAGTGGAATATATATTTTTTGGAAGTTGTAAAATAACTCCTTAAATGTACACCACTGATCATGTATCGTCTTACCCTTTAATCTATTTTCCCAAACCACTCTACTCAATTCCGCGCTCATACCTTCATAGTCTCCTTTATTCAAGCTTAGCACGCTTGTTTGAGATCCAAACTTCTCACCCTCGAATTGAATATGGAATTCAACCATGTTATGGTCACTCATTCCAAGGGGATCCTTTACTAGGACATTTTTAATTCATCCTGTCTCGTTACACAGGACCAGATGTAAGGTTGCTTGCCCCCTGGTCGGTTCAGTTACATACTGCTCAAGAAACCCATCCCTAATACACTCAATGAACTCATCCTCAAGGCAGCCCTGCCCAATTTGATTTGTCCAATTAATATGATAGTTAAAATCCCCCATAATTATAGATGTTCCCTTATTACAAGCCTCAACTATTTCCTGATTGATACTCCGTCCAACTGAGTTGCAACTGTTCGGAGGCCTATAGACTACGCCCGCTAGTGTTTTTTTCCCCTTATTATTCCTTATCTCCACCCAAACTGTTTCATTATCCTGATCTTTTGACCCAACATCATTTCTCTGTATTACAGTGATTCCTTCCTTTATTAACATAGCCACCCCACCCCACTTTCCTTCCTGCCTGTCATTCCTGATCGTTAAATAACCTGGTATGTTTAATTCCCAGGCGTTGTCACCTTGCAGCCATGTTTCTGTAATGGCCACAAAATCTTACCCATATGTAGTTATTTGTGCCATTAACTCATCTATTTTGTTACGAATGCTACGTGCATTCAGATAGAGAACTTTCAAATATGTTTTGTGGCACTTAGTTCCTGCTTTTGCCCTTATTATTACTTAACCTTTTACTCCATACCTTCTGCCCCTTCCTGACACACTCTGGTTTTTAATTTCCCCACTGCTACCTAAGTCTATGAGCTTCTCTTTTGTCATTTTTGTTATTTGCTCTCTAGGAACCTCCCCCCCACTCGTTAGTTTAAAGCCCTCTCTACAGCCCTAGTTATATGATCTGCCCGGTTTCTAGTCCCAGCACTGGCCAAGTGAAGCCCGTCCCAACGGAACAGCTCCCTCCTGCCCCAGTACTGGTGCCAGTGTCCCAGGAAGCAAAAACACATTTCTCCCACACCTGTCTTTGAGCCACGCTTTTAACTCTCTAATTTTATTTGTCCTAGCCAAATTCGCTCGTGGCTCAGGTAATAATCCAGAGGTTATTACCTTGAGGTTCTGTTTTTTAATTTGACCCCTAGCTGCTCATACTCCTTTAACAGAACCGGCTTCTTAGTCCTATCTACGTCGTTTGTACCATCATGGACCACGACGACTGGATCCACCTCCTCCCACTGCAAGTTTCTTTCCAGCCCAGAGGAGATGTCCTTAACCCTGGCACCGGGTAGGCAACACCGCCTACGGGACTCTCGCTCTTGGCTGCAGAGAACTCTATCTATTCCTCTAATAATACTATCCCCTACCACTACAACATTTCTATTTACTCCCCCCTCTTGAATGGCCCACTGTTCCACGGTGCTGTGGCCAGGTTGCTCATCCTCCCTGCAGTCCCTGCTCCTGTCCACACAGGGAGTAAGAACCTCGAACCTGTTGGCCAAGAGCAAGGGCTGCGGCTCCTCCAACACTACCTCCTGGATCCACGTACCTGCCTCGCTCGTAGTCACACCGTCCTGACCCTGGCCATGGGCTACATCTGAATTAATTAACTTCATAGGTGCGACCACCTTCTGGTACACTGAGTCCTGGTACTTCTCCCCCTCCCTGATGTGTCGCAGTATCTGAAGCTCAGACTCCAGCTCATCAACACGGAGATATTGATAGGGATGTTTAAAATTATGGAGGGTTTAGATAGAGTAATTAAAAATAAACTGTTTCCAATGGATGAAGTGTCGATAACCAGAGGGCACAGATTTAAGGCGACTGGCAAAATTACCAGAGGCGACATGAGGAAAGAAAGATGTTACATAATAAAATGTTAGGATTTTAAAAGCCTGATAAAGTGCTAGAGTCAGATTCAGCAGTAGCCTTCCAAAAGGTCGGTGGATAAATACTTGAAGGGGAAATAATTGCAAGCCTATGGGGAAAGAGTTGGGACACTTTAGAGTAACTGGATTGCTCTTTGAAAGAGCTCGTGCAGACTTGATGGGCCTAATGTCTTCCATCTATAGTACCAGGCTCAATAGAAGAGTCCGTGCTGGTCAGTAATATGGATGAGATGGTAGGATTGGTAGAAATGGACCCAGTTGGTGAAAAACTGCTCGTCAGTGATATGGTGGGAAAGGGTACTAGTGGTATGTGAATCAATGCTCCTGAGGGGCTAAAGCGAGAGGTGACAATAGGTCAATCAGTGCTGGGCAGTGTGAACCGGGGCGTGTAGTGGAATGGGTAGATCTAGGTTCTAAATTTGAATCAGTTCTGGTTAGTGAGATGTGCGAGCAGTGGAACGGGTAGCACTAGACTCAATTGTTGACTGTTTGCTGCTCAGTGAGATGATGGTATAAGTGTGATGGGTAATGCTAGGAACTACAGGAGAATCAGTGCTGATCTTAGTGTTGGAGAGTGTAGTGGAAGAGATATTACTAATGTTTATAGGTGAATCAAGGCTGGTTAATGCACTGGAGGGTAGCAGTGAAATGGGCAGTACCAGAATCAATAGGTGAATCAGTGTTGGTCTATGTGGTGGCGGGGGGGGAAGTCGGTTGGTTAGTACTGGGGTTTCTAGATGAATCAGTGCTGGTTGGTGAGAGGGAAGGACAGTGGAATGGATAGCAATAGGCACAATATTTACATCATTGTCTGTCAGATAGATGGTGGTAGAAGTGATATGGGGATTACTAGGGTCCATAGGTGAATCAATGCTGAATGGGGAAATAGAGGGGTAGAAGGAACGAGTATTACTGGTCTCAGTAGGTGAATAGCTGCAGCTTATTGAGATGAACACAGGTAAATAAATAGCAGAAAATGCTGGAAAAACTCAGCAAGTCAGGCAACATCCGTGGAGAGAAATTTGAGTTGACCCTTCTTCAAACCCGAAACGTCAACTCAAATTTCTCTCCACGGATGTTGCCTGACTTGCTGAGTTTTTCCAGCATTTTCTGTTGTTATTTCGGATTTCCAACATCTGCAGTATTTTGCTATCGTAAATAAATAGCGTTGGGCGAGTCACTGCTGGTAATAATATTGAATGTTTATCTCAGTGATGTGTACTGTACCCACAGTTAATTCGCCCTATTAATTAAAGGACTCAAGCTATAGTCATATGCATCGTCAAAGAACTGGCGCAATCCAGGTCTAAGCGGCAAATGCACAAGTAGAGAGGTAAAGCTGAGTGTCGGTCGTTCAGGATAAGAAGAAGATAAAACAGGGTGCGATCAGTCAGAAGACGGAGAGAGCGGCAGAGTGCGGAATCTGCAGCTGGACAATTTCACCAGTTAGTAATTCACTAATGGTAAGTTATGCTTTTTGAGCTGCTGTCCGTCCAATATTGATAAAGCAATAACATTTCGCAGAGCACTGGTGGAGTACGAGCACTTGATGTGTTTTTCTTAAATTCTCTCTCCCGGTAAATTGAAATTTATTATTGAACTTTTTCTTTTAAATGTAGAAGAATCACCAATACACAATAAGGACATAACAACATTAGAAATAGGAGCAGGAGTCGGCCATTCGTTCCTTGGAGCCTGCTTCACTATTCAATGAGATCATGGCTGAACTTCTGCCTCAATTCCATTCACCGGTCCTATCGCCATATCCCTTGATGCCTTTACTAGTCAGAAATATATCGACTTCTGTTTTGAATA
This sequence comes from Somniosus microcephalus, assembly GCF_052327205.1. Taxonomy (NCBI): domain Eukaryota; kingdom Metazoa; phylum Chordata; class Chondrichthyes; order Squaliformes; family Somniosidae; genus Somniosus; species Somniosus microcephalus. The sequence goes on along the minus strand of NW_028225269.1, from coordinate 634,160 downwards.
TACCCAATGACTGAGCCTCCACAGCCCTCTGGGGTAGAAAATTCCAAAGATTCAACACCCTCTGTGTGAAGGAAATTCTCCTCATCTACCCTTTATCCTGAGGCTGTGGCCCTTGGTTCTACACTCCTCAGCCAAGGGAAAAATTCTCACAGCATCCGCCCTATCAAGCCCTGTGACAATTTTGGACGCTTCAATGAGACCCCCTCTCATTCTTCTGAATGCAAGAGAAAACAGGCCTAATTAACTCAATCTCTTCTCATACGACAGTCCCACCATCCCTGGAATCAATCTCGTGAACCTTCGTTGCACTCCCTCTATGGCATATATATCCTTACTTAGGTAAGGAGACCAAAATTGTACACAGTACTCCAGGTGTGGTCCCCACAAGGCCCTATATAATTGGAGTAAGACGTTTGTCACTCCAGTACTCAAATCCTCTTGCAATTACATACAATACCATTTGCCTTCCGAGTCACTTGCTGCACCTGCACATTCACTTTCAGTGACTCATGTACAAATACACTCAGGTCCCCTTGAGCATCTGCTTTCCTCAATCTTTCACCAGTTTGGAAATACACTGCCTTTCTGTTTTTTCTACAAAAGTGGATAACCTCACATTTATCCACATTATATTCCCTCGGCCATGTTCTCACACACTCACTGAGCCTGTCAAGATCCCTCTGAAACCTCTTGACTTCCACTTCACAACTGACACTGCCAACTATCTTTGTATCATCAGCAAATTTGGAAATGTTACATTTAGTCCCCTCATCAAAATCTTTGATATTGATTGTGAATAGCTGGGGCCCAAGCGCCGATCCTTGCGGTACCACACAAGTCACAGCCTGCCATCCTGAAAAAGAGTCATTTATCCCTACTCTTTTTTTATGCCTGTTCACCAATTCTCAATCCATGCGAGTATTTTACCCCCAATTCCATGTAGCCAAATTATGTTCATCAACTTCTTATGTGGGACATTATCGAAGCCTTCTGAAAATCCAAATACACCATATCTATCATTTGCACTTTCTCTACTCCACTAGTTACATCCTCAAAGAACTCGAATAGGTTTGTCAAACATTATTTCCCTTTCAAAAATCCATATTGACACTTCCCAATGTTACTATTAGTTTCAAAGTGCCCAGTTATTGAATACTTTATAATAGATTCCAGCATTTTCCCAAATTTGGATGTTAGGCTAAAGGTCTGTAGTTCCCCTTTTACTCTCTCCCTCCTTTCTTAAATAGCGGCTTTGCATTTAGCTATCCTCCAACCTGCAGGAACCGTTCCAGAATCTATAGAATTTTGGAACATGACAACCGTGAGTCCACTATCCCAACGGCCACCTCTTTCAAAACCTTACGATGTAGGTCATCCGGTTCTTGGAATTTATCGACTTTTAGTCCCATTAATTTGGCTAGCACTGTTTTTTTACTAATAATAATTTCTTTCATTCTCGCCACACCCTCGGTTTTCTCGTATTTTTTGTTTTTTTGGTCCTTCCTCCGTGAAGGCAGAAACAAAGTATTTATTTAATTTGTCTGTCGTTCCCTTATTCCCCATTATATATTCTCCCGTCTCTGACTGTAAAGGACCTACATTTACTATCGCCAGTCTTTTCCTTCTTGCATACCTAGAGAAGCTTTTATAATCCGTTTTTATATTTTTTGCTAGTTTTTGCTCATATTCCATTTCCCCTTTCTTTATCAATTTCTTGGTCACCCTTTGCTGATTTCTAAAAACATCCCAATCCTCAGGCTGACCGCTTTTTCTGGCAACTTTATAAGCTTACTCCTTTGACTTAATACTGGCTTTATTTACTTTTGTTAGCCATGGTTGAATCACTTTTGTTTTTGGATTTTTATGCCCCAGAGTAATATTTTGTGTTGCAATTTATGCAGTATTTCCTTGAATGTTTGCCATTGTATGTCCACCTTCATACATTTTAGTGTAGTCTCCCAATCTACCATGGCCAACTTGGCCCTCATACCTTTGTAGTTTCCTCTGTTTATACTGAAGACCTTAATTTCAGATTGGACTACATCACTCTCAATCTTAATGTAAAATGCAATCATGTTTTGCTCACTTGTCCCTAAAGGCTCCTTTGCTACAAGATTATTGATTAGCCCTTTCTCATTACACAGTACCAGGTCCAGAATAACCTGTTCCCTTTTTGGCTCCTCCACATTCTGATCCAGGAAACCATCTCGCATGCAGTCCAAGAATTCATCCTCCACACCACTAGTGGTAATTTGATTTGCCCAGTCCATATGTAGATTAAAGTCCCCCAGTCTCTAGGAGTCTGCTGTTAATTGTGGCCAGTGATTGTTGCAATATTACCTATATCACAACAGTTACTGCATTCCTTTCTTATCTTATTTATTTCTTTCATTCTTACTTTACTTCGTACTTCGTTTGTTACTGCATAACATACAAATTCTATCCGGTATCATCAACTGGAATATAATTTTTGGCGGCAAATTTACAATATTCGACAGGAAAGCCAGAGTAAATGGTCAGCCTATGTTTTCTAAATTCTTAAAACGATAGAACAGGTGGATAACGGTGAAAAAGGCATATGGGATACCTGCCTTCTTTAGTCGAGGCATAGAATAAAAGAGCAGGGAGGTTATGATGGAGCTGTACAAAACGCTGGTAAGGCCACAGCTGGAGTACTGTGTGCAGTTCTGGTCTACCACACTATAGGAAGGTTGTGATTGCTTTGGAGAGGGTGCAGAGGAGATTTACCAGGATGTTACCTGGGCTGGAGCGCTTCAGCTATGAAGAAAGACTGGACAGGCTGGGGTTGTTTTCCTTGGAGCAGAGAAGGTTGAGGGGGAACCTGATTGAGGTGTACACAATTATCAGGGGCATAGATAGGGTAGATAGAAGGGAACTTTTCCCCTTGGCGGAGGGGTCAATAACAAGGGGGCATAGATTCAGGGTAAGGGGCAGGAGGTTTAGAGGGGATTTTTCGAGGAACTCTTTCACCCAGAGGGTGGTTGGAATCTGGAACTCACTGCCTGAAAGGGTTGTAGAAGCAGGAACCCTCACAACATTCAAGAAGCATTTGGATGAGCACTTGAAATGCCATAGCATACAAGGCTACGGACCAAATGCTGGAAAATGGGATTAGATTCGACAGGGCTTGATGGCCGGCGCAGATGCGATGGGCCGAAGGGCCTCTTTCTGTGCTGTAACAACTCTATGACTCTCTATCTCTATCTAAAAATATTGTGGATGCGTGAATTCTTCAATAAAAAAAGTAAACAATTGAAACAGCCAGCAGGTCAGGTAGCATCTGTTGAACAAGCACCGCAGGGACTCGAAGGTCTGGTGGATACAGGGAATAAGATTATTATTTCAGTTCATAAGATTCCTTTGTTTACTTTTATTGCGTAAATTCTTTATCATACGTGCATCTCTAAAAGTGTGCACTTTATTTGAGTTGTTCTTAGATGACACTAGGAAAACCCTGTGTTTCTTTTTAATTTGATTGAGCAAATGCATCTAGGAAAGTTATTTTTGGGCTTGTGGGATTGGTATTCAGGGCTTTGGCAGATTGGGAAATCCGCGTTTCTCGCTAACAGTCTTGTTGTGAAAATTATTGACTTCATGTGTTTGTTCACTGGCTGTAATTAAGCCCAGTCAACATGGGACCCGATATTCTGACCTGATGTTTTTACTCTCCTATAAATAAAGCGAATCCTCTGAATGTCTTAATCGGGGAACTGTTGCCAGCATCTACACCAACCACTGAACCATCGATTCTTGCTGAAAGGGAAATAATGTCTCTTGGTTTTCTGATCAAACTCCAGATTCTCTTTGTGATTTATGATATACAAAAGATTTACTTCCCCGTCTTGGCTGCGGTCGGTATCCCTGGTAAGTTGCTCCGTGGGCCTGGTATGTCAGGAACAGTAGTCTAACAGTCTGATGTGAATTCCCATTCACTGGTGCCAGTTCAATCATTAGTCTGTCGGTAATGGTCATTATTAGGAACATGTCAGCCAATCTTACTAAGATCACAGAATAAGCCATGTTACTCGAACATTCTCTTAATTAAATGTCTGTAATTTGCTGTCAATACTGAGTCAGTGTGTCAGATGAGAAAATGTTTTAGAACCAGCAAATCAATCCTAAAATATAAATGTAAAAGAAAGCGATGGTCCAATCTTCTTCAGATATCTCACTTGCTATCATTTTCTGTGGAACTTTAGAAACACTGTTTCATAATCGGTGCATTAGAATTATTAGTGTGAGTTAATTGTTATTATTATTTAGCTGACTTAATTGTTCTATTTCTAGTAATTAATTTGTACATGATTGTGAATAACCAATTGCTGAGCTGGGAGCGTAGCGTGTCTGTAAATCGACTCATCGAATGGTTGACCATTCGGAATCCAGGGGCAGAGGATCAGACTGGATCTCATTTCTGCTGTCCAAAACAAACTGGGAATCAATATTTAATATTTCGGACCAGGTGCAGATAAGTGTAACAACTACATAACGAGCATTGAATGGGAAGAACTGATTTCTGTCATTGTACAGAAGCGTTCAAAGACTTTATTAAGTGACCACAGTCAATGTATGAGCACAGAGAGTGCCTATTTTTAGCTAACTGCCCCATTCAGAGAGCACCATCGACTCTCCAATTCCTTTTGCTATCAGGCTTCTTTTATCTCCTCCCAACATCGGGACATTAAGGTCAGTTGTATGCCCCCAACAGCTAACTCACACACATTCTGTCCAGAATTGGACACAATACTCCAGCTGGGGCCGACTTATTTTGTATACATATATTTAGCATAACTACCTAGCATGTATATTCTATGCCTCTATTGATAAAGCCCAGGTTACCATATGCCTTATTAAACTGATTGGTTAATCTGTTTTGCCACTTTCAAAGATTTGTGGAAGAACGCCGCCAGGTCTCTCTGTTCTTGCACCCCCTTAAAAGTGTACCATTTAGCTAATATTGTCTCTTTTCATTCTTCCTACCAAAATATTTCATCTCACACTTTCTGGCATTGAATTTCATCTGCCATGTTTCGGCCCATTCCACCCGCCTGTCTATGTCCTATTGAGTCTATTAATATCTTCCTCACTGTTAGCTACTATTCAAAATATCCGGGCATGTGTTGCCCTTTATTCGCAAGTCTAACCATTAATGTATATCAACAACAGCACTGCTCCTCACACTGAACCTGAGGGAACGCCGTTGTATACCGTCATCCAGTCCAAAAAAAGGCCATTCAGCAGAACTCTTTTTTTTATCCCTTCGCCAATTTTTTATCAATGCTGCTGCGGTCCCTTTCAGCTCATGGCCTTTAATATTGCTAAGAAGCCCATTATGTGTTACTTTATCAAACGTCCTCTAAATGTCCAGATACAACACATCAACTGCACTGCCCGCAACTACATTGCTTGTTATATCATCAAAAAACTCAATCAAGATAGTCACCTAATTTGGTACACAGCGGTGAAAATCTGGATCAATCTCCCAAAAAACCTTTTGCGCCAAGGAGAATTAAAAATGTCAAAACTGAAAAGGCTATTTCTTTCATAGGCAAGGCTATTAAGTGTTACATAACCAAGGCTTGTAGATAGAGTTAATTTAAAGATCAGCCATGATCTAATTGAAATGTGGGACAGTCCCAAGGATCTTAAAGGCCTATTCCTGATCCATGCTCTTATGTAAGTGCGGATCACATCTTCTGACTGGTTACTTAAGTATTTATTGTAAATTCAGTTTCTGTTTATAACCATGTTCCATTTGATGCCACTTCATGTCTTATTTGCCGATTCATTACTGCTTACTCTGATTAAAAAACCTATATCCAGGGCGGCCTCTCACAGGTAAAAGAATTAGAATCCATCACTGGAAGCAAAGCCATGCTGCACATGTCTTGGCGAATTTCAATTTATTGCAAATAACTTTAAGGTAGATAGTCTACAAGCTACTCCGTTACTTCACTGGGAACGCATCAAACTTGTGTTATTACCCAGTGTCTGGTGAATAATTTCCCTATTTTCCTCCTGCTTGCAGTTAACGTGGTGACGATTGTGATCCTGTCTCGGGGGAAGTGCTGTCTCTCCAAATGTGTCACTCATTACCTGGTGGCCATGGCAGCGACAGATCTACTGGTCATTATCATTGATCTGGTACTAAGGCAGATTCCTATTATTTATAGGGAACAATTTAGATTTGTGCAGTCAATTCCCGTGTGTAATATCCACGCTGTCCTGCTTTATGCTGCAACAGACTGTTCTGTCTGGTTTACCGTCACTTTCACTTTTGATCGATTTGTAGCCATTTGTTGTCAGAAGCTGAAGGTAAAGTACTGCACAGAGAAAACGGTTGTTGTAGTTCTCGGAACAGTGACTGCGCTGAGCTGCTTAAAGAATATTTTCTGGTATTTCCTGTACACAGGTAAATATTGGCTTACTAACAGTCCCTGGTTTTGCTTTGTGATATTCCGTGTAGCTCGTTCGCTGGGCTGGACCGTGGTTGAATTAATGCATTACATCTTAACACCATTTATTCCTTTTATTTTGATTCTACTGTTAAATGCATTAACTCTCCGACACATTTTAATGGCCAGCAGAGCCCGCAGGAGACTCCGGGATCAGAGCAATGTGGAGAGTCCTACTGACCCAGAGATGGTGAACCGAAGGAAATCCATGATTTTGCTGTTTGTTATATCAGGGAATTTCATGCTGTTATGGGTGGTGTTTATGGTCTGTTCTATATTGAAACGAATGGATTACTAGGGATATCCTGTCCCTCTGCCCACATTTGTACCCGAAATCGGCTTCATGCTCCAGCTCCTGAGTTGCTGCACCAACACTTTTATTTATGCTGTGACCCAGAGGAAATTCAGAGAGGAGGTGTGCAATGGAGTGAAGTATCCCCTTGTGAAGATGTTAAAGTTAATTAAATGAGAAGACCTCACACTGTAAAATACTATTATACATATCGAAAGTGTAGAGGGGTTCTAAAAAAGGGAAATACATCTGGCAAAGACAGCTTTTAAGATTTGATTAGCGGCGCACATAAAAATGAACCAAATGTCTCTTATAAACATAAAAATATAAGAAGGGCTTGGATGAGGTATTAAATGAGTGCTTTGCATCTGTCAGCACGAGAGAAGAGGATGCTACCAATGCACTTGTAAAGAATACGCCTGTAGATATATTGGTTAGGATAAAAAACAGAAAACAGCATGTACTTAAAGTATTCCCAAACTTCAATGTGTAAAAGCCACACGGTTCAATTGAAAAGTTTTCTAGGTTACTGTGGGAATTAAGGGTGGAAATCGGGGAGCCTCTGGCCGCAATCCTCCAATCTTCTTTGGATATGGTGGTGCTGGCAGAGGACTGGAGGATTGCAAATGTTAAACCACTGTTCAATAAAGGGAGAGAGATAAACCTGGCAACTACAGACATGTCAGCCTAACGTCAGTGGTGGAAAAACTTTTAGAGCAATGGCCCCGATTTAGCTGTGGGCATGATGGCATACACTGACAGTATGCTGTCATCCAACCTTTGAAATACACAAGTTTGGGATTTCCACGAAAGCTTGTGGATGTGCTGAATCCAGAACTTGCAATCTGTCAAGGTTCGCCTTGGCAGGTCATCTGAAGCGTCGCAAAACTATCAACTGCTGGTGCAGAGTTGGACTATTTGCTCACTAACTGCCCAGCAATTACGGAGGAAACTCTTATGGTTGTTGACACCAAGCGTTGGAGCCTGATGTCCTCTTAACTTTCTTTACATCTCTACCTGACAAGATGGGCAAGGTGACTCCTTTAAAAGAAATGATGTGTTTACATGCTGCATATGGTTAATAGAACACAGGCCTTTTTTACAGCAAGACTGCATTTGCCTTTACTGAATATTAGAATGTGAATACATCTAACACGCCTCCGAGATGTTATGCAGATTTTTTTTTGTAGAAACAATCATACCATTATAGGTTTATAAATTGTCCTTAGTTACAATTGCTTTGGCATGTTTTATTTTCCTGCTATGTAAATGAATTGTTATTGTATGTCTTTCTCTTACTAGTGTTCGGACCTCGAGAATTATGAATTAGCTTACCAATGACAGATAAGGGTGTGATCAAAAATGTTGCTCTTTATTCAAACTATAGTTCAAAATTCGAGTGCGGATAGAAGCAGCTTCGGAAATAAATTCAAATAATTCTCGGCAATGAATATGCATGAATATTATTAATTCAAACGTACATAAAAGTACACCCTTAACAACATATAAGCTTATGTCCAACTTTCGTACATACTCCTCTATCTCTAGGTGACTGGTCCAGTGAAATTGGAAGTTGAAACATAGACAGGCCAGCATTCCCAGCTCATTCTTCCTCCTGCTTTGTTTTCTGGGGTTATTCCCAATCCCTCCTGGTTCCTTCGGTGTTCCTTCTGAATCTTGAAGCTCCCGCCCCTGGTTTACTGCTGTTATATTACTCTCTGCCTAACTCTGATAGGTCAGTTTCACTCCAAACCTTCCCTGACTGGAGTTCCTACCACATGATGCGTTCCTGTTCGCTGTGATGTATTGGGGCCGGACTTCCTTCTCTATCATTTTCTTCCTTCTTGTCCATGTGACCTCTTAAAGAAACAACAAAACTGACAACCAGGCAAAAGACCCCCTGCTGACTTCCACCATTTTGTGTCTTCACAAATGATTTCCTCCATTTAGAATCCATCCGATATTATTTCACAATTCGTTCGCCAGTTCGATCTCCACGCGATTTTATTACAATTTAAAGAATCCAAATTATGCAGGAGTTGTTACCACCTGTAAATTCTGAGCGTTGGATGGATACTGGGGTGTGGGTTGGTTGTCAGGTAGAGACATGTTCTTTAGCGACAAACAGATATACTAGCAGAGATAGAGAGAGGGAGAGAGAGGGGGAGAGGGAGAGTGGAGAAAAAGTAATCCAGTGGAGGAAGAAACGGTGCAAGAGTTACCCTCTCGGGCTGTAGTAATAACACTATTAGCTCATGCTCCACGTTGTCGACATGTTATTAAGACAGCAATAGTACTGATATAGATTAACAGGGAATTAGATAGGCCTACACTGGCAAATGAAACTATTACATACCCATATTGTAGATTCACAAGCCTTACTATAACCGTCAGAATTGACATGTGCACAATATTTAAGTACTCAGCCTTATCGATAAAGCTTGTATGCTTTATACTTACTCATTCACGGATGGTGGGTGTTGCTGACAGGCCCAGCATTTATTGCCCATCCGTAATTGCCCTTGAGAAGGTGGTGGTGAGCCACCTTCTTGAACCGCTGCATTCCATGTGGTGAAGGTGCTCCCTCAGTGCTAACATTGTCGTAGGAATTTGGTACAACTGAATGGCTTGCTGGGAGATTTCAGAGGGTGGTTAAAATTCAACCACATTGCTGTGGGTCTGCAGTCACACATAGCCAGACCGGGTAAGGGCAGCAGATTTCCTTCCCTGCAGGACATTGGTGAACCCAATGGATTTTCACCACAATCCAACAGTTTCCTGGTCACCATTACTGCTACTAGCCTTTTCTTTTCCATAATTATTTAATTAACTGAATTAAAATTCCCCAGCTGCCTTGGTGGGATTTGAACTCATGCCTACTAGATTATTATTATTATTATTCCAGACCTCTGGATTACTTGTCCAGTAACACAACCACTAAGCTACCGTACCCTATCCTATTGTATAAGTCAACAATAAAGTGCCAATGATCAGTTATTACATTCGATGAGCTACAAATATGAATCTAAAGAGGAAGTTGTATACATAGCGAATAATATATTAAGAGTTTGGATGAATAAAAAACCAAAATGCTCATATATTAAACAAGTTTAACTTACAGTTTAATTAAAACTTTTTAGAAGTTTTAAAACGTTTTGAAATGTAATTTCAAAGTAAAATACTGAGATAAATTAGATTCGCCATGGCTTCGTTCAGATAACTTTAGAGGGAGTGCATTCCCCTAGACCTGGGCTGCAACCTGCGCTTCCGGCCTTACCGTACACTGTGCAGAAAACTGTAAAGGTTGAAGAGTAAATCTCTCCTCCTGGGCCTTTTGAAGGTAAGTGAGTATTATTTTCGGAAGTCGGAGGCCGCACTCCGGTGCTACACCGCCAACCACAGATTTTTGCCCAATAATCCATATGAACAATCAGGAAAATAATAATTGGCATTTGGAAAGCCTGGGTTAATAAAGGAAAGACAGCACGGAAGTGATATAAAGGCAAAAGCAAACTGCTGCGACTGCTGGAAATCTGAACGAAAACCAGAAAATGCTGGAAATATTGAGCAGGTCAGGCAGCATCGGTGGAGAGAGAATCCAAGGCGTGGATTTTACCATGGCTCCCGCAGCATATGCACAGCCTTGAGAATTGGTCCACATGTTCCGGGTTTTCACATGTGCTGCACATGTGTGAGAACCTCTCAGTTGTGATGTGTCAAGCTTCGCTTGGACAGATCCAGCACATCCGGTAGAAATCACTTTCACTGGTGCAGAATGGGTCTATTTCCCCAACTACTGCCTAGCAAATAGCCACGAAACCCTTATGCCTGGTAAAAGCAGGCATAAGGCCTTCTTTTAACAGTGTAGGCATTTAAAGAAATAGTAAAATAACATTCGTAAATAATGTAAATGAAGGAAAATCCACATCGCAGCAATGGGAGTCTTTCAGAAAGGAAATTGAGAGAGTAAATTGGCAACATGTTCCCATAAAGGTCAAGAGTGGGACCAGCAAGCCCAGGGAACCTTGGATGTCAAGTGATATACGAGAATGGATTAGGGAAAAAAGGGGGGCTTTTGGCAGATAGAAAGGACTAAAGACAGAGGAAGCCGTAGAGGAGTATAAAAAATGGAGGGCGATACTTAATAAAGAAATTAGGAGAGCGAGGAGTGGCCATGAAATAACACTGGTGAGCAAAATAAAGCAAAATCCTGAGGTGTTTTCTAAGTATATTAAGGGCAAGAGGATAACTAGGGAAAGAGTAGGGCCCATTAGGGACCAAAGTGGCAAGCTGTGTGTAGAGCCAGAGGATGTAGGTGGGATTTTAAATGAACTTTTTGCCTCTGTGTTCACTATGGAGAAGGACGATGTGGACATAGAAATCGGGCAGGAGGACTGTGATATTCTTGAACATATTAGCATCTAGAGGGAGGAGGTACTAACGGTTTCAGCAGGCTTAAAAGTGGATAAATCCCCAGGCCCAGACGAGATGTATCCCAGGCTACTATGTGAGGCAAAGGAGGAGATTGCAGGGGCTCTGACACAAATTTTCAGAACCACTCTGGCCACAGGGGATGTGCCAGGGGACTGGAGTACAGCTGATGTAGTACCATTATTCAAGAAGGGTAGTAGTGATAAACCAGGGAATTACAGGCCAGTGAGCCTAACATCAGTGGTAGGGAAATTATTGGAAACAATTCTGAGGGACAGAATTGGTCTCCACGTGGAGAGGCAGGGATTAATTAGGGATAGCCAGCATGGCTTTGTTAAGGGATGATCATGTCTGACCAATTTGATTGAATTTTTCGAGGGGGTGACTAGGTGTGTGGATGAGGGTAGTGCAGTGGATGTGGTTTACATGGATTTCAGTAAGGCTTTTGATAAAGTCCCGCATAGGAGACTGGTCAGGAAGGTAAGAGCCCATGGGAACCAGGGTGCCTTGGCACATTGGATCCAAAACTGGCTTAGTAGCAGAAGGCAGAGGGTGATGGTGGAAGGTTGTTTTTATGACTGGAAGCCTGTGTCCAGTGGGGTACCGCAGGGATCGGTCCTGGGTCCCTTGCTGATTGTGGTCTACATTAATAATTTGGATGTGAATGTAAAGGTATGATCAGTAAGTTCGCAGATGACATGAAAATTGGTGGGTTGGTAAATAGCGAGGCGGGAAGCCTTAGGCTACAGGACGATATAGATGGGTTGGTCAGATGGGCGGAACAGTGGCAAATAGAATTTAACCCTGAAAAGTGTGATGTGATGCATTCTGGAAGGACTAACAAGGCAAGGGAATATACAATGAATGGTAAGACCATAGGAAAGACAGAGGATCAGAGGGACCTTGGTGTGCATGTACATAGATACCTGAAGGCAGCACAACAGGTGGATAAGGTGGTTAAAAAGGCATATGGGATACTTGCCTTCATTAGCCGAGGTCTAGAATATAAGAGCAGGGAGGTTATGATGGAGCTGTACAAAACACTGGTAAGGCCACAGCTGGAGTACTGTGTGCAGTTCTGGTCGCCACACTATAGGAAGGATGTGATTGCTTTGGAGAGGGTGCAGAGGAGCCTTACCAGGATGTAACCTGGGCTGGAGCGCTGCAGCTATGATGAAAGACTGGACAGGCTGGGGTTGTATTCCTTGGAGCAGAGAAGGCTGAGGGGGGACCTGATTGAGGTGTACAAAATTATGAGGGGCATAGAGAGAGTGGATAGAAAGGATGTTTTTCCCTCAGTAGAGGGGTCAATAACAAGGGGGCATAGATTCAAGGTAAGGGGCAGGAGGTTTAGAGGGGATTTGAGGAAAAACTTTTTCACCCAGAGGGTGGTTGGAATCTGGAACTTAATGCCTGAAAGGGTGGTAGAGGCAGGAACCCTAACAATATTAAAGAAGCATTTGGATGAGCACTTGAAATGCCATAGCATACAAGGCTATGGACCAAATGCTGGAAAATGGGGTCAATTTAGATAGGGCTTGATGGCCGGCATGGACGCGATGGGCCGAAGGGCCTCTTTCTGTGCTGTATAACTCTATGACTCTATGACTCTATTTTAAACATACACATACATTTAAAACTTGTTTTAGGTAATTTTATCCAGTTTTAAAATGTGTAAAAGTATGTTTCAAAGAATTAAACTTCATTTTAGATATTTAATTGAACTTTGGTGAGACCGCACCTGGAATACTGCATACAGTTTTGGTGTCCATACTTAAGAAAAGACATACTTGCTCTCGAGTCAGTACAAAGAAGGTTCACTCGGTTAATCCCAGGGATGAGGGGGCGGTCGTATGAGGAGAGGTTGAGTAGATTGGAACTCTACTCATTGGAGTTCAGAAGAATGAGAGGCGATCTTATTGAAACATATAAGATTGTGAAGGGGCTTGATCGGGTGGATGCGGTGAGGATGTTCCCAATGATTGTTCAAACTAGAACTAGGGGGCATGTTAAAGAATGTTATTTTTTAATTTGCGAGAGATTACAAAATGCTGAGGAACAGAGGGATCTGAGGGTTCTTGTACATGAATCACAAATGGTTAGCTTCAAGGTACAGCAAATAATTAGAAAGGCAAATGGAGTGTTTGCTTTTATTTCAAAGTGAATGGAATATAAATGTAGGGGCATCCTGTTATAACTGTACAGGGCGTTGGTGAGACCACACCTAGAGTACTGCGTACAGTTTTGGTGTCCTTATTTAACGAAGAATATACTTGCATTGGAGACAGTTCAGGGAAGGTTCACGAGGTTGATACTGGAGATGAAGGGATTGTGTTATGAATAAAGGGTGTGCAGGTTGGGACTGCATTCATTGGAGTTCAGAAGAATGAAGGGATCAAAATGAAACATGTAAGATTCTGAAGGGACTTGGCAAGGTAGATGCAGAGAGGATGTTTCCTCTCGTGGTGGAATCTAGAACTAGTGCGCATAATTTCTGAATAATGGGGCATCCATTTAAATCGGAAATGAGGAGGAATTTCATCTCTCAGACGGTCCTGAATCTTTGGAATTCTCTTCCCCAGAGAGCTGCGGAGGCAGTGGAGATAGTCAGGTTTTTCAAAGGTATGGGAATCAAGGGTAATTGGGAGAGGGCGGGGAAGAGAGTTGATGCCAAGATCAAGTCAGCCATCAACATATTGAATGGTGGAGCAGGCTCGAGTGGCCAAATGACCTAATCCTGCTCCTACATCTTATGTTCTTATGTCTTATGTTCTAAGTTACCCTCCAAGTCACAAACCATCCTGACATAGAATCGATTCTTCATCGTCGCTGGGACAAGATCCAGGAACTCCCTCTCTAACAGCACTGTGGGAGTACCATCACCACACGAACCGCAGCGGTTGAAGAAGACAGCTTACAACAAGCTTCTGAAGGACAATTAGCGATGGGCATTAAACCCTGGCCTTGCCAGCGATGCCTGCATCCAATAAACGATAAAAAGTAATAGGCATGTAGAAGCACGTGTAATTTCACAGAGGTTATAGGCAATTAAACCCATCAGTTCTTGCGCTTGGTAACGATGGGGGAAATGGAGAGGTGTATAAATTGTGTATTGGCAGACGTTAGTAATTCCCAACAGGAAACCTATGTTATCCTTACCCTCCATGGTGGGTCTCGAGTTGCAGAAGAATTATGCGGAGGTATATGAGTCACATAAACATTTAACAGGCCAGTGTCAGGAGCGTTGCGAGTGGAGTTTCAGTGATTATTTAACCTCACTTTCGCGGGCTTTTTTCACAGGCCAGTGTCAGGAGTGGTGAGAGCGGAGTTTCAGTGCATATTTAAACTCACTTTCGCAGGCATTTTTCAGAGGCTTAGTAATCTCACAGACCGGAGGCAGCATTCCAGAGGCACGATTCAAAATGTGACGTGCACAGAAGCAAGCAGCTGATTGGGTGAGTATGGTCAGGTGAGCATTTATACTACTCTACAGTTTGACAGTTAAGCTTCATAGTTTATAAAGTTTTGAAGGTCTTAATTTTGTGGTCATATTTTCTAAAGTCTCTGTTGTGTAGCGGGGAGTGCTAGGAAACAAGAGCCATTGAGTATATCATTTATTTGTAGTATAATTGGTGGTATTGATTTAATTAAATTGTAAGTTATGGCAGCAAAGCTCGGCCCCGTGGCATGCTCCTCCTGCACTAGGTGGGAAATCAGGGACACTTCCTGTGTCTGTGACAACCACGAGTGCGGGAAGTGTACCCAGCTACAGCTTTTGGCTGACCGCCTTGCGGCGCTGGAGCTGTGAATGGATACATACTGTAGCATTCACGATGCTAAGGACGTCGTGGATATCACGTTTAAACAGTTGGTCACACTGCAGGTAAAGGCTGCACGGGCAGGAAGCAAATGGGAGACTGCCAGGCAGACTAGTAGGTGCAGGCAGGTAGTGCAGTGGCCCCCTGTGGCCATTCCCCTCTCAAACGGCACAAATAACTACATATGGGTATGATCTTGTGGCCATTACAGAAACATGGCTGCAGGGTGACCATGATTGGGAATTAAATATACCAGGTGATTTAACAATCAGGAAGGACAGGCAGGAAGGAAGGGGAGGTGGGGTGGCTATGTTAATAAAGGAAGGAATCACTGTAATACAGAGAAATGATATTGGGTCGAAGGATCAGGATAGTGAAACAGTTTGGGTGGAGATACGGAATAATAAGGGGAAAAAAACACTGGTGGGCATAGCCTATAGGCCTCCAAACAGTTCCAACGTTGTTGGATGGAGCATTAATCAGGAAATAGTTGAGGCTTGTAATAAGGGAACAGCTATAATTATGGGGGATTTTAACTAACATATTAACTGGACAAATCAAATTGGGCAGGGCAACATTGAGGATGAGTTCATTGAGTGTATTAGGGATGGGTTTCTTGAGCAGTATGTAACTGAACCGACCAGGGGGCAAGCAACCTTACATTTGGTCCAGTGTAATGAGACAGGATTAATTAAAAATGTCCTAGTAAAGGATCCCCTTGGAATGAGTGACCATAACATGGTTGAATTCCATATTCAATTAGAGGGTGAGAAGGTTGGATCTCAAACAAGCGTGCTGAGCTTGAATAAAGGAGACTATGATGGTATGAGAGCGGGATTGATTAGAGTGGACTGGGAAAATAGATTAAAGGGTAAGGCGGTACATGATCAGTGGTGTACATTTAAGGAGTTATTTTGCAACTTCCAAAAAATATATGTTCCACTGAGGAAAAAAGGGTGTAAAAGAAAAGATAGCCATCCGTGGCTAAGTATAGTAATGAAGGAGAGTATCCGACTAAAAACAAGGGCCTATAAGGTGGCCAAATCTAGTGGGAGGATAGAAGATTGGGAAGTCTTTAAAAGACAGCAGAAAATAACTAAAAGATTGATTAAGAAAGGGAAGATAGATTATGACAGTAAATTAGCAAAAAATATTAAAAAACAGGTAGCAAAAGTTTCGATAGTTAATTGAAACGAAAAAGGGTGGCTAAAGTAAATGTTGGTCCCTTAGAGGATGAGACCGGGAAATTAATGGTGGGAAACATGGAGATGGCAAAAAAGCTGAACAATTATTTTGTGTCAGTCTTTACGGTAGAGGACACTAAGAATACCCCAACACTGGACAAACAAGGGGGCTCTAGGGGGGGAGGAGCTAAATACGATTAAACTCAGTAAGGAAGTGGTACTTGGTAAAATAATGTGACTTAAGGTGGATAAATACCCTGGACCTGATGGCTTACATCTTAGTGTCTTGAGGGAAGTGGCGGTAGGGATTGTGGATGCATTTTTAATAATTTTCCAAAACTCCCTGGACTCAGCAAAGGTCCCGGCAGATTGGAAAACTGCTAATGTAACATCCTTATTTAAAAAGGGTAGTAGGCAGAATGCTGGAAAGTATAGACCTGTTAGCCTAACATCTGTGGTTGGTAAAATTTTAGAGTCCATTATTAAGGAGACAGTAACGGGACATTTGGATAAACATAATTTAATAGGACAAAGTCAGCATGGTTTTATGAAGGGGAAGTCATGTTTGACAAATTTGCTTGAGCTCTTTGAGGAAGTAACATGCAGGGTGGATAAATGGGAACCAGTTGACGTAGTGTATTTAGACTTCCAAAAGGCTTTTGACAAGGTGCCACACGAAAGATTATTGCTCGATAAAAAATCATGGGATTGGGGGTAATATTCTGGCATGGGTGGAGGATTGGCTATCTAACAGAAAGCAGAGAGTTGGGATAAATGGTTCGTTCTCAGACTGGCAATCAGTAACTAGTGGTGTTCCGCAGGGGTCAGTGCTGGGTCCCCAATCTTTACTATCTATATTAATGATTTGGAGGAGGGGACCGAGTGTAACATATCAGAGTTTGCAGATGATACAAAGATGGGAAGGAAAGTAGTGAGTGAGGAGGACATAAAAAACCTGCAA
Organism: Somniosus microcephalus; assembly: GCF_052327205.1. NCBI lineage: Eukaryota > Metazoa > Chordata > Chondrichthyes > Squaliformes > Somniosidae > Somniosus > Somniosus microcephalus. Next base: position 616,998 of record NW_028225269.1, on the reverse strand, counting down.
AGGGACATAGACATGCTAAGTAAGGGGGCAGAGATTTGGCAGATGGAATACAATACTGGAAAGTGTGAGTTTATGCACTTTGGCAGGAAAAATCGTGGAGCAAGTTGTTATCTTAATGGCAAGAAACTGGAAAGTACTGTAGTACAAAGGGATCTTGGGGTCCTGGTGCACGAAACACAAAAAGTTAGTATGCAGGTGCAGCAAGTGATCAAGAAGGCCAATGGAATGTTGGCTTTTATTGCTAGGGGGATAGAATATTAAAACAGGGAGGTATTGTTGCAGTTGTACAAGGTATTGGTGAGACCGCACCTGGATTACTGCTTACAGTTTTGGTGTCCATACGTAAGAAAAGACATACTTGCTATCGAGTCAGTACAATGAAGGTTCACTCAGTTAATCCCGGGGATGGCGGGGTGGACATATGAGGAGAGGTTGAGTAGATTGGGACTCTACTCATTGGAGTTGAGAAGAACGAGCGGCGATCTTATTGAAAAATATACGATTGTGAAGGGGCTTGATCGGGGGGATGTGGTGAGGATGCTCCCAATGATGGGTGAAGCAAGAACTATGGGGCATAATCTCAGAATAAGGGGCTGCTCTTTCAAAGCTGAGATGAGGAGAAACTTCTTCACTCAGAGAGTAGTAGTTCTGTGGAATTTGCTGCCCCAGAAAGCTGTGGAAGCTACATCATTAAATAAATTTAAAACAGAAATAGACAGTTTCTTAGAAGTAAAGGGAATTAGGGTTACGGGGAGCGGGCAGGAAATTGAACATGAGTCTATGTTCGGAATGGTCATGGCCCTGTGGGTAACGGAGCGGGCCCAGGGGCCGTGTAGCCTGGTACTGCTCCTACTTCTTGTGTTCTAATTATGTGTTAGATTTCAGGAGATGATTCTATTCCTGTTCCTAGCTGAGGTGGAGATCACCTTTTACAGAAGGTAAGAACTGTAGAAAATACAGGGACAGTGATCTCCTGGACGAGATTCGATCGCCTAGATGGGTCGGAGAGGAATTTCCCAAATATTTTTCTCCCAAATTCCATTGGATTTTTATCTGGTTTTTCGCCTCTCCCAGGAGATCACATGGGTTCGGGAGGGATGTAGAGTGATAGTAGATTTGAGGTTAGGATCAGATCAGCCATGATCTAACTGAATGGTGGAGCAGGCTCGAGGGGCTGATTGGCCAACTGCTGCTCCTAGTTCTTATGTTCTTATGTTCTTATTTACCACTTTGGATATTGTTGGCGAGGATGGCTTATCGGGGGAAGGCAGCAGCAGCCAACTTCCTGGCACCATGAGTGGTTCTGCTGCACGGGACGGGAGGAAAACTAACGGGAGAGCTATAGTGATAGGGGATTCTATTGTAAGGGGAATAGATAGGCATTTCTGCGGCCGCAAATGAGACTCCAGGATGGTATGTTGCCTCCCTGGTGCAAGGGTCAAGGATGTCTTGGAGCAGCTGCAGAGCATTCTGAGGAGGAGGGTTAACAGCCAGTTGTCGTGGTGCATACAGTTACCAATCATATAGGTAAAAAACGAGATGAGGTCCTAAAAGTTGAATATAGGGAGTAGGAGGTAAATTAAAAAATAGGACCTCAAAGGTAGTAATCTCAGGATTGCAACCAGTGCCACGTGCTAGTCAGCATAGAAATTGAAGAATATTTCAGATGAATACGTGGCTGGAAGAATGGTGAAATTGGGAGGGATTCAAATTCCTGGGACATTGGAACCGGTTCAGGGGGAGGTGGGACCAGTACATTCTGAACTGCTTGCACCTGGGCAGGACCGGGACTGATGTCCTAGGGGGATTGTTTGCTAGTGCTGTTGGGGAGTTTTTAAATTAAAATGGCAAGGGGTTGGGTAACTGTGCAGGGAGACAGAGGAAGGGGAAGCAAGGATAGAAGCAGAAGACAGGAAGGAGAAAAGCAAAAGTGGAAGTCAGAGAAATCAAATGTGACCGCAGTAAACTCTAATTCTAAAAGGTCTAAGAGTGTTAAGAAACAAGCCTGAAGGCTTTGTGTCTTAATGCGAGCAGCATTCATAATAAGGTGGACGAATTAGCTGCACAAATAGATGTAAATGGATATGACATAATTGGGACTACAGAGACATGGTGACGATGGCTGGGAATTCAACATCCAGGGGTACTCAATATTCAAGAAGGACAGGCAAAAAGGAAAAAGTGGTGGGGTAGCATTGCTGGTTATAGAGGAGATAAACACAATACTAAGGAAGGATATTAGCTCCAATGATGCAGAATCTGTATGGGTACAGCTGAGCAATACCAAGGGGCAGAAAACGTTAGTTGGAGTTGTATACAGACCCCCAAACAGTAATGCTGAGGTTGGGGATGATATTAAACGAGAAATTAGAGATGTGTGCAATAAGGGCAGAGCATTTAACATGGGTGACTTTAAGCTACATATAGATTGGTCTAACCAAATTAGTAACAATACTGTGGAAGAGGAAATCCTAGAATGTATACGGGATGGTTTCCAGGACCAATATGTCGAGGAATCAACTAGAGATCAGGCCATCTTAGACAGGGTATTATGTAATGAGAAAGGAATCATTAGCATTCTTGTTGTGCGAGGCCCCTTGGGGAGGAGCGATTTTAATATAATAGAATTCTTCATTAAGATGGAGAGTGAAGTAGTTGAGTCAGAGACATGTGCACTGAATTTAAATAAAGGAAACTACGATGGTATGAGGCACCAATTTGCTAGGATGGATTGGGGAATGTCACTTATTGGGTTGACGGTGAATAGGCAATGGCAAACATTTAAAGATCGCATGGATGAACTACAGAAATTGTTCATCCCTCTTTGGCATAAAAATAAAACAAAAAAGGTGACTCAATATTGGCTAGCAAGGGAAATTAGGGCTAGCATAAGATCCAAGGAGAGGACATATAAATTGGCCAGTAAAAGCAGCAAACCTGAAGATTGGGAGCAGTATAGGATTCAGCAAAGGAGGACAAAGGGATTAATTAAGAGGGGGAATATAAAGTATCAGAGTATGCTGGCGGGGAACATAAAAACTTACTGTAAAAGCTTCAATAGATATGTGAAGAGAAAAATATTGGTAAAGTCATGCGTAGTTGCATTGCAGTCAGAATCAGGGGAATCTATAATGGGGAACAAATACATGGCAGACTAATTAAATAAATACTTTTCTTCTGTCTTCACAATGGAGGACACAAATAAACTCGGGGAACATAGGGTCTAATGAGAGTGAGGAACTGAATGAATTCAGTATTTGTAGGGAAATGGTGTTAGGGAAATTGATGGGATTGAAGGCCGATAAATCCCCAGTGCCTGATAATGTACATCATAGGGTACTTAAGGAAGTGGCCCTAGAAAAAGAACGTGCATTGCTGGTCACCAGCCAAACTTCTATAGACTCTGGAACAGTTCCCATGGCTTGCAGGATAGCTAATGTAGCACCACTATTTAAGAAGGTTTGTAGAGAGAAAACGAGCAATTATAGAATGGTAAACCTGCCATCAGTAGAGGGGGAAATGCTAGAGTCCATTAGAAAAGATATAATGGCAGAGCACTTGGAAAACAGTGACAGGACCGGACCAAGTCAACATGGATTTACCAAAGGTAAATCATGCTTGACTAATATACTGGAATTTTTTTAGAATGTAACTCGTATAACAGATAAGGGCGAACCAGTGGATGTGGTGTGTTTGGACTTTCAGAAGGCTTTCGATAAGGTCCCGCATAAGAGACTAGCGTGCAAAGTTAAATCACATGGGATTGCGGGTAAGGTACTGACTGGGATAGGAAACTGGTTGGCAGACAGGAAGTCAAGAGTTGGAATAAACGGGTCTTTTTTCGAGTGGAAGGAAGTGATGAGTGGGGTACAGCAGGGATGGGTGCTAGGACCTCAGTTATTCACAGTATATATTAATGAGCCAGACGAGGGAACTAGATGTAATATCTCCAAGTTTGCAGACGAATCAAAGCTGGGTGGGCGTGTGTCCTGTGAGGAGGATGCAGAGAAACTCCAGTAGGATTTGGACAGGTTGGGCGATTGGGCAGATGCATGGCAGATGGAGTATAATGTGGACAAATGCGAGGTTATCCACTTTGGTGGCAGAAACAGGAAGGCAGAATATTATCTGAACGGCAATAGATTGTGAAAAGGGGAAGTGCAACGAGACCTGGGTGTCCTTGTGCACCAGTCGCTGAAGGTAAGCATGCAGGTGCAGCAGGTGGTTAAGAAGGCAGGTGGTATGTTGGCCTTCGTGGCGAGAGGATTCGAGCATAGGAGCAAGGATGTCAAGCTGCAGTTGTACAGTGCCTTGCTGAGCCCACTTCTTGAGTACTGTGTGCAGTTTTGGTCGCCTTATCTGTGGAAGGATGTTCTTGCCATGGAGGGAGTGCAGCGAATATTCACCAGACTGATACCTGGGATGGCAGGAATAGCATATGAAGAAAGATTGAGTCGATTAGGCTTATATTCGCTAGAGTTTAGAAGATCCAGAGGGGAACTCATTGAAACTTATAAAATTCTAACAGGACTAGACAGACTATATGCAGGAAGGCTGTTCCCGATGGTGGGAGTCCAGAACAAGGGGTCACAGTCTAAGGATAAGGGTAAGCCATTTAGGACTGATAGGAGGAGGAATTTCTTCACCCAGGGAGTGGTGAGCCTGTGGAATTTTCTACACAGGAGACAGTTGAGGCCAATTCATTAACTATATTCAAGAAGGAGTTAGATATTGTTCTTAAGGCTAACGGGATCAAGTGATATGGGGAGAAAGCAGGGACAGGTTATTGAATTTGAATGATCAGTCATGATCACAATGAATGGCGGAGCAGGCTCGAGGGGCCGAATGGGCTACCCCTGCTCCTATCTTCTATGTTTCTATATAACGTGGTCGAAAATATTAAAATTCGGGGCGTCGAAGTCAGTGTTTCTTTCGTTACATTTATGGAGTATTCTTGCCCACACTCGTGGATAATTTAAGGTGCAACTATTGCAATTATGAAGCGGTATCTCCCACTGCTGGTGTATACGGCATGTCGCAGGGGTCACTTTAAAAGAGCAATTCACCCTCCAGTAGTGGAAACTGGACATATGAGTAATTACAATTAATCTCGAGACATTCTGGTGGGAATTTGCTTCAGTACATCCATTGAACGTCTGCTGAAGTTTGCACAGCGGAGAGAGAGAAGTCCAGAGGAAATTCACCTTTTCACTGAAACATTTGTCCAACAAGTGTTAAATCTAAATACAATAAATGCTAGCACTTCACACATTTCCAGCAGCATCTGGAGGCCCACGGTGATAAATTAAAGGAAAGAGAGTTAATACCTCATCGAAAGACGGCGACTCAGACAGTGCAGCACTCCATCAGTACTGCCCTGAAGTGTGAGCCTTGATTTTGTGCTAAGGAAATTCTGCAGTGAGACTTGAGCCCACGATCTTCCGACTCAGATGCAAGAGTGCGACCACAGCTGATACCTGGATTAAACCCAATTAATGTGGGAAGAGTATGATGGGAAATTAACCCGTTCAGAGACAGACCACTGATTATTATTCCAATGCAGGCTTCAAATCATTATTTATACATGGATTATTGTAAACCGGATAACATTGTTTAAAGCAGCAGCGTAATAATATCAGAAGCCAAATTTAACTTTCGCTGAGAATAGAACCACAGCCAATCCTCTATAGGCTGAAAAAAAACGCTGCCTTTCCAGTTTAGCTCATTAACCACCGAATTTGCAGTGAATAACCGCTCATTTCACGTCCCCAACTTTCAAAGCGGTTAATTTTAACGCAAATCATATGGTTAAAAAGGGATATGGAACATAAAGATGAAATTATAAACCAGTTAGCTTCACGTCGACAGTAGGAAAGATAAAGAAATCTTTACTGAAAGATGCAATAGAAAACCATCTGGAAACCGAATATATAACAAAATATAGTCAGCACAGAATTCAAAAGTTGAGGTCATGCTCGACCAACCTTAGCGAATTCTTTGAAGAACTAACAGAAATAGTAGATAAGGGTAATGCAGTAGATGCAACACAAAAACAAAATACTGCGGATGCTGGAAAACTGAAATAAGAAGAGACACTGCTGGAAATACTCAGCAGGTCAGGCAGCATCCGTGGAGAGAGAAACAGAGTTAACCTTTCTGGTCGATGACCATTCGTCAGAACTTGAAAAAGCTCAAGATGGAACACGTACGTGCAGGGGCAGGGAAAGGAGGAAGTGGAGGCATGAACAAATCGGAAGGTCTGTGATAGGATGTAAGGCAGGAGAGATTAGGAGAGAAAAGGGATGATGGTGCAAGGCAAAAGAGATGTTACTGGGACAAGTTAAGAAACAAATGATGGCTCTAGATGAAGTGTAAATGGCCCAGGCAAAATGAAAAACAGCTGCAATGTGAGAGAGAACAAATGGAAAAATTAGATAGGGGCAGAGGTTATGGGCTAAAATTATTGAACTCGATGCTGATGCCAGAGGTCTGTAAAGTGTCTAATCGAACGATGATGTGCTGTTCATCGAGTTTACACTGAGCTTCGTTGGAACAGTGTAAGTGGCCGAGGATGGTGAGGTCTGAGTGTGAGTGGAGCGGAGAATGAAAGTGACAGGCGACCGGAAGCTCAGCTTCACCCATACGAAATGAATGGAGATTTTCCACAATGCGGTCACCCAATCTGCGTTATATCTCCCTAATGTAGAGGAGAGAGCAGCGAGTACAGGATACTAAATTGCAAGAAATACAAGTAAATCGCTGTATCTCCTGGAAGGAGTGTTTGGGGCCCCGGACAGTGGGAAGGGGGAAGGTAAAATGGCATGTGTTGCATTTCCTGCGCTTGCACGGGAAGGTGCCAAGCGAAGGGAAAGCGGTGTTGGGAGTGATAGAGGAGTGGATCAGGGTGTCACCGAGGGAGCAGTCCCTTCAGAATGCTGAAAGGGGAGGTGAGGGGAAGATGCCTTTGGTGCTGGAATCACGACGGAGGTGGCGGAATTAGCGGAGGATGATCCATTGAATCTGGAGGCTGGTGGGGTGAAAGTTGAGGACAAGGGGAACTCTTTCGCGGTTCCGGTAGGGAGGGTAAGGGGTGAGAGCAGAAGTGTGGGAAATAAAATAGACACAGTCAAGGGCTGTGTCAACCATAGTAGAGGGGAATCCTCGGTTGAGGAAACACCCACTGTCTGTAAATTGTCAAACTGCTTGTCCGACATCCAGTACTAGATGAGCATAAATTTTCTCCAATTACATATTGGGAATACCAAATCCATTCTCTTCGGACCATGCCACGAACTTGGTTACCTATCCAATGACTGTATCCCTTTTCCTAACATCTTTCTGAGGCTGAAGCATACTGATAGCAACATTGGTTCTCATATTATTCCCTGAAATGTGCTTCTGACCACATATCCGCAGCATAAATAAGACCGCCTATTTCCAACTCTGTACATTGCCCACCCCTGCCCCAGCTTATCTGCTGCTGAAACCCTCATCCATGCTTTTGATGCCTGTAGACTTGACTATTCCAACGCACTCCAGGCTGGCCTTCCACGTTCTACCCAACACAAACTTGAGATATATCAAAACTCGGCTGCCCGTGTCCTATCTCACGCCAAGTCCCATTCAACCATCATCCCTGGGCTCGCTGACCTACATTGGATCACTGATAAGCAACGTCTTTATAAAATAAATCTCCTTGTTTACAAATTACTCCCTGGCCTGGCCCTTCATATCTCTGTAACCTACTGCAGTCTGAAAACAACCCGTGAAATCTGCGCTCCTCCAATTACGGTCTCTTGAGCATCCCGGATTATTTCGCTCCACCATTGGAGGCCGTGCCTTCAGTTGCCTAGGCCCTAAGCCCAGGAATTCCCACACTAAACCTCTGCACTTCTCTACCTCTCTTTCCTCCTTTCAGACGCTCATCAAACCTACTTCTTAGCCCAAGCTTTTGGTCTTCTGCACTAATTTCTCCTTATAAGGCTATGTGTCAAATTGTGTTTGATAATCGCTCCTGTGAAGCGCCTTAGGACGTTTTGCTACATTGGAGTCGCTATAAAAACACAAGTCGTTGTTTTTTTTGTTGTTGTACACCCGGGTACTTCAACACATATTTTAGGATCATATTTCAGTACAGTACTGAGGAAGCGCTGCATCATCTTTCGAGTCATACATTAAACTGAATCCCTGTCTGCCCTCTCAGGTGGACATAAAAGATCCTATGGCATTAGTCACAGAAGAGCAGGGGAGTTCTCTCCCTGTCCTTGTCAATAGTTACCACTGAACCAATATCACGGAACCCGATTACCTTGTCAAGTCAAGCAAATGCGACTAGAGTAATTCTACCTCGATGGCTGGAGTGAATTAAAATTAAACACCCCAAAACAGATTTGGTATTTTATTTCAGTATATTTCAATCTTAAATGCGAAAGCAAGCAGCCATCCAATCAATTTAAAATAATTCAAAATTTAGCATATCAACAAATCGCAAAGGCTTTTACATCAACTTTAGCTATGCAGCTTCCTTAATTCCAGTGCTGATAGCATGTTTCCGACAGATATCTCTTCCTGAACTCCATGAGAAACATGAATCTTGCAGAGGCGAATGTGAAAGATGTTGGACTTGAAATTGGGCTCGAAAGCTTCCCAAGGGGGAATGCCTCCGAACCGCAAGTAAATTCTGATCTTACATGATGGTCCCGGACCTGCGAAGACTCGCGCTCCTGGGATTACAGCCATAGGCTTGCGCAAAGGCCCACGTATCCCAGAGGCGCCGGCGGTTCACAAGCGACCCTAGGATCACGTGGTCTGGCCCAAGCAATCAAAAATGCGGATTCCATTATGCGTATGGACTCCTCATAAGCATTATAGTAATCACATAAAAAATATATTTTCACACAACCTAATTGAAAGTAAATCATCAAATGTTTAAAATTAATTAAAATACAATTTAATTAAACATGTGAAATAAAAACGTAATTTAGTTCAATTTAATCGAATCGTTTTTCAAGGTGCAAAATATAGCCTAAACGAATTTTAATGTTTTTTAATGTTTAAATGTATAAAAACGTTAATTTGAATATTTATTTAAACTGTTACGCTGGTAAAAGACGGCTTTAGGTCTGCTTTTACCAGGAATACGTGCTCTGTAGGCATTCACTGGGCAGTATCTTGAGCAAATAGCCCAACTTTCCACCAGGGAATGTCCATTTCCTTTGCTTTTGTATGATCTGTAAAGCTGATTCTCGACAGATTGCAAGTTCTGGATTTTCACGCCTGCACATTGCATGTAGAAACATGGAACTCGCAGGGCACTGATGACCGCATACGCACGTCATAGTCCCTAGAAAATCAAGGCCATTGTAGTTTTTTATGGAATTCGTAGAGAGGAAGAGCAAGAGTTAAATGTGATTGACCAGAAATTCTGGTCGGGGGCTTCCCGCGGGAGCAAGCCTCCCCAGATCCCAGCCACTATCTACTTTAGAAAAAAGGATATAACTAACAGTAGAATAGAAACTACATTGATGTGGATTGAAATAAAACATGAAAAGATATCGATCAAACTAATAGGGTTATACTACAGGCTACCTATTGTGGAAAGGAGGCGAACGAAGTCATAGTTGTAGTTAAGCAATTATATGAAGTGATAAACGACATATTTATTAATAATCATGGGAGATTTTACATCCCCCAAATAAACTGGCAAGAATAGGTAGCGAAAGTGGTGTAGGGAATGGAGTTTCTAACAATACATATAGGATTCCTTTATTACCCAATATGTAGAAAGACCAACATGAGAGGGAGCACTACTGGATCTACTATTGGGAAATGAACCAGCACAGATAAGAGATGTGACTGCAGGGAAACATTGGCAATAGCGATCTAAATATAATAATGTTTAAGGTAAAGATTGAGAAAACATGCGCAAGATACAGGCCAAGCTTATAAATTGGAAAACAGATGATTTTAAGGGGATGAGAATGGAACCAGGGAAAATAAACGTGGAAGTTTTACCGACAAACAAAGAAATAGAACAGCAGTAGGAAACTATTACAAACGATGATCAATAGATACCAGGAGAAATATATCAAACTAAGGAAGAGCAAACTAGCCAGTAACCAGACACAATGGATAAATAAAGAAAAAAGGGCAACATTAAAACTAAAGTAAAAGGCACATGTTAACCACATGGGCAACAACGGAGAGGAGGACAAGAGGGAATACTAAATACTACGAAATAAAATAGGAACTTCGAAATTAAATTAAGAAGACATATGAAGAGAAATAATAAAGTATGCTATCGACCATAATAAATTAATATTGATCAGGATGGGGATAGGGCCATCAAGAGATAGTCACGATAAACTCACAGGATTCAAGGAAACATGTTGCTGTCTTCTTTAGTGCGGGGTCTCTGAAAACTACCTCCTATTTCAACATGCTAGGTGAGAATGTGATTAGAATTTATCTAGAAATACCAATATATAGAGTAAGGAAGTCAGGAGCAACTTCCATACTCAGAGAGTGGTAAGAATTTAGAACTCGTTATCATACAGAGCGATTGAGCTGAAAAGCAGATATTTAACTGGAAGCTACATAAAGGCATGAGGGAGAAAGGGATAGAAGGATATGCTGATAGAGTTAGATGACGGTCAGCGGGAGGAGGCTCGTGTGGAGCTTAAACATTGACTGGTTGCATCAAATGGTCTTATTGTGTGCTGTGCATTCCATGTAAATCAATGTTATTAATCAGCTGCACTGTCTCAAAGTGATATCTATGCAAGGCACACAATTCGTACAGACAGATCCTCAGCCTCAGCTACTGGGTCGAACATTTTTTGTAAGATAGCTTCTGCGCTTTGTGGAGTCAACTCATCGCCTGATGAACTTAATTTAATCGCAACATTTCCGTTTAGATGACTTCAATATTAATGCTTGGCAAAATTTCCGGAAATATTGTAAGCTCTCAATAAAATTTGATGCATTACTCTGTTGTTTTAGTTCTGTTGATTCACTCAGTGCTCCATCATTGCATTTCCAGCAATTGAATGTTGCATTGATTTAATTTTTAAAAGTAGCACATCGCTAGAACTTCCCGAGCATTTTTGTATTTCGCATAATATACAAAATAAAAAGTGCAATTAACAAGTCTGCAGATTGAATCCTCACAACTGGATGTTGCTGGTGATGCATTTTGAAACTTAATTAATTAATTTATTTTGATTGCTGCAGTACTTGCTTATAAATGCACAGAAGCTGCATTAGATTCTCTCATTTGCATGAATTTAATTTCTGGAGTCATTATATATGCATTGCAAAGTTTTCATTCACATCTGGTATAATTTGCAATAGCCAGCTGCAATATCGGCTGCTTACTCTAAAGCATCACATTTTTATTTTCCAGCATCATTGTCTGCTCTGTAAATGCACTGGATGATCCATCTTGGTCTCCACTTGATGTCCCCACCATCACAGGTGCCAGTTTTCAGCCAAATCGATTCACTCCAAGTAACATCAATAAACGGCTGAGCAACCTGGAAAAGCAAAGGCTATGGGACCCGACAACATCCCGCCTGTCGTGCTGAAGGCTTCTGCACCAGACATAGCCGTGCCTCTAGCCAACCTGTTCCATTTCAGCGACAACACTGGCATCTACCCAACAATGTGAAATATTGCCCGGAGCAGGACAGATCCTACCCATAAAATCACCGTCCCATCAGCCTACTCTGAATCATTAGCAAAGTGATGGAATATGACATAGACACTGCTATCAAGCGGTACATTCTCACCAATAACCTACTCAAAAATGCTCAGTTGGGTCCCGCCAGGAGCACTGGGCTACAGATTACTTTACAGCCTTGGTCCAAACATTGACAAAGGGGCTCAATTCCAGAGGTGAGGTGAGCGTGACTGCCTTTGACTTCAAGGTAACATTTGGCATCATAGAGCCCTACAAAATTGAAGTACATGGGCTTCAGGGTGTAAAGGCTCCACTGGTTGGAGTCATACCTAACATAAAGGAAGATGGCTGTGGTTGTTGGAGGCCAATCGCCTCAGCCCCAAGATATCGCTGCAGGACGTCCACAGCGCAGTGTCCTAGGCCAAACCATCTTCAGCTGCTTCATTACAACAATTAGGTTTGGGCCAATAAATGGCAAGTAACATTCGCACCACACAAGTGCTAGGAAATTACTATAACGATTCTAACCACTTCCCCTTGTCATTCAACTGCATTACCATCGTCGAATCCCCCAGCATCGATACACGAAGCTTTACTATTGAGCAGAAAATTAACTGGATCAGCCACATAAATACTGTGGCTACAAGAGCAGGTCAGGGGCTGGCTATTCTGTGGGAACGATTCATCTAATGACTCCGCAAAACTTTTCTAACATCTTTAAAGCACAAGTCAGGAGTTTGATGGAATATTCTCTACAGCTCCAAAAACATTCAAGAAACTCTATACCATCCACGACAAAGTGGCCCGCCTGATTGGCACATCAACCACCACCTTAAAGATTGTCCCCCTCCATCAACGGCACACTGGCGCAGCAGAGTGTACTATCTAGAAGACGCACTGCAGCAACTCGCTAAGGCTTCTTCGACAGCACCTCCTAAAAAAAATGAACTCTACCACCGAGAAGGACAAGGGCAGCAAGACAAAATAAAAGAAAGACTTGCATATGTATAACGCCTTTCACAACCTCAGGACGTCCCAAAGCAATTTACAGCAAATTAATTGCATTTGAGTGAGGGAGAAATATTGGCCAGGACACCGGGCTAACTCCCCTACTTTTGTTAGAAATTGTGATCTATTACGTCCAGATGAGAGAGGAGAGGGAGCCTCGCTTTAACATCCGATCAAAATCAGTGCAGCATTCACTCTGTACTGCTGTGCCGTGTCAGCCACGATTGTTCTGCTAAGTTCTGTAGATTGCGAATTGAAAGCACAACGTTCCAACTCAGAGGGGACAAGTGCTACTAACTGAGCCGTGATGCATGGAAACTCCACAATCTCCAAGTTCCACTCACAGTCACACACCATCCTGACTTGGAAAGTTATCCCCGGTCCTTCATCGTCGTTGGATCAAAATCACTGAACTTCCTCCCTAACAGCACTGTGGGAGAACTTTCATCACACGGGCTGCAACATAGAGTGTACCTACACATATGTTATATCAAAAGAAAGCTTATCATTAGGGGACTCTCATAGGCATATTTACTTTTTGGTCAGACAAAAATTGAGCCGACGGTATACAAAAAACCTTCAAAATTCCGCTCATTTTCCGCTCATTAGCATTGAGTGACATGAAGGTTGACCAATTGTACAGTCAAGCGACCTGACGGTTGACCAATCGCTGCATCACGGGACTGGGTTCATTGCGTGTGCAGACAGGCCATCCTAGAGTTGTGTGACGTGACGATTGACCAATCCTACAGTTCAGTGACCTGACGGTTGACCAATCGGTGTGTGTGTGGGCGGGCCTAATCATTCTGAGCCGAGGTGAGTGGCCGCCATCTTGATTCCAAACTCTTCCTTCTTTTTCCCACTTTCTGCGTCTTTCTTTTCAAATCTAGATATCCAGCAGAAAACCTTTCACCGTTCTTGCAGGCCTCGAAGCCTGGGCCTCTGTTGCCCAGCCACGCCCGGGCTAGGCACCTCCCGTCCCGCTCACAAGCGGCCCGCGATCACCGCCATCTTTCTAAAGGCTGGCGGCGTGGGACTGAGGCAACCGTAGCCGTCGCCACCATCTTAGTAAAGGCGGGTGGGGCAGGAGTCAGTGCGCACATCAACGTCGGCCAGAGTGCGTGCATCAACGTCGGCCCTGACTTGAGTCCGGCCGTGCATCACGCGCTAGGTCACGCACCGGCCGGCTTTGAGGCGCTGATGAGCGGCGGCGTCTCTCTCTCACTCTTCCCATGCGGCGTGCAGGCCCAGCCACAATGGGGGCCGGTACTCTGGAGGGCGGGGCTCGGGAGGGCAGGAAGGGGGTGAAGGGTTACCCCGGCAACCGGGCCTGGCCCTCTCTCACAGCCTCAAGCCGGCTCACGCCCGTTCCCGGGGCTTGACTCCAAAGCAGACTTAGCCGCAATCGGCGGTCTTGAAGCCAGCTCGCACGGGGGTGCAGGGGCTCGGGAGGGTGGGGCTCGGGAGGGCGGAGGTTGGGGCTCGGGATGGCGGTGAGTGGGGCTCGGGAGGGCAGGAAGGGGGGCAAGGGTTACCCCGGTAACCGGGCCCGGCCATCTCTCACAGCCTCAAGCTGGCTCACGCCCGTTCCCGGGGCTTGGCTCCATTTGCGGCCGTGGGCCACTCACCCTCTCTCTCTCCTTCCCTCTGTCTCTCTCTCCTCCCCCCCTACCCCCCCTCCCCTCTACCCCTCCCCCTCTCCCCTCTCTCTCTCCCCCCAGCCTCACCCTCTCTTTCTCCCCCTCTCTCGCCACCTGCCTCACCCTTTCTCTCTTCCCCTTTCTCTCTGCCCCTCCCTCCCCCTCTCTCTCTCTCCCTCTCTCTCTCCCCCTCTCTCTCTGCCCCCTCCCTCCCCCTCTCTCTCTTCCCCTCTCTCTCTTCCCCTCTCTCTCTACCCCATCCCTCCCCCTCTCTCTCTGCCCCCTCCACCCCCTCTCTCACTGTCTCCTCCCTCCCCCTCTCTCTCTGCCCCCTCTTTATCTGCCCTCTCTCTCCCCATCTCTCTCTGCCCCCTCCCCTCCCTCCTCCTCCATGCCCCTCCCTCCCCCTCTCTGCCCCCTCCCGCCCCCTCTCTGCACCCTCCGTCCCCCTCTCTGTCTGCCACCTCCCTCCCCCTCTCTGTCTGCCCCCTCCCTCCCACTCTCTGTCTGCCCCTCCCTCCCCCTCGCTGTCTGCCCCCCCCTCCACCTCTCTGTCTGCCCCCTCCCTCTCCCTCTCTGTCTGCCCCCTCCCTCCCCCTCTCTCCCTCCCTCTCTCTCCGTGCCCCGTCCCTCCCCCTCTGTCCCTGCCCCTCCCTCACCCTCTCTCCCTGCCCCCTCCCTCTCCCCTCTCTCCCAATCTCTCACCCTCTCTCTTTCCCACCTCTCTCTCTCTCCCCCCCAGTCTCTCTCTCTCTCCCCCCTCTCTCTCCCCCTCTCTCTCCCCCTCTCTCTCCCCCTCTCTCTCTCTCCCCCCAGTCTCTCTCTCCCCCCAAGTCTCTCTCTCTCTCTCTCCCCCCAGTCTCTCTCTCACTCTCTTCTCCCCCCAGTCTCTCTCGCTTCTCCCCCCATTCTCTCTCTCTCTCCCCCAGTCTCTCTCTCTCTCTCCCCCCCAGTCTCTCTCTCTCTCTCCCCAGTCTTTCTCTCTCTCTCTCCCCCAGTCTCTCTCTCTCTCTCTCACCCCAGTCTCTCTGTCTCTCTCTTCTCCCCCCAGTCGCTCTGTCTCTCTCTCTTCTCCTCCCAATCTCTCTTCTCCCACCAGTCTCTCTCTCTATCTTCTCCCCGCAGTCTCTCGCTCTCTCTCTTCCCCCCAGTCGCTCTCTCTCTTACACCCGTCTCTCGCTCTCTCTCTTCCCCCGTCTCTCGCTCTCTCTCTTCCCCCCAGTCTCTCGCTATCACTCTTTCCCCCCGTCTCTCGCTCTCTCTCTTCCCCCGTCTCTCGCTCTCTCTCTTCCCCCCAGTCTCTCGCTATCTCTCTTCCCCCCAGTCGCTCGCTCTCTCTCTTCCCCCCCAGTCGCTCTCCCTCTTCCCCCAGTCGCTCTCTCTCTCTCTTCCAACAACAACATGCCCTCAACAACCTCCCCCCAGTCTCTCTCTCTCCCCCTGTCTCTCTCTCTCCCCAGTCTCTCTCTGCCCCCGTCTCTCTCTACCCCCCAGTCTCTCTCTACCCCCCAGTCTCTCTCTGACCCCCAGTCTCTCTCTGCCCACCAGTCTCACTCTGCCCCGCATCTCTTTCTCTTCTGCCCCCAATCTCTCTCTCTTTCCCTCCTCCCCCCAGTCTCTCTCTCTCTCTTCTCCCCCCAGTTCTCTCTCTCTCGTCTCCCCCCAGTCTTTCTCTCTATCTCTTCCAACAACATGTGCTCAAAAAACCCTCTGCACCGCCGGGCACTCCTGCTCGTATATATATATATTAATCTAGTGTATGGATTGTATTTATAAGACGGTTGGCGGTATTGCTATGTCATCATCTGCCTAATGTATTAATTATATATTAGAATGCCTTGTCTCTGCAATGTTTTTCAACCTATGGAATGTCACAGTATTTCTTTCAGAATATTCAGATTCAAGCCACAAATTAAATTGAAAGGTAATGAATTTGTAGAGTCCAATTAAGACAGCTTTCTGGAGCGACATATTAGACAACAACAACAGCACCTTACTTTTATAGAGCACAGTTAACGAAGCTAAACATATCAAAGTGCTTAACAAGAGCGATAACAATATAAACGTATTTGACACCAAGCCACAGAAGGCCCTATCAGGACACATTACCTAAAGCTTGTTCAAATAGTTAGGATTGAAGGATTATCTTGAATGCGAAGAGAATGTTAGAGGGGCAGGGAGTTTTAGGGAGCGAATTCCAGAGTTTCGGGCCAAGGCAGCTGAAGACATGGTCGCCAATGGTGGCAGGATGAAAATCGGGGACACACAAGAGGCCAGAATTGGAAGACCGCAGAGATCTTGAAGGCTTCTAAGGCTGGATGAGGTTACAGAGGTAGTGACTTTTGTTTAACTATATTTAATTGTATTGCTGTCCATGATTTATATTAGTATATCCCACTTTAGCTGATTTTAATATCCTTGTATGTCTTATAATGCAGCCTGTTGTGCTGATGCAACTGCACACCGCTTCCCTCTTGTGGTTTCTGTTCGATGGCACATCTTCACGTTGAATTACAGATGACCTTGAAACCTGTGTTCTAACCCACTGATGATTGAACCCTGTTCAATTTACTCACTATAAACCGCTACCACTATTTGTTACTCTTGCGTGTTTTCCGGGATTTGAAATTGATTGCAAATTCAGGTTTCATTCAACAAATTTTTATCAGTTAAACATCAATGGTTTGCTTTACAATCGCTGCTTCAAAATACATTCACATTCCCATAAGGCGCAGTTAACTGCTACTTCAGAGAGCCGCACGTTACGCTTGTACTATCGCCTGCAGTATTTAGTGTAAACGGTCGCAGTTTGCTGTGTCTAGATTTTTGTTATTTTAAGGTAATATTCCACTATCAAGTTGCAAAGCAAATATTACTCTCAAATAGGTCAACACCCGCAAAATAGCACTGCTGAGAATGTTTGTGCATATTTTCTTGATGAAGGCTTCATGATATCCTGAAATTACGATTCATAGTATCAAAATTCGAAACGAAGAAAACAAAAAAGCATTTGAATTTATATAGCGCTGCCCAAGACCTTGGAAAGTCTGAAAGCTCGTTACAGCCAATGCAGTATTTCTGACACGTGGTCAGTGTTGTTCTGCAGGAAACGTTCTGATAACGTTTTTTGTAATGTAACTGGACAGTTGATGTGAAGTTTATGATTTCAAGATGCAAGAATTAATGAATACATTTTCATTAATTAATTGGATGATAACTGAATGAATATTTATTTTATCAGTTATTTATTAAAGTTATTTTTATTCATTTTCTCCCCCTCTCCTGGTCTTGCAGGTGTCGCTACAGCTGCTCTCTAACAAACCCGAGCTGGTCTCACAACCGATACGGTGGTCCGCTCAGACTCTACTTTTCCAGAGATCCCCTGTCAGTGCCTTCTAATAATACCCTGTTGATCTACAACTCATTTCATCGTGTTAGTGTTCAATTTTTTTCCATTCATTACGGTGCTTTTGAACGTGGTGAGACGAGAGATGCAAAGATTGCTATCATTAGAGCAAAGAACGTTATGGGATTAAATAGAATTGAAAATCATGAAGGTTTTTGATAGACTAAAACATGAGAAACTATTTTCATTGGCAGGAGGGTTGGTAACCAGAGGACACCGATGTGAGGTAATTTAAATAGAGCTGGATGTAAGATAAGGAGTATTTTTTACGCAGCGAGTTGTTGTGGAATACACTGACTGAAAGGGTGATGGAAGCAGATTCAATAGTGACTTGGATAAATTGTTGAAGTGGAGAAAATTCAAAGGCTATGTGGAAGGAGCAGGGGAGTGGGGTTAATTGGATAGCTCCTTTAAATATCCGGCAGAGGCAAGATGGGCCGAATGGTCTGCTTCGGTGCTGTAAGTTTCTGTGGCATGAAATGATATTGCTGACTCGAGCCAAGGTTTAGCTGCATCGTCGTCTCATTCCATCACTTCCAAATCCCCAGTCTAAAAGTGTGAGTCTGGAGAGTGTCTGATGAAACCCATTGAGCTGGCCCGATCGTGTTCTCATCTGAAATCTGCACACGTACATTACAACAACAGATACTGAACAACGAACAAGAGCAGATGCACGGACTGCTTCCGCATCCATAACACACGGTCATTGTATAGTGATCAGGGGCAGAAACCTTGGCTGGTCGCCCTTCTTCATACACAGTCACTGAGTTGTGACCAGTAGCAGGATTTAGGACACTTTCAACTTCACCAATCCAGGGTAACTGTGCCCAATTGAATCACTGCATCTGCGAACTCAACCTAATCCAAGAAATTGGCTTCGCACATTCCGGTACCGCTCGGCTCCCTGCCACATCGCACGTTGCTTTGAACAATTGAAGCATTCCAGGAGCACATAATTAACATCGCTCTTTTTCTGTTTTATTTTCAGTATCATACAATCATTAATATTTACAGCAGAGAAGGAGGCCATTCGGCCTATCTTGTCCGAGCCGGTCGACAAAGTGCTATTCACCCTAATAATAATTTCCAGCTCTTGGTCCTTAGCTTTGTAGGTTGCGGCATTTCAAGTGCATATCCAATTAATTATTTTAAGTAATAAGGGTTTCTGCCTCTTCCACCCTTTCAGGCAGTGTGTTCCAGAGCCCCATCACCCTCTGGGTGAAAACAAGTCAAGTCAAATCCCCTCTAATCGTAATACCAATTTATTTAAATCTATGACCCCCTGGTTATTGACCATTCTGCTCAGGGAAATAGGACTTTCCTATCCATGCTATCTAGACCCCTCATAATTTTATACAACTCAATTAGGTCTCCCCTCATCCTCCTCTTTTCAAAGAAACCAACCCCAGCCTATCCAATCTTTCCTCATAACTAACAATCCCCAGCCCAGGCAACATCCTTGTAAATCTCCACTGCATCTCATCAGAGCAATCACATGTTTCCTGTAATGTGGTGCCCAGAACTGCATGCAGTATTCTAGCTGCGGACTAACTTGCGTTTTATACATTTCAAACATAGCTTCCCTGCTCTTATATTCTACGCCTCAGCTAATATAGGCAAGTGTCCAGTATGCCTTATTAAATACCGTATATACCTATCCTGCTACATTCAGGGATCTGGGAGAATGCACACGAAGGTCCCTCTGATCAACTGCACTTCTCAGTGTCCTACCATTTATAGTGCATCCCTTGCCTTGTCAGCACTCCCCAAATGCATTACCTCACATATTTCCAGATTGAATTCTATTTGCCACTGTTCTGCTCACCTGTTTAGTCCATTGAAATGTTCATAGAGTCCTAGAAAGTTACAGCATGGAAGGAAGCAATTTCGGCCCATCGTGTCCACGCCCCCCATCAAAGAGCTTTCCATCATAATCCCACTTCCCAGCTCTTGGTCCGTAGCCCTGCAAGTTAGAGTAACGCAAGTGCACATCCAAGTACGTTTTAAATGTGGTTAGGCTTCCTGGCCTAGAAATTCATTTGGGGCGGCCAGCTCGCTCGCACCCAAAAGTTAGCGCTGGGCGGGGAGGCATTAGCGATCGCCAGATATTCGTCTTCTGCGCCCCAATTCGGAAGCGGGCGCTATACCAGGGTGTGCCCGTCTCCGCTTGGGGCGCTGCAACTGAATATCGGCGCACTAGTTGCCGCAGCGCCACCCGCAGCGGAGCGGCAGGCTGCAGTACTGCAGGCCTTCCTCCCTCTCTTAAGGGGGAGGTGCCTGCAACAGCCGGAGCCCCGATCGCGAGTGCCGGCAAGAGAGCCCGGCACAACGGAGAAGTGCCGGGCTCGCGGAAAGCAGCCGGCAATGCCACGGGGGGGGGGGTGGAGGAGGCCGGGGAAGGAGGTGCGGGCAGGCGGCCGCTGCAAAAGCGGCCGGCCGCACCTTCCGCTTTAAAGCGCCCCACTAAGGCAGCAGGACGGCCCCGTTTTCTGGTCGCTGTTTGCGGCCGCTTCGGAGGGGCCGCAACTAAATATGGGGATCGGCGCGGTTTCGGGGCGTTACCGGGGCACCGCGCACACCGATGATGTCATCGGTGCTGGCGCAGCACTAACGGCTACCGCCGCCATTAACGCTGCACTCAATTTCCACGCTACCAACCCCGCCGGCGCAAAAGACCTCTTTAGGCGCTAAGTGGGCACAAGGCCCACTGAATTTCTAGGCCCCTGCCTCTATCAAACTTTCAGGCAGTGATTTCCAGACCCCTACAACCCTCTGGGTGAAGAAATTTCCCCTCAAACCCCCTCCAAACTTTCCACCAATTACTTTAAATCTGTGCCCCCTGGTTTTTGACCCCACTGCTAAGGGAAATAGTTTATTTCTATCCACTCTATCTATGTCCCTCATAATTTTATGCACTTCAATGAGGTTTCCCCTGAGCCTCCTCTGTTCCAAGGAATACAGACACAGACCCAGACCCAGAACAGCCTATCCAGTCTTTCTTCATGGCTAAGGCTCTCTACTCCCGGCAACATCCTTGTATATCTCCCCTGTACCCTCTCCAGTGAAATCACATCTTTCCTGTAATGTGGTGACGACAACAGCATGCAGTAATCTTAAGGCTATAGGAATCAAGGGATATGGGGAGAAGGCAGGGACAGGGTACTGAATTTGGATGATCAGCCATGATCTCATTGAATGGCAGAGCAGGCTCGAGGGGCCGAATGGCCTACTCCTGCTCCTACCTTCTATGTTTCTATGTTTCTACTCTAGCTCCAGTCAGCTGCCTCACTCTCCTTTAGCAACCACGTTGCATTATTATCACTATTTTTCAATGGTTAGATTGTGATTTCTGTAAAATAGCATGATTTTTAATCATTTAGGTCATTATAACCTCGCATTATTTGTATAAGTGTTTTTAACAGTATTGTTAACCATGTGAGCTATGTAACTATATCCTGTTTAGTTACTTTCAATATCCTTATCTGTCTGAGAATGCAACCTGTTACACTGATGCACTGTACACGGGCTCCCTTTTACTGGTTCAGTTTAATAAATGGCACAACTTCACTTTGAAGTATTGAGTTCAGATTGCAGATACACTTTGAGATCTTGGTCACAACCCAAGGCTGATAGAATTCTGGACTGTTCCTTCATTGTTTTGCGCTAACACTCCTTGTTACTGTCTCGTGTTTCTGGGTGATTTGGAAATGGTTTCAAGTTTAGTTTGCGGTCAGCAAATCAGTTAAACATCGGTGGTTAAATTTAATATCGTTGCTTCTAAATTAAATCCAATGTCCATATAGCACAGTTAACTGAAACTACAACCTTCTGTTATCGCCTGCTTTACTTTAATGTAAATGGTCCCAGTTTGTTATGTCTAGAATGTTATTATTTCTATATTTTAAGATCATGTTCCAGAATCAATTGAGCACTCAATAATCACTCACAGACGGGTGAAATGTCACGGAATGTTTGAGCGTATTGTTGTTTATGAAACCCTCGTGATATTTGGAAATTGTGATTCAAAATATAAAACTATCTAAACTGATGAAAGAAGTGAAGGGAAGAATTTGCATGTTAATGACGCCGTTCATGACTTCGGGAACACCCAAATCGCTTTACAGCTAATGTGGTATTTCGGTAGGGTGGTCAGTTTTGTAAAGTAGTAAACGTTCAGTTAAAGGGTCTTGTGGTGTAATTGGACAGTTTGCAGCAAAATATGTGAATTTCGTGCTTTATGTAAAAATGATTTGAACATGCAACAATTAGTGAATACATTTTCAATAATGAAATTGATAGATTATCGAATGAGTATTTATTTTATCAATTATTTCTGGTATTTATTTGTATAACTGTTTCCCCCTCTGCCTATCTTGTTGATACTCAAGCTGCTCTCTAACAAACTGAGCTTGTATCACAATCGATACTGCTCCTCTCCAACAGCTCCTAACGCTGTTCCATCATCCGCTGCTTTTCAAGACTTCCTCTGTCAGCCACTTCCCATAATTACCAACTAATTTATAACTATCTTCAGCAGGTCAATTTTAAAGCAGCAGTTTCAATTCATTGGGGTTCCTTTCCATTCTGCTTTAGTTGGAGAGGCTAAATGAACTGGGATTGTTCCCCATACAGCAGAAAAGGTTTAAGAGCAGATGTAATATAGTTCAAAACCATGGAGGGATTTGGTAGATTAAATCAGCAGGAACGGTTTCCACTGGCAGGAGGGTCGCTAACCAAAAAACACGCATTTAAGTTAAATGGCAAAAGAGCATGAGGAGAGTAAAGGATTTTTTTAAGCTGCGAGTTTTTATGGAGTAAACTGGCTGAAAGGCTGGTGGAAGCAGATTGAACAGTGACTTTCAAAAGGGAATTGGAAAACACTTGAGGGGAGAACATTGCAGGGAAATCGGAAAGGAGCGGTGGAGTGTGACAAATTGGATATATTTTTTTAAAAAGCTGGCACAGGAAATATGGGCCGAATGGCTTCCTTCTGTGGTGTGAGAATCATCGAATCTATGATATGAACTAAAGTTTCTGACTCTTGCTGAGAATGCATGTGCCGCTTATTCAGCCACGTACAAGTCCCTATTCTTAAAGTGTGAGTATGGGTAGTGTTGGAAGATGCTCATTGCAGCTGACCCGATCGTTTTCTCACCTAAAATCTGCACACCTACTTTACAGGAGCAGATACTGAACAATGAACTGGAGCTAATACATGGACTGTTCCTCCTCCATAACCTGGGTTCATTGAATAATGATTAGTGGCTGAAACCTTGGCTGTTCGCCTCTTTATTATCAGGAGTAGGATGTAGGGCTCAGCTACCATCACCAATCCCTGGTCACTGAGCCCAAGTAAATCACTAGGACTGCAAACTCAACACATTCCGAGCACTTGTCTTGGCGCATTCCAGTACTGTTCGGATCCCTGTTACAAGTCACGTTGCTTTGAGCAATTTGAATGAGGTCACGCTCCCCTATTTATCACAGTTCGTTTTCTGAAACATTTTAAAATGGTATTCCTAAGTTATGGTGTATGTGGCCCATTTATTTAATTAAATATTCTATTGATTATTTCATGATAAATATAATATCTCCAGAAACCAGTCCTTTACATGGGCAAAATAATTAGATTGTATCAATGAATTCAATAACAAAATATCAATTTTCCCCCCAGTAACTCCAGCAAATAAGCGCCTTCACTCTGATTCTGATCCTTTCCATTGTTATCCCGTACAGGTAACGTGGTGACGATTGTGATCCAGTCTCGGGGAAAGTGCAGTCTCTCCAAATGTATGACTCGCTACCTGGTGGCCATGGCAGCAGCGGATCTGCTGGTCGTTATCATTGATCAGATACTGAGACATATCCTTACAGTTTATTATGTAGAGCTCAATTTCGTGAGGTCCATCCCAGTGTGTAATATCCACGCCATCCTGATGTACACAGTCACAGACCGTTCTGTCTGGTTCACGGTCAGTTTCACCTTTGATCGATATGTAACCTTTTGCTACCAGGAGCTGAAACCTAAATGTGAAAACGGCGATTGTGGTTATAGCAACAATTACTGTGATTTTCTCTTTAAAAAATACTTTGTGGTACTTTATTTACACGAGTAAATACTGGTCATCAATCAAGCCTGGTATTGCTATATAACACCTATTATTGAAGAGTCAAAAGTATGGAGTTGAATTCTTTCATTACATTTTAACTCCATGCATTTCATTTATTTTGGTCTTGTTGTTCAATGCTTTAACCGTCAGGTACATTTTAGTGACAAATAGAGCCCGCAGCAGATTCCGGAGTCACGTCAGTGGGGAGAGTCCCAGTGACCCAGAGATGCTGAACCGCAGGAAATCCATGATTGTACTGTATGCTATATCAGGGAAATTCATACTCTTATGGGCGCTATACATGATATATTGTATTTATTGGCGAATGGGTTACCTGGGCTACGAGGCTGTGTATCCACCTGTGCTCATACGGGAGTTTGGTTTCATCCTGCAACTCATGGGTTGCTGCACAAACACTTTCATTTATGCCGTGAAACGGCATAAATTCAGAGATGAGTTAAAGAGTCTGTTAAAATATCCCTTTGATTTTATTGTTATATAATTAAAAACTGAAAAGCACTCAATGCAAGATCTCAATCTGGTCTGGTACTATTTGCAGCTGCACTATCACCCGGCTCTGCAATGGTGGATATGATGTGTCGCATGCACTGGGTGCTCTCACGTTTGCAGATGGCAATCAGTTAGGAGGGACAGTAAGTAGTGCAGATAGCAGAAGAAAGTTGCAACGTTATATTAACCCGATTAAGTGAGATGGCAATACTATGATATATGGGTTTCAAAGTGGTTAAATGCGTGGTCATCCACTTTGGACCCAAGAAAAATAAAAAGGAGTATTTTCCAAACATTGAGAAAATATGATCTGCAGTGGAGCACACACTATTAAAAGCTTGTCGACAGGTAAGAAAACAATCAAAAACGATAATGGAATGTTGGACTTTACCTCAAGTGCGCTGGAATACAGAAGAGTGGAAGTCATTCTACAGTTGTATAGAATGCTGGTCAAACCCAATCTGAAGCACTGCTTCAGTTTTGCGCAACGCATCTGAGGAAGGATATGTTGGTTTTGGAGGGGATTCAGCTCAGATTTACTGAATGATATTAGGGCTAAAGAAGTTATATTATGAAGCCACGTTGCTTACATCTGGCTTGTATTCCCTAGTACAGCAGTTTGAGGTGTGATCTGATTGAAGTTTGTGAAATGTGAAAAATATACGATCGGCTAAATCCAGCGGAAATAATTCCTCTGCTGTTGAGATCAATAAAAAAGGGGCACAATCTTAAAATTATAGGCTGTGCATGCCGGGCTGAATTGGAGCATTCAAGACTGATGTCGATTTGTTATGTAAGGGTACCAAGGGATGTAGATGGAAAGCGGTCACTTGAGTTGATGTTCAGATCAACCATGATCTAAGTGAACGTTGGAAAAGGGTCAAAGGGCTGAATGGCCTCCAACTGTTCGTAAACCTGATCCATATCTAGTTACTTCAATGGTGGTAAAGCGCTTTGGGATGCCCTGAGTTCGTGAAAAGCGGTTATTAATGCAAGACTTTCTTTGCAACAGTTTCAATTACATTTCAAAATACACGGGCTAAATTAGGGCTCGTCCGGAATCTGTCGCAAAATTCAACCAATAACCCCGAAAGGAGAATCATACCCCTAGACCAACCAGCGGCTTGGCTGGTATTAGTGGAGAGAAGAGATAACCATTGTAGAACCATTTATTTTGTTTGACGAGCAGAGTATTTGAGACCGAGACAGTGACGTTGCCTTTTTGACTTGTCTTCTGAGCGCCGCCCGGTCCCACTCCTACAGTTAAAATGAGGTGTTTGGACCTTAATGTCTCCGGGCTGCAGGAGGCAACCCCAGGCGCAGCAGAGGAGTCTCTGCATTAGTTCTGCATGGAAAAAGTATCTTTCCCCTTCTCTCTTCCTCTTGTCTACATACCTGTTCATTTATTTCTCTATTTATTTCCCCTGTCTCAGTTTCCTGCATCGTAACATGGTGGGGATATTTTTAGAGACGCGGCTTTTTATTACTTATTGAAAGGACACCCAGATGTACCGATTGAACTGCAATTTGAATCCTGTCGCTGGCCCTGTGTTTTTCTATTCACCTATGTTGTTCTGCTTCCACATTCTCAGTCACAAAGTTCCGAGCCTCAATTTTTAAATAAAATAAGGCCCACCTCTTCAAGTAGCGATCCGCGAGGGGGTCATTCCCTAAATCAGCACCAAATTTCCCCAAATCCCCCTTGAGTACCACAACCCAAACTGTGTCCTATACGGGAAATATCATTGAGAATGACTTCACTCGCTGTAACGCTGCCATTTGAATGGCATAATTCGCCTCTCAATGCGTCTTTTATTTATGCTAAAAAATGTAAATTATTCCAGTTTTCATATTTACTAAATTTGAATGCAGAAAAGGCATTATATTGCCTTTCCCCACTTTCGAACAGTTGATTTTTCATGTGTCTCCCCAGTACACACCGGAAACCCTCCAGCACTCGGGTGCATTGCATTGTAGCAACTCAATAGGAAAAGGAGGAGGCCATTCAGCCCCTCGAGCATGTTACATAGGAACAGGGGGAGGCTGTTCAGCCCTTCGAGCCTGTTACATAGGAACAGGAGGAGGCCATTCAGCCCCTCGAGCATGTTACATAGGAACAGGGGGAGGCTGTTCAGCCCTTCGAGCCTGTTACATAGGAACAGGAGGAGGCTGTTCAGCCCCTCGAGACTGTTCCACCATTCAATTAGTCTGGTCTGTAACTTCACTCCATCTACCCGCTTTGATACTTAACCCTCAATACCCTTACCAAATAAAACTCGATCGATAGTATCTGTAATCTTGAGCCTGAAACAAGCTCCACTCCCGGATGCAGAGAGAAAAGTCTTCTTATTGACCGCCACCCTGCAGATTAATTAATTACATTTGTGAACTTCAGGGATTCGGAGATTCCAGTGTTTAAAATGGAACAAAAGATGAAATGGGCCTCACTGTGGATCAGTTTTCTCTCACTCAAAGTTATCTATTCATTGAAGTGAAATAAAGGCCAATTAAAGAATGAAGGAGAAGCTGCTGTTACAGTTTTCCAGGAGATGAAACTCGCCTCTGGTTGTTCGTCACAGCAAGTTTAACAATTTATGTTTCCACCCGGGCTCGAACGTGATAACCGCTACATTGTGGAAACCGCCTGCTCTATATTATTAGCAGAGAGGAAACTTGACTCAGTGACCTCCCTCTGTGCTGATCAGTAATGTGTTGCCTCACTTCTGTCCCACACTAAATGCTCTAAATGCTTCTCCTCCTCTGCCCATTACAATAATGTCACTTATTCCCCCACACACTCACTAACGAGTTCTCTTCCACACCCTCACAGTGGGGCCGCTGAGGCTCCTCGTGTCTCCCCGCCATCAGCGATCTCACCCAGTTTGTAAAATTAAACCGGAACAAGTGTCCCTCAAAGAGAGTCTGTAACTGAAATCTGTAACAGAATGTAATGGGTTCATTAACGGTGATTAAAGCAATTAATAATCGTCTCACAGACTTGAATTATTTTTTATGCATTGAACTGTTCCCAAATCTTTTGTCAAAATGAGTTCCTTGATTGAGAATCGAAACCGGGCGAAATCCAGTCGACCACCAGGGACCAGCTATCATATTTGTATATATATATAATCCTGAATATGGGTAGAAAGCTGTCTAGATCTCGTGGCGCAACGGTAGCGCATCTGATTCCAAATTGAAAGGCTTCTTTTGAAATTACCAATGAATAACCGATGACCATAATTTACAGAATGAAAGAAAGGCGAAACACACTTCAATAACGCATTTTGTCCTTTCGCGTGGGAAGCGAACCTGATAACCGCTACTCTACGGAAACCTCTGCTTCACTGCTCAAAGAGAATAGAATCAGTTGTGAACAAAATATCCCACGGTGCTCATTTTCAGATTCGACGCAGCCAGCTTTTACATCAAGTGAAATAATTTTTCAGTGAAACGAGTTGGAAGTATGTGTTACTCGTATTTGTGCCTTTAATTAAAGTTTCTGGCGTCTGACTCCCGTTCATGTCTCTTCTTCCTCTGATGAATATGAAAGGAGAGGCTGACGTTGACCAGACTGCACTGCGCCTGATATTTGTGAGCTCATCCTTTATATTGAATGATGCTGTTTAAGGTGAACCAATCAGCACAGAGGAAGTTCACTGCTCAGTTCCCTCCTGTTAAAGATATGCACGTAGTCAGTTCCCGTAGTATAGTGGTTATCACGTTCGCTTTCAATGTGTAAAAGTCCCCGGTTCGAGCCTGGGCGGGAATATTATGTTTAAACTTGCTGTGGATGAACAGCCAGCGGGTTTGTTCCGAATCACAAAAGAAAATTGCTGTGAATCTGAAATAGAAACGGAAAATGCTGGAAATTATTAAGAGTTCAGGCAGTATCTGTGGATAAAAATACAGAGTGAACCTTTCAGTTCAATTAACCATCATTAGAACTGTGAAGCGGGAGAGATGTATGGTGAAGTTATTCTCTTGTCAATAGGGCTAAGCGGTTTCTCTCTTATTCTTTAAGTTCTCTTTATTTCACTTCACTAATCAGATACATTTGAGTGAGCGAAAACTGACACACAGTGAGGCCCATTTCATCTTTTGTTCCCTTTTAATCCCTGGAATCTCTGATGCCCTGAAGTTCAGAAATGTAATTCATTAATCTGCAGGGTGGCCGTCAGTAAGAAACCTTTTCTGTCTGGATCCGGGAGAGGAGCGCGTTTAGGCTCAAGATTGCTGATACTGTCAATAGATTTTTGTGGATAAGGGTATTAAGGGTTACGGAAAAAAAACGGGTAAATGAAGTGATGATACAGCCCAGACCTGATCTAATTGAATGGCGCAACAGGCTCGAGGTGCTGAATGGCCTCCTCCTGTTCCTATGGAGTCGATGCAATGCAATGCACCCGCGTGCTGGAGTGTTTCCAGTGTGTAGCGGTTATCGCATTCCGCTAACACATGAAAAGTCAGCAGTTCGAAAGTGGGTGGAGGCAATTTAATGCCTCTTCTCCATTCAAGTTTGGTAAATATGAAAACTGGAATAATTTGCATGTTTGGTTCAGTATAAATAAAATACGCATTGACAGGCGACTTATACCTTTCAAATGGCAGCGTTACAGTGAGTGAAGTAATTCTCAATGATATTTCCCATATAGGACACAGATAGCGGGTCTTTAAGGAGGATTTGGGGAAAGTTGGCACTGATTTAGGGAATCTCCCATTGCGTGTCACTGACTAAAGAGGTCGGTCATATTTTATTTAAAAATTGAGGCTGAGAAGTTTCTCATTCAGAATGTGGAAGCAGAACAATAAAGATTAATAGGAAAACACAAGGTCAGCGACAGGGTTCAAATTGCAGTTTCAAACGTTCCAACTGTGTGTCCTTTCAATAAGTAATAGAAAAGCCCGTCTGTAAAAATGTCCGCACCATGTTATGATTCAGGAAACTGAGACGGGAGTAGAAATAGAGAATTAAATGCACATGGATATAGAGAAGAGGAAGCGAGAAGGGGAAAATACTGTTTCCACGCAGAACTAATGCCGGGACCCCTCTGCTGTGCCTGGGGCGGCCTCCTGAAGCCCGGATACATTAACGTCCTAACAGCTCATTAACTGTAGGAGTGGGACCGGGCGGCGCTTCAGAAGACAGGACGAAAAGGCAAAGACACTTTCTCGTCTCAATGCTCTGATCATGAAGAATATCCACACACACAAATTCTTTTATCAATGGTTAGATCCTCACTCGGCTAGGTTGGAACCAACGTTCTCGGGTCCGATTTTCGCTTCGGTGGTTGTTTAAATTTCCGAGAAGTCCGCGGTTCAAATCACAAAGGAGCGCTCGTTTTGCCGCCACTATTGGAAGTTGAATCTTTTGCAATCACCATTAAATAACCAATTACCATAATTTACAGAATGAAAGAAAGGCGAAACACACTTCAATAACGCATTTTACCCTTTGTAAGTAATGAACTGTTTAACATATTTCATTTTGCACATTGTATTTTCGGAACCTCGTTTAAAATATTCATTGCTTATGAAAGCAGAAATCTGGTGCATCTTTTAAAAAAATTAACAGGATTGGTCAATGCACAGCATAAACTGCTGGAGAATGTAACTTTTCCGCCAGCAGTCGAACCGGGTACTTGTCGCTTCTGACGTGAACGTGACAACCGCTACACTACGAAAAACTCTACGTCACTGCTCGCAGAGAATAGAATCAATAGTGAACAAAATATCACACGGTGCTCATTTTCAGATGCAATGCAGTCAACGTTTACATCAAGTGAAAGAATTTTTTCGTGAAATGATGTGGAAGTATGTGTTACTCGTATTTGTGCCTCTAATTAAATGTTGTGGCGTCTGACTTCCGTTCATGTCTGTTCTTCCTCTTTTGATAAAGAAAGGAGGGCATTCGTTGAGCAGACTGCACTGCGGCTGGTTTTGTGAGCTCAACCTTTATATTGAGTGATGCTGTTTAAGGTGAACCAATCAGCACAGAGGGAGTTCACTGGCCAGTTCCCCTCTGTTGACGGTATGTGTGCAGCGGTTGCCGTAGTGTAGTGGTTATCACGTTCGCTTTATATATGGAAGGAGCCCGGGCGTGGAACATTATGTTTAAACTTGCTGTGGATGAACAGCCAGCGGGTTTATTCTGAAGGACAAAAAAAAATTGCTGTAAATCTGAAATAGAAACGGAAAATGCTGGAAATTATCAAGAGGTCGGGCAGTATCTGTGGATGAAAATACAGAATGAACCTTTCAGGTCAATTAACCATCGTTATAACTGAGCACATGTATGGTGAGATTATTCTCTTGTCAAAAGGTCTACAGCGGCTTCTCTCTTATTCTATAAGTTTTCTTTATTTCACTTCAATAAGGGTCAGGATGGTGTGACTAGAAGTGAGGCAGGTACAGGGATCCAGGAGGTAGTGTTGGAGGAGCCGCAGCCCTTGCTCTTGCCCAGCAGGTTTGAGGCTCTTACTCCCTGTGAGCCTGGGAACGGTGACTGCGGGGAGGATGAGAAACCCAGCCACAGCACCGTGGAGTGGGGGGCCATTCAAGTGGGGGGGAGTTAAAAGAAATGTTGCAGAGGTAGGGGATAGTATCGTTAGGGGGATAGATAGAGTTCTTTGCAGCCGAGAGTGAGAGTCCCGAAGGCTGTGTTGCCTGCCCGGTGCCAGGGTTAAGGACATCTCCTCTGGGCTGGAGAGAAACTTGAATTGGGACGGGGAGGATCCAGTTGTCGTGGTCCATGTTGGTACAAACCACATAGATAGGACAAGGAAGGAGGTTCTGCTGAGGGAGTTTGAGCAGCTAGGGGCCAAATTAAAAAGCAGAACCACAAGGGTAACAATCTCTGCATTACTACCTGAGCCACGTGCAAATTTGGCTGGGGTAAATAAAATTAGAGAGCTGAATGCGTGGCTCAAAGACTGATGTGGGAGAAATGGGTTTTGCTTCCTGGGACACTGACATCAGTACTGGGACACGAGAGAGCTGTTCCGTTGGGATGGACTTCACTTGGCCAGTGCTGGGACTAGAGTCCTGGCGAATTGAATAACTAGGGATGTAGAGAGGGCTTTAAACTAATTAGTGGGAGGGAGGTTTTAAGAGAGCGAAAAATAAAAATGACAGCGGAGAAGGCAATTGGGCAAGGTAGCAGTGGGCGAATTAAAAACCAGAGCGTGTCAGGAAGGGACAGAATGTATAATGATAAAGGTAAAGTACGAAAAGGGATAAAAGCAGGAATAAATTGTCAGAAAACATATTTGAAAGTTCTTTATCTGAATGCACGCAGTATTCGTAACAAAATTGACGAGTTGACGGTACAAATAACTACACATGGGTATGATCTGGTGGCCATTACGGAAACATGGCTGCAACATAATCATGACTGGGAACTAAACATACAAGGGTATTTGACAATTAGGAAGGACAGACAGGAAGGAAACAGAAGTGGGGTTGCTATGTTAATCAAGGATGGAATCACTGCAATAGTCAGAAATGATATTGGATCAAAGGATCAGGATAGTGAAATAGTTTGGGTGGAGATAAGGAATAATAAGGGGAAAAAGTCATTAGTGTGCGTAGTCTATAGGCCTCCTAAAAGTTGCAACTCTGTTGGTCAGAGTATAAATCAGGAAATAGTTGGGGCTATAATCATGGGTGATTTTAACTTTAATATTGACTGAACTAATCAAATTGGGCATGGCAGCCTTGAGGAAGAGTTCATAGAGTGTATTAGGGATGGGTTCCTTGAGCAGTATGTAACTGAACCAACCAGGGGGCAGGCAATCTTAGATCTGGTCCTGTGTAATGAGACAGGATTAATAAAATATGTCCTAGTAAAGGATCCCCTTGCAATGAGTGACCATAATATGGTTGAATTTCAAATTCATTTTGAGGATGAGAGAGTTGGATCTCAAACCAGCGTACTGAGCTTAAATAAAGGAGACTATAAAGGTATGAGAGTAGAATTGACTAAAGTGGACTGGGAAAACAGATTAAAGTGTAAGACGGTACAAGAGCAGTGGTCTACATTCAAGGAGATATTTCACATCTTTCAAGATAAATACATTCCACTGAGGAAAAAGGGGAATAAAAGAAAAGTCAGCCATCCATGACTTAGTAAAGTAATAAAGGATAGTATCCGACTGAGAACAAGAGCATATAAAGTAGCCAAATCTAGTGGGAGGATAGAAGATTGGGAAGCATTTAAAAGCCAGCAAACAATAACTAAAACATTAATTAAGAAAGGGAAGATAGATTATGAAAGTAAACTAGCAAGAAATATAAAAACAGATAGCAAGAGTTTCTACAACCATATATAAAGAAAAAGGGTGTCTAAAGTGAACGTTGGTCCCTTAGAGGATGGGCCCAGGAACATAGTGGTGGG
The DNA here is from genome assembly GCF_052327205.1 of Somniosus microcephalus. Lineage (NCBI taxonomy): Eukaryota > Metazoa > Chordata > Chondrichthyes > Squaliformes > Somniosidae > Somniosus > Somniosus microcephalus. The sequence continues at coordinate 584,252 of NW_028225269.1, read as the reverse complement.
GAACATGGAGATGGCAAAGACGCTGAACAAATATTTTGTATCAGTCTTTACACTAGAGGACACTAAAAATATCCCAACACTGGACAAACAGGGGGCAATGGGGTGGGGGGGGTGGAGGAGATAAACACGATTAAAATCACTAAGGAGATGGTACTCAGTAAAATAATGGGACTTAAGGTGGATAAATGCCCCGGACTTGATGGCCTACATCCTAGGGTTTTGAGAGAAGTGGCGGTAGGGATTGTGGATGCATTGGTGATCATTTTCCAGAACTCCCTGGTTTCAGGAAAGGTCCCGGTAGATTGGAGAACTGCTAATGTAACACCCTTATTTAAGAAGGGAAGTAGACAAAACTCTGGAAACTATAGACCAGTTAGCCTAACAGCTGTGGTTGGCAAAATGTTGGAGTCCATTATTAAGGAAACAGTAACAGAGAATTTGGATAAACATAGCATTCGTAACAAAATAGACGAGTTAATGGCACAAATAGCTACATATGGGTTTGATCATGTGGCCATTACAGAAACATGGCTGCAGGCTGACAATGCCTGGGAATTAAACATACCAGGTTATTTAACGATCAAAAAGAACAGGCAGGAAGGAAGGGGAGGTAGGCTGGCTATGTTAATAAAGGAAGGAATCACTGTAATACAGAGAAATTATATTGGGTCAAAAGATCAGGATAATGAAGCAGTTTGGGTGGAGGTAAGGAATAATAAGGGGAAAAAAACACTAGTGGGCGTAGTCTATAGGCCTCCGAACAGTGGCAACTCTGTTGGACGGAGTATCAATCAGGAAATAGTTGAGGCTTGTAATAAGGGAACATCTATAATTATGGGGGATTTTAACTATCATATTATTTGGACAAATCAAATTGGGCAGGGCTGCCTTGAGGATGGGTTCATTGCGTGTATTAGGGATGGGTTTCTTGAGCAGTATGTAACTGAACCGACCAGGGGGCAAGCAACCTTAGATCTGGTCCTGTGTAACGAGACAGGATTAATTAAAAATGTCCTAGTAAAGGATCCCCTTGGAATGAGTGACCATAACATGGTTGAATTCCATATTCAATTAGGGGGTGAGAAGGTTGGATCTCAAACAAGCGTGCTAAGCTTGAATAAAGGAGACTATGAAGGTATGAGAGCGGAATTGAGTAGAGTGGATTGGGAAAATAGATTAAAGGGTAAGACGATACATGATCAGTGATGTACATTTAAGGAGTTATTTTACAACTTCCAAAAAAAATATATTCCACTGAGTAGAAAAGGGTGTAAAAGAAAAGACAGCCATCCGTGGCTAAGTAAAGAAATTAAGGATAGTATTCGACTAAAAACAAGGGCATATAAGGTAGCCAGATCTAGTGGGAGGATAGAGGATTGGGAAAACATTAAAAGACAGCAAAAAATAACAAAAAGATTGATTAATAAAGGGAAGATAGATGATGAAAGTAAATTAGCAAAAAATATAAAAACAGATAGTAAGAGTTTTTATAGTTATATAAAAAGAAAAAGGGTGGCTAAAGTAAATGTTGGTCCCTTAGAGGCTGAGACCGGGAAATTAATGGTGGGAAATATGGAGATGGCAAAAACACTGAATGAATATTTTATATCAGTCTTTACAGTAGAAGACACTAAGAATATCCCAACACTGGACAAACAGGGGGCTAAAGGGGGGGAGGAGCTAAACACGATCAAAATCACTGAGGAAGTGGTACTCGGTAAAATAATGGGACTCAAGGCGGGTAAATCACCTGGACCTGATGGCTTACATTCTAGGGTCTTGAGGGAAGTGGCGGTAGGGATTGTGGATGCATTGGTAATAATTTTCCAAAACTCTCTGGACTCAGCCAAGGTCCCGGCAGACTGGAAAACTGCTAATGTAACACCCTTATTTAAAAAGGGCAGTAGACAGAAGGCTGGAAACTATAGACCGGTTAGCCTAACATCTGTGGTAGGTATAATTTTGGAGTCCATTATTAAAGAGACAGTAACAGGACATTTGGATAATCATAATTTAATAGGACAAAGTCAGCATGGTTTTATGAAGGGGAAGTCATGTTTGACAAATTTGCTGGAGTACTTTGAGGAAGTAACATATAGGGTGGATAAAGGGGAACCAGTGGACGTAGTGTATTTAGTCTTACAAAAGGCATTTGATAAGGTGCCACACAAAAGATTATTGCTTAAGATAAAATATCACGGGATTGGGGGTAATATTCTGGCATGGATAGAGGATTGGCTATCTAACAGAAGGCAGAGGGTTGGGATAAATGGTTCATTCTCAGACTGGCAATCAGTAACTAGTGGTGTTCCGCAGGGGCCAGTGCTGGGTCCCCAACTCTTTACAATCTATATTAACGATTTGGAGGAGGGGACCGAGTGTACATATCAAAGTTTGCAGATGATACTAAGATGGGAGGGAAAGTACTGAGTGAGGAGGACATTAAAAACCTACAAGTGGACATAGACAGGCTAAGTAAGTGGGCAGAGATTTGGCAGATGGAGTACAATACTGGAAAGTGTGAGGTTATGCACTTTGGCAGGAAAAATCGTAGAGCAAGTTATTATATTAATGGCAAGAAACTTGAAAGTACTGAAGTACAAAGGGATCTGGGGGTCCTGGTGCACGAAACTCAAAAGGTGAGTATGCAGGTGCAGCAAGTGATTAAGAAGGCCAATGGAATGTTGGCTTTCATTGCTAGGGGGATAGAATATAAAAATAGAGAGGTATTGCTTCAGTTGTACAAGGTATTGGTGAGACCGCACCTGGAATACTGCATACAGTTTTGGTGTCCATACTTAAGAAAGGACATACATGCTCTGGAGTCAGTACAAAGAAGGTTTACTCGGTTAATCCCGGGGATGAGGGGATGGACTTATGAGGAGAGGTTGAGTAGATTGGGACTCTACTCATTGGAGTTCAGAAGAATGAGAGGCGATCTTATTGAAACATAAGATTGTGAAGGGGTTGGATCGGGAGGATGCGGGGAGGATGTTCCCGATGATGGGTGAAACTAAAACTAGGGGGCATAGTCTTAGAACAAGGGGCTGCTCTTTCAAAACTGAGATGAGGAGGAACTACTTCACTCAGAGGGTGGTAGGTCCATGGAATATGCTGCCCCAAAAAGCTGTAGAAGCCACAGCCTTACATAAATTTAAAACAGAAATAGACAGTTTCCTGGAAGTAAAGGGAATTAAGAGTTACGGGGAGCGGGCAGGAATTTGGACATGAGTCTAGGTTCGGATCGGTCATGGCCCTGTGGGTAGCAGAGCGGGCCCAGGGGCCGTGTAGCCTGATCCTGCTCCTATTTCGTGTGTCTAATTCTGTTAGATTCAGGAGATGGTTCTTTGATCGTGGATTGGCGGTTAGGATCAGATCAGCCATGATCTTATTGAATGGTGGAGCAGGCTCGAGGGGCTGATTGGCCTACTCCTGCTCCTATTTCTTATGTTCTTATGTTCTTATGTTCACTGACCCCTGCGGTACCCCACAAGTCACTGCCTGCCACTCGGAATAAGACCCGTTTATCCCAAATCTTTGCTTCCTGTCTGCCAACCAGTTCTCTATCCAAGTCAGAACCTTATCCCCAATCCCATGTGCTTTAACTTTGCACGCTAATCTCTTATGCGTGACCTTATCGAAAGCCTTCTGAAAGTCCATATACACCACATCCACTGGTTCTCCCTTATCTGTTCTACCAGTTGCATCCTCAAAAAATTCCAGTACATTAGTCAAGCATGATTTACATTTGGTAAATCCATGTTGATTTTGTCCGGTCCTGTCACTGTTTTCCAAGTGCTCTGCTATTACATCTTTTATAATGGACTCTAGCATTTTCCCCACTACCGATGTCAAGCTTACTGGTCTATGATTCCCCGTTTTTTCACGACCACCTTTTTTAAATAGTGGGGTTACATTAGCTACCCTCCAAACCATGGGAACTCTGTCCGAGTCTATAGAATTTTGGAAGGTGACCAGCAATGCATCTACTATTTCTAGGGCCACTTCCTTAAGTACCCTAGGATGTAGATTATCAGGCCCTGGTGATTTATCGGCCTTCAATCCCATCAATTTCCCTAACACCATTTCCCTACACACACTGATTTCATTCAGGTCCTTCCTCTCATTAGACTCTATGTTCCCCGACATCTCTGGGAGGGTTTTGTGTCCTCCATTGTGAAGACAGAACCAAAGTATGTATTTAATTGGTCAGCCATTTCTTTGTTCCCCATTATAAATCCCCCTGATTCTGACTGCAAGGGAGCTACACTTGACTTCTCCAATCATTTTCACATCACTTATCTATAGAAGCTTTTCCAGTTAGGTTTTATGTTCCCTGCAAGCTTAATCTCATATTGTATATTCCCCCTCTTAACCAATCCCTTTGCCCTCCTTTGCTAAATACTAAACTGCTCCCAATCCTCAGGTTTGCTGCATTTTCTGGCCAATTTCGATGTCCTCTACTTGGATCTTATGCTATCCATAATTTCCCTTGTTAGCCACGGTTGAGTGACCTTTTTCGTTTTATTTTTATGCCAAACAGGGATGAACAATTTCCGTAGTTCATCCACGCGATCTTGAAATGTTTGGCATTGCCTATCCACTGTCAACCCTTTAAGTAACGTTCCACAATCCATCCTAGCCAACTCACGCCTCATACCATCGTAGTTTCCTTTACTTAAATTCAGGACCCTAGTCTCTGAGTCAACTACTACACTCTCCATCTTAATGAAGAACTCTTTCATTTTATGATCGCTTCTCCCCAAGTGGCCTCGCACAAGAAGATTGCTAATTAATCCTTTATCATTACATAACACCAAGTCTAAGATGGCCTGAGTTCATTTGGTTCCTCGATATATTGGTCTAACCCGGTGACACTCTAGAAATTCCTCCTACATAATATTGTTACTTATTTGGTTAGCCCAAACTATATGTAGATTAAAGTCACCCATGATAACTGCTGTGCCCTTATTGCATGCGGCTCTAATTTCCCATTTATTGCCATCCCCAAACTCAGCATTACTGCTTGGGGGTCCGTATACAACTCCCACTAAGTTTTCTGCCCCTTAGTATTTCTCAGCTCTACCCATACAGATTCCACATCATCAGAGCTAACATCCTTCCTTACTATTGCGTTAATCTCCTCTTTAACTAGCAATGCTACCCCAGCTCCTTTTCCATTTTGGCTGTCCTTCCTGAATATTAAATACCCCTGGATGTTGCTTTCCCAGCCTTGGTCACCCTGGAGCCATGTCTCTGTAATCCCAATAATATCATATCTGTTTATATCTATTTGTGCTGTTAATTCATCCATCTTATTAGGAATGCTCCTCACTTTAAGACACAAAGCCTTCAGGCTATTTCTTTAGCACTCTTAGTCCTTTTAGAAATATTATTTACTGTTGCCCTGTTTGCTTTACACCCTTGATTTATCTGCCTTCCACTTTTGCTTTTATCCTTCCTCTCTTTTGTTTCTATCCTTGCTTTCCTTTCCTCTGTCTCCCTGCACAGGTTTCCAACCCCCTGCCATTTTTGTTTAAACCCTCCCCAACAGCACGAGCAAATACTCCCCCTGGGACAATGGTACCTGTCCTGTCCAGGCGCAAACTGTCCAGTTTGTACTGGTCCCACTTCTCACAGAACCAGTTCCAATATCCCTGGAATTTGAATCCCTCCCCCTTGCACCATTCCTCTAGCCACGTATTCATCTGAAATATCCTTCTATTTCTACTCTGACTACCACGTGGCACTGGTAGCAATCCTGAGGTTACTACCATTGAGGTCCTGTTTTATCATTTACCTCCTAACTCCCTATATTCAGCTTTTAGGACCTCGTCCCGTTTTTTACCTATATAGTTGGTAACTATATGCACCATGGCAACTGGCTGTTCACCCTCCCCCTCCAGAATGCCCTGCATCTGCTCCGAGACATCCGTGACCCTTGAACTAGGGAGGCAACACACCATCCTGGAGTCTCCTTTGCGGATGCAGAAACTCCTGCCTATTCCCCTTACAATAGAATTCCCTATCACTATAGCTCTCCCGTTCTTTTTCCTCCCGTCCTGTGCAGCAGAACCATCCATGGTGCCAGGAAGTTGGCTACTACTGCCTTCCCCCGATAAGCCATCTCCCCCAACAATATGCAAAGCAGTATATCTGTTTGAGAGGGTGATGGCCACAGGGGACCCCTGCACTACCTGTGCAGTCTTTACCTGCGGTGTGACCAACTCCCTAAACGTGCTATCCACGACCTCCTCAGCATCACAAATGCTCCAGTATGTATCCATTCGCAGCTCCAGCGCCGCAATGCGGTATGCCAATAGCTGCAACTAGATACATTTAATGCCAACTTGTTCATCAGGGACACAGGAAGTGTCCCTAATTTCCCACATAATGCAGGAGGAGCATGCCACGGAGCTGAGCTGTGCTGCCATGACTTAACCTCTAATTAAATCAAATTAATTTAAATCAAATCATTACCACTAATTACACTACAATTAAATGATATACTCAAGGGCCCGTGTTTACTTGCACTCCCGCTACACAACAGGGACCTAATAAACTACAAACCACAATTATTAAGTTTGGAAAAAGCGAGAAAGATAAACACTCAACAACCAATCACTTACCTGCTTTCTGGTGATGTCACACTTCGATTAATTTTTACTTCTTTACACTCAGATGTAATAGGAGAGCACTTGGAAAACAGCGACAGGATCGGACAAAGTCAACATGGATTTAAAAAAAGGTAAATCGTGCTTGACTGATCTACTGGAAATTTTTGAGGATGTAACTGGTAAAATAGATAAGGGAGAACCAGTGGATTTTGTGTATTTGGACTTTCAAAAGGCTTTTGATAAGGTCCCGCATAAGAGATTAGCATGAAAAGTTAAGGCACATGGGATTGGGGGCAAGGTATTGACTTGGACAGAGAACTGGTTGGCAGACAGAAAGCAAAAAGTTGGAATAAACGGGTCTTTTTCCAAGTGGCAGGCAGTGACTAGTGTGGTAATGCAGGGATCAGTCCTTGGACCCCAGCTATTCACAATATATATTAATGATCTAGATGAGGGAACTAGATGTAATATCTCCAAGTATGCAGACGACACAAAGCTGCTTGGGCATCTGTGCAATGAGGAGGATGCTGAGAGCTCCAGTATGATTTGGACAGGTTGCGTGATTGGGCAGAAACATGGCAGATGCAATATAACGTGGATAAATGCGAGGTTATCCACTTCCGTGTCAAAAACAGGAAGGCTGATTATTATCTGAATGGCAATAGATTGGGAGAAGCGGAAGTGCAACGAGACCTGGGTGTCCTTGTGCACCAGTCACTGAAGGTAAGCATGCAGGTGCAGCAGGCTGTTAAGAAGGCAAATGGTATGTTGGCCTTCGTGGGGAGAGGGTTTGAGTACAGAAACAAGGATGTCTTGCTGCAGTTTTACAGGGCCTTGGTGAGAACACATCCTGAGTATTGTGTGCAGTTTTGATCACCTTACCTGAGGAAGGATGTCTTGCCATGGAGGGAGTGCAGAGAAGATTCACCAGGTTGATACCTGGGATGGCAACATTGACGTATGAGGACAGATTGGGTCGATTGGGCTTATATTCGCTGGAGTTTAGAAGAATGAGAGGGGATCTCATTGAAATTTATAAAATTCTAACAGGACTAGACAGACTAGATGCAGGAAGGATGTTCCCGATGGTCGAGGAGTCCAGAACCAGGGGTCTCAGTTTAAGGATAAGGGGTAAGCCATTTAGGACAGAGATGAGGAGGAATTTCTTCACCCAGAGAGTGGCGAACCTGTGGAATTCTCTACCACAGAAGGCCGTAGAGGCCAATTCATTAAATATATTCAAGAAGGAGTTGGATATATTTCTTAATGCTAAAGGGATCAAGGGATATGGAGAGAAGGCAGGAACAGGGTACTGAATTTGGATGATCAGCCATGATCTCATTGAATGGCGGAGCAGGCTCGATGGGCCGAATGGCCTACTCCTGCGCCTATCTTCTATGTTTCTATGTTTCTCACCAGTCCGTTGTAGACGCGGCTCACCTTTGAAATCTCCCGAGGTTTTGCGCTCTGCAGCCGCTCTCGGTCACCTTTGAAATCTCCCAAGGTTTTGCCATCTCCAGCCGCTCTCAGTCACCTTTGAAATCTCCCAAGGTTTTGCGCTCTCCAGCCGCTCTCGCTTACCTTTGAAATCTCCCAAGGTTTTGCGCTCTCCAGCCGCTCTCGCTTACCTTTGAAATCTCCCAAGGTTTTGCGCTCTGCAGCCAGTCTCGCTCACCTTTGAAATCTCCCAAGGTTTTGCGGTCACCTTTGAAATCTCCCAAGGTTTTGCGCTCTCCAGCCGCTCTTGCTCACCTTTGAAATCTCATGTGAAGCGCCTTGGGACGTTTTACCGTTAAAAGCGCTAAATGAATACACATTGCTGCTGTTGATGATGATTAATGGTAGGCCATGAAAGTTAAAAGTGAACCCTCGGTGTCAAGAATATTTTCCTGATGACAATCCTAAGTTTGCCATAACTAGTTTGAACTTGTGAATCCAGCTCATAATCTTGAATTTATGTTGAAAGTAATATTCTGGATTTATGATTTATATTATGTTAGCTTTCTTCTGTACCTGAATAATATCACATTTTAAGCCTCAATAATTGAAATTTCTCAATATTTTCTGATCATTCAATACTCTAATACTGTGGATCAGCACAAGAAATTAAAGCCGGATCAACAACCAGTCCTCTGGGCATTTCTTTATCCCTTTTTGACACTATTAGTATGAATATTAACTTCAGTTGCCACAATCTAACATTGATATTCAGTGTTGTTAGGGCAGAAGGAATGGAAGGGATGAAGAAAGGGGAGATCGATGGGAAAGAGAAGGGAATGAAGCAGGAATAGGTTCTGGTGGCGGTGATGGACCGGATATGGTGTCTCAAGCATCTGCTCGGTGGGTTAATAGGTAGCCTTATCGAATGCCTTCTGAATAACCAAATATTCTGCATCCTCTGGTCCCCCCCTGATCTAACCTGCTATTTACACCCTCAAAATCTTCTACTAGATTTGGCATAACATAATTTCCCTTTCGTAAATCCGTGTTGATTCTGCCTAATCATCTTGTGATTTTCCAAATGCCCTATTAACACGTGCTTAATAATAGATGCTAAAATGTTCCTTACAATCAGGCAAACTGCCCGACAGTTTCCTCTTTTCTCCCTCCCTCCTTTCATTTGCTACCTTCCAATCCACGGGGACCGTTCGGGAGTCGAGGGAGTATTGGAAGATCAAATCCAATGTAGACACTATCTCTACAGCCATCTCTTTTAAAACCTTAAGATGTAGGCCATCAGCTCAGCTCCAGGTGATTTGTAGGCTATTTTTTCCATTAATTTCTCTAGTGTTTTTTCTTTAATATTATTATTAACTTTAAATTCCTCACCCTCATTACACCCCTGGTTCCCCGGTATTTCCTGTATGTTCTTTGTCTCTTTTAAGGTGAAGACAGATACAAAATATGTGTTTAACGTCTCAAACGTTTCCTTATTCTCCATACAGTATTTCCTGCCTCTGCCTCTTAAGCGACCCACGTTTACTTTCACTAACCTCTTTTTATTACATAGTTGTAAAAGCTCTAACTATCCGTTTTTATATTTCATGCTAGTTTACTCTCTTATTCTATTTTCTCCCTCTTCATCAATTTCTTGGTAATCCTTTGCTGATTTTTAGAACCCTCCAAATCCTCAGGCTTACTAATCTTTTTGGCAACATTGTAAGCATCCTTTTTAACCTAATACTATCACTAATTTCTTTAGTTAGCCACGGTTGTACCACTTTTCCAGTGGAAATTTTATTCCTAAAGGGAATGTGTTTTCGTCGAGTATTATGAATTTATTAAATGTTTGCCATTGCTTATCTACCATCATATTTGAAATCACGTGTCCCAATCTAACTTAGCAAACTCCCCCCCCCCAACCACCATATAACCATAATTGGCTTTGTTTAAGTTTAAGGCCCTAGTTTGGAAGTTAACCTCCTCCCTCTCAAATTTAAAATGTTACTTATTATATTATGATCAGTCACTCTAGAGGAACCTTTACAAAAATATTATAAACAACATTGTCACACTACTCAATACCCGATCTAATATAACCTGTTCCCTAGTTGGTTCCTCGAAATATTGTTCTGGCCAACTGTCTCGAATGCACTGCATGAACTAATCCCCCAAGCTATTTTTGTCAGTTCCGCTTGCCTAGACATTACGAAGATCAGAGTTCCCCACGATTATTGTATGAACTTGTTACTTGATCCTCTAATTTCCTCAGTTATACCCTGTCAAACACTTTGATTACTCTTAGGTGGCCTATAAACTACTTCCATATGTATTTCTCCTGTTTGTTGCTTATTGGCTCCACCAATACCGATTTGAAACTTGATTTTTTCCACATGCTGACTTCTATTTATTTCAATCTATAATGTTTGCCCTCTCTATAGATTTCATTAGATTCTGTGTAACCGGAAACTCCTTCAAGTGGAAGCAGTGTTCCCTGTTAACTGGAGCGTAATTGTAATGGCCAAAATCTAGCTAAAGAATAACATGACGTGGGACCATCAGTTATAAGACCAATCGTTGCAAAAACTGGATACTGTGATTGCACACACACAACCGACAACCTTGAAGTTAATTTTGATTTTGCAGTTTTCAAACGAAGGATGATAAATTATGTTTTGTATGGACTTGGTGATGGATATTCCTGCTTCATCATTTGGACCAGATTCGGCATCCAGCTGAGGCAGGCTGTGGATCCATTCCAATTTTTGAGTCACCAGTTGTGGGCTCCGGCTGCGGAGGGCAGTTTATTTCCTGTAGGTCAAGAGCGGATAAAGTAACGTTAATCAGAACAGACTAACGCCCCTAATCTTATTGTGTAAGAGGCAATGTGAAGATTGGTACCCCATCCATCACCTTAATGATTCACTCCCTCCACCATCAGCGCACCATGTATGCAGTGTGTACCATCAACAAAAACCACTGCAGCAACTCGCCCATCTTCTTCAAATCCGCGATCACTGACACCTGGAAGGACAAGCGCAGCAAGTGCTTGGGAACACCACCACCTACTAGTTACCGTCGAAATCAAACAAAATCCTGATTTGGAAAGATATCGCTGTCCCTTCATCGTCAGTGGATCAAAGTCGTGGAACTCCATACCTAACAGCACTGTGGGAGTAACTTCACCACACAGACTGCAGAGGTTCAAGAAGGTGGCTCACCACCACCTTCTCAAGGACAATTAGAGATGGACATTAAATATTGGCTTTGCTAGAGAAAACATCGCATGAATGATTAAAAATATGGAAATTACGGAGCAGGCACATTCAGAGGGATCACATCTATTGGAGCTATTTTTATATTTTCCATGGGAAATATTAATAAGAAGATACCAACATGTTTGATTATAGATTCACAAAGTAATACATCAGACCCGATCCCACAAACAATGTGCAGGACACTCCACTGCGTAACTTGCTTTTGGTGATGCGATTATTTGATCTAATGTTTGGTGATTCGTGCAAATCCTAATTAAAATGTCTTCAAACAGCCTCTCACCGAAGAACCAGACAGTGCTCAAGTTAGTCAGTGTGTGAATAAATCGATAACTTGGTGCATAAAATCCCTCATCCTTATTGTAGTAAACAGGATTTTCTGTCTGAAATCGGTTTTCATTGTGGTTTCCATCCCTGTAAAGCAGACAGCAGACTCTTTCTGAATCACAGCTGGGATTACTGGGTAATTTTATCCCAAACCGCCTGGCGGGTAACTGACGGGATTGGGTCAAATGCTGGTTTTTCGCTCTCCAGATTTTACTTTCCACTTACTTCTCCAGTGATCGATAATCGAGCGGGTGTAAACCCATTGTTCCACTCGATCGCTTCAGCTAACCGCCGTCTGCTTAGGTTAAAATTTACTGTATCATTAAATGAAGTTTATTATTGCCCAAATGTGAATTGTCATTTCATTCAGGTGTCAAAAACCACAGTAATGCCTGATTCCAACTGATCTTGCAATAGGTGATGCAGAACTGTTGCTTTAAACGCGAATTTAATCAAAGTCGGTCATTCTCTTCAGCTATCGTTTTATCCGAAAGAAATGACATTGTAGCATTCCACGTGTAGCTGCAGATCTCTATTAAATTGTAGGTTCAGTTCACTCTTAGGCCTGTTTGGAGTTATACATCATGTTATTCCCTCCAACTCTCAAAGCCCCGATTTAAATAAACTAAGCTGGTGTGAACAGCGCTACTTAGGGTCGGACGCCCATTTCACACAACGCCCGCTTTTATTTCCAATTGGTCAATGGGGGTAAAAGTCGCCTTGCGTGGTAGCACAATACGGGCCATAACAAATCGACAACCCGTTCTACACTCCCCCATACAATTTTACATTGTCTTCAATGGAATATAGATGATTCGCCTGGAATTTAGAACGGGCTCCCGATTTGCTGCCACCTGTTTTGAGCTTATGAGCCGGGGATTTTCACCACCAGGTTATCAAGAAGATTAAACCCTGTTCCAGCCAGGTGACGTAGTTTAAATCGGTGAGTTTTAAAGGTCTCAAAACATATAAAGCTTTCTCCATGAATCGTGCATAATTTACCATGCAGGAATTGTGTTGCCAATAAATTGCTGAAACCAACTGAAGTTATTTTTGAACCTGTCTTTTTAATTTAATAATATGTCCGAATAGTTAATATAATATATACCATTGGTTATTCTACTGCAATAGAAACCTTTAATGCATTGTAGTTACGTCAATATATTCATTTATACGTAAATAAATCAGAGTAAGTAGTTTAACCAGTCTGTGGGGTAGAGAAAAGATGGTGAACATCCGGGGTATTTCCAGAAATCGATACCGGGTGATTGCTGTTGGCAAAAATAAAGCTGTCCTGATAGCTGACAGAAACCTTTGAGTTAGTTATTCACCAGTAAATGATGCATCTAAATTGTTACCATAGAATCGAGGAATATTAAAACACAGCAGGAAGTAATTCTTCCCATCGTGCCTGTGCCGGCTCTTTGAAAAAGCTATCCTGTTAAACCCACTCCCCTGCTCTTTCAGCATCGCCCTGCCACTTTCTCCACTTCAAGTATTTATCCATTTCCCTCTTGAAAATTGTAAATTAATCTGCGTCCATTATCGTTTGACCATTCCATTACAGATCATATAAACTCACTCCATAATTATTCCGTATCCCCAAATCCTCCCTGACTCTTTTCCCAATTACTGTAAATCGGTGTCCTCTGGTTACCAGCACTCCTGTGAGTGAAAATTGTGTCTCATTTCTAACAATGAATGATATTGACGCAACTACCAAATCTCCCCTCAATTTGCTTTGATATATTGAAATGAATGCCAGTTTCACCAGTCTCTTCACATAATTGATGTCCCTGATCCCTCGGACCATTCTAGTGAAACTCTGCTACAACCTCACCAAGGCCTTTACATACTTCCTAAAATATGGTGAACAGAATTGGACACAATACACCAGTTGAGGCCTAACCAATGATTTGTAAATATTTAGGATAATTTCCTTGATTATTTTCTCTATGACTCTTTTTATCAAGCCAAGAATGGCGTATGACTTGTTAACAGCGTTCTCTACTTGACCTGGCACTTGAAATACTTTTGAGCGGACACACCAGGCCTCTCCGTGGGAAATATTATTAAGAAGATACCAACATGTTTGATTATAGATTCACTAATTAATACGTCAGACCCGATCCCACAAACAATGTGCAGGAGACTCCACTGCATAACTTGCTTTTGGTGATGCGACTATTTGATCTAATTTTTGGTGCTTCGGGCAAATCCTAATGAAAATGTCTTCAAACAGCCTCTCACCGAAGAACCAGACAGTGTTCAGGTTAGTCAGTGGGTGAATAAATCTGTAACTTGGTGCATAAATTCCCTCATCCATATTGTAGTATACAGGAGGTTTCTGTCTGAAATCGGGTTTCATTGTGGTTTCCATCCTTGTAACGCAGACAATAGACTCTTTCTGAATCACAGCTGGGATAACTGGGTCATTTTAACCCAAACTGTCTGGCGGGTAACTGACGGGATTGGGTTGAATGCTGGCTTTACAGCTCTCCAGATTTTACTTTCCACTGACTTCTCCAGTGATGGAAAATCGAGCGGGTGTAAACCCATCGTTCTACCCGATCCCGTCAGCTTACCGCCGTCTGCTGAACTTAAAATTAACTATCATCCAATGAGTTTTATTATGGCCAATATGTGAATTATCATTTCAGTCAGGTGTCAAAAACCACAGCAAAATCTGATTCCTAGTGATCTTGCAATACGTAGGTGATGCAGAACAGTTGATATAAACGTGTAAACTTAATCAAAGTCAGTCATTCTCTTCAGCTACCGTTTTATCTGAAAGAAATAACGTAGCAGCATTCCACGTGTAGCTGCAGATCTCTATTAGATTGTAGATTCAGTTCACTCTTAGGCCTGTTCGGAGTTATACGTCATGATATTCTGACCAACTCTCAAAGCCCCGGTTTAAATAAACCCAGCTGGTGTGAACAGTGCTACTTAGGGTCGGACGTCCATTTTACACCACGCCCGCTTTTATTTACAATTGGTCAATGGGGGTGAAAGTCGCCTTGGACAACAGCACAAAACGGGCCATAACAAATCGACAACCCATTTTACACAACCCCATAAAATTTTACATTGTCTTCAATGGAATGGAGAATCACCTGTAATTTAAAACGGGCTGCCGATTTGCTGCCGGCTGTTTTGCGCTTATGAGTCGGGGAATTTCAACCCCAGTGAGGAGTGAAATCAGGCCTGGTGTAAGACAGGATGTCAAGAAGATTAAACTCTGTTCCAGCCAGGCGATGTAGTTTAAATCGGTGATTTTTTAAATGTCTCAGTACTTAAAATCCTTTCTCCCTGCATCGTGCTTAATTTACCATCCCGGAATTGTGTTACCAGTAAATTGCTGAAACCAACTGAAGTTATTTTTGAACCTCTATTTTTGATTTAATAATCTGCCCGAATAATCAATATAATATGTACCGTTGGTTATTCTAATACGATAGAAACCATTAATGCATTTTATTTACTTCAATATATTCATTTATATGTAAATAAATCAGAGTAACTAATTTAACCAGTCAGTGGGGTACAGAAAAGGTGATGAACATCCGGGGTATTCCCAGAAAACGATTCCGGGTGATTGTTGTTGACAAATATAAAGCTGTCCTGATAGCTGACAGAGATCTGTGTGTTACGATAGCAAAATACTGCAGATGCTAGAAATCCGAAATAACAACAGAAAATGCTGGAAAAACTCTGCAGGACAGACAACATCCGTGTAGAGAAAATAGCGTCGACGTTTCGGGTCTAACCCTTTTTCAAAACTGGAAAGGAAATGAAATAGATCGAAAGGCAGGGCTGGGAGAGAACAAAAGAAGTGAAGAGGGGTATTCAAAACGAGACGAGATGGTGATAGGACTAGTGGAGACAAAAGACGGCTCTAGATTAGGTGTGAAATGTTCCAGCAGAATGAGAGACAGCTGCCATGTGGGAGAGAGAGCTGCCTGTGAGTTAGTTATTCACCAGTAAAGGATGCGTCTAAATTGTTACCATAAAATCGATGAAGATTAAAACACAGTAGGAAGTGATTCTTCCCATCGTACCTGTGCCAGCTATTTGAAAAAGCTATCCCATTAAACCCACTCCCCTGCTCTTTCAGCATCGCCCTGCCACTTTCTCCACTTCAAGTATTTATCCATTTCCCTTTTGGACATTGTAACATAATCTGCGTCCATTATCGTTTACCAGTCCATTACAGATCATAAAAAGTCACTCCATCATTATTCTGTATCCCCCAACTCCTCCCTGACTGTTTTCCCAATTACTTTAAATCGGTGTCCTCTGGTTACCGACAATCCTATCAGTGAAAATTGTGTCTCTTTGTTAACAATGAATGATTTTGACGCAAATAGCAAATCTCCCCTTAACTTTCTCTGACGTAAGGAAATGAATGCCAGCTTCACCAGTCTCTCCACGTAACTGAAGTCCCTGGTCCCTCGGTCCATTCCAGTGCAACTCTACTGCAACCTCACCAAGGCCTTGACATACTTCCTAAAATATGGTGAACAGAATTGCACACAATACTCCAGTTGAAGCCTCACAAATGATTTGTAAATATTTACGATAATTTCCTTGATTAATTGTTCTATGCCTCTTTTTATCAAGCCAAGGATGGCGCATGACTTGTTAACAGCGTTCCTTACTTGCCCTGGCACCTTGAAAGACTTTTGCACAGACTCCCCAGGTCTCTCTGTTACTGCGCCCCTTTAACATTTTACCATTTAGTTTATATTGCCTCCGCTCATTCTTCTTTCCAAAATGCATCACGTTACACTTTTCTATGTTAACATTCATCTACCAGGTGTCTACCCGTTTCACCAGTCTGCCTATTTCCTCCAGAAGCCTGGAATATGTCCCATTGTTTATCACTTGTTCGTGTTTTCTGTCATCTTCAAACTTTGAAATTATGTATAACCAAACCCAAAAATAGTTCACTAAATGTGGACATGTCCAGACGGAGACTGTGGATCACTGGGTCAGTGTACAACCTTGTGAGATCTGAGTCCTGTTTATGGACACACATCAAGCTAGTGGGTGATAAATTATTCTCTCTGCTGACTCTGAAGATCTGCTGTGAAACAAACTTCAGTCCCACTCTGGGATCGACAGTGAAACGGTGCAGATGGAGCACCCCAACATCGGCGACCTCCACCACTGCCACAGCCCCTCCACCGGCCAAATATTGATCCTTCTGTTAGACAAACGCTGATTTCTGCCGTGCTTTGCTGATTTAGGGAATGTAGGATCGAAGATTGTGGGTTAAACAGAATACAGTAACCCCAGCATTACACTTTCTCACCATGGCAGAAAATTGCTCTGGCTCATGTATGTCGGCAGTGAAATAAAACTAGAGGGAATAATTACATTATTCACAATTTTGAAAATATTCTTAACAGCCTCTGAAACAATGGGGTCGTATTGCGCAGTCTACACCTGTGGTTGAAGGTGCTGTAATTCAAGTTACACCTGTCACAACACAGTTACATCTTTCTCTATCTTCAGCTTTAGGCGCTTCTCTATGTCACTCATTATGCTCAGTTATACAACTCTCCATCTCCCCCAGTTGTCCCTCAATACTCAATGTACAATAGTTCTTGTCTCTGTATCTCCCCCCGTTAGCGTGGGGGTCATTTCAACCCTACTTGCTGAGCAGAAACCTGTCGGGAGGGCAGTTAATATCCATCTGCCACTTACTTGTCCTAAAGTTACCCTGATCAAAACTTCTGCAATTTAACCTGCTGTCCTGAGCAGGCAGCAAGGACATGCACTCGGAGCAAACAGGGTCCTTGTTTATATATGTCTGTTGCGGCCTGATGACATCATTTAGACCTGACTGTAATTTTAACTCATGCCTGAGCGGCGAATCCATCTGGATTTAAAATCGGGGCCGCTGAGTGATTCGCTCTTCTCAATTATAACTCTCTTTCTCCCTCTGTTTGATTCTCTCTGTAAAACACGATATACTCAGTTATACATCTCGCTATTACCTTCTGCTGCTGACTCTCTATTACTCACTCTGCTCAGTTATTTCTATTTCAATCACCCTCTGCTGCTGTCTCTCTCTATCACTCAGTGTGCTCAGTTATTTCTATCTCAATCTCCCTCAGTCGGTGTCTCTCTGCATCAGGTAATGTATGAAGTACACAGATTCACAGTTGGCAATATTAATCCACCAACATCTAGATTAAATATTCTCTGATATTTGACAGATGAACCATTTACAGAAGAGCATTCGCGGGTTTTTAGGATATTCTAACAATGCGTTTGCAGAAAGTAATCAATATTTTATTGGACAGCACGCTGCACATTATGCTTCTTGAATATACAAACTGCTCGGTTTTAATGTAATGAAACAAAGATCTTTTGTAACTCTGTCACTGCTATGTTATTATGGCAATACCACTTAAATCTATGAATGAAGTGAGGCTGAGACACTTCTTTAAACGTTCATCATTAAGTCGAAGTCAATTAGTATTCATTATCTAAGGCGTTGGGTAGACTTCTGGAAACTAAAACATTATTCCTGAAATCTTTCACAACCAGCCTATATTCAACTGATAAGGAGATGTGATCTGCTTTGAGCCAATCGGCTTCAATATACCCGAAAGCTTATAGCAACTAGTATAAGCAAACAAAGGGGAAGCTTTGGATTGTGCAATCATAACATAAGAAGAGCGTCTTGGGAATGTGGAGTTTTTCAGTCGGTGTCTGTGGAAGAAAGTGACTGACTCAGGATGTTCTGGAAGGGTCTCTCCAGTAACATTCCGCTCCCAATATAGACCTGCTGTAGATTCCTTGCAGTTTCGGGATTAATGCAGAAATGTACAAAAATCCTCAGGCGAGTCGGGCAATTCCTCCCTTCTTACTTTGTCTGCTTCTGTGCAAATGACAGCGAATTCCGCAAAACTAACGCTACACGACAGAAGCGGCTGATTTTCGTTCACAAATCCACTTGCAATCCAGGGCGCAGCAATAGTCGTTCCAGCCCGAACTACTGACAGTAGCGCAGTTCTCAGCCTGACATTGGGCAATCTGGTGATTGTGGTTGTCCGGTTGATTGTCTATCCAAAATCTGCACAGAACAAACAAATGTCAGTATACGTGTGAGTGGGAAAAATCCTTTTAGTTCAATGAAAGTTAATATTGTGTTGTTTCCGATTGGAATACGGGTCATCAGCATTCCTTAGTTACAGAATTTTACCTCCTCCTGAACCCAGTCATTCTGAGCTCGAGGTGGCTCGTGGGGTTAGGCACTAATAAGCTGCACAGTCACAGAAGGCCCTGTTTTTCAATGCTGGCTTGTCTGAAGTTAGCTGACTTGAAAGGGTAGGAACCGGTGAAGGATTTGGCCTCAGTTATTCCTGAGCACTGAATGGATTCAGACTCTTGACCCAACCCTAACCGTTGCCACGTGAGCTCTACTGCAAACCATTGAGGTGAATGTTCTCGGGGTTCTTCTACTGGGCTGCCATAAGTTCCGTGGAATTTCGATGGCAGCCCCATCTAAGCTAGGGCAAGAAATGAAGAGCAGGACAGACTAGGAGGACCTTCATCCCCTCATATCAGTGGACCATTTAACAGGCAAGGAGGGGATCTTGTCTGATGTGCCCTATGGGCAGAGGCTGCCAAAGGTCACTGGGATAAAACTGCGCCCTTGACAGTAACAGAAACCGGCTGGTAGCAACTCAGGCTCTGCTCCGAGCAATTCCCACATATCTGGGGGTTCCTGTCGAACTTCTACCAACATTACTGGTGGATGATGGGTAGAACCTCAGGGGGAATTGCCAGTCAATATAAGCTACCATTTCCTCTTGGTACAGTAGTGTAGGCTTTATAGGGTATGGTAGTGTATTATTTATCGGGTACGGTATTGCAGGTGTTATAGGGTACGGTAGCTAACGGGTAATAGGGTGATCTACCTTAGTATTTATATTGTATGGTATTTTAGGTGTTATAGAGTACAGTTGTGTAGGCGTTATTGAGTCTGGTAACGTAGGCTAATGTGTTTTGGCAGTTATAGATTATGGCAGTGTATGTGTTACTGGGTACGGTAGTGTAGGGGTTATAGGGCATGATAAAATAGGAGTTAAATGGTACGGTAGTGTAGGGGTATAAGGTAATGTATTTTAATGGTTTTAGGTAAGATTGTGTAAGGATTGCAATGAACGGTAGTGTAGTGGTTACAGGTACAGTGGTGTAGGGTTTATAGAATAAATAGCACAGAGCTTATAGGATATGTTAGTGTAACTGATATAGGATGGAAAGGTGTAGGGGTATAAAGTACGGCAGTGTCGTGGTTGTATGGTAAAGTGGTGTAGGGGGTATAGGACGCCATATTGTAGCGGTTATAGTGTGCTGTGCTTTAGCAGTTATAGTGAACGATAGTTCAGGGGGTTGTCGAGGACGGTAGTTTAGCGGTTATAGGGTATGGTGATGCAGAAATTATAGTGTATCCTAGTGTAGCAAATATCGGATGCGCTAATGTTCAGGTGATAGGGTGCAGCCCTGTTGGTTTTTTATGGTATGATAGTCTACGTTAGTGTATGCGTTATAAGGTAAAGAGTGCATGGATTATAGGTTATGATAGTGTATGGGATATTGGAAACCGTACTAAAGGGCATATAGGTTACATCAGTGTCTGAGTTATATGGTATGCTAGTGTCAGTGTTAAAAGTTACGGTAGTGTATGGGTTTTACATTACGACCGTTTAGCGGTTAAAGGGTAAGGTAGTGTATAGGTTATAATTTACTGCAGTTTAGGAGCTAGATGATACGATAGTGTACAGGTTATAGGATACGGTGGTTTTGGTGTTTTAGGGTGCGGTAATTTGAGAGCTATATGACTGGACTAATAATCCAAAGGCATAGATCGATAATCTAGAGAATGTGAGTTCAGATTCCACCATGACAGTTTCAGAATTTGAAATCTGAGAAAAATATATGCTAGTCAAAGGCTGTTATTAGAAAAAGTGAACATAAAGCTGTTAGATTGTGGTAACAACTCAACAGGTTCACTGCTGTCCTTTACGGAAGGAAACACGCTGCCCTTACCCTGTCTGGTGTATATCGGACTCCAGTCCGACACTGTGCTGGTTGAGTCTTAAATGTCCTTTAAATTGGCCTAGCAAGCTACTGAGATGCATCAAACTGCTACAATTAGGAAAAGAATGTTCTCCACCATCTCAGGGTACCTAGCATGAGGCAACATATACCCACATCAAAATGTAATAATCTCTTATTAGATAAAGATTTAAGCTTTCTAATTGCAGTTGCTAATTCCGTATGGATCTACATGCAGTGCGGTTCATTTCCCTTCTTCTAGCCCGATGGAAAACGGGCGTTCTTAGATCAGCCGCAGTTGAAATGAAAAATGTACAGAAACTAAAACCACCGGCCAATCCTCGGAGCCCATTTTATTCTGGCGGTAAAAGTAAATATTCACCCTAGAAAGCTTTTTAAGGATACAACCTGATCCCAGAGGGTAATTGTAACAGCTTGGCAAAGGCAACAGGAAAGGAAAATTGGTCGAGATGTAGAATTCACGGGCGGTCTGATACCGACAATTTTACGCTTTTGACGTAAGTTAAAATGATCTCCATAGTGTTTCTTGTACAGGCAGGCTGTGCAGACTAACATGATTTTATTCCAGGAATCCGATCTGTCCCGAGGCCACTGCATCACCCAGATCCCTTGGAATGTTTTTCTGCATCCTGTCCATTCACTCACACCTCTCGGTACTCACTTAGGCTCAGAGAGCTGGCCTGTACCATCCACCCATTGCCAGGTGCCTTCGTTTTCCTCATCCGTCATCCCAATCCAGTGATCATCATCTCTGTCCTTAACAAAATCCTTCATGGAATGAAAATATTACACAATTCATAAGATTATTATTGTTACTATTATTAATTGTAAAAACCTGGTTGCAGGGCCGTCGCTGATTCTGTAGCACTGCTCATTGGTTATAAACAGTGAGGAAGGAGACAAGGCAACATAATAAGCAGTGACGTTAAACAGTTTTTTGAAGTAAGTTGATTGTGAAGGAAGAGATATAAAAACAGAATGAAACAAATACAGATATAAAGAAAGAAACAACAAATGAACGGAACAAAGGCTTTGCATTTTATAGCGCATTTCACTACCTCAGGACGTCCCAAAGTGCTTCACAGCCAATGAAGAACTTTAGCAACTGATGTAATGAGCGGAAACACAGCAGCCAGTTTGAGCACAGCGGGATCTCAGTATAAGAATATTCGGTCCTTCAAGCCTGCTCTACCACTCAATAAGATCGTGGCTGATCTTCTACCTAAACTCTACCTTCCCGTCCATATACATTGACTCCCTGAGTTTGAAAATGTTTATCGACCGCTGCCTTGAATATACTCAATGACTAACTATCCATAGCTCTCTGAGGTAGAGAATTGTAAAGATTCACAGCCTTTAGAATAAAGCAATTTCTCCTCAACTCAATCCTAAATTGCCGAACGCTTATTCTGAGACTGTAACCCCCCTAGTTCTAGACGCCCCAGGCAAATGAAACAACCTCCCAGCTTGTACTTTTTCAAGCCCCTTAAGCATTTTTATGTTTCAATGGGATCACGTGTCATTCTTCTAATCTCTAGGGAATATAATCCTATTTAAACAATCTCTCCTCATAGGACAATTCTCTTAATCCCAGAATGAATGCAATGAACCTTTGTTGCACTCTCTCTAAGGCAAGTATATCCTTCCTTAGGTTAGAAGATCAAAACATTGTCAGCTGTGACTCAGTTGGTAGCAGTCTTACCTCTGAGTCAGAAGGTTGTGGGTTCATCGAACCCACTCCAGAGACATAAGCAACAAATCTAGGCTGACACACCAGTACAGTACTGAGGGAGCGCTGAACTGTCAGAGGGGCAGTGCTGAGGGAGCGCTGAACTGTCAGAGGGCCAGTACTGAGGGAGCGCTGAACTGTCGGAGGGGCAGTACTGTGGGAGCGCTGAACTGTCGGATGGGCAGTACTCAGGGAGCACTGAACTGTCGGAGGGGCAGTACTGAGGGAGCGCTGAACTGTCAGAGGGCCAGTACTGAGGGAGCGCTGAACTGTCGGAGGGGCAGTACTGAGGGAGCGCTGAACTGTCAGAGGGCCAGTACTGAGGGAGCACTGAACTGTCGGAGGGGCAGTACTGTGGGAGCGCTGAACTGTCAGATGGGCAGTACTGAGGGAGCGCTGAACTGTCGGAGGGGCAGTACTGTGGGAGCGCTGATCTGTCAGATGGGCAGTACTCAGGGAGCACTGAACTGTCGGAGGGGCAGTACTGAGGGAGCGCTGAACTGTCAGAGGTGCCATATTTCGGATGGGACGTTAAACCAATAACCCTCTGCTCTCTCAGGTGAAGGTAAACGATCCTATGGTACTATTTCGATGAAGAGCAAGAATTAACCTCGATGAGCTCACCAATATTTATCCCCCAATTAACATATAAAAACAATCTGGGCATTATCACATTGCTGTTGGTGGGAGCTTGCTGTGCCCATATTGGCTGCTGCGTTTCCTACATTACAACAGTGACTACACCTCCAAAAGTACTTAATTGGCTGTAAAACACTTTGGGACGTCCGGTGGTCGTGAAAGGCGCTGTATAAATTCTTTCTTTTTCTTTCAAAATTGCACAAAGTACTCCAGGTGTCGTTTAACTAAGGCCTTATATAATTGCAGGAAGACTTTTTTACTCTTATGCTCCAATGATTTCTAATAAAGGCAAATATACCATTTGCTTTCCAACTTGCTCGCTGTACCAACATGTTAATTATCGGTGATTAATGCACAAGGGCACCCAGGTCCCTCGGAATACCATCATTTCCAATCTCCCACCATTTAAAACAAATTCTGATTTTCTATTTTCCGACCAAAGTGGATAACTTTATATGTACACAACTTATATTCCTTCTGTCATGTTCTTCCCAATTACTTAACCTCTCTGTATCTCTTTGTTGCCACTTTGCATCATCCTCACCACTTACATATGGACCTAGCATTGTATCTGAAGCGAGCTTGGATACATTGCACTCGGTCCTCTCATCTAAGATATTGATACACATTGTTAATAGCTGAGGCCCAAGAACTGATGCTTGCTGTACACCAACATTTACAGACTGCCAACCAAAAAATTAACCTTTCATTCGTAATCTCTGTTTTCTGTCCGTTGACAAATCCTCAATCCATGCTAGTATATTACTTTGAATCTCATTAGCCCTAATTTTGTTTAACAACCACATGTGTGGCACCTTATGAATGACTTCTGAAAATCCAAATACACCACATCTACTGGTTCCCCCTTATCTATTCTGCCAGTTACAACCTCAAAAATCTCTAACAGATTGGTCAAACACGATTTCCCTTTCATAAATCCGTGTTACCTCTGCCAATCCTATTATTATTTTCTATGTGCCCTGTTACCACATCATTATTAATATAATCCAGCATTTTCAGACTACTGATGTCAGTCTAACTGATTTCTAGTTCCCCATTTTCTCTCACCCTCTTTTCTTAAATAGTGTGATTACAATTGGTACCTTACAATCCACGGGAGCCCTTGCAGAATCTATGGAATTTTGGAAGATCGAAACCAATGCCTCCACTTTCTCTGTAGCCAACTCTTTTAAATGCCACCGATGTCGGTCATCAGGTCCAGAGGATTTGTTGACATTTAGGCCCATTCATTTCTCCAGTACTATTTCTTTACTGATACTAATTTCTTTACGTTGCTCATTCTAACTAGGCCCTTGGTTCCTCATTATTTCTGGAATATTTGCTGTGTCCTGCTCCATGATGATAGATACAAAGTACTTGTTTAATGAATATGCCATTTCGTTATTTTCCTTCATTATTTATCCTGTCTCTGCCTGTAAAGGATCCACATTTACTTCAGCAAATCTATTGCTTTTTACATGCCTATAGAACCTACTACAATCTGTTTTATGTCTCTTGCTTCTTTACTCTCGTATTCTCTTTTCCCTCTCTTTATCAATTTCCTGATCATCATTTGCTGAATTCTAACATCCTCCCAATCCTTAGCCTGATATTCGTTTTGGCAACATTATAAGCCTCTTCCTTGAATCCAATACTATCTTTAACATCTCTTGTTAGCTACGATTGGACCACTTTTCCCGTGGTGGTTTTATTCTTAAGCGAATTTATATTCGTAATTAGATAGTGACCAGATAATCTAGTTTATTGATGTCGTTTGAGGGATAAATATTAAACAGAAATTATCCTTTTTTTCTTCAACATAGTCCACCTGAGAGGGCAGACAATCCTCGGTTTAACATTCTGTCCGAAATACGTCACCTCTTACAGTGCAGCTCTTCCTCAGTGGGGCCCAGAATAGCCAGCCTGGATTAGCTGCTCAAGTCAATGGCGCGGGATTTGAACCCATGCGTGTGATACCACTAAACCAAGGGTGGCAACTAAAAGGTGGAGAGAGCTGAGGAATTGACGGATTTAGATCTTGTGGACAATGAGCATAGATTGAAGGTGGTGAGGAAACTGGATTTAAATGCAATGCGGCTTCATGGAGCGGAGGTAGAAAAAATGTATAGGGCAGTAAGGTAATAGGAACAAGGGATGTAAGTTCCAATGCTGAAAATTCGAAAAAAGTTTGCTAAAGTAGAAGAAAAAAGAAAGGCAGCAACACAGAGATAGACAGAGATAGCGAAGGAGACAGAAAAAGAGACTGTGACAGATAGACTTCACATCCGAATGGCCTCTTTATCAGATAATAGCCGACTGCAAACCCCTTCATTTGTTAGAAAACCAGCATGTGAGTGTTTGCGACTGTGTGAGTGAGTGTGTGTGTATCTGTGTTCGTCTCTGTATGTTTCTGTATGTGTGTATGTGTGTGTGTGTGTGTGTGTGTGTGTGTGTGTGATTGTTTTTATTTGCTTATTCTCAGGATGAGGGCTTTGCTGGACAGGCTGACATTTATTGTCCAATGCTAGATTCCTTGAGAAGGTGCTGGTTAGCTGCCTTTTTGAACTGCTGTGGTTCTTGCGGTAAAGATGCTCCTACAATTCTGTTAGATAGGAAGTTCCAGGATTTCGTCCAAGACAATGAAGGAATATCGAAATATGTCCAGTTCAGAATGGCATGTAACTTAAAGGGAGGATTAGAGCTGATGGTGCTCCCATGCGCCTGCTGCCCCGGTCCTTCTAGGTGGTAGAGGTCCTGGGTTCAGGAGATGCTTCTGAAGATACATTGGTGACCTGCTGCAGTGCCTCCTGTGGATAGTGCACACACTGCAGGCACGGTGGGCTGGTGGAGGAGGAGGGAGTTAATCTATAATCCAATGGATGTGGTGCTGCTCAATGGGCTACTTTTACCTGGATAGTTTCGAACTTTAGGAGCATTGTTCGAGCTACACCCATCCCGGAGAGTGGAGATAATCACAACACATTCCTGATTTGTGCCTTGTACTTTGTAAGCAGGCTTGGGGAGTTAGGAGGTGAGCCACTCGCCACAGAATACCTTCTTTATGTCCTGCTCTATTCGCCACGGCATCTATATGGCTTGTTCAGTAGAGTTTCTGGTCAATGGTGATACTAAGATATTGAAGGTGGGGGATTCGGTAAAGGTTGTGCCATTGAATATCAAGTGAAAATTGTTACATGCTTTGTAGTTGAATATGAACATTGCTGTACACTTTACTTGCATCTGTCATTCCGGGCTTGACACTTGCACTATTGTCTGTGACTGTATGTATGTGTGCGTGAGTGCCTCTGTTTGCCTGCGTCTGGGCATGTCTCTATAACCTGGACATGAACTGGGGTGGGTTACATATCGCGGGGGCAGAGAATCGGTCGGGAAATCCGTAAGACCGGGTTTCCCAGCATGCTGTTGCGTATTATCTCCACAGCGTGAGATTTTTGTATTTGACACGTGCCCCACCAGGAGGTCAGCCTGATTGACCTAATTGGCTTGCACTCGGGCGTAAAGGACACTGTCGCAGGCCGCAGGGGCAGCGAGGATCTGGGTGGGTGGAGTTCGATCGCTGAGGGTATTCGATTCCAAGGTGTCTGGTCTCGTGTGTATTTTATGGGGGGGTCTGATGGTGGGGCAGCCTGGGCTCCGGGGAAGCACTCCGGCTCTGCTTGGCCCACAAGCAGTGCTGTAAAGGCACATAACTGGCCTAAACTCTCTACACCTGCTTCAGCTGCTTGGTTTAACGAGGCCTGGGAAACCCGGCCAGCCACTTATAAAACCTGCAAAGTAGGTTAAAACAGGTTGGCAACCTCATTAATATATTTGAATTGTGTACCCGTCTCCTCAGAGGGGCTTGACTCCCACCGCTTGTCCTGCCTCTGATAAAAACAGAAGTGAGTAGGTTGGAGGCAGGATGTGGTGGGGTTTCAGATTTTTAAATTTTCATTCCTAACCAGACTCCAACGCAGTGGGGCTGCTTACATTCAGCCATGTGTCTCTGTGCCTGTCTGTGTCTGAGATTCTTCTGTATGTGGGCGAGTGTGTGTGTGTCTGTGTCTGTGTCTATGTGGGTTTTGTCTGTGACATTGTTTCTAACCATGTGCATGTGTGTGTTGGTGACTGTGCACCTCTGTCTTTGTATGTCTGTGTGAGACTGCGAGGGTGTGTGTGACTGTGACTGTGTGCCAATGATCACAGCCCCAGGACAACGCTGCTGTAGATCCTAAGTGCAGTGTTTAAGGCACAAACAAATTCAGCTGCTTCATTAATGACCTTCCCTCCATCATAAGGGCAGACGTGTGGATGTTCACTGATGATTGGACAGTGTTCAGTTCCATTTGCAATTCCTCAGATAATGATACAGTCCATGCCCGAATGCAGCAAAACCTGGACAACATCCAGGCATTGGCTGATAAGTGGCAAGTAACAATCCCGCCACACAATTACCAGTCAATGAATTTCTCCCACAACAGAGTCTAACCACCACCGCTAGTCATTGAATGGCATTACCATCACCGAATCCTGCACCATCAACATCCTGGGTTGTCAGCATTTTGAGAAACATAACTGGACCAGCCACGTTAATATTGTGGCTACAAGAGCAGGTCAAATGCTGGGTATTCTGGGACAGGAATCTCACCTCCTGACTCAGCACAGCCTTTCCACCATCTACAAGGCACAGGTTAGGAGTTTGCTGGAATGCTCTTCACTTGCTCCAACAACACTCAAGAAGCTCGACACAATCCAGAACAAAGCAGCCCACTTGCTTGGCACCCTATAAACCACCTTAAACATTTACTCCCGACACTTGCAACGCACCGTGGCTGCACTGTGTACCATCTAGAAGATGCACTGCATAAAATCGCCAAGGCTTCTTCGGCAGCACCTCACAAATCCGCGAGATAGACAGACAAGGGCAGCAGGCACCTGGGAACATGGTCACCTCCAACTACCCCTCCAAATCACACACCATCCTGACTTGGCACTTTATCGCCGTTCATTAATCGTCGATGTTTCAAAAGCCTGGGAATCCCTCTCTAACAGCATTGTAGGAGTACCATCACTACAGGGAATGCAGCGGTTCAAGAAAGCAGCTCACCACCACCTTCTCAAGGGCAATTAGGGATGGGCAATAAATGCTGGCCATGCCAGAGATGCCCTCACCCCATGAACGAATAAAAACATGCCAAGGGACTCTATGGTGTAGATCGAACACGCCTTAAAAACACTTCTTTGCTCGACTGCACAACATTCTATTTCCATGTATTTAATGGGAGCAAAAATCACTGATGGACGAGTGCAGGTTGGAAATTTCATCCCCATACTCTTTGCTCTTATTAAATTGATATCGAGTTTAGATTTTGACACTAGTATGAAATCTCACCTCTTCATGTTTACTAGTGATCACCACAAGATGGGATTCATTCCCAATGCAATAGTTCGCACTTGAAATCCAATTCCGTTTAACAGTTGAAAAAAAGTAACAACTTCCATTAAAAAACTTCCATTCGTTTGAACACATTACAGCATCGCACTCTGAAAGACAAAAGGGATTGTTCACATAATTCAGTAGAAATACAGAAATAAATGTATTATGTAGATCGATGGATAGATAGTTAAATAGATGGTCAGCTAGAAAGATAACAGAGAGACTAATAAATAACTGGGTGCATGGATGGAGATATAAATGTGACACTGGATAGAAAACATGATAATTAGAGATAGAATATGGATACATATGGTTTAAAACTCAAATTTGGCATGTCCGCAAAACTGATGGCAGATGATCGGCCACACGATTGTCCTTCATTGCACCTCAATAAGGGGCTGGCGGCCAATCTGCTGTAGCCAGTTTACCTGATAGATCGATCTATAGCTACATAGATAGCGAGATAGCTAGATAGATAGATATAGATGTGTACAAATGGATCTCAGAATTAATTGGTTGTGACATGGATGAGTGGGTGGCTATGTTAACAGTTGGACGGATGGATATATTCCTGAAATGTTAATCTTTATTATACATACCAGGAGCGACCAATTGATCACAAAATCTTCTCCAGATTTCCATGTATTTTTCCTGGAGATGTGTAACATTACGATGCAGTTTCTCCAGGGTCGTAAGTTGCTCATCATTTTCCATGCGAAGAAAATATCCTTAAAATACGTGAAACTTTTACAACATCAATTAATCTGATAAATTAAGACAAACTATCAATCACGGCTGAAATTAATTGAAGGGTAAATCCTGTCAGCACAGCTCGGCCCCTTGGCATGCTCCTCCTGCACTATGTAGGAAATGAGGGACACTTCCTGTGCCCCTGACGATCATGTGTGCTGGAAGTGTATCCAGCTGCAGCTACTGACAGACTGCATTGCGGCACTGGAGCTGCGAATCGATACATACTTGAGCATTCGCGATGCTGAGGACATCATGGATATCGCAGGCTCGAGGGGCCAAATGGCCTACTCCTGCTCCTATCTTCTATGTTTCTTTGTTTCTAAGATATATTGCTTCACTGCTTCTGAAATCTTTTGAAAATTATATAAAATCACAAATATTGATAGTTGTTTATGAATATCAATAATGCAATAGCAATACAGTTGGAAAGTATTGTGGGGACAACGGACATTTAGTCTTTACGTTGCATCCAACCTGCTTTATGGGATACTGTAATGCACATGGAAAAACATCATAATTTACAGAGATTGTTGAGGAAATTTATTCCACATTAAATCTCATGTGAATGAATCTGGAACGTGCTCCACTGGGAGCGTTTGCAACTCAAGTGCGCTGTTGGGATGTTTGATGGGACAGTGTATGGAGAGCGTTAAACTGTATCTAACCCGTGCTGTACTTGCCCCGGGAGTATTTGAGGGTCCAGCTTATTAGGAGCTTTATTCTCGATATAACTTTTGATGTACCTGCCGTAGGCGACTGTTCACACGAGGTTTTACTCACTATCTAACCCGTGTTCTACAAACCTGAGAAATATTGACGTGACAGTGCGGAGCAGCTTTACTCTCTGATTGCGAGTCAAGATCTTGTGATGGAGGAGACTCAGTCCCCGACCTTGGCAAAAGGTATGAGGTACTTTATACCTCTATGAATGCGAAAAATGACTGCAGGAAGGATGGGCATACTGACCACGGCACTCCCTTACAGAGGGCATCCAAGTGGGGGGATATGGAAGGAATGTGGTAGGAGTAGGGAGCAGTATAGTCGTGGGGATAGATACTGTTCTCTGCAACCGCGAAAGAGAGTCCCGAAGGCTTTGTTGCCTGCCTGGTGCCATGGTTAAGGATATCTCCTCACGGCTGGAGAAGAACTTAGAGTGCGAGGGGGAGGATCCAGTTGTTGTGGTCCATGTAGGAACCAACGGCATACGGAGAACTAATAATGAGGTTCGGCTGAGGGAGTTTGAGGAGCTAGGGTCTAAATTAATCAGCATAGCCGCAATGGTAATAATCTCTAGATTACTACCTGAGCCACGTGCAAATTGGCATAGGGTCAAGCAGATCAGAGAGCTAAATGCGTGGCTCAAAGAGTGGTGTGGGAAACGAGGTGAAAATTCATGGGGCACTGGCACCATGACTGGGGAAAGAGGGAGCTGTTCCGTCGGGATGGGCTCCACTTAAACAGGGCTGGGAAAGCGTCCTGGCGAATCGAATCATGAGGGCTGAAGAGAGGGCATTAAACTAAAAAAATAGGGGGTGGGTGATAGGGAGGGGTCAGGTGAAGCTACATTAAGAACGCTAATGAGAAACAGCAAGGCAATATAGCAGTGTAAAGATTTGGATAAAAATTAAGCAGAGTGTAACAGGAAGGGACAGAAAGTTTAAAGGTAGCAGTGCAACAGAGAATCAGCTCAAAGAAGGGAAACGTGTTAAAAATGTAAATTAAAGGTCCTTTGACTAAATGCACGAAGCATTCACAACAAGGTAGACGAACTCGTGGCACAAAAAGAGATAGATGGGATTAATCTATTAGCCATTACAGTGACATGGTTGCAAGGTGGTCAAGTTTGGGAAATAAATGTTCCAGGGTACTTGACCTTTCAAAAGGACAGACAAAATTGAAAAGGAGCGGGATTAGACCTGATCATAAAGGATGACGTAAGGACAGTAGCAAGAAAGGATCTCAGCTCGGGAGATCAGGAAGTAGAATCAGTATGGATGGAGATATGGAATAGCGAGGGGCAGAAAACACTGGCAGGAGTAGTATATAGCCCCCTAACAGTAGATGAAAAGTTGGACAGTATATTAATCAAGAAATAGTAGGAGCTTGCAACAAAGGTAGTTCAATAATCTTGTGGGACTTTAAAATTCATATATTCTCGACAAATCAAATTGGCAAAGGTCGTCTGGAGGACAAGTTCATGGAATGCATTCGGGACAGTTTCCTCAAGCAATATTTCATGGAACCAACCAGGGAACAGGTTATTTAGATCTTTTATCGGGTAATGAGACAGGGTAAATTAGCAATCTCAAAGTAAAGGATCGTCTGGGGCAGAGTGATCATAATATGATAGAATTTCACGTTAAATTTGAGAGTGACATGTCTAAGTCCGAAACTAGACTCTTAAACTAAAATAACGCCAATTACATAGGTATGAGGGGCGTGTTCGTTAAGGTAGATTGGAAAAATAGATTAAAAGGTATGGTAGTAGATAAGCAGTGGCTACTGTTTAAACAAATATTTCATAATTCTCAATAAAAATATATTCCATGGTGAAACAAAAACTCTACGGGAAAAGTGAGCCAACCTTAGCTAATTAAAGAAGTTAAGAATAGCATTAGATTGAAAGAAGAAGCTTATAATGTTGCAAAGAATAACGGTAAGCCTGAGGATTAGGAGAATTTCAGAAAGAAGCAAAGATTCAACAAAAAATAAAAAAAGGGACAAAAATAGAATATGAGAGAAAACTACTAAGAAATATAAAAGCAGATTGTGAGAGCTTCAACAAGTATGTAAACGGAAGAGAGCAGCAAAGGTAAACGTTGGACCCTTAGAGGCTGAGACAGAAGAAATGATTATGGAGAATAAGGTAATGGCAGAAACGTTAATAAATATCTTGTATCTGTCTTCACAGTAGAAGACACAAAAAGCGTACCAAAAATGGTGGGGAATCAAGGGTCAAATGAGGGTGAGGAACTTAATGTAATCAATATAATTAGAGAAAAGGTACTAGAGAAGCTAAAGGGACTAAAAGCCGGCAAATCTGCTGGACCTGATGGCCTACATCCTAGGCTTCTAAAAGAAGTGGCTGAAGAGATGGTGGTTGCATTGGTTTTGATATTCCAAAAGTCCCTAGATTCTGGAATGATCCCAGCAGATTGGAAGGTCACAAATTCAACACCGCTATTCAAGTAAGGAGGGAGAGAGAAAACAGAGAACTGCAGGCCAGTTAGCCTGACGTCAGTCGTCGGGAAAATGCTGGAATCCATTGTTAAGGAAGTGGTATCAGGGCACTTAGAATATCGTAACATGATTAGGCAGAGTCAACATGGTTTTCTGAAAGGGAAATCGTGTCTGACAAATTTATTAGAGTTTTTGAGGATGTAACTAGCAGGGTAGTTAAAGGGGAAACACTGAATCTAGTATATTTGGATTTTAAAAGACATTCGATAAGATGCCACATAAAAAGTTATTACACAAGATTAGGGCTCATGGGCTTGGGGGCAATATAGTAGCATGGATAGAGGATTGAGTAACGGATAGAAAACAGAGAGTAGGGATAAACGGAACTATTTCAGGTTGGCAGGCTGTAACTAGTGGGGTGCCGCAAGGATCAGTGTTGTGGACTCAGCTATAGACAATCTATATTAATGACCTCGATGAAGGGAACAACTGTAATGTATCCAAGTTTGCTGATGATACAAAGTTAGTAAGCAGAGAAAAGAACACAAAGAGTCTGCAAAGGTATATACATAGACTATGTGAGTGGGCAGTAAGCTGGCAGATAGATTATAGTGTAGGAAAATGTGAGGTTATTCACTTTGGTAGGAAGAATAGCAAAACAGAATATTTTAAATGGTGAGAAACTTTCAAATGTTGGTGTTCAGAGAGATTTGGGTGTCCTCGTGCAAGAAGCACTGAACGCTAGCATACAGGTACAGCAAGCAATAAGGAAGGCAAATGTCATCTTGGCCTTTATTGCAAGGGGCCTTGGTGCGATCACACCTGGAGTAATGTGTACAGTTTTGGTCTCCTTATCTAAGGAAGGATATACTTGCCTTGGAGGCGGTGCAATGAAGGCGCACTAGATTGATTGCGGGGATGAGTGGGCTGTCCTATGATGAGATATTGTGCAGAATGGGATTATACTCTCCGGGGTTTAGAAGAATGAGAAGTGATCTCATTGAAACATAAACGATTCTGAATTGGAATGACAGGGTAGATGCTGGGAGGTTGTTTCAGTTGGCTGGTGTATCTAAAACGACGGGGCCTAGACTCAAGATAAGGGTTAGGCCATTTAAGACTGAGATGAGGAGGAATTTCTTCAATCAGATGTTTGTGAATCTTTGGAATTCTCTGCCCCAGAGTGTTGAGCATGCTGAGTCTTTGAGTATATTCAAGGCTGAGATAAATAGATTTTTGGAGTCTAGGGGAATCAAGGGATATGGAGATCGGGTGGGAAAGTCGAGTTGAAGTCGATGATGAACCATGAACTTAGTGAATTGTGGAGCAAGCTCGAGGGGCCAATTGGCCTACTTCTGCTCTTATTTCTTATGTTCTTATGTTCTATATTACCTGTGCTGCAACATCCCTGATTGTGTTTGATGGGTCGGTGTGGCGGTGCTTTAATCTCTATATAACCTGTGCTGTACCTTTCCTAGGACTATTTTGATAGGACGAAGAAAGCATTAAAAATTATTCCTGCCTGTTGTGTCTCAAACGTGAACCAGGATGAGATAAAATGAAGTTATTAAGAGGAAAATAATCAAATTAATTTTACTGACCAGTTATTACTTGCGAAACAAGTGTAGCAATTAGAACGCAACAGGTGACCAGGAGGACTATTGCCAGCGCCTTCCAGACGACAGATTTCTTGGTATCTGCAATGAGAAATTGTTTGGCGAATTAACGGAAATGAAACAAAAGAATGGAATATATGTGGCTCTGGGCTGATCAGTGAAATCAGAGGAGTTTGCGATACATTCAAGAGTAACTGAAATCATTTGCAACAAATTTAATTTGTTGGTGATGTGCATCACGTAACATCTGTATAAGGAAGGTACAGAGCAATGAATTTATAATTTTAAGAA
The DNA here is from genome assembly GCF_052327205.1 of Somniosus microcephalus. Classification (NCBI taxonomy): domain Eukaryota; kingdom Metazoa; phylum Chordata; class Chondrichthyes; order Squaliformes; family Somniosidae; genus Somniosus; species Somniosus microcephalus. Next base: position 549,849 of record NW_028225269.1, on the reverse strand, counting down.
TATTGAATGGTAATCAGGAAAGGTTTGTTAACCATTTTATGATAGACTGTTAAAGTTGTTGCCTGTGAAGTGTTTATGTTTTCGGGAGTACTGGGGATTCTGGGCTTGCTCTCATTAGAAAGAAAAACACTGAGGGCTAATTTTACATTTGTTCAGTTTAAAGAAGTGGTGATATTGGATACACCACGTATTATACACCCGTACATTTTACATCATTGTTGGATTTTAAAATTCCCAGCCAGATATAGGGAACAGAGTTGAGCAGAATTATTTTTCTCACCGCAGTTCGAGCGTCTTTGGAACTCTCTTTCTCAGAGGGCGGTGGAAGCAGAGTATTTGAATATTTTTAAGGCAGTGGTAGATAGATTCTTGATAAGCAAGGGGGTGAAATGTTATTGAGGCACCGAGTGACCTTCTCCTGCTCCTAAATCATTTGTTCGTAACATTTTCAATGTGCCATTTGCGTGTAAATCTGAATTCATTGGATTGAATATTGGGCTGTTTCTATGATTGATAGCTGCAGGTAATATTCTAATTGCAATTCAGGAAATGGCAGACTTACTAAATAATGAATCTGTATTGGTCTTCGCAGTGCAGGATGAGGATAAAATACCAGAGATGCAAGGAAATCCAACAATAAATCAAGGGGAAGAACTAAATAGATTCAATATAAGTTTAAAAAATGTTGATGGAGAAATTAAGGAGATTAAGGATAGACAAACTTCCAGGACCCAATGTTTTCCAGCCCATGACTTGTAAGTAGTAGGTTGAGAATTGCTGGTGCGTTAGTCAGATCTTCCAAAAGACTCTCATTCAGGAAGCGCGCACTTGCTTTGGAAATTTGCCAATGTCACTCCAAAATTTAAGAAGGGTAAAAGAAAGAAACTCGGAAAATATAAGGCCATGACTCTAAATTCCGCTATGGGGAAGTATCTAGAATCTGTTATTAGGGACAGAGTGACTGAACATTTGGATTTGTAAACGGTAAGTCATGTCTAACGAAGCTAGCTGAATTATTTGAGGCGCTAATTGACGTTGTAGATAAGGGACTGTCTATGGAGGTTATGAATATATACTTCCAGAAGGCATTCGACAAGGTTTTCCTTAATAGATTGTTAACAAAAATTAGAGTGCATGGAATTGGAGGCAATCTATAGGCTTGAATAAGTTCGGTGGTGTGTGACAGAGATTGGGGATAATGGATATTTCCTTAAATTGGCAAGATGAGCCATGTGGTGCCCTCAGGTATCTGTACTGAGGTGCATGTTTACATTATTTTTATAAATGTCTTGGATGAAGTAATAGAGAGCAGTATACCTAAGCTTGTCGACGATGCTAAGTAAGGTGGCGCTGGAAATAATGTAGATAGGAGCAGAACGTTGCAAAGGGAAATTGTTAGGATAAGTGAGTGAGAAAAACTGCGGCAGATGGAGATTAACGTGAGAAAGTGTGAAGTCAACCACATTAGGTTGAAGAAAGAGGGATCAGAGAATTTACCAAATGGCGAGAAGCTATGATCTGTGGAAGAGCAGCTAGATTCAAGGGTCGAAGTACAGAATTCACTAAAACATAGTGGCAGGTACCAAAAAATAATTTAATGGAGTGTTGGCCTTTATCTCAGGAGGGCTGGAATACAAAGGGATGGAAGTTATGTTACAGCTGTGCAGAGCTCTGGTGAGACCCCATCTGGAGTATCGCATTCAGCTCTGGGCACAGCACCTCAGGAAGGATGTATTAGACTTGGTGAGGGTGGTGTGCAGACTCACTGGAATTCTCCCGGGGCTTAAAGTGTTACATTATGAGGACAGATTGCACAAACTATCCTTGTATTCCCTTGATTAAAGGAGATTAATGGATGGACTAATTGTGCTTTTTAAGATCAGTAAAGTACTTCATAGGGCAGATAGAGAGAATCAATGTCCTCTGGTGGAATAATACAGTACAAAGGGGCCTAACCTTACAATTAGAGAGAGGCCGTTCAGGAGTGATGTCAGAAAGGACATCGGCACACAAAGAGTAGTGCACATCTGGAACTCCCTGCCCCAAAAAGATTTTGAGGCTAATTTAGTTGCAAATTTCAAAGCTAAGGTCAACAGATTTTAGTTAGGCAATAGTATTAAGCGTTACAGAACCAATACGGATTGATGGAGTTAAGATACAGATCATACATGATGCAATTGACTCGCGCAAAGACTCAAGAGGCCGATTATTGTCCTATATTCCAAAATCCTTCCTATGTTCCTAGGTTCACGCTATACGACTGGGCAGCAGTAGATTTGTGGTGGTTTTAACCCACCCCACCCAGTGTAGTACACATCTCTTCTCTTTGCTTAACCTTCTTAACTGCCTCGGTCATTTTCTCCCCTTCGTAGTTCACCATCTTACCTTTCTATTTCAATTCGAAAACTGTAAATTTCATGCTCTCCCTTGTCTGGTTCTCCTTCCAAGCTGTGCACATCTGCTTATCTTCATACCTTTCAACTTCACAACTTCATTCGTCTAGTTCAGTTTCTCATCTGCCAAAGAGCATTGTCACTTGACCAGTTCATCTCTGCCTAGGTTATCTTCTCTCTTGTATTAGTTGACCTTCAGAGATCTCTATTTCACCTTCTAATCAGTACAGCTCACCTTCTTCATTGTCTGTTTCACCTGCTCACCTTTCCATTTCACTTTCTCATCTGTGAACTTCAACTTTCCCCCTCTGCAGTTCACCTTCTGTCCTGGCCACTCACTTTCTCATCTGTCTCGTTCATATTCTCGCTTGTCTATTTCACCTTCTGAACTTTTATGGCACACCTCATCAGCTAAACAGTTCACCTGCTCACTTATCTACGTCTCCTTTCCATGTAACTTTTGGCTTGTATACTTCAATCTTCTCATCTGTGTATCTCATATTCTCAATTGTTAAGTAGCTCACCTCCTCATTTATCTATTTCTACTGCCTAACTATGTAATTCACTTTCTCACTTGTTTTGCTCAGGTTCCGGCCTCTCCAATTCCACTTCTCACTTACATAGTTCAATATCTGACCTGTATCGGCCTGCTTCTCCAACGTCTACTACACATTTTGTGATGCATTTTTACGACAATATGGAAGCAAACTCGTTCTGCACCTATTGCTCAAATTACCAGCTTGATCAAATTGAGTTTAAACAGATTATCCTGGTGATATTTCAATTCATGATCTCCGGGCTGCCAACTTTTTGCTATAAACGCAATGCTAACATTCACCTTCTCAACTGCCCTGTTCACTATCGCACTTAATTTCTTAACCATCTCACCTGATAATTCCTCTATTACCCGTTTGGTTAATCTTCTTACCACAACAGTTCACAAACTCTACTATTGGTTCAGCAGCTCACCTGCTTATTTCATGTTTTGACTTGCCTCTTTCACCTTTCACTTGTTTATTCATCTTTTTCACATGCCTATTTAATCTTATCACTTGTGTAGTCCAGCTTCTTAACTGACTAGTCCACATTCTCAGTTGTCTAGTTAAGCGTTTGACTTATGTAGTTGACTTTATAATTGGCCCCTGAGGCATACCAGTTAAATGAAAAAAGACACTGATCCATTCACTCAGCAGCTTTCTCTCGCATCCGTCTAATCTGGAGAATGCAGGTAAAACTGTGGCTTGCGTGAAGCGGTTTACAAATCTAGGATCTCTGAGCCAGGAGTCATGTTCAATCTTTCCTGAACTACGATACAGAATTGCCCGAAGGCGCTCGGTAAAGCTGAACGTGGACAACAAATTTTGGTCATCGTATTCCTTGCTTCCAACAAAGCTTGTCCTTTATAAAACGCGCATCAATCCAATTATCCTGGATACATCAGAGATATGAACTGTCTCGCATGCAGACCAGGCCCAAATTGATCCAGTGTTCCAATCGCATCACTGCTGCAACCACCATATTCGGAGATGTGGCTACGTCACCAATATTCAGGTCAGAAAGTTGACCTCCGAGCCGTCATTAAGGGCACGTGACAAGTATGGACTGCACACAGCATTTCCACGATACTTGCAACCTGTGGCTTGATGGTCTGGAAATGATAAAATAATAAGCAGAAGCAATTGGCTCTCTCACCGTTACAGTTGACCTCAGGCCCCAGAATATCCTGACCTTCAGCATGACGAGCGCAGAGAGCATGAGAGTTGGCGATGTACCGACGTGCTGAATGAATATGCTACAATCATCTTCGTGATCACCTGCTGTATTGTCTCAGATGTTTAGTTCACCTACTCACCAGTCAAAGTTCACACTCTTAGTTAATCTAGTTCACCAACTATTCCGTTTTGTGTGCTTTCGCACTTCTTCAATCCACCTTCTCACTTTTCAATCTAACGTTATCTCCCACCAAGTTCATCTTGTCACATGTATAAATCACCTTCTCATCTGTGTGCGCCGCACAATCAAATGGTTCTTTCATTGTCAAACCTGTCCAGGTCACCGTGTTACCTGAATCGGTATTATTTCCTCGACCTCGTTCACCGACCCACCTGATTTGTTAATCTCTCACATCTTTCATCGTCTCACCTGCCTGCGTAACGTATTACCATAATATTTCATCTTTCAATCATCTCGCTCATTGTCTCACCTGAATCCTTCACCATTCACCTAACTAATTAAAAATTCCCACTGTCTGGGTCACTGTGGCACTGGTCTAGGTCAGTTTGACACCTGTCGAGGTCACTGTGCCACCTGTCTATTTCACTGTATCAATTGTCTAAGTTACTGTGTCACAGGTCTATTTCACAACGTCACAGATATAGGTCACCTTGTCACCTGTGTCTTTCACAGTCTCACCTCTCTAAGTCGCTGTGTCATAGGTCAAGTTCACTCTGTCACCTGTCTAACTCACGGTGTCACAGGTTTACGTCACTGTATCACAGGTCCCGGTCATGCTGTCATCTGTGTAGGTCACTTTGTCACCTGTGTAGGTTAATTTGACACGTGTTTAGGTTACCATGTCACGTGCCTAGCTTACTGTGTCACTGGGCTAGGTCACTTTGTCACCTGTCTATGTTACTGTGTCACTTGTTTAGGTTACTGTGTCACGTGTCTAGGTTACTGTGTCACTGGTCTAGATCACTTTGTCACCTGTCTATGTTACTGTGTCACTTGTTTAGGTTATTGGATCACCTGTCTACGTTAATGTTCACGTGTCTAGCTTACTGTGCCACTGGTCTAGGTCACAGTGTCACCTGCCTAGGATACAGTATCAGAGGTGTAGTCCACTGTGTCACTTGTCTAGTTCACTGAGACGCCTGTGTGGGTCAATGTGTCATTTACCTATGTCACTGTGTCACAGGACCTAGTCACTATGTCATCTGTCAAGTTCACAGTGGCTCCTGTCGACGTCATTGTGTCAGCTGTCTAGGTAAATTTATCACAGTTCTCGTTCACTGTGTCACTTGTAGATTTAACTGTGTCACCAGTCTGCATCACTGTGGTACCTATCTAATCACTGTGTCAGGCCTACGTCACAGTCTCACCTGTCCCGGTTACCATATCCCCTGTCTAGTTCCCTGTGTAACCTGTCTAGGTCACTGTATCACTTGTCTAGTTCTACACTTAACCTGGCTAGGTTATGCTGTCCCAAGACTAGTCACTGTGTCATCTGTCTAATGCACCATGTCATCGACCTAGGTCACTGTGTTTTCTGTCTGGGTCGCCGAGTCAGCTGTCTATTTCACTGTTCCTCCTGTCTGGATCATTCTTTCTGTCCAGTTTGCCTTCTGATCGGTTTACTTCATCTGTAGCATTTTCTTCCTCACTTGTCATTTCAGGTTCTCTCATCTCCACTTCATCTTCTCACCTATGTAGTACACCTTTCCATCTGTCTATGGCACCTGCTTAATTGTTGAGTTCATTTTTCTATCCTGTATGCTTCACCTTGTAACCAGTATTTTTCAGTACCATTTCGGACAGTGCATTTACTGGATAATAATGGGGCAGCAATACTTCTAAATCTTATGGGAAAATATATGCTTTTTACGAACCAGTTGTGAAATAAACATTTGGTATAAAAACAACTTTGCAGTAAAAATATTGCAACTTCCCTTTGGTCTCCGGATGCACAGGAAACAGCTGTTGTGAACGGTGAACATGTAATCAAATCAGGAAGTTACTTTAGAAAATAACGGAAATACTAATGCCCGCAATAGCTTGGTTCTGTACATAAATAAAATTCAAAAACATGAAGTTCAACAAAAAATGGTCTACTTCATTCATCAAAATCTCCTGCTGCTGTTCCTGGCAGTGCAGAATTGAAAAACCGCCATGGTAGGCTGCCTAGAGACAGCAGTGAACTTTGGCTCACTGAGAATTTACACTGCTTGAAATGTAGTGCAGATTGTATTACACATACACACACATACCCCCCCCACACACACACACACACACATACCCACACACACAAACATACCCACACACAATCTCACACACATACCCACACACATACAGATATATATGTTGAGGGAGAGAGTGTGCCACATTGAGTTACTATATACATGTATATACACACACATATATATACATAGAGAGATTGCCAGATTGAGTTACAATACATATAAATGCATTTGCTTATAGAACAATCCATGATTTTTCCAATATACTCCCCACCCCAGTCCCTCCTTCAGAAGAAAAAACATTTAGGCACAGCTCAAAAAAGTCTAAACATTGTTTTACTGATATCCGTCACGTTTCTGGTCACTGGCCCGAGCTCTCATTGTTCATGTTGGAGCCGGCCAGTTCAAACGATATTTAAGCATGGACGGGAATCCCGTCCAATACAGCTCCCATTAGAACCTCTTGCCCACTGTTTCTGGACAGAGTAACTGGATGGCAATCTGCAGCTTGAATCCCCCGTTAACCGTCCCCGCTAAAATGAGAGTCCTCAGATCCTTAATATGCGGCTGTCAGGACCGTGTCCAGACCAGCAAACCCTGAACAGATCAGGCTTCGTGCCTGGACCCCTGTGGACTGTATGTCTTCGATGCAACTCCAAAGCGTTCAAGTATCTAAGAGTTAAACAGACACAAATTTCAAAGGTGGTAATTAAAATGGGACGTACCTGTCAGCACAATGCCACAGAGCGACAACAGTAACTGCCTGGTTACCCTAAAGCTATGTTGCTATTTACTGAAGAAACGGCTCCTGTACCTGCATTGCTGGACGGAGGTGCTGGAAGTTGTTGCTGTCGAGAAGTTTGCGAGAACTTCAATTCTGCATAACTGATATCAGCTTCCATTCCACCATCAGTGTGCAGCTTCTGTGAAGCTGTGTTGTTCAGGGGTGGTGTAAAAGGCAACAGTGCCGTTTGTCGGAGGCGGGGTTCGCTACTTCTCATTTTCTCCGCTATGCTGAGGATGTGATGCCTGTGTTGGAGCTTTTGCAAGCGTCTCTCAGAATGGTGGAAAAACATGTTTGTTTTTAATTGAAATATAACCGAACATACATATTCCTTTTTTTTCAGTTTATATATTATGGGGGTAGCAATTCGCTGGATGGGGATTTAAAAAAAGTCAGCCTACATTCTTTGGCCTGTCAGGCGCTCTGCCCGATATTCAGTTCCATTGGCCTCGATGTTAACCCCCCCACGACGGGCGGGAGGTTGTCTGTGGTGCAAGGTGGGGGGCGGGGCAGTGTGGGGGGGGTGGGTGCGAGCGGGGTACATAAAAAAGAAAAAAAGGCGACCATTGCTGTTTGGTGCTGGGTTTTGTGACACCCCGGGCAGTAGAGGGCTGGGACACTTAATTAAAATATTTAAATCGGGCTTCTACAATGCAATTGGGAGAGGGATTTAACGTTTTCTGATGCTGGTGGAGGTTCACAGGGGTGGGGAATCCCAGCAGTGAAAGTGAGGCGGGAGCTGCCGGCTCCATAATGTAATGGCCTCTTTCAGCACTTCCTGTGGGCCAGCAGGACCAGGACTCTCGCTGGTCCCACAAAGAAGCGATCAGCATTCCCTCTGCCGTTTGCCACCTCTCTCTCCACCTGCCGCGATCGGCGACCCTTCCCCCCTCTCCGGCCCCGATGGCAGCTTTCTCCCTCCAGCGGATGGCGACCCCTCCCATCAAACCACCGCCACCCCACGAGCACCGATTACCGACCTACTCCTCCCACTTTGCCGTCTCTCTACCCCTCAAGCACATATCACCGACTGTCCCCACTCCCGCGATGTTCTCTTTAACCCCCAACACCCAGGTCCAGATCACTGACCTTCCCCACTCCAGATTGCCGGGGGCTGATGCCAAGTGTCCATGGCTGTGACCTCCTGCCGCTGGTTTTCACACCCGGCCTTCTGCCAGGATGTCTACTTGACCGGTAACAAGGCGACAAACGGGAGAAAAAACTATAATGTGGACCTGCTGTTTAATTCAGAAAGACCTCCTCGTCCCCGGTCTAACCGGGTTCTTTGTTCTGTGTACATCCCCCACACCCTCTCCGCTTCCCCGTAAACATTGTGGCCATTGACTTCATTGGTCTAGCAATATCTAAATATTATAATTACACGCACAAACAGAGAAACAGATATATATATTTTTAGTAGATAATAATCTATAAATCTTTCTCTGTCTCTATTTAGTATCAATAGCTACTAATTTCTACATTTCATGTATGCATACACATACAGATATCCAGATATAATGTTTATGGGTTAGAACTGTATATTACTATATATGCATGACTCTATCTTTCTTTTTTAGGGACCCAGTGTCACATAGAATGACAGTATCTGGCTTGCTACCTTGGAAAATACGTTGGCAATGGGCATTGAATGCCTGTCTTGCCGGCAATGGTCACATCCTGTGAATGAATTAAAAAAATATTTTGCTCTAGAATAATTTAAATGTAATTATCGAAATAGTCTTGGGATTGCAAAGAAACCTTTATTAATTGTATAACCCACGACATATTTTACATGCAAACATTTAATGGCTCTCCGATTCTGAGGGACCTTGACAGGGTAGATGCTGAGAGGTTGCTTCCCTGGCTGGAGAGTGTAGGACTAGGGGGCATATTCTCAGGATAAGGGGATGGACAATTAGGGCTGAGATGAGGAGGAATTTCTTCAGTCAGAGGGTTGTGAATCTTTGGAATTCTTTACCCTAAATGGCTGTGTGTGCTCAGTCTTGAGTATATTTAAGGCTGAGATAAATTGATTTTTGGATTCTAGTGGAATTAAGTGATATGGGGGGAAACTGGAGTTGAGGTTGAAGATCAGCCCTGATCCTATTGAATGTCAGAGCAGGCTAGAAGGGACTTATGGCCAACTCCTGCTCCCAGTTCTTATGTTCAAACTGTTCTTGTAATACTTAGTGAAGCAAAACGGTTGCTTTTAACGGGAATTTCAACAAAGTCGCTCATTCCCCTCAGATCCGCTTTTATCTCAAAGAAATAACATTGCAGCATTCCACTTGTAGCTTCAGTTTTCTGTTAGTCCTGCGTGCAGTTATACCTCACGGTATTCAGTCCAAATCTCAAAGACCCGATTTAAATAAACCCTGTTGGGACGAACGGGGCTGCATAGGTTAGGAAGCCCATTTTACACCAGGCCCGGTTTTATATCCAATTGGACAATGGGGGCGAACGTCGCCTTGGGCGGCAGCACAATACGACCGGTAAAAAATTCACAACCCGTTCTACATTCCCCCATAAAATTTTACATTGACTTCCATAGAATAGAGAATCGCCTGGGATTTAAAACGGGCTCCTGATTTGCTGCCGCCATTTTTGCGCTTATGACTTGGGGATTTTCAACCCCAGTGAGGAGTGAAATCAGGCCTGGTGTAAAACCCTGGACTCGGCAATGGTCCCGGCAGACTGGAAAACTGCTAATGTAACACCATTATTTAAAAAGGGCAGTAGACAGAAGGCTGGAAACTATAGACCGGTTAGCTTAACATCTGTAGTAGGTAAAATTTTGGAGTCCATTATTAAGGAGACAGTAACAGGACATTTGGATAATCATAATTTAATAGGACAAAGTCAGCATGGTTTTATGAAGGGGAACTCATGTTTGACAAATTTGCTGGAGTTCTTTGAGGAAGTAACGTATAGGGTGGATAAAGGGGAACCAGTGGATGTAGTGTATTTAGACTTCCAAAAGGCATTTGACAAGGTGCCACACAAAATATTATTGCTTAAGATAAAAAATCACGGGATTGGGGGTAATATTCTGGCATGGATAGAGGATTGGCTATCTAACAGAAGGCAGAGAGTTGGGATAAATGGTTCATTCTCAGACTGGCAATCAGTAACTAGTGGTGTTCCGCAGGGGTCAGTGCTGGGTCCCCAACTCTTTACAATCTATATTAGCGATTTGGAGGAGGGGACCAAGTGTAACATATCAAAGTTTGCAGATGATACTAAGATGGGTGGGAAAGTACTGAGTGAGGAGGACATAAAAAACCTTCAAGGGGACATAGACAGGCTAAGTAAGTGGGCAGAGATTTGGCAGATGGAATACAATACTGGAAAGTGTGAGGTTATGCACTTTGGCAGGAAAAATCGTAGAGCAAGTTATTATCTTAATGGCAAGAAACTGGAAAGTACTGAAGTACAAAGGGATCTGGGGGTCCTGGTGCAAGAAACTCAAAAGTTTAGTATGCAGGTGCAGCAAGGGATTAAGAAGGCCAATGGAATGTTGGCTTTCATTGCTAGGGGGATAGCATATAAAAATAGGGAGTATTGCTTCAGTTGTACAAGGTATTGGTGAGACCGCACCTGGAATACTGCGTACAGTTTTGGTGTCCATACTTAAGAAAGGACATACGTGCTCTCGAGTCAGTACAAAGAAGGTTCACTCGGTTAATCCCGGGAATGAGGGGATGGACATATGAGGGGAGGTTGAGTAGATTGGGACTCTACTCATTGGAGTTCAGAAGAATGAGAGGCGATCTTATTGAAACATGTAAGATGGTGAAGGGGTTGGATCGGGTGGATGCAGGGAAGATGTTCCCGATGATGGGTGAAACTAGAACAAGGGGGCATATTCTTAGAATAAGGGGCTGCTCTTTCAAAACTGAGATGAGGAGGAACTACTTCACTCAGAGGGTGGTAGGTCCATGGAATATGCTGCCCCAAAAAGCTGTAGAAGCTACATCATTACATAAATTTAAAACAGAAATAGACAGTTCCTTGAAGTAAAGAGAATTAAGGGTTACGGGGAGCGGGCAGGAATTTGGACATGAGTCTAGGTTCGGATCAGTCATGGCCCTGTGGGTAGCGGAGCGGGCCCAGGGGCCGTGTAGCCTGATCCTGCTCCTATTTCGTGTGTCTAATTCTGTTAGATTCAGGAGATGGTTCTGTGATAGTGGATTGGCGGTCAGGATCAGATCAGCCATGATCTTATTGAATGGCGGAGCAGGCTCGAGGGGCCGATTGGCCTACTCCTGCTCCTATTTCTTATGTTCTTATGTTCTTAAGAAGTTTCCACCCTGTTCCAGCCAGGTGATGTATTTTAAATCGATGCTTTTTAAGGTCTCAACTATTAAAAACCTGTCTCCCTACATTATGCATAATTAATCATTCAGGAATTGTATTGCAAATTAATTGCTGAGAATAACTGAAATATTTCTGAACATGTCTTTTTAATTTAATAATTTGTCTGACTAGAAAATATAATATATACGATTGGTTATTATTCTATAATAGAAAATTTTTATGCATTTTATTTACTTCAATATACTCATTTGATTGTAAATAAATCAGGCTCAGTAGTTTAACCAGTCAGTGAAGTGCAGTAACTGCCTTCTGGGGTAGAGAAAAGGCAGTAAACATCCGGGGTATTCTAAGAAAACGATTCAGGGTGATTTGTGTTTAAAAATATAAAGCTCTCCTGACAGCTGACAGAAACCTATGAGTTAGTTCTTCACCAGTAAATGATGCGTCTACATTGTAATAATAGAATCAAAGACAATTAAACCTGCTTAATTACTAATTCTGCCCATCGTGCCTGTGAAGTCTCTTTGAAAAGGCTATTCAGTTAAACCCAAATCCTGCTCTTTCAGCCGAGCCCTGCAACTTTCTCCATTTCCTGTATTTATCCAATTCACTTTTGAAAATTACTAATTAACCTGCAGCAACTATCATTTCAAACAATCCATTACAGATCATACAAACTCACTACGTAATTTTTTTATACCCCAACTCCCTTCTAACAATTTTCCCAATGATCTTAAATCGGTGTCCACTGGTTGCCGGCAATCATGTAAGTGGAAAGTATTTCTCCTTATTTAATCTATCAAAACAATTAATGATTTTGAAAGCATCTAGCAAATTTCCCCTTAACTTTCTCTGATCTAATGACATGAAAGACATTCTCTCCACCTAACTGAATTCCCTGCTCCCTCATACCATTCCAGTGAAAACCTTCTGCAACCTCACCAAGGCTTTGAGATTCTTCCTTATGTAAGGTGCCCAGAGTTGGACACAATACTCCAGTTGAGGCCTAACCAATGATTTGAAAATATTTTGCATCATTTCTTGATGTTTTACTCTACAACTCTAATTATCAAGCCAAGAATCGTGCATGAATTGGTAACAGCATTTTCTGCTTGCCCTGGCGCCTTGGAAGGCTTTTGTATGTACACCCCAGGTCTCTCTGTTCCTGCGCCTCTTTAAAATTGTACCATTTATTATATAATGTCTCCCCTCATTCCTCTTTCCAAAATGCTTCATGTTACACTTTTTTACGTTTGGTTTCATCTGCCATGGCTCTGCCCATTTCAGCAGTCTGCCTATTTCCTCCTGAAGTCTGAAATCTTTCCCATTGTTTATCACTTGTTCGCGTTTCGTTTCATCTGCAAGCTTTGAAATTGTGTACACCCAATCCCAGCTAATAGTTCTCTAAATGTGGACCTATCTGGAGACTCTGGATCACTGGGTCAGTGTACAACCTTGTGAGATCTGAGTTCTGTTTATGTACACACATCAGACTGGTGGGTGATAAATTCTTCTCTCTGCTGACTGTGAAGATCTGCTGTGAAACAAACATCAGTCCCACACTGGGCTCTGCAGTTAAACGGCGCAGAGTGAACACCCCAAAATTGCCGACCTCCATCACTGCCACCGCCCCTCCACCAGCCAAACACTGATCCATCTCTTAGGCAATCGGAGACTTCTCCTGTGCTTTGCTGATTTGTGGAATGTTGGATTGAAGATTATGGGTTAAACAGAATACAATATACCCAGCGTTACATTTTCACACCATGGGAGAAAATGCTCTGCTCCGTGTACGTTGGCGTCAAAATACAACTGGAGGGAATATTGCCTTTATTCCCAATTTCAAAAAGATTTTGAACAGCCTCTGACAGAATGGGTTTGTATTACGCTGTCTAAATCTGTGATTGAAGGTGCTGTAATTCGAGTTACACTTGTTACAACACAGTTACAGCTTTCTCTATCTTCAACTTTACACGTCACTTTGTCTCACTCATTATACTCAGTTAGACCACTCTCTGTCTCGCTCCGTTATTGTCCATCTGTACTCACTGCACTCTGTTACTTTTCCCTATCTCTCCCTCAGTTATTGTGGGGGTCATTTTAACCAACTAGCTCAGCAGAAACCTGGTAGGAGGGCAGTTAAAGGCGCCCTGACTCCTACCTCTCCGAAAGCCACCATGATCACAACATCATCAATTTTCAGCTGCTCTCCTAAGCAAGCAGCAAAGACACGTGCCCGGAGCCAACAGTGTCCTTGTTAACATATACATGTTGCAGCTCAATGATATCATTGAGATTTGAATGTAATTTTAACTCAGGTCTGAGCGGCGAATCCACCTAGATTTAAAATTCGGAGCCTGTCTATCTCTGTTTCACTCACTCTACTCAATTATAACTCTCTTTCTCCCTCTTTTAGTTTCTCTCTGTCAGCAAGCTCCACACAATTATACCTCTCACTACTACCCTCTGCAGCTATCTCTCTCTATCTATCACTGTGCTTAGTTATATCTATCTCACTCTCCCTCTGTCGGGGTCTTTCTGCATCAGCTACTGTAACAAGTAAACACATTCACAATCGGTAGCATTAATCATCCAGTTTGTGGATTAAATATTCTCTGCTAATTTGATGATGAACCATTTACAGAAGAACATTGAGGAGTGTTGACAATATTCTTACACGGCAATTGCAGAAAGTGGACCTGGCGGAACCCAAACTATGCATCAGTGAGCATGTTATTGGTAAATAAGTGCCACTTCATAGCACTGTCGACGACACCTTCCATCACTTTGCTGATGATTGAGAGTAGACTGATGGGGCAGTATTTAGCTGGATTGGATTTCTCCTGCTTTTTGTGGACAGCGTCGGCGGGAAACTCGAGCGGCAGAGCGGGGCTATAAAAGGCCCCAGAGACCACGTAAGGCCTCACAGCGTCGGCGGGAAACTCGAGCGGCAGAGTGGGGCTATAAAAGGCCCCAGAGACCAGGTAAGGCCTGACAGCATCGGCGGGAAACGCGAGCGGCAGAGCGGGGCTATAAAAGGCCCCAGAGACCAGGTAAGGCCTCACAGCGTCGGCGGGAATCTCGAGCGGCAGAACGGGGCTATAAAAGGGATCAGAGACCAGGTAAGGCCTCACAGCATCGGCGGGAATCTGGAGCGGCAGGGCAGGGCTATAAAATGCCCCAGAGGCCAGGTAAGGCCTCACAGCATCGGCGGGAATCTGGAGCGGCAGAGCAGGGCTATAAAATGCCCCAGAGGCCAGGTAAGGCCTCACAGTGTCGGCGGGAATCTCGAGCGGCAGAGCAGGGCTATAAAAGGACCCAGAGACCAAATAGGTTTACCAGTCACCGAACTCGGAACTCGGAGGGAAGGAGAGAGGTAAAAAGTAATCCAAGTGTGAAGTCACCAGAAAGCGGGTAAGTGATTGGTTGCTAAGTATTTCTCTCTTTTTTAAGCGTAAACTCTGTGGTTTATAGTTCCTAAGGTGCGATATTCATCATCTAGAATCGGGGCAGAGGGTATTTAAAGATAATATTAATAAATATATTTAATTACACAGAATGGGAGATCAGGTGATGTGTTGCTGCTGCAATATGTGGGGGCTGGTGGACACCATTGATGCTCACGGTGATCACATTTGCAGTAAGTTTTGGCTGCTCGAGGAATTCCGGCTCCGTGTTGAAGAGCTGGAGTCCGAGCTTCAAACACTGAGACACTTTAAGGAGGGGGAGAGTTACCTGGACTCTGTGCATCAGGAGGTAGTCACACCAATTAGATTAATTAATTCAGATGTAGTCCGTGGCCAGGGTCAGGATGGTGTGGCTAGAAGTGAGGCAGGTACGGGGATCCAGGAGGTAGTGTTGGACGAGCCACAGCCCTTGCTCCTGTCCAACAGGTTTGAGGCTCTTTCTCCCTGTGAGGATGGGAACAGGGACTGCGGGGAGGATGAGCAACCTGGCCACAGCAACGTGGAGCGGAGGGCCATTCAAGTGGGGGGAGTTAAAAGAAATGTTGTAGTGGTAGGGGATAGTATCGTTAGGGGGATAGATAGAGTTCTTTGCAGCTGAGAGCGAGAGTCCCGAAGGCTGTGTTGCCTGCCCGGTGCCAGGGTTAAGGACATCTCCTCTCGGCTGGAGAGAAACTTGGAGTGGGAGGGGGAGGATCTAGTTGTCGTGGTCCATGTTGGTACCAACGACATAGATAGGACAAGGAAGGAGGTTCTGCTGAGGGAGTTTGAGCAGCTAGGGGACAAATTAAAAAGCTGAGCCACAAGGATAATAATCTCTGAATTACTACCTGAGCCACGTGCAAATTTGGCTAGGGTAAATAAAATTATACAGTTAAATGCGTGGCTCAAAGACTGGTGTGGGAGAAATGGGTTTTGCTTCCTGGGACACTGGCATCAGTGCTGGGACAAGAGAGAGCTGTTCCGTTGGGGCGGACTTCACTTGGCCAGTGCTGGGACTAGAATCCTGGCGAATCGAATAACTAGGGCTGTAGAGAGGGCTTTAAACTAATTAGTGGGGGGGAGGATTTAAGAGAGCGAAAAATAAAAATGACAGCGGAGAAGGCAATAGAGCAAGGTAGCAGTGGGGGAATTAAAAACCAGAGCGTGTCAGGAAGGGACAGAATGTATAATGATAAAGGTAAAGTAGGAAAAGGGGTAAAAGCAG
Organism: Somniosus microcephalus; assembly: GCF_052327205.1. Classification (NCBI taxonomy): domain Eukaryota; kingdom Metazoa; phylum Chordata; class Chondrichthyes; order Squaliformes; family Somniosidae; genus Somniosus; species Somniosus microcephalus. The sequence continues at coordinate 533,728 of NW_028225269.1, read as the reverse complement.
GAATAAATTGTCAGAAAACTTATTTGAAAGTTCTTTATCTGAATGCACATAGCATTCGTAACAAAATTGAAGAGTTGACGGTGCAAATAACTACACATGGGCATGATCTGGTGGTCATTACGGAAACATGGCTGCAAGATAATCATGACTGGGACCTAAACATACAAGGGTATTTGACAATTAGGAAGGACAGACAGGAAGGAAAGGGAGGTGGGGTTGCTATGTTAATCAAGGATGGAATCACTGCAATAGTCAGAAATGATATTGGTTCAAAGGATCAGGATAGTGAAACAGTTTGGGCGGAGATAAGGAATAATAAGGGGAAAAAGACACTAGTGGGCATAGTATATAGGCCTCCTAACAGTTGCAAATCTGTTGGTCGGTGTATTAATCAGGAAATAGTTGAGACTTGTAATAAGGGAACAGCAATAATCATAGGGGATTTTGACTTTCATATTGACTGGACTAATCAAATTGGGCATGGCAGCTTTGAGGAAGAGTTCATAGAGTGTATTAGGGACGGGTTCCTGAGCAGTATGTAACTGAACCAACCAGGGGGCAGGCAATCTTAGATCTGGTCCTGTGTAATAAGACAGGATTAATAAAAAATGTCCTAGTAAAGGGTCCCCTTGGAATGAGTGACCATAATATGGTTGAATTCCAAATTCAGTTTGAAGGTGAGAGAGTTGGATCTCAAACCAGCGTACTAAGGTTAAATAAAGGAGACTATGAAGGTATGAGAGTCGAATTGACTAAAGTGGACTGGGAAAACAGATTAAAGTGTAAGACGGTACAAGAGCAGTGGTCTACATTCAAGGAGGTATTTCACATCTTTCAAGATAAATATATTCCACTGAGGAAAAAGGGGAGTAAAAGAAAAGACAGCCATCCGTGGTTTAGTAAAGTAATAAAGGATAGTATTCGAATGAAAACAAGGGCATATAAATTAGTCAAATCTAGTGGGAGGATAGAAGATTTGGAAGCATTTAAAAACCAGCAAACAATAACTAAAAGATTAATTAAGAAAGGGAAGATAGATTTTGAAAGTAAACTAGCAAAAAATATAAAAATAGATAGCAAGAGTTTCTACAGCTATATAAAAAGAAAAAGGGTGGCTGAAGTGAACGTTGGTCCCTCAGAGGATGGGACCAGGAAACTAGTGGTGCAGATCATGGAGATGGCAAAGATGCTGAACAAATATTTTGTATCAGTCTTTACAGTAGAGGGCACTAAAAATAACCCAACACTGGACAAACAGGGGGCAATGGGGGTCGAGGAGCTAAACACGATTAAAATCACTAAGGAGATGGTACTCAGTAAAATAATGGGACTTAAGGTGGATAAATCCCCCGGACCTGATGGCCTACATCCTAGGGTCTTGAGAGAAGTGGCGGTAGGGATTGTGGATGCATTGGTGCTCATTTTCCAGAACTCCCTGGATTCAGGAAAGGTCCCGGCAGATTGGAAAACTGCTAATGTAACACCCTTATTTAAGAAGGGAAGTAGACAAAAAGCTGGAAACTATAGACCAGTTAGCCTAACATCTGTGGTTGGCAAAATGTTGGAGTCCATTATTAAGGAAACAGTAACAGAGCATTTGGATAAACATAATTTGATAGGATGGAGTCAGCGTGGTTTTACGAAGGGGAAGTCATGTTTGACAAATTTGCTCGAATTCTTTGAGGATGTAACATACAGCGTGGATAAAGGGGAACCAGTGGATGTAGTGTATTTGGACTTCCAAAAAGCATTTGACAAGGTTCCACACAAAAGATTACTGATCAATATAAAAAATCACGGGATTGGGGGTAATATACTGGCATGGGTGGATGATTGGCTATCTAACAGAAAACAAAGAGTTGGGATAAATGGTTCGTTCTCGGGCTGGCACATAGTGGTTAGCACTGTTGCCTCACAGTGCCAGGGACCCGGGTTCGAATCCGGCCTCGGATGACTGTCTGTGTGGAGTTTGCACATTCTCCCCGTGTTTGCGTGGGTTTCCTCCGGGTGCTCCGGTTTCCTCCCACAGTCCAAAGATGTGCGGGTTAGGTTGATTGGCTATGATAAATTGACCCTTAGTGTTAGGGGGATTAAATACATGGGGTTACGGGGATAGGGTGGGATATGTGTTGGTGTAGGGGTTACGGGGATCGGGTGGGATATGTGTCGGTGCAGGCTCGATGGGCCGAAATGGCCTCTATCTGCACTGTAGGGTTTCTGGTTTCTTCTGGTTTCTAGTGGTGTTCCACAGGGGTCAGTGCTTGGACCCCAAATCTTTACAATCTATATTAACGATTTGGAGGAAGGGACCGAGTGCAACATATCCAAGTTTGCCAACGATACAAAGATGGGAGGGAAAGCAGTGAGTGAGGAGGACATAACAAACCTGCAAAAGGACATAGACAGGCGAATTGAGTGGGCAGAGATTTGGCAGATGCAATATAATGTTGGAAAGTGAGAGGCTATGCACTTTGGCAGAAAAAATCTAAGAGCAAGTTATTATCTAAATGGAGAGAAACTGCAAAGTGCTACAGTATAATGGGATCTGGGGGCCCTGGTGCATGAAACACAAAAAGTTAGTATGCAGGTGATCAGGAAGGCCAATGGAATCTTGGCTTTTATTGCAAGGGGGATGGAGTATAAAAACAGGGAAGTCTTGCTGCAGTTATACAGGGTATTGGTGAGGCCACACCTGGAATACTGCGTGCAGTTTTGGTTTCCATATTTAAGAAAATATATACTTGCTCTCAAGGTGGTTCAGAGAAGGTTCACTCGGTTGATTCCAGAGATGAGGCGGTTGACGTATGAGGAAAGGTTGAGTAGGTTGGGACTCTACTCATTGGAGTTCAGAAGAATGAGAGGCGATCTTATCGAAACATATAAGATTGTGAGGGGGCTTGATCGGGTGGATGCGGTGAGGATGTTTCCACTGATGGGTGAGTCTAGAACTAGGGGGCATAATCTTAGAATAAGGGGCTACCCTTTCAAACCTGAGATGAGGAGAAACTTCTTCACTCAGAGGGTAGTAAATCTATCGAATTTGCTACCCCAGAGAGCTGTGGACGCTGTAACATTAAATAAATTTTAAATGGAGATAGACATTTTCCTAGCAGATAAGGAATTAGGGGTTACGGGGAGAGGGCAGGGAAGTGGACGTGAGTCTAGATTCAGATCAGCCATGATCCTATTGAATGGGGGAGCAGGCCCGAGGGGTCGTATGGCCTACTCCTGCTCCTATTTCTTTTGTTTCTTATGTTCTTATGTTAGGACATACCTGGGCAGTTTTCCACATTGTTGGATAGCTGCCAGTGTTGTAGCTGATCTGGAACAGCTTGGCCAGATGCGTGGCTAGTTCTGGAGCACATGTCTTCATCCACTTGGTGTTTCTGGCTGAAGATATTTGCAAACACTTCAGGCTTGTCTTTTCCACTCACGTGCTGGGCTCCACCCTCATTGAGGATGGGGATATTCATGCAGACTCCTCCTCCTGTGAGCTGCTAAATGGTCCAGCACCATTCACGACTCTATGTGGCAGGACTGCAGAGCTTTGATCTAATTCGTTGATCGTGGGTTCGCTTAGCCCTGTCAATATATTGCTGTTTCCGTTATTTAAAATGCATGTAGTCCTGTGTTGCAGCTTCCCCAGTTTGGCTCCTCTTTGTTATGTACGCCTGGTGCTGCACCTGGCATGGTTTTCTACACTCCTTTTTGAACCAGGATTTGTCCCCTGGTTTGATGGTAATGGTAGAGTTAAGGTTATGCCTGGCCATCAGGTTACCGGTTTTATTTGGAATATATTTCTGCTGCTGCTTGTGGCTCACAGTGCCTCATGGATGCCCAGTTTTGAGCAGCTAGATCTGTTCTGAATCTGTCCCATTTAGCACGGTGGTAGTGCCAAACAACAAAATGGAGGTTGTCCTCAGTGTGAAGACGGGACTTCATCTCAACAATGACTGTGCTGTGGTCACTTTTTACAATGCTGTCATAGACGGATGCATTCGCGACAGGTAGATTGGTGAGGACGAGGTCCATTAGACTTTCCCCTCATGTTGGCTCTCTCCCAGACTGGCAGCTATGTCGTTCAGAACTCAGCCAGCTCGCTCAGTATTCGTGTTGCCGAGCCACTCTTGTTAATGGATATTGAAGTCCCCCACCCTGTGTAAATGATGTGTCCTTGTTATTCTCAGTGCTTCTTCCAAGTTGTGTTTAACATGGAGGAATACTGATTCATCAGCTGATGTAGGGCTGTAGGTGCTAATCAGCAGGAGGATTCCTTGTCCATGCTTGACCTGAAGCCTTGCTACATCATGGGGTCTGGATTCAATGTTGAGGTCTCCCAGGGCCACTCCTTCCCGACTGCGTTCCACTGTGCCGCTACCTCTGCTGGCCCTGTCCTGCCCATGGGACAGGACATACCTAGGGATGGTGATAGAGGAGATTGGGACACTGGAGGAATAGCATTATTCTGCGGGTATGACTATGTCAGGCTGTTGCTTGACTAATCAGTGGGAGAGCTCTACAAATTTTGGCACAAGTTACCAGATGTTGGTGAGGAGGAATTTGCAGTGTCGCCTGGGCTGGGTGTGTCGTTGTCCTGTCGATAGCTTTGCTGAGTTTGATGCCGGGTGCTCCCTCCGATTTTATTCTTATTATTGTTTCTTGTAGCAGTTGGTTGCAACTGAGTGTCTTGCTATGCCACTGAAGAGCACAGTTAAGAGTCAGCCAGATTGCTCTGTGTCTGGAGTCACATATAGGCCAGATCAGTAAAGGAAATCAGATTTCCTTCCCTAAAGGACATTAGGCACAAGTAAGGAGTGTGATGGCATAGTCTCCACTTAACTGGATGAGTGCAGCTCCAACAACACTCAAGAAGCTCGACACCATCCAGGACAAAGCAGGCCACTTGATTGGCACCCCATCAATCAAATTAAACATTCACTCCCTACATCACCGGCATACCGTAGCTGCAGTATGTACCATCTACAACATGCACCATAGCAACTTGCCATGGCTTCTTCAGCAGCACCTCCCAAACCTGCGAACGCTAACACCTAGAAGGACAAGGGCTGCAGGTGCATGGGGAGGCCACCACCTCCAAGTTCCACTCCAGGTCACACACCATCCTGACTTGGACACATATCGCCATTCCTTCATCGTTGCTGGATCAAAATGATGTAACCCCCTCCCTAACAGCACTGTGGGAGTACCCTCACCACACGGACTGCAGCAGTTTGGGAAGGCCTTTCAGCACTCTCAAGGGCAACTAGGAATGGACCATGAATGCTGGCCTTACCAGCAGAGCCACATCACATGAATGAAAAGAAAAATAAAGTATCCCATATTATATCGGACAGCACGCTGCACGTTATACTTTTTGAATATACAAACTTCTCAGCTTTAAGTAATTAAACAAAGTTTTATTGTAGCTCTGTCAATGCTATGTTATTATGGCAATACCGCTTCTATTGTTGAAAGAAGTGAGGCTGAGACACTTTTCTAAACATTGATAATTAAAGCCAGCTCAATTGATATTCATTATCTAAGGCGTTGGGTAGGCTTATGTTAACTACAAATTTGTTCCGTTAATGTTTCACATCAACTCTATGTTCAACTAATAAGCAGAAGGCTTTGGGCCTATCTGGTTCAATAAAACCAAAAGTTTATAGTGACTAAAATAAACGATCAAAGAGAAAGCTTTGGAATTGTGCATCGTAACATAAAAAGAGTGTCTTGAGAATGTGGAGTTTATCAGTCGGTGTCTGCGGGAGACAGGGACTGACTCAAGATGTTGCACAACCGTCTCTCCAGTAATATTTCACTCCCTGATTGAACTGCTGTAGATTTCTTGCAGTTTCGGGATTAATGCAGAAAAGTATAAAAATCATCAGGCGAGTTGGGCATTTCTGCTGTTCTTCTCTTTGTCTGATTTTGTTCAAATCACAGCAAAGTCTGCAAAACTAACACTGCACAGCAGAAGCCATTGATTTCCGTTCACAAATCCACTTCAGATCCATAGCGCAACAAACAGCACTCCATCCCCCCAAAACTGACGGTAGCGCAGTTCTCAACCTGACATTGGGCACTGAACTCGCTGTCATTGTCCGGTTGTTTGTTTCTCCAAAATCTTTACAGGTCAAACCAATATCAGCATACGTGTGTGTGGGAAATGCTCCTTTTAGTTAAATAGTGTTAAATATTGTGTTGGATTCGATTGGGATCCGTGTCATAAGCATTCCTTAGTTATTGAATTTTATCTCCTCCTTAACCCGGTCATTGGGCGCTATAGGAGGTTCAGGCTGTTAGGCACTAATATGTTGCACAGTCACAGAAAGCCATGGGTTTCACTGCTGGCTTGTCCGAAGTTAGCGGATTCGAAAGGGTTGGTGGTAGCTGATGGATTTGGCCTTAATTAATCCTAAGCGCAGAATGGATTCAGACCCTTGACACAACCCTAACCGCTGCCACGTGAGCTCTACCGCAAACCATTGAGGTGAATGTTCTCGGGGTTCTTCCACTGTGCTGCCACAACTTCCGTGGAATTTCGATGGAAACCCCATCTAAGTGAGTAAACCAACGTTCACCAAAGTTAAGGCAAAAGTTAAGAGCAGGACAGGACAGGAGGAACTTCAGCCTCACGTGTCAGTGAGCCAGGTAACAGGTGAGGAGAGGACCTTCTTTGATGTGCCATACGGGCAGATCCTGCCAAATCTCATTGGGATATTAATGCGTAATTGACGGTAGCACAAAATGACTGGAATCAAAGCATGAGCAGCTCCGAGCAATTACCGTATATCTGGGGCTTCCTGCCGAACTTGTACCAACATTACTGGTGGCCAATGGATAGAAGCCCAAAATAAATTATCGGCAAATATGAGCTACCATTTCCTCTTGGTACAGTAGTGCCGGCCTTATAGGGCATGGTGGTGTGTGTGGTTATAGTGTACGGTAGTGTGAGGGACATAGTGTACTGTATTAGAATTATTAAAAGCATGACAGTGGAATGGTTATAGGTGGGATAGAGTCGGGCTTATATGGTACGGAATGTACTGGTTATAGGGTACGATAGTTTAGTATTTATTAGGTACTGCCGTCATTTTAATGGTTATAGGCATGCCGTTGTAAGTCTTATAAAGTATGGCAATGGATGATTTATAGGGTATGCTATTGCAAGGGTTATAGGGTATGGTAGCTAATTGTTAATAGGGTGCTCTACTTTAGGAGTCATAATATATGGTAGTTTACGTGTTATAGATTAAAGTTAGGTAGAGGTTATTGAGTACAGTAATGTAGGCTATGTTGATGTAGCAGTATGTTTTATATAGGCATGGTTGTGTCGTGGTTATACAATAGGGTAGGGGATACAGGGTACGTTTGTGCAGGGGATATAGGGTATGGTAGTGTAGAGGTTATAGTGTATGGTAGTGTACTGGATATAGTGTATGGTTGAGTAGGGGATATAGTGTACGGTTGTGTAGGGGTTATAGTGTACGGTTGTGTAGGGGTTACAGGGAACGATGGCGTATCAGTTGTAGGGTATGAGAGTACTGTTCTGTATGGGTTATTGAGTGCGATAATGTAGGCTACGGTGTTGTCGGCTACGGTGTTGTAGCAATTATAGAGTACAGCAGGGTATGGTTTTGTAGGGCTTATAGTGTACGATAATGTTTAAGTTACAGGGTACGGCAGTGTAAAGTTTATAGGGTATGGTTATGAAGGGGTTAAATGGTACGGTAGTGTAGGGGTTATTGGGTACAGTAGTGTGGTGGCTTTAGGGTATGACAGTGTGGTGGTTATAGTGTATGTTAGTGTAGGTGTTATAGAGTACAGCAGTATAGGGGTTATAGGTACAGTAGTGTAAAGGTTACATGGTATGTTAGTGTAGGTTTTATAGGGTATGCTCGTGCAGGGGTTATTGTTTATGGTAGACTAGTGATTATATGGTATGGTAGTGCAGGAGTTATTCACTATGGTAGTGTAGGGGTTATAGGGAACGGTAGAGTAGGGGTTATAAGGTAATGTATTGTAATGGTTACAGGTACGGAAGTGTAAGGATTACAATGAACGGTGGTGTAGTTGTTATAGCTATGGTTGCATAGGGGTTGTAGTGTGAATAATGTAGTAGTTATAGGTTACATTAATGTTGCTATATAGGATGCAGTAATGAGGTACGGATGTGCAGAAGTTATATGGTAAAGGAATGTCGGTGTTATAGGGCACCATAGTGTAGCGGTTATAGGGCGCTGCACTTTAACAGTTATAGTGAACGTTATTTCAGGGGTTTAGCGAGTACGGTATTCTAGGTGTTATAGGGTACGGTGATGTAGCAGTTAGAATGTATGATAGTGTAGCGATTATAGGGTATGCTAATGTCCATTTGTAGGGTGCAACCATGTTGGGCTTATAATGTAGGTTGTGTAAGGGTTATTGGGTATATTAATGAATGGTTTATAAAGTAAAGAAGTGCATGGAGTATAGGTTATGGTTTTGTATGGGATATCATGAACTGTACTATTGGAGCTATAGGTTAAGTCAGTATATGGGTTATATGGAATGTTAGTTTCTGAGTTTAAGGGTACGATTGTGGATGGTTTTAGAGTACGTCAGTTTAGGCGTTAAAGGGTTTGGTAGTATCAGTGTTACAGTTTACGGTAGTGTATGAGTTATGTGGTATGATAGTGGTCAGTTTGTAGGATATGGTGGTTTAGATGTATATGGTGCGGTAATTTGAGAGTTATGTAACAAGACTAATAATCCAAAGGTCTAGATCGATAATCCAGAGAATGTCAGTACAGATTCCACCATGACAGTTTCACAATTTGGATTCAGTTTTAAAAATATATGCTAATCAAAGGCTGTTTTCAGTACAAGTGAACAAAAGCTGTTGAATTGTGGTAACAACCCAACTATTTCATTGATGTCCTTTAAGAAGGGAAACACGTTGCCCTTACCCTGTCTGGTGTATATCTGACTCCAGTACTAGACTGTCCTGGTTGGCTCGTAAATGCCAACTGAATTGGCCTAGCAAGGCACTGAGATGTTTCAATGCCCACTTCCAGATTTAATCATTTATTTTTAGATATCTATCTATGCTTTCGAAATGCAGCTGTTAATTCAGTTTGTAACTACAGAGTGCGGTAATTTCCATTACACACAAAAGCAAAATACTGCGGATGCTGCAAATCTGTACTAAAAACAGAAAATGCTGGAAAGACTCAGCATGTCAGGCAGAGAATTGTACAGAGATAAACAAAGTTAACGTTTAAGGTCGATGACCCTTTGTCAGAACTGGCGAAGGATCATCGACCTAATACGTTAACTCTGTTTCTCTCTCTACAGATGGTGCCTGACCTGCTGAGTATTTCCAGCATTTTCTGTTATAATTTTAGATAAATTACACTCGCTCCTCTCGTCAAAATCATTCAGACAGATTGTTAATAGCTGAGGTCCAAGAACTGATCCTTGCGGTATCCAACTAGTTACAGCCTGTCAAGCACAAACTGAAGATTTTGTTCCTACTCTCTGTTTTCTATCCGTTAACCAATCCTCAATCCATGCTATTATATTACCCCAATCCCATGAGCCTTCATTTTGTCTAATAACATCTTGTGTGGCATCTTATCGGATATTTTATGAGAATCCAATTACACTACATCTACTATTTTCCACTTGTCTACCTCGCTAGTTAAAATCATTTTGTCCATCATGATCGCCCTTTCAGAAATCCGTGTTGACTCTGCCCAATCATATTATGAATTTCTAAGTGCCCTCTTACCAAGTCCCCAATAGTAGATTCTAACATTTTCCCTACTTTTGTTGTCATGCTAACTGGTTGATCATGCTCTTTTCTCTCTCCCTCCTTTCTTGAATAGCGGGGTTACATTTGCTACCTTCCAATATGTCGGGAATATTCTAGAGTTTAGAGAATTCTGGAAGATCCAAATCAATGCCTCTATTATCTCTGCAGCTACCTCTTTTAAAAGCCACCGATGTAGTTCCCGGGGATTTGTGGCATTTAGTCCCATTCATTTCTCCAGTTCTATTTCTTTACTAATATTAATTTCGTTAAGATCCTCATTCTCAGTAGACACTTGGTTCCCCATTATTTCCGGAATGTTTTCTGTGTCCTGCCCCATAATGACAAATACAAAGTGTCTGTTTAATGACTCTGGCATTTCGCTATTCCCCATTATAATTTATTTTGAATCTGGATGTAAGGGACCCACATTTGCTTTCTCAAATCTCTTCCTACTTACATACCTATTGAAGTTTCTTCAATCGCTTTTTATGTCTCTTGCTTGTTTACTCTCATATTCTATTTTCTCTCTATAAATGTCTTGGCCATCCTTTGATGAATTCTAAAATCCTCCCAATCCTAGGACTTGCTATTCTTTTTGATAACATTATAAGCCTCTTCCTTTAATCGAATATTATCTTTTACGTCTCTGCTTAGCTATGATTGGACCACTTTTCCCGTGGGGATTTTATTCCTGAAGGGAAAGTATATTCGTAATTAAATAGCGACCAGACAATCTGGTTTAGTGATATTGGTTGAGGGACCAATATTAGCCAGAACACCAGTGAAACACTCTTCTTCAAAATACGCCACCTGAGAGGGAAGACGGGCATCAGTTTAATGTTATATCCAAAATACGCCACCTCTGACAGTACAGCACTGCCTCAGTGGGGCCCAGAATTGCCAGCCTGGATTATGAGCTCAAGTCACTGGAGCGGTATTTGAACCTACGAAAGTGTTGACACTAAACCGGGGATGACAACTAAATGATGGAGAGAGCTGAGGGACTGAGGGTTTAGATCTTGTGGACAATGAGCACATGTTGAAGGTGGAAATGACCCTAGATCGAAATAACAGGCAGACTCATGGAGCGGAGATAGATTAATGTACAGGGCAGTCAGCTAATAGAAAGAAGAGGTGATTTTACCGATGCTGAACAATCATAAATCGGTTGCTATAGTAGAAGACAAAAGAAAGTCTGCAGTGCAGAGATAGATAGAGTAAACAAATGAAGTTCAAAAAGAGACAGTGGCAGGGAGACTGCACATCAGAATAACGCTTTCTGTATCATATAATAGCCTACTGCTAGCCTCCTCTTTTGTTAGAAAAGGTGTGTTTGTGAGTGTGTGTGTGTGTGTGTGTGTGTGTGTGTGTGTGTGTGTGTGTGAGTGAGTGTTTTTCTTTGCTAGTTCTTGGGATGAGGGCTTCGCTGGAAAGGCCGACATTTATTTCCCAGTGCTAGCTTCCTTGAGAAGGTGGTGGTTAGCGGCCTTTTTGAACTTTGCAGTTCTTGCGGTGAAGATGTTCCTTCAACACTGTCAGATAGAAATTTCCAGCATTTTGTCCCAGAGATGTCCAATTCAGCATGGCATGTAACTTAAGCGCGGAATTGGAGGTGATGATTTACCCATTCGTCTTCTGCCCCGGTGCTTCTAGTTGGTAGAGATTGCGGGTTCAGGAGGTTCTTCTGAAGATATATTGGCGACCTGCTGTAGTGTCCCCTGTGGAGAGTGCACACACTGCAGACACGGTGGGCTGCTGAAGGAGGGAGTTGATGTATAAGCCAATGGATGGGGTGCCGGTCAAGTGGACTACGTTTACCTGGATAGTTTCGAGCGTTAGAAGCGTTGTTGGAGCTACACCCATCCTGGAAAGTGGAAAGAATTCCAAAACACTCCTGACTTGTGCCTTGTAGGTTGTATGCATGCTTGCGGGGTAAGGAGATGAGCCACTCGCCGCAGAATACCAAGTTTATCTCCTGCTCTAGTAGCCACGGCACTTATATGGCTTGTTCAGTAGAGTTTATGGTCAATGGTGACACCAATATTTTGAAGGTGGGGGATTCGGCAAAGGTCCATTGAACGTCAAGTGAAAGTGGATAGACTCTGTTGTTAAAGATAACCATTGCCGTACACTTGAGTGACACGAAATTACTTGCCATCTGTCAGGCCAGATTGGATTCTTGCACTTATGCCTATGAATATATGTGTTTGTGTGTGAGTGTCTGTGTGGGCCTGTGTCTGTACTTGTCTCTGTAAGCTGGATATTAACTGGGGTAATTTATTTATCGTGGTGCGGGTATGGCGGGGGTGGCAGAGACACTGGAAATCTGGAAGTATAGAATTCCCATGCAAGCTGTTGAGTTTCAACTACACAACGTGCCTCGTTTATATTTGACAGTTTCCTCACCAAGAAGTCTGCCTGATTGACCTAATTGTCTTGCAGTCGGTCGGGACAGAATCTGTCACAGACCACAGGAGCAGCTTGAGCCTGGGTGAGGGGAGTTGGATACCTGGTGTGGGGGTGTTCGTTCCCAGAGCGCGGGGGTATCAGATCTCGTGGATCTTTGCATGGGGAGTCTGATGGTGATGCAGCCTGGGCTCTGGGGCAGAACCCTTTGCCCACAAGCAGTGCTGTAAAAGCATTAAACTGTCCGGAACTCTTCTCGCCCACTTCAGCTGCCGGGTTTACCGAGACCTGGCAAACCCGGACAGCCAATGATATCGCAGGTTAAAGCAGAGGCTGCCAGCCTCATTAAAACATTTCAATTGCCAACCCATCTCCTGGGAGCGGGTTGGCTCGCCTCCCCTTCTCCTGCCTCCGTTCAACACAGAAGTGAGTATGTTGGAGGTGAGCTGGGGGGGTGCGGGGGTGTTCGGGTTTTTTACTTCTGACCAGATTCCAACCCATGGTGGCTGTTTATAATCAGGCGTGTGTGACTGTGCCTCTCTGTGCCTGTGACTCAGTGTGTGTGTGCGAGTGTGCATGTGTCTGTACATGTTTGTTTGTGTGTTGGTATCTGTGACATTGTTTCTAACCATATGCACGTATGTTTCTCTGTGACTGTGTCTGTGTATCTATGGCAGTGTAGATCTGTTTGAGAATGTGAGGGTGCATGTTTGTGTTTCTGTGACTTTGTCTGTGTATCTCTGTCTGTGTGTGTCTGTGTGTGTGTGACGGTGAGGGTTTCAGTGTCTGAGAGTGTCTGTGCGTGTTTGTGTATGTGTGACTATGAGGATATCAGTGTCTGAGAGTGTCTGTGTGTGTCCGTACTATTGGAAACACTGGCAGTCTTATAAAAGATTATATTTTTTTCTTGGGCAATAGTATTAAAGGTGGGATGATGATTTGGCCGCGCGTATTACACTCTGCCATTGAAGTCACTAGAATGGATAACCCGGCAGAGTGCAAAACGGGCGGCCGATTTGCTATCGCCCATTTTGAGGGTCGCCCAAAACCAATTAAGACTCCACCATGCCGAGTAAGGCTACGGGGTATATCTGCAACTTCCCTCCCATTACTGATTGACCATCAATTACAGACACCGCCCGATAATTGCCCAGCGGGTGAAGACATAACTTTGCCCGGGGTGGGGGGAAATATCCACTTCTTTGCTCCTCTGCAAAAAGTTCTTCATCCATTTATTATATGGGAGCAAAAATCACAGACGGCCGAGTGCAGGTTGGGAATTTCTAATTCATAATCATTGCTCTTAAAAAATTGATAAAGTTTATATTGTGATGCTACTATGAAATCTCACTTGTTCCTGTTCTCTAGTGATCACCACAAGATGGGATTCGCTCCCAATGCAATAGTTCGCACTTGAAGTCCAATTCAGCTTTCCAATTGAAAAAAAGTAACATTTTTCATTAAAATATTTCCATTCATTTGGACAAGTTAGTATATCATCGCACTCTGTAAGACAATATGTTTTGTTTTCAGATTTCAGTGCAAATACATAAATAAATTGGTTATATATAGCGATGGAAGGATAGAGAAATAGATGCACAGATAGAAATAAAACAGAGAAAATAATAAATAGCTGGAGAGAGAAATGGGAATCTCGATAGATAACATGATAATTAGAGAGATAGAATATAGAAACATAACGGTTAAAACTCAACTTCGGCGTGTCTGCAAAACTGGCAGCAGCGAATCGCAGGCCCTTTATTAACAAGCGCCTGGTTGTCATTCAATGGACTTCAATAGGGTGCGTGTGGCTGATCCGGTAGAGCTGGTTTATCTGTACTCACCGAAAGATCATGGCACCTCCTATCTAGATAGAAAAATAGTCAGGTAGATAGATAGTTAGACAGAGAGATAGTTCACGGAGATAGGTAGAGATAGAGAGATGTGTACGCATGGATCATCGAATTTTTCGGTGGAGACATGAATGAGTGGATGGCTATATTAATGGTTGGAGGGATAGATATTTTCCTGAAACATGAATGATTATTATACATACCAGGAGCGTCCCTTTGAACACAAAAGCTTATCAAACATCCCATGCACTTTTCCTGGATGTATGTGATATTGATGTTCAGTTTCTCCAGGGTACTAAATTGCTCATGAATTTCCATGGGAACGAAATATCCTTAAAATTAGTGAAACTTTTACAACGTCAAGTGAATAACACACAGTTTTTGTGATATAAGAAATTAATTTTGGTTAATGTATAAATCGCGGCTGAAGATATGTCGCTTCACTGCTTCTGACATTCTTTAAAATGATTTAAAAAATCACAAATATTGACAGGCATTTCAGAATTTCAATAATGTGACAGCAATGCAGTTGGAAAATTTTATCAGAATAAAGGATATCTCGAGACTTCACAATGCATCCTACCTGCTACGGTAATGGAGATGATAAACTTCATCTAACCCATTCCCTACAAAATTAGGAAACATTGCAGTGAAAAGGTATTCCATTTTAAATCTGACGTGTATCAATCCTGAACGTACTTCACGGGGAGACGTCTGCCCCACACGTGGGCTGTACCTGAGGTAGAGGTGTTTAATGGGATAGTGTAATGGGATTTTACTCTGTATCTAACCCGTGCGATATTGGCTCTGTGAGTGTTTGATGGGACAGTGTACGGCGAGCGTTATTCTGTATCTAACCTGTGAGATATTGGCTCTGTGAGTATTTGATGGGACAGTGTACGGCGAGCGTTACTATGTATCTAACCCGTGCGATATTGGCTCTGTGAGTGTTTGTTGGGACACTATACGAGGAGTGTTACACTGTATGTAACCCGTGCGATATTGTCTCTGTGAGTGTTTGATGGGACAGTGTACAGGGAGCATTACACTGTATCTAACCCATGCTATACTGACCCTAAGACTGTTTGCTGGGATAGTATAGGGGAGCATTGTTCTGTATCTGACTGTTGCTATACTGGCCCTGTGAGTGTTTGATGGGACAGTGTACGGGGAGAGTTACTCTTTATCTAACACGTGCTGTACTTGCCCTGTGCGTGTTTGATGGGACAGTGTAGGGTGAGTTTTAGTCTCTGTCTAACGTTTGCTGTACCTTCCCTGGGAGTGTTTGATGGGACAGGTCAAAGGAAGTTTTACTAAGTACATAATCTGTGTTGTACCTGCCCTGAGAATGTTTAATGAATCAATGTCTGCAGCTTTACTCTGTACTAACCTGTGCTATAAATTTCATAGGATTATTTTGACGGGACAAAGTTGTTGGATAACCTGGGGAGATATATGTTTTATTTCTTGGGGACTTAAGGGTTAACAGTCTAACTTCGTTTTGTCTTGAAGCTTCAGGCTTTCAAACTTTTCCAATATAAACAGGATGACTTTGAAATTTCGTGAGGAGAAATCAGGTCGTGTCTTCTGATATGTAAACTGATTGTGTAAGGAAATAATTGGAGGTAATAAAATGTAACATTTGTTTTAGGGTAACAAAACAGGGGTAGCGAATCTATTTGAGGAAGTCTTAGCTTAGGGGAAGTATGCAGAAGTAAATAACTGCAAAAAATCTACATGAACAGTCTGCTTTCAAAGGTTTTGGGAATAGATGCGTCATATATCCTTTCTATTACATTTTCCTTTGATGTATTTAAAATATGGTATTGAGAATGAGCATGGTTTTTAACAGATTTTCTGTGTCCTCGAAAGATACAGAAAGATACGGAAAAGGCCACTCTCCATATACAGTTGAGACCAATTTCCTTTACCGTGTATACTCGACTACTAAGTATTGTGCTTAGTCGAAATGTGTTGTTGTGAACCAGAGTCGAAAGGAGGTTGACTGCTAACTAAGGACAGCTTTAATAATTCCTCATCCCTGCTGATACTCCAATGTGAATCAGGACACGGTAGAAAGAAATGATTAAGAGGAAAGTATTGAAATCGCCAGAGTTTGGGATGCATTCAAGAGTAACTGAAATAATTTGCAGCACGTTTAACTTGCTGGTGATGTGCATCTCAAAACATATATATACAGAAGGAAGAGAGCACTGGATTTATAATTTTAAGTACATGGATTTAGTAATCAGGATAAATTTTGTCACCATTTTGAAACAAGGAAGTTCATGATAGACAGTTAAAGTATTTGACCTAGAAATTCAGTAAGGCCCCGCCAGGTCTTTAGCGCCCGAAATTTAGCGCTCGCCCGGATTCCCGTAACGCCCACCTGAAATTCAGTTGTGGCACCCCAAGATGAAGGCGGGCGCTATTACAGGGTTTGGCCACCTCGGTTGGGGCGATGAAAGTCAATTGCAGGTGCCCAGCTGCCGCTGCGGCACCCGATGCGGTGCGGCAGGCTGGGGTACTGCAGGCCTCCTCCTTCTCTTAAGGAGGAGCTGCCTGCAGCCGTGAGATCGCCGCTGGATTCCCCCGGCAAATGAGCCCGGCATCACGGAGAAGTGCCGGGCTCGTGGGAGTCAGACACCAATGCCGCAGGGGGGTGGTGCAGGAGTCCGGGGAGGGAGGTGCGGCCAGGCGGCCGCCGGGAAAGCGGCCGACCGCCCGTCCACCTTTATGCGCCGGCCTCTCGGAGCTGCAAGGCACCGTTTTTCAAACGCTGTTTGCGGCCGTCACGGGCGAGGCGGCCGCAACTGAATTTGGTGGTCGGCACAGAATCGCATTGGAGTTGGGGCGCTGAGCACACCGATGACGTCATCGGTGCTGGTGCAGCGCTACCGGCTAACACCAATGTTAGGGACCAACTGAATTTCGGGCGCTAAAAAACTTCCGGTGCAAACCACTCTTTAGCCAATAAGTGGGCGCAAACGCGACTGAATTTCTAGGCCTTTACCTTTTAGGGAGTGTGGGAGGTATCGGGCTTGCTCTCATTGGAATGATAAACACAGGGTTTATTTTAACTTTTATTTGATGTAAAAAGTGGTGATTTCGGAAACACCACCCTTTATAGACACGCCCGTTTTAAATCATTGTTGGAATAAAGAATTCCCCCCAGATATAGGGAACATTTTCAACGCGCCATTCAGGCGTAAATCTGAATACAATGGAAATAAAAATCGGACGGTTTCTATAATTGACAAATGTAGGTGATATTATAATTGGTAATAAAGAAATGGCAGACTTAATAGATAGATAATTTGTATCAGTCTTTACAGTACATGATACGGATCAAATAGCAGAGATACAAGAATAACCAAATATAAATCAAGGGGAAGAACCAAATAGATTTAGTGTAATTTTAAAATTGGTGATCAAGAAACTAATGAGATTAAAGACAGACACATTTCGAGGACCCAATGGTTTCCAACTCAGTGTATCATAAGAAGTAGTTTGAAAATTTTCCAAAAAAAAATCTGGATTCAGGAAGTATCCCCTTGGTTTGGAACTTTGCCAATGTCACTCCAAAATTGAAGAAGTGTAAGAGAGATATACTCGGAAAATATAGACCCATTACTCTATAATGAGTTCTGGGGAAGTTACTAGAATCTGTTATTAGGGACAGAGTGACTGGGCATTTGGCTTTGTCTAATGGACCTAGTTAATTTTATTGAGGCGGTAACTAACGTGGTTGATAATGGACTGTCTATGGATGTTATGTATATGGTCTTCTCGAAGGCTTTCGACAATGTTTCAATTAATAGATTGTTAAGAAACATTAGCGCGCATGGAATTGAAGGGAACCTACTGGATTGGATAAGTTAGGTGGTAGGAGACAGAGAATAGGGGTAATGGCTATTTACTTAAATTGTCAGGATGAGACTGGTGGTGTCCTCAGGCATCTTTACTGGGGCGCAGGTTTTCACTAATTTCATAAATGACTTGGATGAAGGAATAGAGAGCCGTATATCCAAGCTTATCGACGATGCTATGTTAGGTGGCGCAGTAATTAGTGTAGATGGGAGCACAACGTTGCAAATTGACATTGTTAGACTAATTGAATGGGGAAAACTGGGGCAGATCGAGTTTAAGGTGAGATAGTGTGACTTCATCCACATTGGGCCAAAGAAAGATGGATCAGAGAACTGATTAAATAGCGAGAAGCTAAGAACAGTCGATGAGCATAGAGTTTAAGTGGCCCAAGTACAGAAATCATTAAAATATCTTAGCAGATACCAAAAATAATCGGAAGGGCTAATGGATTGTTGATCTTTATCTCAAGAATTATAGAATCATGGAACTTTACGGCAGAAAAGGAGGCCATTTGGTGCATCATTCCTGTGCCGGCCGAAACAGTGCTATCCAGCCTAATCCCATTTCCCAGCTGTTGGTCCGTAGCCTTGTAAGTTACAACACTTCAAGTGCATATCCCAGTAATTTTTAAATGCGATGAGTTTTTCTGCCTCTACCAACCTTCCAGGCAGTGAGTTCCAGACCACCTCTGCCCTCTGGGTCAAAAATTCCTACTCAAACCCCCCCTTATCATTCTACCAATTAGTTTAAATCTCCACCCCCTGATTATTGACCTCTTTGCTAAGGGAAACAGCTCCTTACTATCCACGCTATCCAGGATCATCATAATTTTATACAACTCAATTAACTCTCCCCTGTTCCAAAGAAAACAAACCCAACCTATCCAAAGAAGGCTGGAATGTAAAGGGATGGAAGTTATGTTATAGCAGTGCATAGATCTGGTGAGATCCCATCTGGAGTTATGTATTCAGCTCTGGTCACAGCACCTCAATAAGGGGTGCAGTGCAGTTTCACGAGAATTAAACCGGCATTAAAAGGGTTAAATTAAGAGGACAGGTTGCACAGACTAGGCTTGTCTCATTTGATTTTAGGAAATTAGCGAGTGAACTAATTGCGATGTTTAAGACCAATAAAGTACTTAGAAGATAGGAGCAGGTGTAGGCCATTCGGCCCCTCGTGCCTGTTTCCCCATTTAATGAGATCATGGAACATCATCCAAATTCAGTACCCTGTCCCTGCTTTCTCCGCATAACCCTTGATCCCTTTAGCCTTAAGGAATATGTCTAACTCCTTCTTGAATATATTTAATAAATTGGCCTCAACTGCCTTCTGTGGTAGAGAATTCCACAAGTGCACCACTCTCTGGGTGAAGAAATTCCTCCTCATATCTGTCCTAAATGGCTTACCCCTTATCTTTAGACAGTAACCCTTGGTTCTGGACTCCCCAGCCATCGGGAAAATCCTTCCTGCATCTAGTCTGTCTAGTTCTGTGGGAATTTTATAAGTTTCAATGAGAACCCCTCTTATTCCTCTAAACTGTAGCGAATATAAGCCTGATCGACCCAATCTGTCTTCATCCGTCATTCCTGCCATCCCAAGTATCAGTCTGGTGAATCTTCGCTGCACTCCCTCCATGGCAAGAACACCCTTCCTCAGAGAAGGCGAACAAAACTGCGCACAATACTCAAGGGGTGGTGTCACCAAGGCCCTGCACAACTGCAGCAAGAGATCCTTGATCCTTGCTCCTCTGCTATGAAGGCCAACATACCCTTTGCCTTTTTAACCGCCTGCTGCACCTGCATGCTTATCTTCAGCGACTGGTGCACAAGGACACCCAGGCCTCATTGCACTTCCCCTTCTCCCAATCTATTGCCATTCAGATAATAATCTGCCTTCCTGTTTTTGCCATCAAAGTGGATAACCTCGCATGTATCCACATAATAATGCATCTGCCATGCATCTGCGCAATCACCCAACCTGTCCAAATGATACTGGAATTTATCTGCATACTCCTCACAGCACGCATGCCCACCCAGCTTTGTGTTGTCTGCAGACTTGGAGATATTACACCTTGTTCCCTCGTCTAGGTCATTAATATATATTGTGAATAGCTGGGGTCCTAGCACCGATCCCTGCGGTACCCCACTAGTCACTGCCTGCCACTCGGAAAAAGACCCGATTATTCCAAAACTTTGCTTCCTGTCTGCCAACCAGTTCTCCATCGTAATCAGTACCTTACCCCAATCACATGTGCTTTAACTTTGCACGCCAACCACTTATTCGGGACCTTATCGAAAGCCATCTTAAGGTCCAATACACCGATCCATTGGTTCTCCCTTATCTATTCTACCAGTTACATTCTCAAATAATTCCAGTAGTTTAGCCAAGCATGATTTACCTTTTGTAAATCCATGTTGAATTTGTCCGATCCTGTCAGTTTTACAAGCACTCTGCTATTACATCACCTATGTCACCTGCCTAGGTCACTGTGTCACCTGCCTATGCCACTGTTTCACCTGCCTATGTCAGTGTGCACAGTTCTAGTTCACAGTGTCACCTGCCTAGGTCACTGTTCCATCTTCCTAGGTCACTGTGCAAAAGTCTGCAACATTATGATACCTGCCTCAGTCACATTTTCACCTGTCTAGTTCACTGCACAGATCTAGTTCAGTGTGTCACCTGTCTAGCTCACTGTTTCACCTCCCTAGTTCACAGTTTCAGCTGCGTAGGTCACAGATTCATCTGCCTAGATCACTGTGCGGGCATCTAGTTCACTGTGTCTCCTGCCTTGGTCACTGTTTCATCTGTCTAGGTCACTGTGCACAGGTCTATGTCACTGTGTCACGTACCTAGTTCACTTCTTCATCTGCCTAGGTCACTGTGCACAGGTCCAAGTCACTGTGCTGTGTCACCTGCCTAGGTCACTTTTTCATTTGCCTAGATCATTGTGCACAAGTCTCGGTCACTGTGTCACCTGCCTTGGTCACTGTTTCATCTGTCTAGGTCACTGTGCACAGGTCTATGACACTGTGTCACGTACCTAGTTCACTTCTTCATCTGCCTAGGTCACTGTGCACAGGTCCAAGTCACTGTGCTGTGTCACCTGCCTAGGTCACTGTGTCACCTGCCTAGGTCACTGTACACAGGTCTCGATCATTATGTCAACTGCCTAGGTCACTATTGCACCTACCTAGGTCATTGTGTACAGGTCTAGATCACTATGTCATCTACCGAGTTCACTGCTTCATCTGCCTAGGTCGCTGTGCACAGGTCCAAGTCACTGTGCTGTGTCACCTGCCTAGGTCACTTTTTCATTTGCCTAGATCGTTGTGCACAAGTCTCGGGGACTGTGTCACCTGCCTAGGTCACTGTGTCACCTGCCTAGGTCACTGTCTCACCTGTTTAGGTCACTGTTTATAGTTGTAAATCACTATCTCACCTGACTAGGTCACTGTTTCACCAGCCTACGTTACTATTTCACCCGCCTAGGTCATTGTGCACAAGTTTAATTCACCGTGACACCTGCCTCGTTCACTGTCTCACCTTCCTAGGTCACTGTGTCGCTTGCCTAGCTACTGTGCACAGTTCTCGATCACTATGCCATCTGTCTAGGTCACATTTTCACATGCCTTATTCACTGATTCATCTGCCTAGGTCACTGTGCACAGGTCTAGATCAATATGTCACCTGCCCAGGCCTCTGTTTCACCTGCCTAGATCAATTTGCAAAGGTTTATGTCACTAGGTCACATGGCTAGGTCACAGTTTCACCTGCCTAGGTCACTGTGTATATGTCTATGTCACTAGGTCACCTGCCTAGGTCACTGTTTCATCTTCCTATATCACTGTGCCCAAGTCTAGAACTCTATGACACCTGCCTCAGTCACTGCTTCATCTGTCTAGGTCACTGTGCAGAGGTCTAGTTCACTGTGTTACCTGTCTAGCTCATTGTTTCACCTGCCTAGGTCACTGTGTCACCTGCCTAGGTCACTGTACACAGGTCTCGATCATTATGTCAACTGCCTAGGTCACTATTGCACCTACCTAGGTCATTGTGTACAGGTCTAGATCACTATGTCATCTACCGAGGTCACTGCTTCACCTGCATAGTTCATTGTGCACAGGTCTAGGTCACTGAGTCACCTGCTTTGGTCAGTAGGTAATCTGCTTATTTCACTGATTCACATGCCTAGGTCTCTGCGCACAAGTATAGGTCTCTGTGTCGCCTGCTTATGTCACTATATCATCTGCCTATAACACTGCACAGGTGTTTCTCACTATGTCACCTGCCTAGGTCACTGTTTCATCTGTCTAGGTCACTGGTTACAAGTCTTGTTCACCGTGACACCAGCCTAGGTCTCTATGCACACGTCTCGATCACTATTTCATCTTCCTCGATCACTGCTCACCTGCCTTGTTCAACGTTTCAGCTGGATATGTCACTGTTCCATCAGCATAGGTCAATGTGCACAAGTCTAGGTCACTATGTCACCTGGCGAGGTCACTTTTTCCCCTGCTTAGGTCAGTGTTTAATCTGCCTAGGACACAGTTTCATCTTACTAGATCACTGCACATGCATAGATCAATGTGTCACCTGCTTAGGTCACTGTGTCATCTGCCATTATCACTGTGCACATTTCTAGGTCACTATGTCACCTGCCTAGGTCACTCTTTCATCTGCCTAGCTCACTGTGCACAATTAGAGTTCACTGTTTCATCTGCTTATGTCACTGTGTCATCTGCCCATTTCACTGTTCACAGGTCTATGTCACTGTGTCACGCCTGAGACACGGTTTAATCAGCCTAGGTCACTGTGCACTGATCTAGGTCACTATGTCACCTGCCGAGGTAACTGGTTAATCTGCCTAAAAACTGCACAAGCCATGGTCACTGTGTCAGCTGCCTAGGACACTGTATCATCTGCCTAAGACACTGTGCACTGGTCTAGGTCACTATTGCCCCAGTTTAGGCCACTGATTTACCTGGCTAGTTCACCATGCACGAGTCTAGATCACTGTGTCAACTTCCTAGGTCACTGTATTAGCTGCGAAGGTCAGTGTTTCACCTGCTAGGTCACTATGTCAGCTGCTTAGTTCACTATGCACAAGCCTTGTTCACCATGTCACCTGAATACTTCACTGTCTCACCTTCCCAGGTCACTGTGTCACTTGCCTAGGTACTGTGCACAGTTCTCGATCACTATGTCATCCGTATTGGTCACTGTTTCCCATGCCTTGTTAAACGTGCACAGGTATAGATCACTATGTTACTTGCCGAGTTCATTGTGTCACCAGCCTAGGTCACTTTGCACAGGTCTAGGTCACTATGTCTCCTGCCTACGTCACTGTTTCATCTGCTTAGGTCACTGTGCACAGGTCTAGATCACTGTGTCACCTTCCTAGGTCACTGTTGCAACTGCCTAGGTCACTGTGCACATGTCTAGATCACTTTGTCACCTGCCTAGGTCACTGTTTCATCTGCCTTGGTCACTGTGCACAGGTCCAGGTCACTATCTCACCAGCCTAGGTCACTGATTCACCTGCCTAGGTAATTCTATCCCCTGCCTCGTCCACTGTGCACAATCTAGGTCACTGTGTGTTGTGCCTATTTCACGATGCACTGGCCCAGGTCACTATGGCAACTGCCTAAGTGTCTGTTTCTTCTGCCAAGGTCACCGTTTCATCAGCCCAGGTCACTGTGTACAGGTCTACGTCCCTATATCACCTTCCTATGAAACTGTTCCTTCTAGCTAGATCACTGTGCACAAGTCTAGTTCAATCTGTCACCTGTCTAGGCCACTGTTTCATAGAAACATAGAAATATAGAAGATAGGAGCATGAGTAGGGCATTCGGCCCCTCGAGCTTGTTCCACCATTTAATGACATCACGGCTGATCATCCGAATTCAGTAGCCGGTCCCTGTGTTCTCCCCATAGCCCTTGATCCCTTTAGCCATTTTCATCTGCCTAGTTCACTGTGGTCAAATCTAGGTAACTATGTCACCTGCCTAGGTCACTGTTCCATCTGCCTAGGTAACGGTGCACATGTCAAGTTCACTATGTCACCTGCCTGTGTCACTATTTCACCTGCCAAGGTCACTGTTCTCAGGTCTATTTCACTCTTTCAACTGTCTAGGTCACTGATTCACCTGCCTTGGTCACTGTGTCCACATGCCTAAATCACTTTGTACAGGTCTAGATCACTATGTCACCTACCTAGGTCACTATTTCACCTGCCTAGATCACTGCGCACCAGTCTAGGTTCTCTGTGTCATCTGCCTAGGTCACTGTTTCACCTGCCTAAGTCATTCTGTCACCTGCCTAGATCACTGTTTCACCTGCCTAAGTCATTATGTCACCTGCCTAGTTCACTGTGCACAAGTCTAATTCACCATGTCACCTGCCTAGTTCACTGCCTCAGCTTCCTAGGTCACTGTGTCACCTGCCTAGTTCACGGTGCACAGGTATGGATAATTATATCATCTGCGTAGGTCACTGTTTCACCTGACGAGGTCACTGTGCACAGTTCTAGGTCACTGTGACAACTGCTTAGGTCACCGTGTCGGCTACCTAGGTAACTGTTCATCGGTCTAGGTCATTGTTTCACCTGACCTGGTCACTGTGCACAAGTCTAGTTCACTGTGTCACCTGCTTAGGTCACCGTGTCACCTGGCTTGTTAACTGTGCACAGGTCTAGGTCATTATGCCAGCTGCCTAGATCACTGTTTCATCTGCCTAGGTCATTGTATCACCTGCCTTGGTCACTGTGCACAATCATGTCACTGTGTCATCTGCCTATGTCACTGTGCACAGGTCTCGGTCACTATGTCACCTGCCTATGTATCTGCTTCTTCTGCCTAGGTCACGGTTTCATCAGCTTAGGTCACTATGCACAGCTCTAGGTCATTATTTTATCTGCCTAGGACTCTGCTTCATCTACCTAGGTCACTGTGCACATGTCTAGTTCACCCTATCAACTGCCTAGCTTACGGTTTCTTCTGCCTAGGTCACTGTGTCCAAATGTAGTTCACGATGTCAGCTGTCTAGGTCAATATTTCATCTGTGTAGTTCACTGTGTACAGGTCTAGATCACTATGTCACCTACCTAGTTCACGGTTTCACCTGCCTAGGTCATTGCGCACAGGTCTAGGTCACTGTGTCAACTGCCTAGGTCACTGTGTCACCTGCCTAAGTCATTATGTTACCTGCCTAAGTCACTGTGCACAAGTCTAATTCACCGTGTCACCTGCCTAGTTCACTGCCTCCACTTCCTGGGTAACTGTGTCACCTGCCTAGGTCACGGTGCACAGGTCTGGATAACTATACCATCTGCCTAGGTCACTTTTTCACCTGACCAGGGCACTATGCACAGTTCTAGGTCACTGTGACACCTGCTTAGGTCACCGTTCCTCTTGCCTTGGTAACTGGGCACTGGTCTACCTCACTGTTTCACCTAACAAGGTCACTGTGCACAAGTCTAGTTCACTGTGCCACCTACTCAAGTCACCGTGTCACCTGCCTTGTTAACTGTGCACAGGTTTAGGTCACTATGTCAGCTGGCTAGGTCATTGTTTCATCTGCCTAGGTCATTCGATCACCTGCCTAGGTCACTGTGCACAATCTAGGTCACTGTGTCATATGCCTACATCACTTAGCACAGGTCTAGGTCACTATGTCAACTGCCTAGGTGTCTGCATCTTCTGCCTAGGTCATTGTTTCATCAGCCGAGGTCACTGTGCACAGCTCTAGGTCATTATTTCACCTGCCGAGGACACTGTTTCATCTACCTAGGTCACTGTGCACAAGTCTAGTTCACTCTATCACCTGCTTAGGTTACTGTTTCATCTGCCTAGATCAGTGTGTTCAAATCTATGTCATTATGTCACCTGCCTAGGTCAATATTTCATCTGTCTAGTTCACTGTGCACATGTCTGGGTCACTACGTCACCTGCCTAGGTCACGGTGTCACCTGCCTAGGTCACTGTTTCATTTGCTAGGGCAACTTTCACAAATCTAGGTAACTATGTTACCTTCCTAGATCACTGTTCCTTCTATCTAGTTCATGGTGCACAAGTCTCTGTCACTATGTCACCTGCCTTGGTCACTGGTTCATCTGCTTAGTTCACTATGCACAAATCTAGGTCACTGTGTCACCTGCCTAGTTCACTGTGCACTGGTCCAGCTAACTGTGCCACATGCCTAGTTCACTGTTACCTCTTCCAATTCACTGTACACAGGTCTAGGTCACTATGTCACCTGCGTAGGTCACTGTGCACAGGTCTAGTTCAGTGTGTCACCAGACCCGGTCACTGTGCACAGGTCTAGATAACTATGAAAACTTCCATGGTGACTGTTTCATCTGCCTCGTTCACTGTGCACAGATCTACGTCACTATGTCACCTGCCTAGGTCACGGTTTTACCTGCCTAGTTCACTCTTTCACCTTCCTAGATCACTGTGCACAAGTCCAGATCACTGCTTCACCTGCCTCGGTCACTGTGCACAAGTCTAGGTCAGTATGTCACCTGCCGAGGTCACTATGTCACCTGTTTGGTCAGAGTGCGCATGTCTATGTCACTGAGTCACGTGCCTAGGTGAATATGTCATAGCTCCAGGTCATTGTGTTACAGCTCCTGGTGACTGCGGCACCTGTGTATGTAACTGTGTCACATGACTGGTTCACCTTGTCACCGGTCCATCAAAATTCGTCTCCTGTTTGTGTCACCATGTCAGCTGTCTATGTCACTGTGTCTCCTGTATAGATCACGCTTTCTGTCCAGTTTGCCTTTTGATTGGCTTCCTTCATCTATACCCTATTTTTCCTTTCCTTTTCATTTCAGATTCTCTCATGTCTAGTTCACTTTCTCATCTGTGCAGTCCATCCTTCCATCTGTCTATGGCACCTGCTTATTTGTCTAGTTCCATTTTTATCCTGTATGGTTCAACTTGTAACCTTTATTATTCAGGATTTTTTCAACACAGTGCCTATACTTGATAATAATGGGGCATAAATGTTTTTAATTCTTATTGGAAAAATATTGGTTGTTTATGAACCTGTTGTGAAATAAGTAGCTAGATAAAAATAAAGCATGCACAGTAAAAATGTTGCGACATCCCACTGTTCCCCAGATCATCAGGAAACATCTGCTCTAAACGATGAGCAAGCAATCAAAATCAGGAAGTTACTGTAGATCATAACGGTTAAGGGACACACGATTGGCACAATAGCTTGGGTCTACGCATAAATAACGTTCAAGAACAAGATGTTCAACAAGATGTGGTTTACTTCAGTCACTAAAGGCCCCTACCGCTGTTCCTGGTGGTGCAGAAATGAACAACTGCAATGGTCGGCTGCCGGGGGACAGCAGTGTATTTTGGCTCACTGAGAATCTCCACTGCTTGAGATTGAGTTACAGTACATATAAAAATATTTGCGGATAGAAAAATCCATGATGTTCCTAAAATACTGCCCCCCCCCGCCATTAAAAATAAAACTAGTTACGCTCAGATCAGTAAGAGCTGCACATTTACTTTACTGATATCGGTAACATTTCTGGTCGCTGGCCCGAGCTCTCATTCTTCCAGCAGGAGCCGGCCAGTTCACTGGCTATTTAAGCACGGTGGGGCCCCGTCCATTGCAGCTCCCGCAAGACCTCTTGCCTACTGTTATCGGCCAGAGTAACTGGATGGCAATCTGCAGCTAGAATTCTCGATAACCCACCTCCTTAAAATGAAAGGCCTCGGATCCTTAACATTCTGCTGTCAGGACCCTGTTCCAAATCAGCAAACACTGAACTGAACAGGCTTCCTATCTGGAACCCCTGTGGACTGTATGGCTTCAGTGCCACTCCGAAACCTCCAAGTGTCTAATAGTTAATCTGACTCAAATTTCTAAGGTGATAATTAAACTGGGACGTACCTGTCAGCACAACCCCACAGAACAACTACAATAACTGCCTGGTTACCTTAAAGTTACGTTGTTATTTACTGAACAAACGGCTCCTGTGACTGCATTGCTGGACGGAGGCGCTGCAAGTTGTTGCTGTCGAGAGGTTTGCGAGAATTTCAGTTCTGCATAAGTGATATCAGCTGCCATTCCACAGAGCAGTGAAGCTGTGTTGGTCAGGGGCGGTGTAAAAGGGAACAGTGCCGTTTGTCGGAGGCGGGGTCCGCAACTTCTTCTCCTTTTTTCCCTATGCTGAGGATGTGATGCAGTTGTTGAAGCTTTTGCAAGCGTCTCTCACGTCTGTTGCAAAAGATATCTGTTTTATTAAATTGAATTATAACCGAACATGGCACATGTATTCGATTATACTTCAGTATATGCATTGTAAGTGTAGACATTCACTCGGGCGGTAGTTCAAAGGGGCAGACTCATTTCCCTGGCCCGTTATGCGCACTGCCCAATATTCAGTTCCATTGACCTCGACGTTTACTCCCCCAGGGCGGGCGGGAGAGGGTCTGGGATTGGGCGAGGTCAGGGCGGGGAGGGGAGCGCCAATGGTAAAAAGGAGATCATTGCAGTTTTTGCGAGGCGGGTTATGTGACATCTTAGCCGCGTGGAGAGGCGGGGCTCTTCATTAATGTGCTGGAAATTACGGTCGGAGGCTGCCCGCGGGCGAATGACTCCGGAACCCAAGTAAAGTATGCACCTGCCTGCTGCTCCCGCAGATTCTGTCTCTTGCAGTCCTGGCCCTGCAGCATATGCCTGCCTAAAAACCCACATACCCCAGGGTCGCATTGCTGCTGGCAAGTGTACCTGGCAACACGTGGGCCAGCCCAGCCAATGATAAAGGGGGATTCCCATTGTGCTTATGTGGGTTCCATTTACGTACGGAATCCCCATCATTAGAATAGGCACCCCTTAAAATAAAATTACACAGCACTGAAATAAAAATAAATAATCGCAACGTCAAAATTAATTAAAATACCATTTAATTAAAAATTAAAATAAAAATAGAATATTTTGAAAAATAAATTTAATTTTTTTTAACATGACAAAAATAACCTAATCTAACTTTAAAAGTAAGGGAATGTTTAAATGATTTGATTTTAATAGTTAATTAAACCCTTACAATGATAAAGGAAGGAGTTATGCCTGCTCTTACCAGGCGTAAGGCTTTCACGGGCAATTGCTTGGGCTGTAGTTGGGCAAACAACGCAACTCTGTGCCAGTGAATGTCCATTTTAAACGAATGCCAACTATCCCTCAAGCTGAAAATTGACAGACCGCAAGTTCTGGGTTTCCGCGCATGAGCATCGCCTCCCCTTTGCCATTGGCAACCTCTCTCTCCACCTGCCGAGATTGTTGACCCTTTCCCCCACTCCCGCCCCGATGGCATTTCTCTCCCTGCAGCCGATCATGTCCCAACTCGTTCAAGCACCACGACCCGACGAGGCCCGATCGCCGACTTACCCCCTCCCGCATTGGCCTCTCTCTGCACCACAAGCACTGACTTGTGACTGTCGCCACTCGCACGATATTCTCTCTTCCCCCCACCTCAAGCCCCAATCACTCACCTTCCCCCCCCCCGATTACCGGGGGGGCGACTGTAAGGGTCCACGCCTGTGCCCTCCTTCCAATGGTTTTTCGTGCCCGTCAGCTTGCCATGATATGAATTTGACCATTTGCCAGGTGAGAAACTGGAGAAAAAAATGTTAATGAGGCCCTGCTGTTACGTTCAGAAGGAGCTCCAAATCCCGACCAAGCCAAGTTCTTTGCTCTCTTTTCATCCCCAGCCAGCCCCACCTTCCCCGCTTCCCCATAAATATCGGGGCCATTGACTTCAATGGCCGAGCAATTTCTAAATATTATAATTACACACACACACACACACACACACACACACACACACATATATATATATGTATATATATATATAATGTTTCGTAGTTAATAAATTCATACATTTCTCTCTCTGTCGCTATATATATTATCTATAGCTACTGTGTTCTGCACGTTCTATATGCTTGCACACGCATACAGATATTTAATATAATGTTTGGGGATGATAACTATATATAAATTGATATGCACGATGCTATATTTCTCTATTCGTGACCCAGTATCAGATAGAAAGACAACATCTGGGTTGCTAGCTGGGAAAATGCATTGGCAATGCGCATTGAATGCTTGTCTTGCTGGCAATGGTCACACACCGAGAATGAATAAAAACACTTTGTGCTCTAGAATATTATTTCAATTTGCCTACCGAAATATTCTTGGGATAGTCAAGAAACCTTTAATAATTCTATAACACATGACATATTTGACATGGAGACGTGTAACGGATCTCTATCTATTGTACATAATGAAGGTAACTAACCTGAGCTGAACCTGACCTGGGAATATTTGATGGGGCAGTGTGGAGGTTTTTGGAGATTTTTTTGTTACTTTCCCATCGAGTTTAAAGTACTGATTGATTCTATTGTAAATTAAACACTGCTGTTTGTTTTCCGTTATGTCGCAGTTTAGTTTAATGGAGAGAATGTCTGGAAGATTAGTAAATTCGAATGTCTCTATCAACCATGTTAAAATAGCTGCATATCGCCACGTTAATGGGCATCTTCTCTTTCGGTTGCTGTCGCTCAGATATTCGCTTTTTAAAATTAATTTGTTATTGAAATGCACTGCGTTACTTTGATTAGCGGATACTCCAGGCTCAGCCTCCTCCACAAGGGCCCATTGGTGATATGTTTTGTATCAGCTGCAGATCAACAACTCAGTCACCGGCAGCACAGCCAGCTGCAAACTCGGCTCCTGACTCAATTCAGAGCTAATATTAGGGGTGTTCGAATATCATATAATGGGAGCATGCATTGTTTTAGCATTTTTAGCCAGAGAGCGAATGTGGAGAAAAGAGTAGAAGATTTTTATTTCTCTGTGAACAGAAGTGA
The DNA here is from genome assembly GCF_052327205.1 of Somniosus microcephalus. Taxonomy (NCBI): domain Eukaryota; kingdom Metazoa; phylum Chordata; class Chondrichthyes; order Squaliformes; family Somniosidae; genus Somniosus; species Somniosus microcephalus. The sequence goes on along the minus strand of NW_028225269.1, from coordinate 502,910 downwards.
GCTGAGCCATGAGAATCAGGCACTGAGATAATGAGGCAGTTGCTGAGAGACCACAGAACACAGTTAGAGTTTTACAAGGCAGTAAAAATTAAACAGAACTGAGATGAAGGCCGAAAGATTAGAAGCGGGTTAAACACCGAAATATGTGGCCTCAGCAAACGTGCAGCTACGCTGCTGTGCGGAGACGCAGCCCAAGTTAGCCGACTTATAAAAGAATGGGAAATTTTTCTCTTAAAGGTTAGAGCATTCTCTGGGTGCTGAGGAGCCACGCTGGTGCGTGGAACACCTGGAGGGCCGCAGCTGGTCGCTCCAGGCCTGGGAACTAGGCAGTGTTTTTCTCCTGGGGATTGGAGCGTTCTCAGTGTATTGGAAGCCCACAACCACGCAGCAGCCTACATAACCGGAACCTTTCACTCTGGGCCTTGTAACCAGGCACATTATTTTCATGTCATCTTGTCAATTAATGTAATATTGTAGAACAGTTATATAAAACCAGTACTATAATGAGTCAATGTATAGTAAAGCTTGTTGTATAAAATATTACTCGGGTCTGAATCTGAGCGGATTAATTGGCGTCGAACTAGCAACCTTTTCTTGCGACAGTTAGCATGGGAATTCCAACAGCAAAGCGGTGATAGATATGATTCAACGTTCATTTACATCTACGGAAAGCTCTTTTATAAGTAGAGATAGAAGGTGGAAGTAACGGTGTTGCGAATTTCAGTTCAGTGCATTTATCGAACCTCTGCTCGGATTCCTCTTTCCTTCCAAAACTAATTCACAGGAACTGAAAAATTCAAATAAATAGTCTATGGGGGTAATTGCTCCTTACACATCCCGCCCGAAATTGCTATATATTGCGGGCAATGGAAAGGAAGATCGGATAGGTGATATAGACCATTTTTGACTGTCGTCAAAAGCTCCACACAGACCAAAAAGCCTGATAGTAATAGAGGTAATTTAAATTTAACCCACTCCACGGGAAGCTGACGGGATTGACTCAGCCGTCCGCTTTACACACTGCCTGATTTTATTATCCATTGACCTACTGAAAGTGAAATCTGGTGTGGTGTAAAACCGGCGGAGGATTGGAGCCACGCCGTTTCTACCTGAGCAAACTCACCATGGGCCCTTCCTGCTCTATTTGCAGCCCAGTAACACACTTGGTGAGATCCGGAAACTCAGCACAGGCCGAGGGTGTATCATGGCTCTTCATGCCCTGTCTTAGCCTCAGAAACTCACTGATTGAGATCCGGTAATTCAGCACAGACGAAGGGTGGAATAATGGCTCTTCCTGCTCTGTCTTGGCATCAGAACCTCACTGAGTGAGATCCGGTAACTCAGCACAGTCCGAGGGTGAAACATGGCTCTTCCTGCTCTGTCTTGGCATCAGAATCTCACTGACAGAGCCGGTAACTCAGCACAGGCCGAGGGAGGAACATGGCTCTTCCTGCTCTGTCTTGGCATCAGAACCTCACTGACTGAGATCCGGTAACTCAGCACAGGCCGAGGGAGGAACATGGCCCTTCCTGCTCTGTGTGGGCATCAGAACCTCAGTGAGTGAGATCCAGTAATTCAGCACCGGCCGAGGGTGGAACATGGCTCTTCCTGCTCTGTGTGGGCATCAGAACCTCACTGAGTGAGATCTGATAACTCAGCACAGGCCGAGGGAGGAACATGGCCCTTCCTGCTCTATGTGGGCATCAGCACCTCACTAGCTGAGATCTGGTAAATCAGCACAGGCCGAGGGTGGAACATGGCTCTTGCTGCTCTGTCTGGGCATCAGAACCTCACTGAGCGAGATCCGGTAATTCAGCACAGGCCGAGGGAGGAACATGGCTCTTCCTGCTCTGTCTGGTCATCAGACCCTCACTGAATGAGATCCGGTAACTTATCACAGGCCGAGGGTGGAACACGGGTCTTCCTGCTCTGTCTGGGCATCAGCTCCTCACTGACTGAGATCCGGTAACTCAGCACAGGCCAAGGGTGGAACATGGCCCTTCCTGCTCTGTGTGGGCATCAGTACCTCAGTGAGTGAGATCCGGTAACTCAGCACAGATTGTGGATGGAACCAAGACATTTAAGAGGCTTAGGATCACACTGGAATAGAGGAGCTATCAGCACAGGCTGGGGATGGAGCCTGGATCTTTACTTCACTTTATGGGCCTTAGGACCACACTGGAATAGTGAGCTAACAGCACAGACTGGGGATGGAGCCTGGGCACCTCCTGCTCTGTGAAAGGCTCCGTGTCATAAAGGGTGAGATTAAATAAGTCAGCACAGGCCAGGAATGCATCCTAGAACCTTTGAACTCTCTATGGACTCTGTTCCACAGAGGGTGAAGCCTACTAATCAGCACAGGCCATGGATTGCGCCTGGGCTCCTGCTGCTGTTTGTGTAGCCCCTATAATGCACTGGCTAAGGTCAACTAACAGCACAGCCCAGGGATGGTGGCAAAAGGAACATATAAGCAAAGCAAAGGAAGATAGAAGAGCAGCCAGGAAGAATACGAAAGAATGGATGGACGGTAAATGAAGAGAATCTGAGCAAGCAGAGAAGAGGAATTTGTAAATATATGTTCCCAGTATCCAAACGATTGACAACACAGCTCACAAAAGTTGAGTCATTGTGAAGGCCCGAGGTGGTTCAACTTTAACCACAGAGGAAGGATGGAGAGATCTTTGGGTGGATCCTTCCCTGGCAATGTTCAGCCAGACAGCAACAGTAACTCGCATTGAGAGATCTGAGGAAACAGTTGGTTTACTGATTTCATTAAATGTAATCGTCTTTAAGAAAGGTGGAAATTTCAGAAACCAAGCTGAGACTGGCAAATCATAAGACTTTCATGAGATTTAGGTGAACGACAAAGAAATAAACAGCACAGAAGGAGGCCATTCGGCCCATCGAGCCTGTGTCAATTATTTGAAAGAGATATCCAACTATTGCCACACACCCACGGCTGTTCTTTCCCATTCGCTTTTAAACCAATGAAGTAAGTTTTTGAATTGCAGTCGCTGTTGTAAATAAGAAACGCGACGTCAATTTGCACACAGCAAGTTCCCACAAACAGTAATATGATAATGACCAGACAATCTGTTTTTTAGTGATGCTGGTTGAGGGATATACTTTGGCCAGCAAGCTGGTGAGAACACCCCTGCTCTTCTCTCTCTCCCGGCAGGACTGTGTCTCGCTCAGTCTGCCTCTCACTATATCTGCTCTCTTCTGTCTCCTTCTGTCTCAGCTTCTTTGTCTATTTTAAAGTCCAAGTAACTTTTCATTTTTTACGACATGCTGATGCAGGAGCTGAGACTATATCCTGGGTATTGGGAGACAGGGAATCTCTCAGTCAGTTTAACATGCTGTATTATTCTATGATTCTGCGAGCGATGTAAATGATGCTGATCATTTTCCAGCTCCACATTACCACTTTGCTTCTGTGCTCCTGTGTCAGGATGTCTGAGTGGTTAATTCGTTGAACTTAATATCCAACGTATTCATGTCCATGTGCGTTCGGACCCCACTCCTGGTAAGGGTCATGTTCAATCTTCACTGGTCACGTTGCCACCCACATTTATATTGTACCCTGTTATTTAATCACTCTTTCCCTCTCTCCCATTTCATATTCTATTATGTCTCGCACCTTCACATCTGAAACCTTCACTCGTCTGCATTCCTTTCACCTCTCTCTGTGTCCCGCACTCTCTCTAAATGTTAGAACCATAGAATGATGCTATAAAAAGGACATAAAAATCACTGGAGAGAAGTGAAAGAAAGTATAATAAGGATGGTACCAGAACTGAGAAATTACAACAATTGGAAAAAAGATTTAACAAATTGGTGTTGTTTTCTTTAGAAATTGATGACTTTGAGGTGACCTGATAGAAGTCTTTAAATTATGAATGCGTTGTACAGGGTAGATGAGAAGAGAATGTTTCCACTTGTGGGAGAATCCAAAACAAGGGACCATCAACACAAGATATTTACCAATAAATCCAATGGGAAAATAAGGAGACATTTTTTTCTCGTTGAGTGGTAAGAATGTGGAACTCGCTCTCACAGTCACTGGTTGAGGAAACAAGCTTAGTTATCTTCAAAAGAAAACAATACCACTTCATGCACTAAAAGGGGTAGATGGTCTTGGATGAGAATCGTGTGGAGTATTAGACCTGCATGGACAACTTGGGGCGAATGATCTGTTTCTGTGTTGTACGTTCTGTGTAATAGAGAGACCTAACACTAAACTAATTAATTAATTAAATGAATAAATGAAATAGCGGGAGCGCAGGAGATGTGTTGCTGCTGCAATATTTGGGAGCTGGTGGACATTTTTGCCCAGGGTGACTACATCTGTGGTAAGTGTCTGCGGCTTTAGGAACTTCGGCTTCGAGTTGGGGAGCTGGAGTCCGAGCTGCAGACATTGCGAGACATCAGGGAGGGAGAAAGTTACCTCACCTTTTGGTCCAGGAGGTAGCCGCACCCCTTAGATTAAATATTTTAGAATTGACAGGTGGTCACAAAAGGAGGGTGTGACTGCGAGTGAGGCAGGTACCGGGATTCAGGAGGTAGTATTGATTGAGCCTCAGTCCCTGCACTTGTTCAATAGATTCGAGGCTCTTGCAACCCTTGTGAACAGGTGCGGGGACTGTGGGGAGGACCAGTAAACTGACCATGGCACCATGGTACAGGAAGCCGTTCAAGTGGGGGGATTAAAAAGAAGGTGGTTGTAATAATTGACAGTATAGATAGGGGTTAGACACTGTTCTCTGCAGACAGGAGCGTTAGCCCCGAAGCCCATGTTGCCTACCCTGTGCCAGAGTAAAGGACATTTCCTCCGGGATGGAGAAGAACTTGGATTGGGAAGGGGATGAACCAGTTGTCGAGGATCAAGTAGTTACCAACGACATAGGTAGGTCAAAGAAAGAGGCTCTGCAGAGAGATTTTGAGCAGCTATGGAATAAATTAAAAAGCAGAACCACAAAGGTCATCATCTCTGGATTATTACCAGAGCCGCGAGCAAATGGGCATCGGGGCAATAGGATCAGTGAGATGAATGCGTGGCTCAAGGATTGGTGTGTGAGAAGTGGATTTCGATTCATGGGACACCAGTACTGGGGACAGAGATAAATGTTCCTTTGGGATGGACTACACATGAACCAGGCTGGGACCAGAGTTCTAGCGAATCGAATAACTAGGGAGGTAGATAGGGTGTAATACTAAACCAGCTGGGTGGATGGGGGGAGAGTCCCGGTGCAGGGAAATGTAGAATGATAAAGAGAAAAGACCAGGAAGCAGTGCAGGAAAGTGAGTAGGATAAGCATAACCAGATTGTGTCAGAAAGGGAGAGAGTGTACAAACCATGTAGTGCACAAACAAGTAGGATCCAGGTAAAAAAAAAATGATATTATAACAAATAGGGCCAAAATACAAAAAAAAGTTACGATTTCTAAAAATGATAAAAAGACAATTCTAAATGCACTGCATCTGAATGCACGAAGCATTCATAATAAGGTAGATGAATTAACAGCACAAATAGGTATAAATGGATACGATATAATTGTGATTACAGAAACATGGCTGCAGTGTGACCAAAGTTGGAAGCTGAATATACAAGGATATTCAAAATTTTGGAAGGACAGGCGAAAAGGTAAAGGAGGCGTGGTGCCGTTGTTTATGAAGGATGAATCCAGAGCAATATTGAGAAAGGATATAGGCTCAGAAAATCAATATGTAGAATCAGTCTGGGTGGAGCCAAGAAGCTCCAAGGGGTAGAAAACATTGGTGGGAGTTGTCTATAGGTGACCAAATGAAAGTGGTAATGTAGGGGATGGCATTAACAGAAAATTAGAGATGCATATAACAAGGGCACTACAGTAATCATGAGCGACTTTAATCTACTTATAAACTGGCCAAACCAAATTAGCAATAATACTGTGGAGGATGAATTCCTGGAGCTTGTACCAGATGCTTTTTTAGTCCAGTACATTGAGCAGCCAACGAGGGGAAAGTCTATCATAGATTGCGTATTGTGCAATGAGAAAGGGGTTAATTATAATCTTGTTGTGCGGGGTCTTTTAGGTAAGAGCAGTCATAACATGACGGAATTCTTCATTTATATGGAAAGTGAAGGTATCCAATTAGAAAATAGGGCCCTAAATCTAATCAAAGGAAACTACGAAGGTATGAGCAGTGCGTTGGCTATGATAGATTGGGGAGCTTCATTAAAATGCATGATGGTGGATGTGCAATCGCTAATATTGAAGGAACAAATGCATGAATTGCAACAGTTACAGATTTCTTTCTGGTGCAAAAACACAAAAGGAAAAGCAGCGCAACTATGGGGAACAAAAGAAATTAATGGTAGTGTTAGATCCAAAGAGGAGGCATATAAAGTTGCCAGAAAAAGTAGCAAGCCTGAGGATTGGAAGCAGTGTAGAGTTCAGCAAAAAATGACCAGGAAATTGATTTAGAGGGGCAAAATAGAGTATGAGAGAAAACTTGCAAGTAATATAAAAGCGAACTATAAAGGCTTCTACAAGTATGTAAAAAGAAATATATTAGTGAAGAAAAATGTAGTACCCTTACCGTCAGAAACGTGAGAATTTATATTGGGGTGCAAGGAAATGGCTGAGCAATTAAACAAATACTGTGGTTCTGCTTCACGGAAGAGGACACAAATGACTTCCCAGGAATGCTAGGGAGCCAAGTGTCTAGTCAGAAGGAGGAATTAAAGGAAATTAGTAATAGTAAAAAAATAGTGCTGGAGAATTTTATAGGACTGAAAGCAGATAAAACCCCCAGGGCCTGTTAATCTGCATCCCAGTGTATTACAGAGGTAGCCATGGAAATACTGGGTGCATTGGTTGTCATCTTCCAAAATTCTATAGATTATGAAACACTGCCTGCAGATTAGCGGGTGGCAAATGTAACCCCACTATTTAATAAAGGAGGGCGAGAGAAAACGGAGTACAGACTGGTTAGCCTAACATCAGTAGTAGGGAAAATGCTAGAGTCTATTATAAAGGATGTGATATCAGGACACGTAGAAAATATCAACGGGATTAGATAAAGTAAACATGGATTTATGAAAGTGAATTCGTGTTTGGCAAAGCTACTAGAGATTTTTGAGGATGTAACTTGTAGAATAGATAAGGGAGAACAAGTGGATTTGGTGTATTTGGATTTACAGAAGGCTTTTGATAAAGTCCCACATAAGAGATTAGTGTGCAAAAGTAAAACACATGGGATTGGGGGTAATATATTGGCATGGATTGAAACTTGGTTAACAGACAGGAAACAGAGAGTAGGAATAAATGGGTAGTTTCTGGGGTGGCAGGCAGTGACTAGTGGAGTAGTGCAAGTATCAGTGTTTGGGCCCCAACTATTCACAATATATATCAATGATTTGGATGAAGGAACCAAATGTAATATTTCCAAGTTTGCTGACGGCAGGAAACTTGGTGGGAATGTGAGTTGTGAGGAGGAAGCAAGGAGGCTTCAAGGGGATTTATTCAAGTTGTGTGAGTGGGCAAATACAAGGCAGATGCAGCATAACGAGGCTAAATGTGAAGTTATCCACTTCGGTAGGAAGAAAATAAAGGCAGAGTATTAATGACATGGTGATATATTGGGAAATGTTGATGTGCAAAGCGACCAGTTTGTCCGTGAACACCAGTCACTGAAATCAAACATGCAGGTGCAGCAAGCAGTTAGGAAGGCAAATTGCATGTTGGCCTCCATTGCAAGAGGATTTGAGTACAGGAGTAAGGATGTCTTACAACAGTTATGCAGGGAATAACAACAGAAAATGCTGGAAAAACTCAGCAGGCCAGGCAACATCCGTGGAGAGAAAATAGAGTCAACGCTTCGGGTCAAACCCATTGTCAAGACTGGAAAAGCAAAGGAAATTAAATAGATTGAGAGACCAGGCTGGGAGAGAACAAAAGAGAAGTTCGTACGGATGACCCCGAGCTTTTGGTCGCCTGTCATTTTAACTCACCGCCCCATTCCAACTCAGACCTCCCTGTACTCGGGCTCTTGCATTGTTCCACGGAGGCTCAGCGTAAGCTCGAGGAACAGCACCTCATCTTCCGATTAGGCACTTTACAACCTTCTGGACTCAATATCGAGTTCAACAATTTCAGATCATAACCTCGGCCCCCAATACATTTTTACTTATTTTTTATCCATACCTTTGCTTTGGCCCTTCCCCCCCTTTATTTCTCTTCCACATGGCAGCTGTCTCCCATTCTGCCACCGCATTTCACACCTAATCCAGAGCCCTCTTTTGTCTCCACTTGTCCTATCACCGTCTCGTCTCGTTTTTAATACCTCTTAATGTCTCTTTACTTCTCAATTGTTCACTCCCAGCCTGACCTCTTAATCTATTTCATTTCCTGTGCTTTTCCAGTCTGGACAAAGGGTTTGACCTGGAACGTTGACTCTGTTTTCTCTCCACGGATGTTGCCTGGCCTGCTGAGCTTTTCCAGCATTTTCTGTTGTTATTTCGGATTTCCAGCATCTGCAGTATTTTGCTATCATTACAGCTATACAGGGCCTTGGTGAGACCACACCTGGAGTACTGTGTGCAGATTTGGTCGCATTAACTAAGAAAGGATATACTTGCCATAGAGGGAGTACAGCGATGGTTCACAAGACTGATTCCTGGGATGGCGGGACTGTCATATGAGGAGAGATTGGGTCGACTAGACCTGTATTCACGAGAGTTCAGAAGAATAAGATGGGATCTCATTGAAACGTACACAATTCTGACAGGAGCTAGATAGACTGGATGCAGGGAGGGTGTTTCCCCTTGCTGGGCGGTCGTAACGATGGGTGACAGTCCCAGGATACAGGATAGGATTTTTAGGACTGAGGTGAGGAGACATTTCTTCACTCAGAGGGTGCTGAACCTATGGAATTCTCTACCACAGGAGGCTGTGGATTCCAACTCACTGAATGTAATGACGAATCTGATAGCTAGAATGCTAGACACAAAAGGCATCGGGGTATGGTGAGAGAGCGGGAATATTGTACTGAGAGAGATGATCAGCCATGATCATATTGAAGGGCCGAATGGCCTACTCCTGCTCCTATTTTACTATGTTTCTATGTTAAACGTGCAGAGTGGCAGAAAAAAATAGAGAGTAACTCTCGGGAAATTGATGAATTTTCCACATTTTAAATACCCAGAACAGGGGACACCAATTTCTAATAGAAGGGCCGCAGGCTGAAGGCCAGAAGGGAGTGTGCAGAATCCCTGGAAAGTGCAACCTTTGTCGCGCTGATGCTTGAGCTATTTTAGTCGGTAGATTGCATGAAATGATGCAGATCAAGTAAAATAGGAAAAACAGTCGGGGTGTTATAATGTCGAATTTAAACGTCGTAATTCAATATTCCATTTTCCAAGACAGTTAGGAATAACCGGACCTGAACTCGATAGGATTCGAACCTGGGCGAGGAAAACAACCAAATGTGGTTTAACTTGTTTATCGCCTTACCCACATGGCCACGATTACCTTTCACCAGTGCGAGTCAATGCTACTCAGTTAAAATCGTAACGATGCAACATTCTACAGCAGCCGAGCATTTAGGATTCAATCGTCTAACACTACACGCTGCAGAAAATTCAAAAAGTGACAATCTCCTGTCAGATTTTGTATTTTGTTCCATTTTTATTCATTGAGGATACCCGTTCATTGTTTTTCCCAATCCATTGATGGTTCCAGTCCATTGTTTTTCCCAATCCATTGATGGTTCCAGTTCATTGTTTTTCCCAATCCATTGATGGTTCCAGTCCATTGTTTGTCCCAATCCATTGATGGTTCCAGTCCATTGTTTTTCCCAATCCATTGATGGTTCCAGTCCATTGTTTTCCCCAATCCATTGATGGTTCCAGTCCATTGTTTTTCCCAATCCATTGATGGTTCCAGTTCATTGTTTTTCCCAATCCATTGATGGTTCCAGTCCATTGTTTTTCCCAATCCATTGATGGTTCCAGTCCATTGTTTTTCCCAATCCATTGATGGTTCCAGTCCATTGTTTTTCCCAATCCATTGATGATTCCAGTCCATTGTTTTTCCCAATCCATTGATGGTTCCAGTCCATTGTTTTTCCCAATCCATTGATGGTTCCAGTCCATTGTTTTTCCCAATCCATTGATGGTTCCAGTCCATTGTTTTTCCCAATCCACTGATGGTTCCAGTCCATTGTTTTTCCCAATCCATTGATGGTTCCAGTCCATTGTTTTTCCCAATCCATTGATGGTTCCAGTCCATTGTTTTTCCCAATCCATTGATGGTTCCAGTCCATTGATTTTTCCAATCCGTTGCGGGTTCCTATCCATTGATTTTCCCAAAGCATTGATGCTTACAGTACATCGATTTTCCCAATCCATTGAAGGATCCAGTTTCTCTCTCTTTTTATCTGCCTCTCTCTGTGCAGTAGAAGTCTACAGAGAAAAATATAAGACAATACACAATCTTACAGGATTGTATTGAACGGAGACTGTTTGGTGAGTGGTTTCACTGGAAAGGCGATGGAAGCAGTTTCAATCGCAACTTACAAAAGGGAAGCGGATATATACTTGAAAAGTGAATATTAGCAGGGCTATTGGGAAAGAGCAGCGTGGAGTGGGGTTAATTGGATTGCTCTTTCAAAAAGTCAGCACAGGCACGATGATCTGAATGGCCTCATTCCGTGCTCTGTCATTCCATGATTCCATGAGTCTATGCAGAAGCAGACCCGTTACTTACACCCAGATCACATTAATTTCAAATTTCTCAGCAAGTGCTTTATGTAATTGGATGGCCGAGTGGTTAAGACTGTTGGATTTCAAATCCTATGGTGTTTCTCTTGGGTTCGACCTCCTCTCGGGGTAAGGGTGTAATTCAATCTTTCCTTGTCCCATTGCCACCCCCTTTTGTCTTGCACCTCCTCTGCCAGACCCTCTCTCTCTGTCTGACTCGGACTCTCTCTTTGAAGGAAGCAGCTGCTAGTCTGGGCCTGTGACAGATGGTTAGAGATTCAGCATGGGGGAAAAAACCCGACGTTTCCTCGTCCTCACCAATCTACTTGTCGCAGATACATCCGTCCATAACAGCATTGTATGATGTAACCAACGCACAGTAATTGAGGATACAAAGTCTCGCTTTCCCACTCAAGACACCCATCCATCGTTTTGTTTGGGAGGACCACCGTGATAAATGCGATACATTCAGTACTGATAGAGCAACACAAATCTGGGCATCATGAGGCGTTGTGGGCCATCAGCAGCAACACAATTGCATTCCTCCACAATCTGTAACATCATGACCCGGCATATCCTTCACTCTACCATTACCATCAAGCCAGGGGACCAATTCTGGTTCAACAAGGAGTGTAGAAGAGCATGCCAGAAGCAGCATCAGGTGTACCTAAAAATGCGGTGCCTACCTGGGGAAGCTGTAACACAAGACTACATGCATGCTAAAAAGCGGATGCAGCATGCTATAGAAAGGGCTAAGCGATCCCAAATCAACGGAGCAGTTAAAAGCTCTGAACTCCTGCCACATCCATTCGTGAATGGTGTGGATCATTAAACAACTAATGGGAGGAGGAGGCTCCTTGAATATCCCCATCCTCAATGATGGTGGAGCACAGCTCGTGAGTGCTAAAGACAAGGCTGAAGCGTTTGCAACCAACTTCAGCCAAGTAGATGATCCATATAGGCCTCCTCCTGAAGTCCCCACTTCCATAGAAGCCAGTCTTCAGCCAATTCGATTCACTCCCGTGATAGCAAGAAATGACTAAGCACACTGCATAGAGCAATGGATATGGGCCCCGAAAAAATCCCGGCTGTCGTGCTGAAGACCTGTGCTCTAGAACTAGCCGCTCCTCTACCCAAGCTGTTCCAGTGCAGCTACAACACTGGCATCTATCCGACAATTTGGAAAACTGCCCAGGAATGTCCTGTCCACGAAAAGCAGGACAAATACAATCTGGCCAATTACCGCCCCATCAGTCTAATCTTGATCATCGGCAAAGTGAAGGAAGATGTCGCCAATAGTGAAATTAAGTGTTACTTTCTCATGAATAACCAGCTCACTGCTGCCTCACTGATGGTCCGTCATGCCCACTCGGCTCCAGACCTCATTACAGACTTTGTCCAAACATGGACAAAGAAGCGGAATTCCAGAGGTGAGGTGAGAGTGATTGCCCTTGATATTAAGTCAGCATTTGACCGAGTGTGGCATCAAGGATCACGTCGTAACTGAAGTTAATGGGAATCAGGGGCAAAACGCTCCACTGGTTGGAGTCGTACCTCACAAAAAGGATGATGGTTGTGGTGGTTGGTGTTCAATCATCGCAAGCGCAGGGCATCGCTGCAGATGTTCCTCAGGGTAGTGTCCTAGGCCCAAACATACTGACATGCTACATCAATGACCTTCCCTCTAACATATGTTTAGAAATGAGGATGTTCGCTGATGACTGCACAGTGTTCCGTTCCATTCATTCAGACAATGAAGCAATCCGTGTCCGCATGCAGCAAGGCCTGGACGACTTTAAGGCTTGGGCTGATAAGTGGCAGGTAAATTTTGCACCACACATCTGCCATGCGATGACTATCTCCAACAAGCAAGAGTCTAAACACTGCACTTTGAATTTCAATGGAATTAACAACGCCGAACCCCACACCATCAACATCCTAGGGGTTCACCATTGACAAGAAGCTTAACTGGACCAGCCACATAAATAATGTTGCAACAAGAGCAGGTCAGAGGCTAGGTATTCTGTGGCGCTTGTCTCACCTCCTGACTCCCCAAGTCATTTCCACAATTTACAAGGCACACGTAAGGATAGAGTTGGTGCACTCTCCACTTGGCTGGATAAGTGCAGCTCCAGCAAAACCCAAGAAGCTCGACACCATCCAGGACAAATCATCCCACTTGATTGGCATCCCATCCACCAAGTTAAACATTCACTCCCTCCACCAGTGGCGTACAATGCCTGCAGTGTGTAACATCTACAAGATGCACTGCAGCAACTCACCAAGGCTCCTTCAGCGGCACCACCCAAACCCGCGAACTCATCCACCTAGAAGTACAAGGGCAGCAGGGGCATGGGAACCCACACCATCCTGATTTGAAGTATATCGCTGAACCTTCATCGTCGTTGGGTCAAAATCCTGGAACTCCCTCCCTAACAGCACTGTGGGAGTACATTCACCATACAGACTGCAGCAGTTCAAGAAGGTGGCTCACCACCACCTTCTCAAGGGAAATTAGAGATGAGCAATAAATGCTGGCCTTGCCAGCGATGCCCACATCACAAAAACGAATACAAAAATATCCTGCTACTCAACAGTTTCAGCTCTCCTTCGACAGATCTGCCTGGGACACATGAATCACTTGTTGGCCTTATTCTACTTTGCCAAAATCGTCCATTTCTCTAGCTTTATATTAAAGAGGAACTATCACCGCCAGTATAATTTATGCAGTGCCAGCCTCCTCGTCAAACCTCGCTCCCCCGCCCCCTCGAACACCATTACCAGAAGCTCATGGACCTCTTGATCAATACCATTCCCGCCGCCAATTTAGTTTTTTTTGAAGCTTCTGCACGTTCTCCTGTCCCATTTAATCCATATTTGCCAATGATCTCCCCTTGTTATAACGTTAAATCCACATCCTAATGTAATTGCTCACCTATCTCATTTAACGCCCTCTCCAAGCTCATCTTTGTCAAGAAACTTACATCTTCCTCCTTGACCCCATTCTCACTAAACTGCTGACAATGGAAAATCCCTCCGTGTCCCTATTGCTAATTGACACAGTTGCTCTTTCCATCTCTTCAGGTAATGCCGCTTTCTTTTCAAATCAGCTATCATGAACCCCCTCCGCTGAAAGGGCACACTGGAGCGGCGTGTCCTTGCACAAACCATGTCCTCCTCAAATGTCTTGAATTGAATGTGTTGTTGCCATTCTTTCCAGAAACTCTATCCTTGAATCTATCCAATCACCATTCAGCCCCTCTCACAGCCCTGTATTAAAATCACAAATAATATCATCTATGATTGTGATCACGGTGCATTATCCCTCTTTGCCCTGCATGACCTTTCTGCAGCCTATGAGATGTCGGCCATCTCCTCCCAATAAAGGGGATGATGGTGTCAGCATTGCAGAAGCAATGAAATGGAAAGTGAGAGTGATCGAGAGTGAAAGAGAGAACAGGGGAAGAGAATGACAGGAAGAAATGAGAGAGAGTGAAAGGGAGAGGGGAAGAAAGATGTTACATTTGAACTGAGAGGGATTGCAAAACTGGATTTGTGACAATCAGATAGAAGAGAGGGCAAGAGAGTAAAATATGACAGGCTGTGTAAAGGGAAATGTGAGAGAGGAGGTATGATTGGAAAAGAGAAAGACTGAAAGACCGCATTCCAGAATGTTTATAAAGTACAATTCACATTAATATGATAAACGTGTAACTTTCTTTAATTTATTATGCTTGGAATTAAAATAATATATCATGTTCTACTTGGATCTTTTAGTCCTTGTTCCTAACGGTGAACACCATCTGGTTCATAAGAAATGGGTCCTTGACTTAGGAGTTTGACTTTGAAAAGCCAGATGGTGCCAACACCATGTTTATTCAGCATCCTGTAACTAATTACAGTAGGGATACAATCTAATAGCACCAGTAGGGATTCACTGCATTATAAATATGCCACTACCTTATCTTCGTTTCTTCATTAGTGTAGTTGGAGTGATCGCTTCCAACACCAGTAGGCAACCTCTTCACACAGAAGATGAATTTTGTATTGCTTTATTGGATAGAGGTCGTATACTACCCCGTTCTCGCGGCAATTGGGGTACCTGGTAAGTGATTTTCAGAATGTAGTGTGTCGGATTCGCTGTTTAACGCACCGTGTTGCTATTGACAGACAGTGCCTGGTAAAAAAAATAGATTGTTCTTCAAGTCTTTGTCATGCACTGAGTTAGGAATATCAATGCTTGTCAGATTGGTTAAATCAAATGATAACGGGAGACAACTCAATACAGGTATTATGTTATTTTCGCCATTATTTTTTCACAATTTAACCCCAATTTGCTGTTTTGTACTCACTATTTACAGGTTGAATTTGTTTGCTCCGCCTACTCTCTTTTATCCTTGATGTTTTCTTTCCTGCTTCTCAATTTTATCCTTGGCAGTCACTTCTCTCCTACTCACTTTGTTCTAAGTATCATAGTACTTGTTTCTCCTTTTATCAGTCATGTTATTTTGCATCCTGCTCCCTTATATTCTTGGTTTTGTCTTCATTCTTGCTCCTATAATCCTTGTTGTTGCTGCCTCTCCTGCTCCGTCTGTCTTTGTTGTTCTCTCCAATTCCGCTCTTTCTTCTGTGGTGTTCTCTTCTCTCCTGCCCCTCTTATTCTTGATGTTTACTTCTCTCGTATTGTCTTTTATCTTTCGTGCTCTCTTCTGTCCTGGTCCCTATTATCCTTGCTGTTGCCCTCCCACTTCTCCACTTTTTCCTTGCTGTTGCGATTTCCCCTGGATCCTTTTATCTTCAGCGTTGGCTTATTTTATGGACCGTTCTAGTTTAGAATTGCCAGTGGAAACTGAACGTGATAGCTCACAGAAAACGAATCTTCTGAGTGACGAAGTGTAATTGGCCTACGACGTCGCAACACTATCCAGCGGCATGAGCCACTCCATCAGGAAAGGAGAGGAAACGCCATGGGGAATTATTCAATATCGCATGCACGTGAGACCAGTTTATATTTCACATTTTGCACTGGTTAATGATTGTAATGTTTTGTTCCTATACCCACAGTAAACTTGGCGGCTATTGTGATCCTGTCCCGTGGAAAGTGCGGTCTCTCCAAATGCATCACTCGCTACCTGGTGGCCATGGCGACGGCGGATCTCATGGTGATTGTCTGTAATGTGATATTACATCGGATCGCTGAGCTTTATTGGTGGCACTCTTTCCTGTACTACACTCCTGTGTGTAGAATCATTCTCTACCTGTCTCCTACTGCCATTGACAGTTCTGTTTGGTTAACGGTTGCTTTTTCCTTTGATCGGTCTGTAGCCATTTGTTGCCAGAAGCTGAAAACAAAATATTGCACCGAGAAAATCGCTAGTGTGGTTATAGTGACTTTGGGCGCGCTGTTCTGTTTGAAGAACATCCCCTGGCCCTTTGTTTATCTTCATAATGTGATAATTAACAATATACGGCGGGGATGCCTTGTACCGTCACAGTTTTATACTCTACCCACATGGATAGCTTTTTCTTGGATTGAGCAGCTGTTGACCCCATTGCTTCCATTTTGTTTAATCTTGCTATTTAACGCTCTCACCGTCAGACGCATTTTAGAGGCCAATCGGGCGCGGACGAGCCTCCGGAACCTTAGCAATGGTGAGAATGACAAGGACCCTGAGAGAAGGAACCGCAGAAGGTCTATCGTTTTACTTTTTGCTATATCCGGCAGTTTTATCCTGCTCTGGATGACCACGGTAGCCTATTTCTTATCTTATCGAATTGTTGGCGCCTTTCACCGCAGATCTTTGCTCATTGCGTTTGGAATATTTCAACAAGCAGGAATTAAGCTTCAGCTCCTGAGTTCCTGCACCAACACGGCTATTTACACAGTGACCCAGAGTAAGTTCAGAGAGGAGCTGCTCAAAGCGCTCAAACATCCCTTTAATCTAATTCATAAATTACTTAAATTATGCAAATGGCAGAACTGACTTCCCTAACTTCGCATTTCAATTTCAATTCACAGCCATCACCTACATTTAGCAAAGGGACTGAGCAACAGGGGACAGCACGCATCCTGGAAATTCCTTTATTGTCGTTCTTCGGGATAGGCATTAATTTATTGGTCACGCATAATACTGGCGTTGTGGATCCACTACTCCTTGCTGAAATCAGCCGGCTTTCCATTTTGAGTTTAATCTAGGGCAGTCACAAGCGGACGCTTTCTATCAGGGCGGCCGATCTGCAACATCAGTTTCACACCAGCGCATCAAGTCTACAATATAAAACACTTGGGCGACAGTGACACCGATTCCTGTTTTACACTTGTCCCGATATTGTTTTTCACTTAAATCGGTGGGGATAATTTTAACTGTTTTACAATAGTGTAAAATATGCGATATCTTTTGAGCCACTCATTAAATGCCCGACAAAAGCGTCATTTCCATCAATGCCGAAAGATGAAATTCTGTGGTGTTAAATGTCTGTGGTGTAGTGGGGATAGCTGGTAAACAAAGCGCCCTAGAGCATACCTGTAACTGGGGTATTGAATAAATTTTTAAAGTAATTAAAGGGGTAAGTCATGGCAGGAGAGTTCAGACCCGTGCTCTGCTCCTCCTGCTCTATGTGGGAAGTCAGGGATGCTGCCAGTGTCCCTGATGACCATGTGTGCAGGAAATGCATCCAGCTGCAGCTACTTGTAGACCGCATTGCGGCGCTCGAGCTGCGGGTGGATGAATTTTGGAGCATGCGCGATGCTGAAAGGCTCGTGGATAACACGTTTAGCGAGTTGTGCACGCCTCAGGGTAGGGCAGCACAGGGGGTGACCATCAGGCGGAGTAACAAAGGCAGGCAGGTAGTGCAGGGAACCCCTGCGGACATCCCCCTTTCAAACAAGTATACCGCTTTGGATACTGTTGAGGGGGATGACTCACCAGGGGAAGGCAGCAGCGGCCAACTTCCTGGCACTGGGGGTGCTCCTGCTGCCCAGGAAGGGGGGAAAAATAGTGGGAGAGCAATAGTGGTAGGGGATTCTATAGTAAGGGGAACAGATAGGCGTTTCTGTGGCCGTAGACGTGAATCCAGGATGGTTTGTTGCCTCCCTGGTGCCAGGGTCAAGGATGTCACTGAGCGGCTGCAGGGCATTCTGGAGGGGGAGGGAGAACAGCCAGTGGTCGTGGTCCACATTGGTACCAACGACATAGGTAAAAAGAGGGATGAGGTCCTGCAGCAAGAATTTAGTGAGCTAGGTGTAGGATTAAGGAGCAGGACCTCAAAGGTTGTAATCTCTGGATTACTCCCGGTGCCACGTGCTAGTAAGTATAGGAATAGGAAGATAGAACAGATGAATGCGTGGCTAAAGGGATGGTGCAAGGGGGAGGGCTTTAGTTTCCTGGATCACTGGGTCTGCTTCTGGGAAAGGTGGGACTTGCACAAGTCGGACGGTTTACACCTGAACCAGGGGGGAACCAATATCCTTGCGGGGAGGTTTGCTAGCACTGCTGGGGAGGGTTTAAACTAACTTGGCAGGGGGTTGGGGTACAGAGTGGAGCTATAGTAGGGGGTGATTTACGGCCAAATACAGAGGGAAAAACAAGTCAGCTGGGAAGGCAGAGCAAATATGTGAAGGCAAAAGAGAATATGGCAGGGCTGGAAGGCATTTATTTTAATGCAAGGAGTCTTGCAAATAAGGTGGATGAACTGAAGTTGTTGTTGAACACATGGGAGTACGATATTGTTGCTATCACGGAGACATGGTTGAGGGAGGGTCAGGACTGGCAGCTCAATATTCCGGGGTATAGAATCTTCAGGCGAGACAGAGGGGGGTGTAAAAGGGGAGGGGGTGTTGCAATATTAATTAAGGAGTCAATTACTGCTGTAAGGAGGGATGATATATTAGCGGGTTCCTCTAATGAGGCCATATGGGTAGAACTTAAAAACAAAAAGGGGCAAGCACTTTGCTGGGAGTGTACTATAGGCCCCCAAACAGTCAGGGGGAGATAGAGGAACAGATATGTAGGCAAATCTCCGAGAAGTGCGAAAATAATAGGGTAATAATAGTGGGGGATTTCAACTTCCCCAATATAAATTGGGACAGTCAGAGTGTGAAAGGCTTAGAGGGTGCAAAATTCTTAAAGTGCATCCAGGAGAGCTTTTTGAGCCAACATGTAGAAAGTCCTACAAGAGAGGGGTCGGTACTGGACCTAATTCTGGGGAATGTAGCCGGGCAAGTGGTGGAAGTGTCAGTAGGAGAGCATTTTGGCGACAGTGACCATAATTCGGTGAGATTTAAGGTGGTCATGGAAAAAGACAAAGACGGCCCGGAAATAAGGGTTCTAAATTGGGGGAAGGCCGATTTTAATATGATAAGGCAGGATCTGGCCAAAGTGGACTGGGAGCAGCTGCTTATAGGAAAATCCACATCAAAACAGTGGGAGACTTTCAGAAGGGAAATAGAGAGAGTACAACGCCAACATATTCCTGTAAAGGTCAAGGGTGGGACCAACAAGCAAAGGGAACCTTGGATGACAAGGGATATACAAAAATGCATTAGAAATAAGAGGGGGGCTTTTGGCAGTTACAAAAGACTAAAGACAGAAGAAGCCCTAGAGGAGTATAAAAAGTGCAGGGGCATACTTAAAAAAGAAATTAAGAGGGCGAGGAGGGGCCATGAAATAACACTGGCGAGCAAAATAAAGGAAAATCCTAAGATGTTTTATAAGTATATTAAGGGCAAGAGGATAACCAGGGAAAGGGTAGGGCCCATTAGGGACCAAAGTGGCAATCTGTGTGTAGAGCCAGAGGATGTAGGCGGGGTTTTAAATGAATTTTTTGCATCTGTGTTCACTATGGAGAAAGACGATGCAGACATAGAAATCGGGCAAGGGGACTGTGACATACTTGAACATATTAGCATCGAGAGGGAGGAGGTGCTAGCGGTTTTAGCGGGCCAAAAAGTGCATAAATCCCCAGGCCCGGACGAGATGTATCCCAGGCTGCTGTGGGAGGCAAGGGAGGAGATTGCAGGGGCTCTGACACTAATTTTCAGAACCTCTCTGGCCACAGGGGATGTACCAGAGGACTGGAGAACAGCTGACGTAGTACCATTATTCAAGAAGGGTAGCAGGGATAAACCAGGGAATTACAGGCCAGTGAGTCTAACATCTGTGGTGGGGAAATTATTGGAAAAAATTCTGAGGGACAAAATTAATCTCCACTTGGAGAGGCAAGGATTAATCGGGGATAGTCAGCATGGCTTTATCAAGGGTAAATCATGTCTAACAAATCTGATCGAATTTTTCGAGGGGGTGACTAGTGGGGTGGATGAGGGAAATGCTGTGGATGTGGTGTACATGGACTTCAGTAAAGCTTTTGACAAAGTCCCGCATAGGAGACTGGTCAAGAAGGTAAGAGCCCATGGGATCCAGGGTGCCTTGGCGCGTTGGATCCTAAACTGGCTGAGTGGCAGGAGGCAGAGGGTGATGGTCGAAGGTTGCTTTTGTGACTGGAAGCCTGTGTCCAGTGGGGTACCTCAGGGATCGGTGCTGGGTCCCTTATTGTTTGTGATCTACATAAATGATTTGGATGAAAATGTAAAAGGTATGATCAGTAAGTTCGCAGATGACACGAAAATTGGTGGGGTGGTGAATTGCGAGGAGGAAAGCCTCCGGCTACAGGAAGATATAAACGGGTTGGTCAGATGGGCGGAAAAGTGGCAAATGGAATTTAACCCTGAAAAGTGCGAGGTGATGCATTTTGGACGGACAAATAAGGCAAGGGAATACACAATGAGTGGTAGGACCCTCGGAAGTACAGAGGGTCAGAGGGACCTTGGTGTACATGTACATAGATCCCTGAAGGCAGCGGAGCAGGTAGATAAGGTGGTTAAAAAGGCATATGGGACACTTGCCTTCATTAGCCGAGGCATAGAATATAAGTGCAGGGAGGTTATGATGGAGCTGTACAAAACGCTGGTGAGGACACAGCTGGAGTACTGTGTCCAGTTCTGGTCGCCTCACTATAGGAAGGATGTGATTGCTTTGGAGAGGGTGCAGAGAAGATTCACCAGGATGTTACCTGGGATGGAGCGCCTCAGCTATGAAGAGAGGTTGGACAGGCTGGAGTTGTTTTCCTTGGAGCAGAGAAGGCTGAGGGGGGACCTGATTGAGGTGTACAAAATAATGAGGGGCATAGATAGGATAGATAAAGAGGAACTTTTCCCCTTAGTGGGGGGGTCAATAACAAGGGGGCATAGATTCAGGGTAAGGGGCAGGAGATTTAGAGGGGATTTGAGGAGGAACTTTTTCACCCAGAGGGTGGTTGGAATGTGGAACTCAATGCCTGAAAGGGTGGTGGAGGCAGGAACCCTCACAACATTCAAGAAGCATTTGGATGAGCAATTGAAATGCCATTGCATACAAGGCTATGGACCAAATGCTGGAAAATGGGATTAGACTGGACAGGGATGGATGGGCGGCGCAGACACGATGGGCCGAAGGGCCTCTTTCTGTGCTGTAAAACTCTATGACTCTATGACTCTATGACTCTAATCACTAAACTCAATTAACAATTTTCTCTATCTCCCTCTGCTGGTACTACTTTGTATCACTCTGTACTTACTTACACCTTAATCTATATCACCCTGTTGCCGTAACTCTGTGTAAATCACTGTAATCAATTTTGCCTTAATCTATATCCCTCTGCTGGTGCCCTTCTCTATTTCAGTACGCTGTCACAGCTTTATCTCTATTCCTTTTCTGGTATCTCTCTGTTTAATCCTTTATACGCAGTTATACTTATCTCTATCTCCCTCTGCTGGTGCCGCTTTGTGTGACAGTTCTCAGTTACATCACGCTCTGTCTCTCGTCTGTTGGTGGGACACTGTATCTCTCACTGTAGACAGTCAAACCTTTTAATGAATTCCACTGCTAGCCTCTCCCTGTCTCAAATACTGTGCCTTCAGCTTTATCAATCAGCCTCGGCAGATGTCCCGCTATATCACATCAAAATGTTTATCAAAGAGCCAGCAAGATGGACGTTGAGTCCAATGGCCTCCTTCTGTGCTGCATGATATTCTGATTATCTGTGCCCAGTCACACGTTGCCCTATTTCTCTCTGCTGCTGTGTCTAGATTTTACTCCGTGTACTCAGTTACATCTCAATCTATCTCACCCTGCTGGAGTCTCGCTTATTACTCAGCGTACACAGTCAAGCACAGAAGACGTGGATCTGGGTGTCTTGAGACTCCATCTTTAAATTGATCCATATCACTGTTTGATGATAAACAGGGGCAACATGTCAATGGGCAAAATGAGGAGAATTGATAGTGCCCGTGCAGGGTGGGGATGAATCTCAAGTTGACGATGTGCTGGTTGTGTTTGTTCATAGAAGAGGGAGATTCGGGAATGATGGAGCGCGACTCCAGGTAGAATTTCAGAGTGATCAATGAGGGCCAAAAGGATGTTGCACTATTGTCCTGGTAATAGACGACATCGTTATTGACGTTGAAATCATAGACCTGGTGCTGTGCTCACGGCAGGAGCCAGACCCAAGTGACATGAATAGCGATTTGTGCGAGTGGTGAGAGATGGTCATCGGCATGGTGATCGAGGGTCTTAGAGAGGATGACATGGTTAACGAAAGGAAAATTGAAGGTAGCATTGCCGGGAGGAGGAACGGTGTTTGAACAAATTAAAACAGTATACTGACGGCCTGATACAACAACTGACCAACTCGAGCTATTGCAGTAGTCGCACAATTTAACCCATGACACCCTGCCGCTGGCAGGCTTTAAATAGATTTGTTTTGTGGAGAAAGACACAGACACATTGCACAGAAACTCCAGTGTTTGTCCCGGGCAACAGACGTGCTGCTCCAGAGACATTTCACTGCCGCACTCGGTGCTCGGCTGGCTGGCCAATTGTTTCCAAGGACCTGAGGAAATCCTCTCTTTCTACTATTCCTACACGTGTCTTCTCAGGTGGACGGGTGACTCTGATTAATCAAGGATCTTGAGCACGAGCACTGGGAAATCGATATTAGTTCCCCCCCGGTTGCGGGAGTTGTAAGCACAATCTATCCTTTCATGAGAAGCATCAGGGGCCTTTTCACCTCACAATGGAACCGCTCGCTTTTAAAATTGAATTAACTTATTAGACTTCACCAAATGTTTCCATGGTTACAGCTGATCAAATAAAAACCCGATATTTTCAATTTGAAAGTGCTATGATTTTACCGTTTTATTTTGTGAACGTGCCAGTTATCTCTCTCTCACTTTATGGATTCGATAAGACACTGCAGCATCTTTTCACATTTGCATCTGCCCGGTTAACTGTTCTCAATCAGCCCGAGAAGTGGGATCTGTCGGAAATATTCCATCCGAGCGATGGCCTGAAGGAAATTCTGTCACTACAGTTTATGGTCATGGCTTTTGCAATTTCTTTCGATGGTCCGGAATATTATCCCAAAGAACTGAGAAACTTGCTCAATTTTGAACTGTTTAGAATTGGTTGTATGGCTGTGTGTTTTCTCTTGTAAG
The DNA here is from genome assembly GCF_052327205.1 of Somniosus microcephalus. Taxonomy (NCBI): domain Eukaryota; kingdom Metazoa; phylum Chordata; class Chondrichthyes; order Squaliformes; family Somniosidae; genus Somniosus; species Somniosus microcephalus. Next base: position 479,637 of record NW_028225269.1, on the reverse strand, counting down.
TCTCAATTGTCCAGTAATAAATACAGAAGTTGTTTTTGGATGTACATTTTTATTTTTGTTCACCGAGGGAGGATAATGTAATCTTGTCACAAAGGATAATGGGAATATGGAATTTTCTCCCCCAAAAGGTGATGATGTTCGTTCAATTAAATATTTCCAAAATGCTTCTGTAATGGCATTAAGGGATGTGGAACCCAGGCGGGTAGACGGGGTTAAGTTACGGATGAGCCATGATATTATTGAACGGCCTCGTGGTGTTGAATGGCGCTGCTCCTTTTCCCATGTTCCTAACTGTAGAGAAAAGTGGTACTGCAGCGGCCTGGCAGAAATATAAAGAGCAACAAAGGGACACAAATAAAATATTAAGACATGCAAAAATAAAAAAAGGTAGGGTGAAGCGGTTTGCAAAGAGCGGGATTAAACGGAATAGATTTGAACATTGTGGTTTATTTGGAAAGAATGGAATTCGGAGTAGAAGGGAAAGGATTTGTTTCAGCATGTCGGAGTTTGTGGAGCGCATAGTGATCCCGGTCATCCACATTTTCAGTAAGTGATTGCATCTTGACCAAATTCAGCTCAGAGTTTTTGAGCTGGAGCCTGAGGTGCAGACATTGCGGGGCATCAGTGATTGGGAGAGTGACCTGGACAATTTGATTCAGGTGGCAGTCACAACGCTTACGTTAGATAGTGGTACAGATCTGGTTTGTGGTCAGGGACAGGAGGGTTTGACTGAAATTCAGGCGGGTAAGGTGACACCAGGTGCAGTGCTGGATGAAGCTCAGCCTTTGCCCTTGTTTCTTACTGCCAGTGTGATGGAGGGGAAAGCCTGCAGTATGAATGAGCAGGCTGGCCATGGCACCGTGGTGCAGGAGGCCATTCAAGTGGGGGCAGTGAAAAGGATTTTAGCTGTGGTATGGGCCATTATATTCAGGGGGATAGATTCTGTTCTCTGCAGCCACAACCATGAGTTCCAAAAGTGGTGTTGCCTGCCCGATGCCAGGGTTAAGGAAACCTCCTCGTGGTTGGAGTAGAACTTGGAGTGTGAGAGGGAGGACCAGCTGTCGTGATTCACGTAGGAACAAACAACATAGTTAGAACTAGGAATGAGGTTATGCTGAGGAGCTAGGTTTCAAATTCAAAAGTAGAATCACAAAGGTATCCATCTCTGGATTGCTACTTGAGAGACGCAAACATTGACATAGGGACAAACAGATTAGAGGTTTAAATCCGTGTCTCAAAGAATGGTGTGGGAGGAAAGGGTTTCAGTTGATGGGGCACTGGCAGCAGTAATGCAACAACAGGGAGCTGTTCCATTGGGACGGATTCCAATTAAACCAGACAGGGCCCAGTGTCCTGGCAAACCGAATAACTAGGGCAGTAGACAGGGCTTTAAACAAATGAAGGTGGGGGGGCGATGCAGTGATGGTAGGAAGATTCAGGAAAGACTGAATTTAAAAGTAGCGAGAGAAACATCAAGGCTCTAGCGCAGAGTAGAGTTTTGTGTATAAATAAGTAGCGTTGGTCAGGAAATGATAGAGAGAGTAACAAATGTAATAAGGCATCAGTGACTGAGATGACATCAGGGAGAAACAGAAAAAAGTCAAAGCTGAAGACACTGTATCTGAAAGCACGAAGCACTTTCAACAAAACAGATGAATTAATAGCGCCTTAGATATTGACAGGTTTGATGTGATAGCCATAATGGAGAATGGTTGCAAAGTGGCCAAGGTTGGGTAACAAATATTCCAGAATACTTAATCTTTAGAAGAGATGGGCAAAATGGAAAAGGATGAGGGGTAGCCCTGATAATAAAGAATTGAATAAAGATATTACAGATAAAGGACCTTGTCATGAATCTTATCATGACTCATAAAGTAACACTGGGTGACCAGCTGGTGGCGCCGTCCAAGGAGTATAAATACTCGGGCGTGGGCCCAGCTTGCTGAGGATGTTTCTGTAACCAGGAACTAGTGATGCAACTAGAAATCTCATGGTTTTGAAACAGTTGATTAAATTGATGTAAAAAGACTACTGCGCCTTGTTTTATATTCAACCCAAGTGCGCAGTAGTCTTTTTACGTCAGACCTTAGCTCCGAAAATCAAGAAGTAGAATCAGTTTGGTTGGAGCTAAGAAACAGCAAGGAGCAGAGAACATTGGTGGGAGTTGTTTATAGTCCCCCAAACAGTATTTGTAATGTAGGGCAGTGTATACGTGAGGAAATTAGAGGCACATGTAACAAGGGTAATAGAGTAACCATATGGGACTTTAATCTACATATAGATTGGGCAAACCAAATTTGCAGTAATAATATGGAGTATGAATTCTTGGAATGTATGCAAGATAGATTTTTGGATCCGTATGTTGCAGAACCAACTGGGGAGTAGGCTATTTTAGATCTAGTATTGTGTAATGCGATAGGGCCAATCTTGCAGTAAAGTGGCCTTTAGGGAAGAGTAAACATAATATAATAGAATTTTATTTTGAGTTTCAAAGCGGTTTATTTACATCCAAAACTAGGTCTTAATTCTAAACAAAGCTACTATGGATATATGAGGGGCGAGTTGGCTAGGGTAGATTGGGAAATTACATTAAAAGATATGATGGCAGACTATCAATGGCTAGCATTTAAATAATTAATACATCATTTATAATAAATATATTCCGTTATGGTACATAAACCCCACAGGAAAAGTGGTCCAACCGTGGCTAACAAGACAAGTTAAAGATAGTATTCGATCAAAGGAAGAGGCTTATAATGTTGCCAAAACGGTCATAAGCCTGAGCGTTGGGGGTATTTTAGAATTCAGCAAAGGAGGACCAAGAAATTGATAAAAGACCGGGAAAATAGAAAATGGGATTAAACTAGCGAGAAACATAAAAACATACAGAAAAAGCTACTATAGATAAATAAACAGGAAAAGATTAGTGAAAGTAATTGTGGGTTCCTTAAAGGATGAGATAGGATATATTATAATGGGGAGTAAGGAAATGGCAGAGAAATTAAACATATGCTTTTTATCTGTCTTCACGGAAAACTTCCTGGAAATAGTGGTGAAACAGGGCTCTAGCGAGAACGAGGAATGGAAAAAGTTAGTATTAGTAAGAAAATAATACTGGAGAAATTAATAGTACTGAAATACAATAAATCCCCTCGACCTGATAGCCTACATCCTGGGGTTTTGAAAGAGTTGACTATAGAGTTAGTGGATGCATTGTTTGTTATTTTCCAAAATTCCATAGATTCTAGAACAGTTCCCGCAGATTGGAAGGTAGCAAATGTAACCCCACTATTTAGGAAAGGAGCGAGAGAGAAAACGGCGATCTACAGACCATTTTCCCTAACCAGTCTATTTACCGGGATGGGGGGATTGTCCTATGACGAGTCTCGAACCAGTGTTCACAATCTCAGAGTAAGGGGGTCGATCATTTAGGACTGAGATGAGGAGAATTCTATTCGCTCAGAGCGAGGTAAATCTTTGGAATTCTCTACCCCAGAGAGCACAGGAGGCTCAGTCGTTGATCATATTCAAGACACAGATCAATAGATTGTTGGATATTAAGTGAATCTAGGACTATACTGATAGTACAGGGAACTGGATTGAGGTAGAAGATCAGCCATGATCTTATTGAATGGCGGAGCAGGCAAGAAGGATCAAAAGGCCTACTCATGCTCCAATTTTTTACATTGCTAAGTTATGCTCTAAACTTCAAGTAATAAGAAGACCAATAGTAATAGTTTTTACAAGTAGGTTAAGAGTAACAGAGTAACTAAGGGAGATATGCATCCATTACAGACAGACACTTGTGATCCTCTAATAAACAACTATCAAATGGCAGAATTATAAAGGAGCCCCATGCATCCGTTTTCGTAGTACAGGAAGAGGACAAAATAACAGTAATCAAAGGAAACTTGAAATAAATCCAGTGGAGGAACTTATTAAATTCAATATAAGTAACACAATGGAATGGAGAAAATATTTAATGGCAGTCCGTAGTTGCCATTGACAAGGGCGAAAGGAAAACCTGGGACACACAGATAGAGAAAGAGGAAGAATGAGAGAATGGGAGAGACAAGGAGAGCGAGCTAATCACTTGGACATTGTGAGAGAGAACTTGAACAGAGAGAGAGAAAGAGAGAGCGAGACAGAGGTAAAAACACCAATAGTTACAGCGAAAGAGAGGCAACAAAAACAACAACGTGCATTTATATTGCGCCTTTAACGTAGTAAAACGTCCCAAGGCGCTTCACAGCAGTGTTTTCAAACAAAGTTTGACACCGAGCCACATGAGGAGAAATTAGGGCAGATGGGCAAATGCTTGGTCAAAGAGGTGGGTTTTAAGGAGCGCCTTAAAGGAGGAGAGAAAGATGGAGAGGTTTAGGGAGGGAATTCGGGAATTAGAGGAGCGCAAATGTATCTGCAAATGTAATCCTACTATTTCAGAAAGGAGGGAGAGCCAAAACGGGGAAATAGAGAGCAGTTTGCCTGATATCAGTAGTAGGGAAAATGCTAGAAAGTTTTATTAATGACGTGCTAACAGGGCACTTAGAAAATAATAATAGGGTTGGGCAGAGCTAACACGGATTTATGAAACGTTAATCGTATTTGCCAGCTCAATGAGATTGTTGAGTTTGTAACTAGCAGAATAGATACGGGGGAACCAGTGGAGCTGGTGTATTGCATTTTCAGAAGGCATTGGTTAAGATACCACACAAGAGGATATTGAACAAAATTAGGGCACTTGGGATGGGTGCTGTAGTGTATGTGCCTTTAAGAGCCCCATGTGTACTGTGATGCCGGTAATGGCCACTCGGGCTATATAAGCCTGTATATTGTGTTGTATCAGTTAGTTCCCCTCCAGACTTTGTTCAGTAAACACCTGTGAAACCAACTCCTGTCTTCAGTGTCTCTATTAACACATGGACACAACAGTGGTGATGAATTGGAAACGGACTTACCTGCAATTCGGCAGCACCTCAAGGACATCGATTCCTCTGGCGTCCAAAGTTGAAAGGAAATCAAGAAAAAGAAAAAGCTGTGGTTTCACCAGCTAGCCAAGCTGGTGGCAGGTACTGCAATAATCCTTCCTGGGCGTCGGGCTGGGGCTCCAGCGGCTGGCTCTGCAGCTAGGCCAAGCAGCGAAAGCGGAGGCAAGCAGTAACAGGCGGGGAGGGAGCACTCGGGAGACGGCCGGCGCTGCAAGCAGGTTGGCGTTCAGACCTAGAGAGAGAGTCCGGCGGGAACGAGTCTCCAACTGTAAATAAATAAATAAAAAGAACGGAAACCGCGGGAAACAGCGTTGTCATCGGCAACAGCGGCGGGAAGCGCGGAAGTGCCATATCTTTTCTGCAGAAAAGAAAGAAAAGCGCGGGAAGCGCCATTTTTTTTCTAGGATGCCTAAGTCTGACAATATTGATGCTTTTGATAACGAGATAGAGGATTGGACCACAATGCGGAAAGATTGGACACATTGCACGGGTATGCTGATCTGAGCAAAAAAAATCCACGGACAGGAAAAAAAAATCAATCAAGAAAAGTACAGAAAGGTACAAATGATGACGGACAGTAGCTCCGAAGACCAGAAGAGCGATAGCGACTCCGAAAACAAGAGACTAAGCTTTCTCAAATTACATAATGTAATTGCCAAAGGTGATGACCAGACCATTTGGGTTACCCTCCCGATAGCAGGGTCCCCAGTTAAAATGGAGCTAGATACAGGACCAGCTCTGACCGTCATAAATCGATGGGATTACGAGCGGCTCTTTCCGCATATACCTTTAAAAGACACATCCATTATATTAAAAACATATACGGGGCAGAAAGTATACCCCAAAGGAAAAATAAGGGTGCCTGTTGTATACAACAGCAAGGAAATACAAAAGTTGTATTTATACGTTCTACAAGATGGTGGTCCACTGCTGTTGGGACGTGAATGGATCAGGAAAATACGTTTAGACTGGCACTCCATTCAGGCACTGACAGTGACCAGTAAGAAAAAAAACGATAATGACGTCATACCTGAACGATTAAAAGACATCTTGGCCAACGCCAAAGAAGTGTTTCAAGAGAAACTCGGAACCTTGAAAGGCATCACCGCCTCAATAAAAGTGGAAGATGCGGCAATTCCCAAGTTTCTTAAGGCAAGACCGGTGCCATACACAATTCGTCCAGCAGTCGAGGCAGAGCTGGAGAATTTGGAAAAGGCAGGCGTATTATCCAAAATAGATTGGAGCGAGTGGGCAACACCCATCATCCCAGTCATGAAGAAAGCATTGAATAATGATAAATCTGAAGAACAGAGAAAAATTCGCATCTGTGGAGACTTCAAGGTGACTGTAAACCGGGTCATTCACACGGTACAGTATCCTCTTCCGAGGATAGAAGATATTTTCGCCTCACTATCCGGAGGGAAACGTTTCACCAAGATTGACTTGGCACAGGCATATCTGCAGATGGAGGTTGAAGAGGCCTCTAAAAAATATCTCACGATAAATACACACAAAGGTCTGTACCAGTACAATCGACTGGTTTTCGGAGTAGCATCCGCTCCAGCTATCTGGCAAAGAGCTATGGAGCAAGTCCTCCAAGGGATTCCGGGGACTCAATGCTACCTAGACGACACCCTTGTAACAGGAGGAAACGACAACGAGCACCTTGCCAATTTGGAGCAGGTGTTCACTAGGCTGAGAGAACGGGGCCTACGAGCAAATCGCCCCAAGTGCGAATTTTTCCAAAATCAAATATCATATTGTGGCCACATAATTAATAAGGAAGGGTTGCATAAGTCACCTGAAAAAATTGAAGCGGTCATAAAAGCCGCAGCACCTGAAAATGTTTCACAATTAAGGTCGTTCCTGGGATTAATAAATTACTATCATAAATTTTTACCGAACTTATCAACTCTTCTGCACCCTCTTAATGAACTGCTACAAATAGGAGTAATTTGGAAATGGAGCGAAGACTGTAAACGTGCCTTAAGGCTTAATCACGTCCAAAGAAGTTTTGGCTCATTACAACCCACCACTGCCAATCAGATTGGCGTGCAATGCATCCCCTTATGGCGTAGGAGCAGTATTATCGCATAAATTCCCTGATGGCTCGGAACGGCCGACAGCTTTTGCGTCACGCTCATTGAACTCAGCTGAGCGTAACGATGCCCAAATCGACAGGGAAGCACTCAGCCTGGTATAGGGAGTGAAGAAAGTCAACCATTACCTACACGGACAAAAACTTACCTTGTTGACTGACCATCAACCCCTCATCTCCATATTCAACCCTAAAAATGGTGTTCCCATTATGACAGCGCAAAGGCTACAGAGGTGGACCCTTTTTCTAGGGGCACACCAATACAACATAGAATACAAAGGATCAAAACAGCATGGAAATGCTGACGGGTTATCGCGCCTACCATTGCAAATGGTAGAAGAAGCACCTACCATAGACCCAGTGGAGATTTTCCACTCTACCATAGTCGAATGTCTACCAGTAACAAATTCTGCCATTGAAAGGGAAACTAGAAATGATCCGACTCTCTCACGAGTCTACGATTTAACAGTGAAGGGATGGCCAGCACATGGCGAACCATTGTTGCCAGTATTCTCGCAAAGAAGAGAACAGCTGTCAGTGTGCTGAGGAACCTTGATGTGTGGATCCAGAGTGGTGATTCCACACAAACTCCAGGATAAAGTTCTAAAGCAGCTTCACGAGGGGCATCTGGGTGGAGTGAAAATGAAGAACCTAGCCAGGGCGTTTGTATGGTGGCCAGGTATCGATGGAGACATCGAAGAAATGACCAAGAGCTGCCTAGGATGCCAGAAGGTCCAAAACGCTCCACCACAAGCCCCTCTACATCCATGGGAGTGGCCCTCATCTCCCTGGCAAAGGGCACACATCGAATTTGCTGGTCCATTTATGGACTCAATGTTCTTAATCGCGATTGATGCACACTCCAAGTGGCCGGAGGTAATAAAGATGTCCTCCACCACCACGGCAAAAACCATCACAGTATTAAGGACCATATTTGCAAGGAATGGGCTGCCGGAACAGATCTGTTCTGATAATGGACCGCAATTTGTGTCCGAAGAATTCAGGACGTTCTTAATAAACAATGGGACTAAGCACTACATGTCCGCCCCATACCATCCCGCCACCAATGGATTGGCTGAAAGGTTTGTCCAGACCTTCAAGAAGGCCATAAAGGCCATCGGTAATGAAGACATAAAACTTCAGCACAAGGTGGATAACTTCTTGTTCGCATACAGGAATGCAACACATATGGTTACAAACCAAACTCCCGCCATGATGTTCTTCAATAGAAGCCTAAGATGCCGGCTGGATTTGATCAAGCCAAACATCAGAAGGGACGTGGAGAACTGGCAATTTCAAGGCATGAATGAAAGGCCAACTAGAACCTTCCAGATAGGTCAACAAGTTTTGGGCCGTGACTACCGTACCGAGAAATGGCAGCCTGGAACTATCTGCACACGACTAGGACCGCTGATGTATACCGTGGACATCGGAGAAAGCATAATAAGGCGCCATGCTGACCAAATCATACAGTCATCTGAAAAGGGACAACCTACACCACAACTCTATACGCCTAATGGTGAAGTAGAGATACCCATATCTACCTCCGATCTGGTGATACTGGAACCCGATGAACCCGACACTGGCATTCAAACCGAATCAGCCTTGCCAAAAGAACGTACTACACCACCAGAAACTACTACACCACCGAGGCATTATCCGGACCGAGTCAGGAAGCCTCCAGAGAGACTGACTTATAATTAATTAACTGCAGCAATGTGTAGGTTATTTTTCTTGTAACATGTAATTAATGATTACTTAAAATATTATGTACTGGTTGGCTAAAAGGGGAGGAATTGTAGTGTATGTGACTTTAAGAGCCCCATGTGTACTGTGATGCTGGTAATGGCCACTCGGGCCTGTATATTGTGTTGTATCAGTTAGTTCCCCTCCAGACTTTGTTCAGTAAACACCTGTGAAACCAACTCCTGTCTTCAGTGTCTCTATTAACACACGGACACAACATGTGCAATATACTAGCATGGATTGAGGAATGGTTAACAGACAGAAAATATCAACATCGTGGGGGTCACCATTAACCAGGAACTTAACTGGACCAGCCACATAATTACTGTGGCAATAAGTGCAGGTCAGATGCTAGGTATTCTGCGGCGAGTGTGTCACCTCTTGACTGTCCAAAGCAATACCACCATCTACAAGGCACAAGTAAGGAGTGTATTGGAATGCACTCCAGCAATATGCAGGAACCTCGACACTCTCCAGGTGAAAGCATTCCGATTGATTGGCACCCCATCCATTACGTTCAACATTCACTCCCTCCACCACGAGCGTAACATGGCTGCAGTGTGTGCCATCTACAAGTTGCAAGGCAGCAACTCGACAAGGCTTCTTCGGCAGCACCTCCCAAACCAGTGACCTCTTCCACCTACAAGGACAAGGGCAGCAGGCGCATGGGAACACCACCAGCTCCAAGTTCCCCTCGAAATCACACACCATCCTGACTTAGAAATATATCACTGACCCTTCATCATCGCTGGGTCAAAATCCTGTAAATCCCTCCTTAAGAGCACTGTGGGAGTACCAGCACCACACAGACAACAGCATTCCAAGAAGGCTGCTCACCACCACCTTCTCAATGGCAACTAGGGGTGGGCAATAAGTGTGGGCCTTACCAGCGACGCCCAGATCCCCTAAGTGAATTTTAAAAACTTTACTTCTTGCAATTTAGTATACTGTATTCGCTGCTCACGATGCAGTCTCCTCTACACTGGGGAGTCCAAACGCAGATTGGGTGAGCGCTTTGTGGAACACCTCCATTCAGTCCGCAAGGGTGACCCAGATCTTCCGGTCGCCTGTCACTTTAATTCTCCGCTCCACTCCCACTCAGACCTCTCCGTCCTCGGCCTCTTACACTGTTCCAATGAAGCTCAATGTTAGCTCGAGGAACAGCACCTCATCTTTCGATTAGGCACTTTACAGCCTTCCGGATCTCAACATCGAGTTGAATAATGTTAGATCATAATCCCTGCCCCTATCTTGTTTTTCTCTCTCTCACTTGGCAGCTGTTGATCATCCTGTCATTGCCATTGACACCTCATCAAGAGTCAACTTTTGTATCTTAACTTGTCCCATTACCATTTCCTTTTGCCTTGCCACATTACCACTGATCTCTCTTAATATTTCCTGCCTTGCTATCGCAGATCCTCCCTTTTGTTCTTTCCTCCACTCAGCACTCTCTCTGCCCCTACACTTGCTTAAAAAACAGTTACATCTCCAACTTTTTCCAGTGCTGACGAAGGGTCATAACCTGAATTGTTAACTCTGTTTCTCTCTCTAAAGATTCTACCTGAACGGCTGAGTATATCCAGAATTTTCTGAAATTATATCAAGTTCAATATTCAGCAGCGAGATGCTGGAGAGAGGCAATAGTTCCGAATCAAGGAGTAATGTTCTGATACTGATGTTGAATCACATTTATATCAAAGACCCCTTGAATTCCCAGCTGGGGGATTCAGAGCTGGGGATTGCCTGTGAAATCAGCTTAAAAACATTGAAACAACAACCTCAGTCTCTCCTCCCTGTCTGTTATTGCTGGCTGGCAGCTGATGGCTCCCTCTCAGGGGCTCAGCTTGTGTGCAGAGTTTGCAGATGTCAACCGGTGCGGTACTGAGCCCCACACAACAGAATGTGATCAGTTCCATTGCTCGGCCTTAGGCCTGTTAGTTTATTGCAGGCGGGGTGGTACTGAGCCCCACATAGAACAGGGAAAGCCCAGGCTCCATCCCCGGCCTGTGGTGTGTTACTCCATCTCAAGCAGTGTGTTACTGAGCCCCACAGAGTAGGAAGAGCCCAGGCTCCATCCCCGGCCTGTGGTGTGTTACTCCATCTCAAGCAGTGTGGTACTGAGCCCCACAGAGTAGGAAGGGTCCAGGCTACATCCCCGGCCTGTGGTGTGTTACTCCATCTCATGCAGTGTGTTACTGAGCCCCACAGAGTAGGAAGGGCCCAGGCTTCATATCTGGCCTGTGCTGATGTTCTCACCCAGTGGAGCCACTCAGAGCAGGGTGTGGTCAGGCTTCTGCCGGCGTTGAGTTTGTTGATCTCACCCAGTGTGACACTGAGCCCGGCGCAGAGCTGGAAATCCAAGGTTCCATTGCAGGCCTGTGGTAGCTTTGTTGTTCTCATTCGGTGTGCTACAGACCCATAAATAGCAGAAAGGGCAGAGTCCCATCAGCGGCCTGTGCTCTGGTGTATCTTTGGACCAAGGCTGTAATGAGGTCTGGAGCAGTGCGGTCCTGGCGGAACTGAAACTGAGCATCAGTGAGCAGGTTATTGGTGAGTAAGAGCCGCTTGATAGCACGGTTGATGACACCTTCCATCACTTTGCTGATGATTCTAATAGACAAATGAGGCGATAATTGGCTAGATTTGATTTGTTCTGATTTTTATGAACGAGCCATACCTGGGCAGTTTACCACTTGGTCGTGCCGATGCCAGTGTTGTAGCTGTGCTGGAACAGCTTGGCTAGAGGCAAGGCTATGTATGCAACATAATTCTTCAGGATTACAGATGGGATGTTTTCGGGTCCCACAGTCTTTGATTTATCCAGTGTGCTCAGTCGTTTCTTGATATCACGTGGGGTGATTCGAATTGGCTGAAGATTGGCTTCTGTGATGGTGTGGACCTCAGAAGGAGGCCGAGATGGATCATCCACGCGGTGCTTCATGCTGCGTTCTGCCATCATTAAGGATGGGGATGTTAATGGAGCCTCCTCCACTCGGTAGTTGTATAATTGTCCACCATCATTAGAAACATAGAAACATAGAAACATAGAAGATAGGAGCAGGAGTAGGCCATTCGGCCCTTCGAGCCTGCTCCGCCATTCAATGAGATCATGCTGATCATCCAAATTCAGTACCCTGTCCCCGCCTTCTCCCCATATCCCTTGATCCCTTTAGCCTTAAGAAATATATCCAACTCTTTTTTGAATATATTTAATGAACTGGCCTCCACCGCCCTCTGTGGCAGAGAATTCCACAGGTTCACCACTCTCTGGGTGAAGAAATTCTTCCTCACTTCAGTCCTAAATGGCTTACCCATTATCCTTAGACTATGACCCCTGGTTCCGGACTCCCCGGCCATCAGAAACATCCTTCCTTCATCTAGTCTGTCCAGGCCTGAAAGAATTTTATAGGTTTCGATGAGATCCCCTCTCAATCTTCTAAACTCCAGTGAGTATAAGCCCAATCGACACAATCTCTCCTCATACATCATTCCTGCCATTCCAGGTGTCAGCCTCGTGAATCTTCGCTGCACTCCTTCCATGGCACGAACGTCCTGATGTGCCTCAATAATCCCGAGACTCGATGTTAGCGAAACAAAACAAGGCTTTTATTAACTTAGAAGATAACACGCAGTGGAGAGAGGTATCTTCCCTGGAGGTCTGCAGTACTGGCTGTGAGGCCAGACTGAGCTGGCTTACATAGAGGCCAGGTATGGGCGGAGCCCTACACACAACACATTCCATACATTCCAATACACAATACAATGGTGAGGAGAAACCTGAAACCAACCACAGTCACAGGCAATACAATGGTAAGGGGGAACCTGAAACCAACCACAGTCACAGGGAGTGATGAATGGAATATTTCATCACATTCACCCCTTCTATAGATTTAGTCTGTTCGGGGGTTTGGTAGTCCTCTGCGACCGACGTGGCTGTTGTGGAGTCGCGGGTGTCGGCTGGGTGTCCCCGGTGGCCTCCTGGATCTCTGTCGGGGGTGCCGCCAGGGTTGTTGAAGGGGTAGTTGGTGGGGGTGCCGTTGGTCGATGTTCTTCCGGGGGTGATGAAAGAGTAGTGGGTGGGTAAGAGTTGCAGTGGTCGTTGTTGCTGCTATTGCCGTGGTTGTTGTCGTTACCGGCCGGGGCGACGTCTTTTATTGACATGGTGTCCTCCCTTCCGTCGGCGTGCCGGACATACGCATATTGGGGGTTGGCGTGGAGTAGGTGCACTGGCTCCACAAGAGGGTCCATCTTATGGCCCCTCACATGCCTTCGCACGAATACCGGACCCGGGGTGGAGAGCCATGACCGCATGGATACGCCTGAGGTGGATTTCCGGGGGAAGCTAAACATTCGTTCATGAGGCGTGGCATTAGTGGCAGTACACAATAGCGACCGTATCGAATGGAGCACATCTGAGAGGACTTCCTGCCAGTGGGAGATAGGGAAGCCCTTGGTCCTTAGAGCTAGAGTGACTGCTTTCCATACTGTCCCGTTCTCTCGCTCCACTTGACCGTTACCCCGGGGGTTGTAGCTGGTGGTACGGCTCGTGGCGATACCCCTGGACAGCATGCACTGGCGTAGCTCTTCACTCATGAAGGACGCCCCCCTATCCGTGTGGATGTAGCTCGGCATACCGAACAGGCAGAACAGGCTGTTGAGGCATTTAATGACCGTGGCGCTGGTCATGTCTGGGCAGGGGAAGGCGAATGGGAACCGGGAGTATTCGTCCACAATGTTCAGGAAGTAAACATTGCGGTCGACGGACGGGAGGGGGCCCTTGAAATCTAAGCTGAGCCACTCAAAGGGCCGTGTAGCTTTGATTAAGTGGGCTCTATCAGGGTGGTAGAACCGAGGCTTGCACTCAGCGCAAGTGCGGCAGTTCCTGGTCAGAGACCGAACTTCCTCAATTGAGTAGGGTAAGTTGCGGGACATTATGAAGTGGAACAACCGCGTGACCCCTGGGTGGCAGTGGTCGTTGTGGAGGGTCTGTAGCCGATCCCCGGTGGCGCTGGCACACATCCCTCGTGAGAGGGCATCTGGGGATTCGTTAAGGGCCCCTGGCCGGTAAATGATGTCATACTCGAAGGTGGAGAGCTCGATCCGCCACCTAAGAATCTTATCATTTTTGATCTTCCCCCTCTGTTTATTATTGAACATAAACGCTACCGACGGCTGGTCAGTAAGTAGGGTGAAGCGTTTGCCAGCTAGGTAGTGGCGCCAGTGGCGCACTGCCTCCACGATGGCTTGGGCCTCCTTTTCCACGGAGGAGTGTCTAATCTCGGGCCCTTGGAGGGTCCTCGAGAAGAAAGCTACAGGCCGCCCCGCCTGGTTGAGGGTGGCCGCCAAGGCAAAGCCAGACGCATCACTTTCCATTTGAAATGGAGTGTTCTCGTCCACTGCCTGTAGCGTGGCCCGCTCAATATCCTGCTTAATGCTTTTGAAGGCAGCGTGGGTCTCAGCAGAGAGCGGAAAAGAGGATGCTTTCAAGAGGGGGCGGGCTTTGGCTGAGTAGTTGGGGACCCATTGGGAATAATAAGAAAATAACCCCAGGCACCTTTTCAGGGCTTTGGGAGTGTTGGGCAGGGGCAGCTCCCGTAGGGGGCGCAATCGGTCGGGGTCTGGTCCGATTTCCCCATTCTCCACCACGCTGCCTAGTATGCAGAGGAGCGTGGTGTTGAAAGTGCACTTGTCCTCGTTGTAGGTGAGGTTGAGTTTTTGTGCGGTTTTCAGGAACCTCTCGAGGTTCGAGTCGTGGTCCTGCTGGTTGTGACCACAGATGGTGACGTTGTCGAGGTAGGGGAAGGTTGCCTGCAAGTGGTGGTCATCGACCATGCGATCCATCTCCCTCTGGAAGACCGAGACACCATTCGTCACCCCAAAGGGGACTCTGAGGAATTGGTAGAGGCGTCCGTTCGCCTTGAAGGCGGTGTACGGGCGGTCCTCTGGTCTGATAGGGAGCTGGTGGTACGCTGACTTGAAGTCGATGGTGGAGAACACCCGGTATTGGGCGATTTTGTTCACCATTTCTGATATGCGGGGTAGCGGGTAGGCGCCTAGTTGGGTGTACCTGTTGATCGTTTGGCTATAGTTGATCACCATCCGTTTCTTCTCGCTACCCCTTACCACCACCACTTGGGCGCGCCACGGGCTATTGCTGCATTCAATAATGCGCTCTTTCAGGAGCCTGTCTACCTCGGTTGCGATAAACCGCCTGTCCTCCCAGCTGTACCTCCTGCTTTTGGTCGCTATTGGCCGGCAGTTAGGCGTAAGGTTCGCGAATAGCGAAGGCGGTTTTACCTTCAGGGTAGCCAGGCCGCACACTGTGAGGGGCGGCTGGGACCCACCGTACTTGAGCGTGATGCTTTGGTGTTTGCACTGGAAATCCAGGCCCAAGATCACGCTCGCGCATAGATTCTTCATGATTAATACTTTAAAATTATCGTATATAGTCCCGTTAACGGACAATTGTACCGTGCAGTAACCCAGAATGGTCGATGTCTGGGTTTTATCAGCCATAGAGATGGTACCCCGAGTAGGGACCACCTTTAGGGAGAGTTGTCGTGCCAGTTCCGGGTGGATAAAACTCTCCATGCTTCCACTGTCAATTAAACATTTAACCCCGCACCCGTTTACCTCGATGTCCACCATTGATTTGGATAGCGGGTGGGGCCTGGTCTGGTCCACTGTGACCGATGCCACTGTAGCGCCCTGATCGAGACAAGATGGCGTCCACGCTGTCTGCTCACAAGATGGCGGACCCCATGAGGTCGGGCAAGATGGCGTCCAAGATGGCCGCTCCCACAGTGCACACGCGGCGGTGGCGGGTTTTGGTTTTCCAGCGGGGTTCCCTCTGCACACCTTCCCAAAGTGCCCCTTCTTACTGCACTTAAAGCAGGTGGTGCCTTTCGCCGGGCACAGGTTTCTGGTGTGCTTTGGCTGCCCACAGAAGTAGCAGTTGGGTCCCCGATGCATCGCGGCTGTCGTAGGGCTTCTGGGGGGAGAGCGGGGCCCCGACGGTGTCGGGCTGCCGGGCGGGGAAGATACCTTCCAAGATGGCGGCGCCCTTGGTGCACACGTGGCGGCGTGGACGGCGCGGGCTGAAGAGTAGGCGTCTGAGTTTCTCTGGGCCACATCCAGGGATCGCGCGGTGTCCGCAGCCTGTTTCAGGTCCAATCCCGTTTTTTCCAGCAGTCTTTGCCGGATGTAAGTGGAGCTGAGGCCTGTGATAAAGGCATCGCGAACAAGCTCGTCGGTGTACACTGCGGCTTTTACATCTCGGCACTTGCAGTCTTTGCCAAGCATTTTCAGGGTGCCTAGGAACTCCTCCACCGATTCCCCAGGTCGCTGTGCGCGAGTGGTGAGCAGATGCCTAGCATACACCTCATTCATAGGCTGCTGGTAATGCACCTTTAAGATGTCGCAGGTGGCTAGGTACGTGTCGGCGTCTTGGATGAGGGGGTAAACCCGATGGCTTACCCAATTCTGCAGAATTCCGAGTTTCATAGTCGCAGCGTCCGTAGCGTCTTTGACGGCTGCAGAATTGTCCAGGAAGAATTCCATACACATAAACCAGTGTCCAAAGTGTGCTGATGCGTCCGGAGCATGCTGATCCAAATCCAAACGTTCGGGTTTCAGGAGTTGATCCATTGTGTTGAAAAATAATTAATAAAATTGATGTGCCTCAATAATCCTGAGACTCGATGTTAGCGAAACAAAACAAGGCTTGTATTAACTTAGAAGATGACACGCAGTGGAGAGAGGTATCTTCCCTGGAGGTCTGCAGTACTGGCTGTGAGGCCAGACTGAGCTGGCTTACATAGAGGCCAGGTATGGGCGGAGCCCTACACACAACACATTCCATACATTCCAATACACAATACAATGGTGAGGAGAAACCTGAAACCAACCACAGTCACAGGCAATACAATGGTAAGGGGGAACCTGAAACCAACCACAGTCACAGGCAGTGATGAATGGAATATTTCATCACACGTCCTTCCTCAGATAAGGCGACCAAAACTGCACACAATACTCAAGGTGCGGTCTCACCAAGTCCCTGTACAACTGTAGCAAGACATCCTTGTTCCTGTACTCGAACCCTCTTGCTACGAAGGCCAACATACCATTTGCCTTCTTAACCACCTGCTGCACCTGCATGCTTACCTTCAGCGACTGGTGCACAAGAACACCCAGGTCTATTTGCACTTTCCCTTCTCCCAATCTATTGCCATTCAAATAATAATCTGCCTTCCTATTTTTGCCACCAAAGTGGATAACTTCACATTTATCCACATTATAGTACATTTGCCATGTTTCTGCCCAATCACCCAATCTGTCCAAATCGTGCTGGAGTTTCACGACATCCTCCTCACAGCTTACCCTCCCACCCAGCTTTGTATCGCCTGCAAATTTGGAGATATTACATCCAATTCCCTCGTCCAGATCATTAATATATATTGTGAACAGCTGGGGTCCTAGGACCGATCCTTGCGGTACCCCACTTGTCACTGCCTGCCACTTGGAAAACGACCCGTTTATTCCAACTCTTTGCTTTCTGTCCGCCAAGCAGTTCTCTATCCTAGTCAATACCTTGTGCCTTAATTTTGCACGCTAATTTCTTATGTGGGACCTTATCGAAAGCCTTCTGAAAGTCGAAATACACCACATCCCTTATCTATTTTACCAATTACATCCTCAAAAATTCCAGTAGATTAGTCTAGCATGATTTACCTTTTGCAAATCCATGTTGACTTTGTCCGATCCTGTCACTGCTTACCAAGTGCTCTGCTATTACATCTTTTATAATCGATTCTAGCATTTTCTCCACGACTGGATGTGGAGCACTGCAGACCTTTGATCTGATGCATTTGTTTTGTGATCGCTTCGCATGTTGCTTCTGCTGTCTATAGCATGTTACTTCAGCTGTTTACCATGTATGTAGTCCTTTGTTGCAGCTGCACCACGTAGGCACCTCATTTTATGTCCAGCTAATGCTGCATCTGGCATGTGCTTCTACACGCTTCTTTGAACCAGTAATGCAAAGGTTGGGGATGACATTAAAAGGGAAATTAGAGAAGTCTGCAATTACGGCACAGCAGTCATCATGGATGAATTTAATCTACATATAGATTGGGCTAACCAAATTAGCACAATACTGTGGAGGAGGAATTCCTGGAGTGTTTACGGGACATTTTCCTGGTAGAGATCAGGCCATCTTAGACTGGGTAATTTGTAACGAGAAAGGATTAATTAGCAATCTTGTTGTACGAGGCCCCTTGGGTCACAGCGATCATAATATGATAGAATTCTTCATTAAGATGGAGAATGTAGGAGTTGACTCAGAGACTAGGGTCCTTAATTTAAATAAAGGAACCTACGATGGTCTGAGGTGCGAGTTGGGTAGGATTGATTGGGGAATGTCACTCAAAGAGTTGACGGTGGATAGGCAATGGCAAACATTCAAAGACCGCATGGATGAACTACAGAATTTGTTCATCCCAGTTTGGCATACAAATAAAACAAAAAAGGTGACTCAACCGTGGCTAATAAGGGAAATTATGGATAGCATAAGATCCAAGGAGAGGACATATAAATTGGCCAGAAAAAGCAGTAAACCTGAGGATTGGGAGTAGTTTAGGATTCAACAAAGGAGGACAAAGGGATTAATTAAGAAAGGGAAAATAGAATATGAGAGTAAGCTTTCAGGGAACATAAAAGCTGACTGTAAAAGCTTTTATAGATATGTGAAGAGAAAAGGATTGGTGAAGTCAAGCGTAGGTCCCTTGCAGTCAGAATCAGGGGAATTTATAATGGGGAACAAAGAAATGGGCGACCAATTAAATACATATTTTGGTTCTGTCTTCACAAAGGAGGACACAAATAACCTCCCAGAGATGTTGGGAAACATAGGGTGTGATGAAAGGGAGGAACTGAAAGAAATCAGTATTTGTAGGGAAATGGTGTTAGGGAAATTGATGGGATTGAATGCCGACAAATACCCAGGGCCTGATAATCTACATCCAAGGGTACTTAAGGAAGTGGCCCTAGAAATAGTAGATGCATTGCTGATCATCTTCCAACATTCAATGGAATGTGGAACAGTACCCATGGATTGGATGGCAGCTAATGTTACCCCACTATTCAAAAAAGTTGGTAGAGAGAAAAGGGGGAATTACAGACTGGTAAGCCTGACATCGGTAGTAGGGAAAATGCTAGAGTCCATTATAAAAGATGTAATAGCAGAGCACTTGGAAAACAGTGACAGGATCGGACAAAGTCAACATGGATGTAGAAAGGTAAGTCGTGCTTGACTAATCTACTGGAATTTTTTGTGGATGCAACTGGTAAAATACATAAGGGAGAACCAGTGGATGTGGTGTATTTGGATTTTCAGAAGGCTTTCGATAAGGTGCCGCATAAGGCACATGGGATTGGGGCAAGGTATTGACTTGGATAGAGAACTGGTTGGCAGACAGAAAGCAAAGAGTTGGAATGAACGGGCCTTTCTCCGAGTGGCAGGCTGTGACTAGTGGGGTACCGCAGGAATCAGAACTTGGACCCCAGCTGTTCACAATATATAGTAATGACCTAGATGTAATATCTCCTAATTTGCAGACGACGCAAAGCTGGGTGGGTGTGTGTGCTGTGAGGATGATGCCGAGAAAATACAGGTTGATTTGGACAGGTTGGGTGATTGGGAAGAAGCATGGCAGATGCAATATAACGTGGATACATGTGAGCTTATCCACTTTGGTGCAAAAACAGGAAGACAGATTATCATCTGAATGGCAATAGATTGGGAGAAGGGGAAGTGCAACGCGATCTGAGTGTTCTTGTGCACCAGTCCCTGAAGGTAAGCATGCAGGTGCAGCAGGCGGTTAAGAAGGCAAATGGTGTGTTGGCCTTCATAGCGAGAGGGTTTGAGTACAGGAACAAGGATGTCCTGCTGCAGCTGTACACGGGCCTTGGTGAGACAAAATCTTGAGTATTGTGTGCAGCTTTGATCGCCTTATCTGAGGAAGGATGGCTTGCCATGGAAGGAGTTCAGCGAAGATTCACCAGGCTGATACCTGTGATGGCAGGAATGATGTATGAGGAGATATTGGGTCGATTGGGCTTTTACTCGCTGGAGTTTAGAAGAATGAGAGGCGATCTCACTGAAAGGTATTAAATTCTGACAGGACTGAACAGACTAGATGCAGGAAGGATGTTCCCGATGGTCGGGGAGTCTAGAACCAGGGGTCACATTCTAAGGATAAGGGATAGGCCATATAGGACAGAAATGAGGAGGAATCTCTTCACCCAGAGAGTGGTGAACCTGTGGAATTCTGTATCACGGAAGGCAGTAGAGGCCAATACAATAAATATATACAAGCAGGATTTGGATATTTTTCTTAAACTAAGGGGATCAAGGGGTATGTGGAGAAAGCAGGGACCGGGTACTGAATTGGATGATCAGCCATGATCGCATTGAATGGTGGAGCAGGCTCGAGGGGCCGAATGGCCTACTCCTGCTCCTCCTATCTTCAACGTTTCTATATTTCTATGTTTCTATGGTTGGTCCCCAGCCTTGATGATAATTGTAGAGTGAGTGATGTGCCATGCATGAGGTTACAGATTGTGCTGGAATACAATTCTGCTGCTGCTGATGGCCCACAGCACCTCATGGATATCCGGTTTTAAAGCTGCTAGATCAGTTCCGCATCTCTCTCATTGAACCCGGTGCTGGTGCTGCACAATTCAATTGCATCAAACCGCTACCACAGACATTAATATGAATAAAACTGAATGGACCCCCCATCATTGGCCTAGGTACCAGATTCGGCATTACAACGGCCCGCCCAGTCGACCCTGCAAAGTCCTCGTCACTAATATCTGCGGACATGTGCCCAAATTGGAAGAGCTATCAGTCTGACCTTGTCAAACTCACAGAGGCATAAATTTCCGTTAACGTCCCAGGCCCTTCCATCACCATCGCTGGTTTTTCCTGACCCATCGACAGGACAGACCCACCAGATGTGCCTACACATCGGTATCCAGTGGGAGAGCAGTGGCCCTGGGAGACCTTAACATTAACTCCAGACCATCGTCTTATGGCATCAGGTCAAACATGGGCAAGCACCCTCCTGCTGATTATCATATACCGTCCTCCCCTCAGCTGATGAATCAGTGTCCCTCCATGTTGAACATCACTTGAAAGAAGCACTGAGCATAGCAAGGGTGCACAATGTACTCTGGGTAGCGGACTACAATGTCAATTACCCCGTGTGGGCTCGGTAGCACCACTGCTGATCGAGCTGGCTGAGTCCTGAAGGACAGAGCTGCCACACTGGTTCTCTGGCAGGTGGTGAGTGAACCAACACGAGGGAAATAGATTCTGTGAGTATGACAATATCAGGCTCTTTCGATTTTGACACAAGTCCGCAGATGTTAATGATGAGGAATTTGCACGGTCGGCTGGGTGGACCGTTGAAATGCCGAATCTGGTACCTAGGCCAATGCTGGGGGGTCCATTCAGTTTTATTCTTATTAATGTTTTTCTGAGTGGTTTGAGGCAACTGAGTATCTTGCAGGGCCATTTCAGAGAAACATTAAGACTCAGCATGGTGCTACGTGTCGGGAGTCACATATGGGCCAGACTGGGTAAGGATGGCAGATTTCCTTCCCTGAAGGGCATTAGTGAACCAGATGTGTTTTTTCATGGTCAGAACTCCAGATTTATTTAATTGAATTTAAATTCCTCAGCTGCCGTGGTGAGATTTGAACTCACACGTCTTAAATCATTAATGGATCACTAATAGTCCAGTAACATAACCTCAATGATGCCATACCATATCAGCTCAAAGAGTGAATTCAATGTCAAATCAGGCAGATAAAGCAAAATAAAGAATGGAAAAGAAAGACTGGATTAAGGGAGGGAGACAGGAAAATCTGAAAAAAGTAAAAAGAACATTTGTTTATTTAAAAAATCACCAGCAACAATTAAAATCGGAATGAATGAGACTCCGAGCTTGTAAAAGTTCATTTTCAGTGCCAGAGAGGTTGCTGGCAGTAATTGAGACTTATTAATACCGTTAAAAAAGGACATAGACTGAAATGGACGGGGTTGCTGCGGTGGGTGAAATATGGTGACGATCTATGGTTATTAGCCGAGGTGACACTGCAGGATCCTTTAAAGATCTCCTTTGGATCCACTGAAACCAGTCAAATGTGCAGCTTTGAGAGGGGCTTTCTGCACCGTCAGGGCAGGAAGCGGGAGTGAGGGAGGGATACTGTCGGTATCTGTGCTGAGTGTGAGTCTGTGCAGAATTGTACAGAGAAAATAAACGGGTTCTTTGAGATTTATAACTTTAATGATAATTAACCACGAATAAATTCTACCATCTTTTTTACATTCATTCAATTTTAATGGGCAAGGTTTTCAAAATGTTGCCGCTTGGTTCCAAACCAAGGACTTTTCGCGTTGGGTGAAAGTGATAACCGCTACACTCGGAAAGCTCAGCTCTGCAGAGAGCTTCAGGAACATCACTGAAGAGGACTGCGGCCTAGAAGTGCAGGTCTGGGATTAACTTCTCTATTTATACACTTTACTATCTGAATTTCACAAAATTCAGTAAACTCTGTAAAATGCTGAAAAATTGTTCTAACTGATGATTCAACTTTCTGTTTCAGACTAAAGGAAATCTTAACATGATCACCGAATGAAAGGCAGCATGTTCATATCTCTTTTTTCTTTTGCTTGTGATGAATTTTCACCAGTTCTCATACAGGCGGCATTTGAGGAGTTGGTTAAAATGTTCAGTGTTTGTCACACCGGGAATCTGCTGCAGCCGTTGTTCCATTTAACAGGAATCGACAATTGTCGCCGCTTTTACACAGGGGAGGAAACTCGCCCCTGGAGGTTCACCTGGAGCAAGTTCCAAAATCATTCTTTCCACCCGGGATCCTAACCGGAAGCGTTTCACATACAAAGCAAGCGAGCTACAGTCTCGAAACCTCTGTTCAGATTTTCAGCCGCAAGTCAGAAGGATGTGTTAAGGGAGAAGGTGACCCGCTGACTCACCTCTCTCTGCACTGATTGAGATTGTGTCACTTCTCCATCAAACAATGTCACTTCTGTCCCACACTAAAAGCTCTCATTCCTTCTCCTCCGCTCGCTTTCTATTCAAGTATTTGGCAAAAGTACCAGTAATAAGGTTCCCTCGTGTTTTGCTGGTGGATTTACTGATAAACCGGGGAATTGAGAGGAAACTGGAGCACAGGCAGGGTCCTTGTGACAGACCAGTCCGGCTAGCCCAGTCGGTGGAGTGTCGGATACTTCATCCCCACGGTGGGGAGTTTGCCTTTTAAATTTTTGGGCTGATTTTATAGGCGATTCCCAGCTTGGTCAAAGAATGTTTCTTGTAAATGCTGTTCAACAAAATAAGAAAACTTCTCCTTGATTCCGGAATCTTGTCTCTCTCCAGCTGCTCGCTGGTAAAGCTTGAACTGACTTTAATTTCACCTTGGCTCGGGGTCAGTGCGGCTCAGTGAGACTTCGGTCCGTCTCTCCCTTCACAACTCATCAGGGCCGAGAAAACAACGGGGAATTTTACACACGCATTGTGTTCTGTAACTTTTTATAAACACTTCAGTGTATTTCACTCTGTGACCAACACTGTGAGGTCTTCCCTGGTGTGTCAGCTTCCGGTGTTTATAAACACTTCAGATTTCCTGATAATGTTGTTGAATCGCATTTTTTGAAAGAGTCATTGACCGAGAGGTGCCGGGGGATTTAAAGCTGGGGATCGCCTATGAAACCAGCCCAATAATTTGAAACACAAACCGCCCCTGAGATTAAGAGTCTCAGGCTCTACCGACTGAGCTAGCCGGGCCGGTCTGACCCCGCGCACTGCTTGTGTTACAAACCATGAACCAGTTTCCCCTCAATTCCCAGGTTTACCAGTAAATCGGCCAACAAAAGCCCGAGAGAAACTTATTACTGATACTTTATCCAATCACTTTAATATGTGTTTTCTGGTGAGAAACACTTCTGCCGCTGGAAAGTATTCTCCTTATTTACGATGGTCGAAGGCGCGGGTGGCTGGTGTGCTTGGCTTGACATGCGCTCCTTCGCATTTTGCGCTTCGCTTCCGCTTGATCCCAGTGAATGCACTCGAGGTGTTCGGTGTCTTTCCGGATGCTTCTCCTCCACTTTGTGCGGTCTTGGGCCAGGGATTCCCAGTTGTCGGTGGGGATGTTGCCCTTTTTTAAGGAGGCTTTGAGGGTGTCCTTGAACCGTTTCCTCGGCCAACCGGGGGCTCTCTTGCTGTGTCGAAGCTCCAAGTAGAGCGCTTGTTTTGGGAGTCTCGTATCGGGCATGCGGACAATGCGGCTCATCAATCGGAGTTGATCGAGCGTGGTCAAAACTTCGATGCTGGGGATGTTGGCCTGACTGAGAGCACTGACATTGGTGTGCCTCTCCTGCCAATGTATATGCTGGACCTTGCAGACGCAGCTTTGGTGGTACCTCTCCAGTGTTTTGAGGTGCCTGCTGTACATCGTCCATGTCTCTGAAGAATACAACAGGGCACGTATCACTGCTGCTCTGTAGACCATGAGCTTTGTGCTGGGTTTGAGGCCCTAGTCTTCAAATAGTCTCTTCCTCAGGCGACGGAAGGCTGCAATGGCACACTGAAGGCGGTGTTGGACTTACTGATCATAACATCTACATTCAGATCTAAATCATTAATGTACACTACCAACAGCAAGGAACCCAGCACCGATCCCTGTGATACACCACTGGACACAGGCTTCCAGTCACAAAAACAACCTTCGACCATCACCCTCTGCCTCCTGCCACAATGCCAACTTTGGATCCAATGTGCCAAATTGCCCTGGATCCCATGGGCACTTGTCTTCTTTACCAGTCTCCCATGCTGCACTTTGTCAAAAGCCTTACTGAAGTCCATGTAGACTACATCAACTGCACTACCCTCATTCACTCACCTAGTCACCCCCTCGAAAAATTCAATCAAATTGGTTAGACATGATCTCCCCCTGACAAAACCATGCTAACCATCCTTGATTAATCCTTGCGTCTCCAAGTGGAGACTAATTCTGTCCTCAGAATTTTTTCAAATAATTTCCCTACCACTGATGTTAGGCTCACTGGCCTGTAAATCCCTGGTTTATCCCTACTAACCTTCTAGAATAATGGTACTATATTAGCTGTCCTCCAGTCCTCTGGCACCTCCACTGTGGCCAGAGAGGTTCTGAAAATTTGTGTCAGAGCCCCAGCAATCTCCTCCCTTTGCTCACACCGCAGCCTATGATACATCTCGTCTGGGCCTGGGGAATTATCCAATATTAAGCCTGCTAAAGCCGGTTGTACCTCCTCCCTCTCAATGCTAATTTGTTCAACTATATCACAATCCCCCTGCCTGATTTATATGCCTACATCTTCCTTCTCCATAGTGAACACAGATGCAAAATATCCATTTAAAACCTCACCTACATCTTCCAGCTCTAAACACAGATTGCCACTTGGGTCCCTAATGGGCCCTACTCTTTCGCTGGTAATCCTCTTGCACTTAATATACTTATAAAAGGCCTTGTGATTTTCCTTTATTTTGCCTGCCAGTGCTTTTTTCATGCTGCCTCTTCGCTCTCCTAAATTCTGTTTTAATATCCCCCTGCACTTTCTATACTCCTCTCGGGCTTCCACTGTGTTTAGTCCTTTGTATCTGCCAAAAGCCTCCCTTTTTTTCCTGATCCATTCTTGTATATCCCTTGACATCCGGTGTTCCCTGGACTTGTTGGTCCCACCCTTGACCTTTACAGAAATATGTTTGCGCTGCAGTCTCTCTATTTCCTTTCTGAATGACTCTCACTGCTCTGATGTGGATTTTCCTACATGTACCTGATCCAAGTCCACTTTGGCCAGATCCTGCCTTATCATATTTGTAAAGTCTGTAGGTATTATGGCGAATTAATACACAGACTACAAGAGTAACTTTAACAGGACTTTACTATTCGAAGGTCAGGGCGAATCTGCCCAATAAATCCTGACACAGCACTTATATACCGGTGTGGTCACCGTCGGTATTACAGTATACAGCAGCCAAGATCAAATAGTGCCGCACCTAAAATAGTTCTCTTAAAGGGGGACGGTTACATACAATAGTTCTCTTAAAGGTAGAACAGTTACATACACTACAATCCTCCCTTTTTAGCTTACAACATACTTATTTCCCATTAAACATAACATATATTCACTTCATGTAAAAACAGTTCACAGATATAGTCGCTGCGGAAAACAGTTCACAGATTTAGTCTCTGCGGAAAACAATTCACAGATTCAGCCTCTGCAGGAAACAGTTCACAGATTCAGTCTCTGTGGAGGCGTCTCCTGTGCTTCTTGACTCGGTCCGGACAATGCCTCCGTGGTGTAGCAGTTCCTTGTGGTGTAGTCGGTTCACGTTGCTGGAGTGACTCATCCAATAGTCCTTCCCTAACTTAACAGCTTGAACTTCCGTCACTTCTGAACCAGCATTGTTGACTTTTACAAACAGCTAGATTGCCTTGGGAAGTTTCTCTACTTCCCAACTGATTTGGCTCCATTCGGAGGGACCACGTGCGTGATCTGGTAGAGGTGATAATGGTTCAGATGGTCATCATCTTCTGCTTCGTCTTTTCCTTTTCTGCTTCCTGGAGACTCTCTGGGCTCCACTGTCAGCTGCCAGCTGCATGCACAGTTCCTCCCTCTCATCCTCCTTTTCCCGTAGTAGTGCCACCATCTCCCGATATTCCTTAGACTTTAGGTGATTCATCATGGTTTCGGCACTTTGGGAGTTTTCAGCACAAGCTGGGCAGACCAGGTCATCGTAATATTCAGTGTCGCTCAACAGGTCATGGTAATATTTGGTGTCGTCCTGAGCTAGACCAGCGAGAGGGTCTTCTATTTCCTCCTACCCAGCTGGACGTTAGCCAACTTTTGTTCCAAATCCAGATATCTTTCCTGAAGAGACTTCTTCATGCGTTCAGCTTCATCCCGCTTTTCCTGGGCTTCCTGCAAGTCTTTTACTAATGACCTCATTTGTGATTTCAATACTTCAACTTCATTCGGAGATTGATTGATCGGACTATTCAATCCTTCTACTGAAGTAGCTGTTTCAGCATTCCGTTGTTCTACATTGACGCGAGTCAGCGTACTTTTGGCATCCAAGGGCTGCTCTGCTGCAGTCTTCTCAGTCTGTGTTGCCACCTCAGCTATTTCAATAACTTTTGAGAGCTCCGAACCCATTTCCTTTGAAGATTGAGGCTCGTGTTCAAGTTTTTTCCATTTTAGAGTCTTGTCCCTCAGCATATGAAGGAGTTGGCTGACTGTTAATTCTTCTGCCATCATCCGTTTCCCATTAGCTGCAGGGCTGTTTATAACCTTGCCCTGGGGCTCCTTTGCTGTTTCTACTTCGCCATCATCCGCAGCCTCCACCATTCGAATTTCCACAATTGAATCGTCCGGTGATGCTGCACCCAACTTCAGTAGGAGCTCGGAAGTCATGTCGACCAACTCAGCCTTTTCTGCCTGCAACCTGCTAACATGCGCCTTCAGTTGCTGAACATCATGTTCCACCAGATTAGAGCACGCACCTTCAGAACCCGAATCAGCTTTGATTCGTTTGGCCTCCTCGCGCAGATGGTTTGTGTGCTCCTGCTCCCTTTTCTCCCTCAGCTGCTTCTGTTGTCTTTCCAGAATCTCCCATTCGGTGTCCAAGAACTTTTGCATTGCTTTCATCTCTTGCTCGAGACGGCAACTCAATTGTTCTAATTGCTGTCGTAATTTGCAATGGAGTTGAGTTCGAGCTCGGTGTTCCTCAGTAATGTATATGTCTGTAACCTGGACAGACTCAGAATTCGCTGTCAAACTATGTTGTTGCTGTTCAGTGCAATTCTGTTCTGCAACTTTGTTCTCCTCTGGAGCATAAGCATTTATGCACGCCTTCGTTTTTCCAACCTTAGTCAGCAAGTCCATTTTAGACTTGTCTTTCGTACTTGGGCTGGTCTTATCGTCATCCGTTTCAGAGTCTGAGCTGATTGTCTGCACCGAGTCCTCACTCGTTATTGCTTTTAGGTAGTGCCATTCCATGTTTATTTTCTTGATCCACTCCAGTCCTAGAAGTGGTGCTCCTCCCTCAGGTAGTACATATAAATCCATTCCTGGGTGTTCTTTGCCCCTGTCTCTCACCTTGACTCTTATCTTTCCCATGGGGTATACTTTATGCCCCGTGTATGTCTGCAATTCAAACTTAGTATCTCTCAAGGGTATATGTGAGAATAGCCGGTTGTAATCCTTTCGATTTATGACTGATAGGGCTGATCCTGTGTCCAATTCCATTTTCACTCGGACTCCGGCTATTTTTAGCATGACCCATATAGTTTGTAGGTCGGTTTCTTTACTCACATTGTGAATTCTCAGACTACCCAGTTCCTGGCCGTTTGGGTCTGAATCCAAATTCTGTTCATCTGAACTCTTCTCAGCCACCTTGTGTACCTTGTTGTACTTTTCCTGCGGTGACTTTTTTTTGTTGTTGTTGGTCTTCTTCCCTGACCGGCATACCTTAGCTATGTGACCAAGCTTGCCACATTTTCTACATTCCTGGTTTTTAAACCAGCATTGGTTCTGGTCGTGTGTTGTCTTCCCAGAACGATAACATTTCGATGTACCCGAAGTAATTTGATCCACACTGAGTACTGCTGCCTTCAGCTGCATTTCCGCTGTGCCTCTCGCTGCGGCTTCATGCGATGCTGCAATAAGGACAGCCCTATCAAGTGTAAGATCGTTCTCTTCGAGCAGACGCTTTTGTGTTCCTTCCTTCGACAACCCGCACACGAACTTGTCTCTCAGTGCCTCTGACAGATTTACCCCAAACTGGCAGTATTTTGCTAGTCTATGCAGTTCAACCAGGTACTCTGCGTTGCTTTCCTCTTTTAGTTGCGTTCTCACGTAAAATTTAGATCGTTCCGCTAACATCAGCGGTGCGGGGTTCAAATGATCCTTCAGGACAGCAACAATATAAGCGAAAGACTGATCTGCCGGTTTAGCTGGTGATAGAAGATGCTTCAATAACCCGTATGTCTTCGCACCCATTGAGTTTAGTAAGGTTAGAGCTTTGTCATAATTTGCTATCTTATTGACCTTACAATATATCTCGATGCGTTCTACATACGTGGCCCAATCTTCCACATCGGAATCGAAACCGTTGATGTTACTACGCTTAGGCATCTTCACACTCTTCCTGAGAAACAACAACGAAATATTTCTTTAACTTTTTTTTTCCAAAATGGCGGTTTCCTGCGCTTGTCTTCTTTCCCCGCCCACTTTCAAAATGGCGGTTTCCCGCTTCTGTCTTCTTCCCCGCCTAATGGCGGCTTCCCGCGTTTCTTCCTCTGGCGGGAGGGGTAAGCTTTTCCCTCGGGCGACGACCGCTGGCTTTCGGGGTTCGCAGCCTGCGCGTCGGCTTCAGAGCGTTCCTTGTTCCCTTTTCTCGGCAGGGCAACTGGTGCTGGGTACAACCCGTTGACGGCGAACAGTTTCAGCCGCTGGGCTGGATCTCGCTCAGTCTCCCTCGCTCGGGCTCTGTCTCTCCCGCTCGCTCAGGCTCTGTCTCTCCCTCAGCGGCTTCCAATCGCGCCTCCCAGCCTTCTCGCAGTCTGGTGCTTTCCTCCCCGGCTGCGGCTGAGTTCTCCGCAATTTATTTATTTTTATATCTTCCCGCGCCTTACGATCCCGGTCACAGCGCTCCGTGGCCTCGGTCGCTGCCCGGCCTTTTTCGCCGGTCACGGTCTAGCTGTCTCACGACGCCGTTGCATCTCCCAGCCCGCTTGTACCACGGCTTCCGTGCTCCACGCTGCCCCAGTCTCAGCGCCTCTGGGCCCGGCTTCCCTCTGGCTCCTTTTCCCCCCGACCGTGGTCGAGTTCACCGCCCTTATCCTCCGTTTATTTTTTTATTTTCCCTTTACTCACAGTTACCGTGGCCGACTTGTTTCTCATGCTGATCAGCTCACTCACCACCGTGGCAGAAGGGACAATCAGTGCCTGTTGCTGATGGAAGGCTTCGTGTCTGAATTCTTCTTTCTTCCTTGCTCTGCAGACTCGAGTTTTCTCTCAGCAGAACGACGAGGGCGGGTGCCTCTTCTCGACGCTCGTTAACTGCTTCGGAAGTATTGTTGCCGCAGGGTAAGATCGAACTCGTCGCCACTGTAAAGTCTGTAGGTATTATGGCGAAATAATACACAGACTACAAGAGTAACTTTAACAGGACTTTACTATTTGAAGGTCAGGGCGAATCTGCCCAATAAATACTGACACTGCACTTATATACCGGTGTGGTCACCGACGCTATTACAGTATACATCAGCCAAGATCAAATAGTGCCACACCTAAAATAGTTCTCTTAAAGGGGGACGGTTACATACAATAGTTCTCTTAAAGGTAGAACAGTTACATACACAACAATATTGAAATCGGCCTTCACCCAATTTGGAACCTTTGTTTCTGGTCCATCTTTTTCCTTTTCCATGACTACCTTAAATCTCACCGATTTATGATCACTGTCACCAAAATGTTCTCCTACTGATACTTCTATCAATTGCCTGGCTACATTCGCGAGAATTAGGTCCAGAACCGCCCCCTCTCTTGTCGAACTTTCTACATGCTGGCTCAAAAAGTACTCCTGGTTGTACTTTAAGAATACAGCAGGCTCTAAGCCTTTCGCATTCTGACTATCCCAGTTAATATTGGGAAATTTGAAATCCTCTACTATTATTATGCAATTATTTCAACACTTCTCTGAGATTAGCCTACATATCCTATGTTCTACCTCCCCTGACTGTTTGGGGCCTATAGTACACTCCCAGCAAAGTGCTTGACCCATTTTTGTTTTTAAGTTCAACCCATATGGCCTCATTAGAGGGACCTGCTAAGATATCAACCCTCCTTACTGCATTAATTGACTCCTTGATTAATATTGCGACACTTCCTCCTCTTTTACACGCCCTCTGTCTCGCCTAAAGATTCTACACCCCGGAATATTGAGCTGCCAGTCCTGCCCCTCCCCTAACCATGTCTCTGTGACAGCATCAATATCATACTCCCATGTGTTCATCAACACCTTCAATTCATCTGCCTTACTCGTAAGTATCCTTGCAATAAAATAAATGGCATCCAGCCTTGCCATACACCATAGTGCCGTTACATATTTGCTCTGCCTTCCAGACTGACTTGTTTTTTCGTCTATATTTGGCTGTGCATCACTGTCTATTATAGCTCCAGTCCTTATCCCATCCACCTGCCAAGTTAATTTAAACCCCACACGAACAGCACTAGCAAACCTCCCCACAAGGATGATGGTCCTGTTCCGGTTCAGGTGCAACCCGTCTGACTTGTATAGGTCCCACCTTCCCCAGAAACAGATCCTCCATTCTGCACCAACTCTTTAGCCACGCATTCATCTGCTCTATCCTCCTATTCCTGTATTCACTAGCATGTGGCACCGGGAGTAATCCAGACATTACAACCTTTGAGGGCCTGCTTTTAATCTGCTACATAGCTCCCTAAATTTTGTAGCAGGACCTCATCCATCTTTCTATCTATATCGTTGGTACGAATGTGAACTACGATCTCTGACTGTTCGCCCTCCCCCTTCAGAATGCCCTGTAGCCATTCAATGATATCCTTGACCCTGGCACCAGGCAGGCAACATACCATCGTGGAGACACTTCTGCGGCCGCAGAAACGCCTGCCTGCACCCCTCCCTATTGAGTCTCCTACCACTATTGCCCTTCCACGCTTACTCCTCCTGCCTTGTGCAGCTGAGCCACCCACAGTGCCATGAACTTGACTCTGGCTGCAATCCCAAGAGCAACAGTCACTTTCACCGTTTTCCAACACAGAAAAATGGTTGTTGAGTGAGATGCACTCTGGGGCTTTCCTGACTACCTGCCTGCCCACCTTCTTCTGATTGGTGGTCTCCTATTCCCTCTCTGACTGCACTTTCTTATGCTGCGGGATGACCACGTCTAAAAACGTGCTATCCATGTAACTCTCAGCCTCGTGGATACACAGCATTGCCTCCAGCTGACGCTCGAGCTCCGAAAACCGGATCTCAAGTGGGCCAAACCGTTGGCACTTACTGCACATGTGGTCATCCTGATGGCAAGAAGTGTCTAGGAATTCCCACAGGCTGCAGGCCGTGCAATGCATGGGACTGAGGTCCCCTGCCATATTTCAATTAAAAACACTTACCTCAAATTTAAACTCTCGGATTATTGCTCTCCAGAACGAACTTAACTATGAAATACCTCAAAAGAAATAAATTGAAAATTGAAAAAAAAGCACTCACCCAGTATTCAGCAATCAGCCTCTTCCCCTGCACTGGCTTCACGCTCTTTGCTGTGGCGTCATTTTCTTTACTATGATGTCGCTCTCAAATTCTGCCGCTGCTTCCGCTGCTCCCGCTAATTGACTGAGCCTGAAAATCACTGAAATTTATTTTCTCCCACATTCGCTGCTCCCTCAGAGGTCCGCCGCTCCCACTGCTGCCCAAAAAGAAGAACTCGGCACTTCTGTCACAAGCTGGTTGCAAACTCTTCAGCCTTGGCATTTGCACTCACGCGCTGCCCTCCGCCACCATTGAGGACGGGAATACAGTAACCAGACATTGCTCTAAAGTTTGTCTCACTGTTTCCCCAGTGTCGTGCACAGAAGTGCCTGATGCCCTCATTTTGATACTTGGTCTCCTTAGGCACCTTGGAATTCTGGAGAACATGCTGCGTAGTTTGCAGAAACGCGGCTGAGGTCTGCTGTTTTCAACCGAGGCAGCGTTGTAGGATCCTTTAATAATCTCTCACAAATCAACTGAAAGCACCGGAATGTGCAGCTTTGAGAGGGGCTTTCTGCACCGTGAGGGCTGGAAACGGGAGGGAGGGAGCGACACTGTAGAGTTTTGAGTGTGTGCAGAACTGTACAGAGAAACAACAAATGTAACAGGACTTTGTACATTGAATAACAAATGCGAATTGTTCCATTTTTCTACTATTTAATTGAACAAATTTTCAAAATGTTTTCGCATGTTTTTGAACCGTGTCCTCTCTGCATATTAAGCGAACGTGATAAACACCGAAACGCTGTGCTAAATAAGCACCTTTGCGCCGAATCTATAATTCTATAAAAAAATAATTAAAGTTTGACTATCACCCAGCAAACATGTAAACATTTCCTTCAGTGTGCAAAAAAAAAGTTGGGTGTTTATTAAAACAATTATTACGTGTCTCACAGACTTGAAATATTTTTGTCAGAACTGAATTCCCTGCCTGGGAATCAAAGCTAGGTCAGCGGTGAGAGCGCCGAATCCGAGCCACTAGACCACCAGGGAAAACTTGAGCAAAATGCAATGTCTCTCAGTCCTTTGCCTCGCTTCATACCAGCTGTTCTAAGACGCAATTCAATTTCGGTCACCTTAGCTAAGGAAGAGGTGCCTTAGAGGTAGTGCAAAGAAGGTTCAACTAGCTTGATTTCTGTGATGGTAGAGTTGACCAATGAGGAGAGATTGAGTAGATTGGGCCGATATTCTCTGGAGTTTCGTAGAACGAGAGGTGATCTCATTGAAAAATACAAAATTCTAACTGGGTTTGACAGTGTAGATGCTGAGAGCCTGCAGGCTCACCTGGCTGGAGTCTAGAACTAGGAGGCATAGTCGTGGGATAAGGGGTCGGCCAATTCAGACTGAGATGAGGAGAAATTTCTTCACTCAGAGCATTGTGAATCTTTGGAATTTTCTACCCCAGTGGGTTTTGGATGCTCAGTCATTGAATTTATTCAGGGATTTAGGTTTCCTTGTACACAGAATACAGAAAGTTAACATGCAGGTACTACAAACAATTCGGAAGGCGAATGACATGTTGGCTTTTATTGCAAAGTGGGTTGGAGTAAAAGAGTAAAGAAGTCTTGCTGCAATTGTACGGGGCTTTTGGTTTCTAAGGAAATCAACGGACGCGAGGATCAGGTGAGAAAATGGAGTATAGGTCGAAGATCAGCCCTGATCTCATTGAATGGTGGAATAGACTCACAGGGCCGAATGGCCTACTCCTGCTCCTGATTCTTATGTACCTTAGGGAGTTAGGGTTAATTGGAGTAGGTGTTTCAGACGTCATTGATTCCCCAGTTTAAAGTCACCATATTGTGGTTTCCAACAAAGCTTGGAGTAATATGCAAGGACAGCGACAGACCCTAAAAAGGGCAATATATCCCAGTCACTGAGCCTTTGAGCAGCATTGAACATGCACATGGAATGAAACTTTCTAAATGTGAAAGCGCTGAGTTTCAAACTGTGAGGTTATCCACTTTGGTGGCAAAAACAGGAAGACAGATTATTATCTGAATGACAATAGTTTGGGAAAAGGGGAAGTGCAACGAGACCTGGGTGTCCTTGTCCACCAATTGTGAAGGTAAGCATGCAGGTTCAGCAGGCGGTTAAGCAGGCAAATGGTATTTTGGCCTTCATAGCGAGAAGATTCGAGCACAGGAGCAATGATGTCTTGCTGCATGTTGTACAGGGCCTTGGTGAGACCACACTTTGAGTATTGTGTGCAGTTTTGATTACCTTATCTGAGGAAGGATGTTCTTGTTATAGATAGAGTGCAGCGAAGATTCACCAGACTGATACCTGGGATGGCAGGAATGACGTATGAGGAAAGATTGGGTCGATTGGGCTTATATTCGCAAGAGTTTAGAAGAATGAGAGGGGATATCATTGAAACTTATAAATTTGTAACATGACTAGACAGACCAGATGAAGGAAGGATGTTCCCGATGGCGGGGGAGTCCAAGGATAAAGGGTAAGCCATTTAGGACTGAGAGGAGGAGGAATTTCTTCACACAGAGAGTGGTGAACCTGTGGAATTCTCTGCCACAGAAGGCAGATGAGGGCAATTCATTAAATATATTCAAAAATTTGTTAGATATATTTCTTAAGGCTACAGGGATCAAGGGATATGGGGTGAAAGCAGGGACAGGGTACTGAATTTGGATGGTCAGCCATGATCTCATTGAATGGTGGTACAGACTCGAGGGGCCGAATGGCCTACTCCTGCTCCTAGCTTTTATGTTGCTAAAACTAACATCAAGCAGTCAGGATGACCGTGCGGTCTGAGGTTTTCTGGTTATGGTTGCGATCTGCTCTGTAGGCGTGTGTTCGAATCTTAAACCTGGTATTCCTTATATGTAATTACTAAGTGCAACTCATTCCTTTTGATGCCACTGTGAAGCGCTTTGGGACATCCCTCAAAAGTAGGATTCAGCGGTTCACCTGCTCGCTGAACATTCCCTTCTGACCTGGTACTGAAAGTGGTAATGTTTTCGCACTGTAGGAGATATAAGGTTCGCGGAAACATTTTGTTGGAACTTGCTCCTCGTGCAGGTCCAGGGGCGAATTTGCTCTCCTGTAGAATGATATAAGAACATAAGAACAAAAGAAGTAGGAGCAGGAGTCGGCCTTATGGTACCCAGACCTTGCTCCACCATTCAATAAATTCATGGCTAATCTTCGACCACTTTTCTGCCTATCCCCATATCCCTTGATTCCACTGCAGTCCAAAAATCTATCGACCTCAGCCTTGAATAAATTTAATGACTGCGCATCAACAGCACATTGCGGTAGAGATTTCCAAGGAAAGGGGCTGCAAACCTTTAAATCTAACAATTACTGACGTCACAAGCACCGAACATTTTTAAGCAAACTGCTAAAATAAAGTGAGAAGGGAAAAAATTCATGACATTCAAAGCATGGAAATTACTATGTGAAATGGGACTTCAATAACATTAATGTCAATATTTTTCTGCCTGACAGGGTGGCGGAAGCAAATTTAATATTAACTTTCCAAAGGGAGTGGGAATAATTGGATAGCTTTTTCAAAGATCAGGCACAGTCAACATGGGCCGAATGGCCTCCTTCTGTGCTGTCTGATTCTTTGATTCTATAAAAGGTTATTCAAGTTTTTCTGTCAGCCAGTAAACTTTTTAGTAATTCCTGCAGTGTGCAACAAACTGTTGTGGGTTGATTAATGATAATTGAAACAATGGTAAAGAGTCTCACTGACGTGAGTTATCCCTTAAAATTTTGGTTAACAAAAATCAATCAATTGCACATTAAAATGAACAATTGATTGAGCATCTTTGAAAGCTATCCAATTAGTCCCACTCCGCTGCTCTTCCCCCATAGCCCTGCTGACACTCCTGCCAGTGGAAACTGTTCCCCCATAATTTTGATCACCTCTATTAAATCTCCCCTGAACTGCGATTAATGGAGTTCAAAGTGGGCAAGTGTCTGATCATCCACCTTGGGTCTAACCAAGTTCTGCCACTGAATGGTCTGAAAACACTATGTCAGAGAATATTTCGTTTCTGTGAAATAGCCGGTCCTGTTAAATTGAACAAATGTTTCCCCAGAATCCTGCTCTCACAAGCAATGAACATTTTAAACCATTCTCCTGAAATACGATGTATAAAATGAGATATGGGTTAATAGTTCAGCAGATGCAAAGAGCAAAATAAATGACTGAAGTTGCGACAGTCCCTCAGTTACCACATTTTAATGTATTTCATTCTGCAAAAGAAAGTTATTGGTTCAATAATGGTTGTTAAAACAATACTTTTCACGTTAGATGCATGTTATTAATTTAAAAAAATTACTTCGCATTAATTAATTTAAAGCGGTGATATCAAAATTATTTCCCTAACTGGGAATCGAACCAGGGTGCTGCTAGGAATCGGTACCGAATCGTTTAAAGTTGTCCTCTAAAAATCTTAAACTGCTAAATTAAAATCAGGGTTACAATTTGTTTCGGTTTAAAAGAAGGGGGTTGAAAATGACAATAAAACCGCCAAACAGCACCCGCGGTGAGTTAGGACTCGAACATTATAAGTAAGTTAATGCTGTGAAGTAACTGCTGAGCTAAAGCTGACGTCGAGCAAAGCTTGAGAAACCGCTCAATATAAAGGGTGAGCTCATAAATATCAGGGTCAGTGCAGTCTGGTCAATGTCAAGCCCCTCCTTTCTCATTCAACAGAGGAAGAAAAGACATGAACGGGAGTCAGACGCCACAAACTTTAATTAATGGCACAAATACGAGTAACACTTACTTCCCAATCTTTTCACTGTAAAATCATTTCACTCTATTTCAAAGCTGATTGCGTTGAATCTGAAATTCAGCACAATGGGATTTTATGTTCACTACTGATTCTATTTTCTGGACGAGTAGAAATAACCGGTCCTGTTAAATATGACCAAAGTTGTCCAGATTCCTGGTGCCATCAGCAATGCACATTTTTAAACCAGACTCCTAAAGCACAGTGTGTAAAATGAGATATGGGCAACAGTACAAATTATTGAACTATCGACTCTCCCTGAATTTGCATTTTTTTCATTGTGCAAAAGAAGATTATTGGTTAATTAATTATGCTTTCCCGTGAAAGCAACATAAAAGTTTAACAAAATGCTTTCGCCCAACGTGGGGCTCGAACCCACGAACCTGAAATTTTGAGTTTTACACTCTATGAACTGAGCTCGCCGGGTCCAATCATTTATGAACATCTTTGTCGCTGATTTGCAGCCAGGCGCCAGGTGGCTTCGCTCCAGGAATTTAACTTGTTCTGCAAACCATGAACCAGGTTCTCCTGAATTCCAAGGTGTTTAAGAAAATCAAGCATCAAAAGCCCTTTCATTAACCACAGGGCTTCAGGCAATGTTCTGATCGCAAAGTGCTTTTAGACACAAAACTACGGCATCTTTCCAGCAATCTGAGAAGCAGAGTTCTCATCTTCAGTTTCTTCGGGTAATCCACTCCCCAGGTTATTACCTTCTTTATTCAGTGCTATGGGTAGAACCAAGTGCCGAGAGAGGACAGGTGGGCTGGCAATATCAGTAATCTTTAGAAACCCCAGTATATCCAGCTCTGTGTTGATAGTTTTTGGGACAGGCTCCAGTTCCTCATCAATAATGATAGGTTCTGGTCTCGGAAACATCTGCTTGTCAATATCTCTTGCCTATTTCCCGGTGTTTCCCGATTCTGTCTGTCTCTCTGTCTCTCTTTATTCTGTGTGTGGCCACCTGCAGGTTGATTTTGAACGAATAACTGTATTTGTGAATATTAAAATTAAATACATGAGGGCATCAGGCACTTCGCTCCCTGACACTGGGGAAACAGTGAGACAGACTTTAGAGCAAGGATCTGGTTGTTGTGAAACAGCAAAGAAAATATTAACTCCGGGATTATCCAAAAGGACAGTGACCTCGACATGATTTAAACACGCAGCCTTCTGATCTGGAGTCAGACGCGCTACCGTTATGCCACGAGATCTACAATGCAAGCAGTGATGTTTGTATATATAGACGTTCCTCAAACACTGTTTCATTTCTCCTGCCTTGGAGTAATAAAAGGGCTTTAAAATCCCCGCCCACTCGAGTCCCCCGGGTGTCAGAAAGCATCAGAAGCAGCGCTCACCTGTCACTCGCCGTCTCACGCACGCTTTCACCACCTGCTGCCGACGGACTGCAGCAAATCCAATTACACACACCGAGCCTCCACAATCAGCACATCGCGGGGAAATAAACTGGGAAACTGCTCAAAATACACAACTGGTCGAGCAGCTCCTGAAAAACAATTAAACTTGCGGCGGGAAACAATATTCAGAACTGCAAACAAGGCTGTGTAAGAATATAAACTGTGTGTGTGAGCCGAGGCCCTAACTCTGGAATTCCCTCCCTAAACATCTCCGCCTCTCTTTCCTCCTTTAAGAAGCTCCTTAAAATCTGCCACTTTGACCAAGCTTTAAACCTGTCCTAATATCTCCTTATGTGGCTCGGTGTACAATTCTGTCTGATAATCGGTCCTGTGAAGCGCCTTTGGACGTTTTACTACTTTAAAGGTGCTACATAAATGCAAATTGTTGTTGTTATGTCTATGAGTGTGGTGTTTGTATAAAAATGGGTGTTTATAGACTGAGTACGATGCTGTGCACGTGTGTCAGTTGTAAATAGTGGTGAACGGTTATTTTTCAGACTGGAGGGAAGTATAAAGTGCTGTTCCCCAGGGATCGGTATTAGGACCAATGCTCTTTCTCATATACATTAATTACCTGGACTTGGGTATACTGGGCATAATATCAAAGTCTGCAGATGACAGGAAACTCAGAACTATAGTAAATAATGAGACGGAAGTTAACAGGCTTCATGAGGACATCTACAGAGTTGTGAAATGGGCAGAGACACAACAGATGTGTGAAGTGATCCATTTTGGTGGGATGATTGAACTGAGGCAATATAAACTAAATGTTACAATTTTAAATCGGGTGCTGGAACAGAGAGACCTGGGGTGCAATTATCTATCTCTGAAGGTGGCGGGACAAGTTAAGAAGGCTGTTAAAAAGCACACGAGATCCTTGGCTTCATTAATAGAGCCAGAGAGTACAAAAGCAAGGAAGTAATACTGAGCCTTTATACATCATTGGTTAGGCCTCAGCTGGAGGATTCTGGGCACAACATTTCAGGAAGGATGTGAAGGCAGAAAAGATTTACAAGCTTGTTTCGGGGGATGAGGGACTTCAGTTAGGTGTATAGATTGAGACGTTTTCGTTGTTCTCCTCAGAGTAGAGAAGATTGCGATGAGATTTGATAGAGGTGTTCAAAATCAGGAGGGGTCTAGCATGGGCAAGGAAACCTCCTGCTGATTACCACCTACAGCCCTCCCTCAGCTGAAGAATCAGTACACCTCCATGTTGAACATAGATACAGAGATGATAGGAGCAGGAGTCGGCCACTCGGCCCCTCGAGCCCACTCCGCCATTTAATGAGATCATGGTGTGGAGATGCCGGAGTTGGACTGGGGTGGACAAATGTAAGAAGTCATACAACACCAGGTTATAGACCAACAGCTTTATTTGAAATCACAAGCTTTCGGAGCGCTGCTCCTCGGCAGAGAGATAATCACAGCAATCAAAGGTGTGAATGGTGTAAGCTGTGTCTTTATGCATTTCTCCACTTCACCTGACGAAGGAGCAGTGCTCAGAAAGCTTGTGATTTCAAATAAAGCTGTTGGACAATAACCTGGTGTTGTGTGACTTCTTACATAATGAGATCATGGCTGATCATCCAAATTCAGTACCCTGTCCCTGCTTTATCCCCATATCACTTGATCCCTTTAGCCTCAAGAAATATATACAACTCCTTCTTGAATATATTTAATGAATTGGCCTCAACTTCCCTGTGTGGCAGAGAATTCCACTGTTCCAGCAATCTCTGGGTGAAGAAATTCCTCCTCATCTCAGTCGTAAATGGCTTAGCCCTTATCCATAGACTGTGACCCCTGGTACTGGACTCCCCCGCCATCGGGAACATCCTACCTGCATCTAGTCTGTCTAGTCCTGTTAGAATTTTATAAGTTTCAATGAGATCTCCTCTCATTCTTCTAAGCACTAGCGAATATATGCGTAATCGATCCAATCTCTCGTCATAAGTCATTCCTGCCATCCCAGGTATCAGTCTGGTGAATGTTCGCTGCATTCTCTACATGGCAAGAACATCCTTCCTCAGATAAGGCGACCAAAACGGCACACAATAGTCAAGGTGTGGTCTCACCAAGGCCCTGAACAACTGCAGCAAGACATCCTTGCTCCTGTACTCAAATCCTCTCGCTATGAAGGCCAACATACCATTTGCCTTCTTAATCGCCTGCTGCACCTGCATGCTTACCTTCAGCGACTGGTGCACAAGGACACCCATGTCTCCTTGCACTTCCCCTTCTCCCAATCTATTGCCGTTCTGATAATAATCTGTCTTCCTGTTTTTGCCACCGAAGTGGATAACCTCCCATTTATCCACAATATACTGCAATTGTCATGCATCTGCGCAATCACCTAACCTGTCTAAATCATACTGGAGTTTCTCTGCATCCTCCACACAGCAGAGATACTCACCCAGCTTTGTGTCGTCTGCAAACTTGGAGATATTACATCTAGTTCCCTTGTCTAGATCATTTATATATATTGTGAATAGCTGGGGTCCTAGCACCGATCCTGCGGTACCCCACTAGTCACTGCCTGCCACTCAGAAAAAGACCCGTTAATTCCAACGCTTTGCTTCCTGTCTGCCAACCAGTTATCTATCCAAGTCAGTACATTACCCCCAATCCCAGGTGCTTTAAATTTACACGCTAATCTCTTATGCAGGACCCTGCCAAAAGCCTTTTGAAAGTCCAAATACACAACATCCTCTGGTTCTCCCTTATCTATTCTACCAGTTACATCCTCAAAAAATTCCACTGGATTAGTCAAGCATGATTTACCTTTTGTAAATCGATGTTGACTTTGTCACTGTTTTCCAAGTGCTCTGCTATTACATCTTTTATAATTGACTCTATTATTTTCCCCACTACCGATGTCAGGCGTACCGTTCCATAATTGCTTGTTTTCTCTCTACCACCCTTTTTAAATAGTGGGGTTACATTAGCTATCCTCCAATCCATGGGAACTGTTCCAGAGTCCATAGAAGTTTGGAAGATGGCCAGCAATGCATCTATTATTTCTAGGGCCACTTCCTTAAGTATACTAGGATGGAGATTATCAGGCCCTGGGGATTTATTGGCCTTCAATCCCATCAATATTGCTAACACCATTTCCCTACAAATACTGATTTCAGTCAATTCCTCCCTCTCATTAGATCCTATGTTGCCCGACACCTCTGGGAGGGTATTTGTGTTCTCCTTTGTGAAGACAGAACAAAAGTATGTATTTAATTGTTCTGCCGTTTCCTTGTTCCCCATTATACATTCCCCTGATTCTGACTGCAAGGGACCAATGCTTGACTTCACCAATCTTTTTCTATTCACATATCTATAGAAGCTTTCACAGTCAGTTTTTATGTTCCCTGCAAGCTTACTCTCATAATCTATATTCCCCCTATTAATTAATCCGTTTCTCCTCGTTTGCTCAATCCTAAACTGCTCCTAATCCTCAGGTTTGAGGCTTTTTCTGGCCAAATATATCAACACCACTTGGAGGAAGAACTGAGAGTACAAGGGCACAGAATGTACTCTGGGTGGAGGACTTCAATGTCCATCACCAAGAGTGGCTCAGCAGCACCACTACTGACCGAGCTGGCCGAGTCCTGAAGGACATAACTGCCAGTCTGGGGCTGTGACAGATGGTGAGGGAAAAACCTCCTTGACCTCTTCCTCTCCAATCTACCTGTCGCAGATGCAGTGACCACCGCAAAAACACTGTGGATACGAAGTCCCGTCTTCACACTGAGAACACCCACCTTTGTGTTGTGTGGCACTACCACTGTGCCAAATGGTATAGGTTCAGAACAGACTAGCAGGTCAAAACTGAGCATCCAGGAGTCGCAGTGGGCCATCAGAAGCAACAGAATTGTATTCCACCACCATCTGTAATCACATGGCTAGGCATATCACTCACTCTAAAATTACCACCAAGCCAGGGGACCAAACCTGATTCAACAACGAGTGTAGAAGAGCATGCCAGGAGCAGCACCAGGCTTACATAAGAATGAAGTGCCAACCTGGGGAATCTGCAAAACAGGACTTAATACCAGACGCAGCATGCAATAGACTGGGCTAAGCAATCCCACAATCAACAGATCAGATCAAAAATCTGCAATCCTGCCACACCCAGTCGTGAATGTTGGTGGACCATTAAACAACTAACGGGAGGAGGAGGCTCCAAGAATATTCCCATCCTCAATGATGGTGAAGCCCAGCACGTGAGTGCAAAAGACAAGGCTGAAGTGTTTGCAAACAACTTCAGCCAGAAGTGCCGAGTGGTTGATCCATATCGGCCTATTCCCGAGATCCGCACCATCACAGACGCCAGTCTTCAGCCAATTCGATTTACGCCACGTGATGTCAAGAAACGGCTGAGCGCACTGGATACAGCAAAGCATATGGGCCCGGACAACATCCCGGCTATAGTGCTGAAGACC
The DNA here is from genome assembly GCF_052327205.1 of Somniosus microcephalus. NCBI lineage: Eukaryota > Metazoa > Chordata > Chondrichthyes > Squaliformes > Somniosidae > Somniosus > Somniosus microcephalus. The sequence continues at coordinate 436,774 of NW_028225269.1, read as the reverse complement.
TGTGCTCCAGAACTAGCCACGCATCTGGCGAAGCTGTTCCAGTACAGCTACAACACTGGCATCTATCCCACAATGTGGAAAACTGCCCACAAAATGTAGGCCAAATCCAACCCGGCCTTTTACCGCACCTTCAGTCTATTCTCAATCATCAGGAACATGAAGGAAGGTGTCATCGACAGTGCTATCAACCGGCACTTACACACCAATAATATTCTCACTGATGCCCAGTTTGGGTTCCGCCAGGAACACTCGGCTCCAGATTTCATTACAGCCTGATTCCAAACATGAACAAAGGAGCTGGATCCAGAGGTGAGGTGAGACTGACTGCCCTTGACATCAAGGCAGCATTTGACCGAGTCTGACATCAAGGAGCCCTATAAAACTGAAGTCAATGGGAATTAGGGGGAAAACGCTCTACTGGCTGAAGTTATACCTAGCACAAAAGAAGATGGTTGTGGTGGTTGAAGGTCAATCATCACAGCCCCGGAACATTCCTGTAGGAGTTCCTCAGGGCCGTTTCCTAGGCCCAGCCATCTTCAGCTGCTTCAGCAATGACCTTCCCTCCAACATAAGGTCAGAAATGGGGATGTTCCCTGATGACTGCACAGTGTTCAGCGCCATTCACAACCCCTCAGATAATGAAGCCGTCCATGCCGCATGCAACACGACCTGGACGACGTTCAGGCTTGGGCTGATAAGTGGCAGGTAACAATCCCGCAACAGAAGTGCCAAGCAATGACTATCTCCAAGAAACGAGCGTCTAAACTCCTCCCCTTGACATTTAATGGCATTACCATCGCCGAATCCTCCACTATCAACATCTTGGTGTCCCCATTAACCAGAAACTTAACTGGACGAGCCACATAAATACTATGGCAACAAGAGCAGGTCAGACGCTGGGTATTCTGTGGCGAGTTTATCACCTCCTGACTGCTCAAAGCCTTTCCACCATGTACAAGGCACAAGTAAGGAATGTGATGGAATAATCTCCAATTGCTTGGATGAGTGCAGCTCCAACAGCACTCAAGATGCTCGACACCACACAGGACAAAGCAGCCCGCTTGATTGGCACCCCATCCACCACCTTAAACATTCACTCCCACCAACACTGGTGCACCGTGGCTGCAGTGTGTACCATCTACAAGATATACTGCAGCAACTCGCAAAAGCTTCTTTGGCAGCACCTCCCAAACCCGCGATCTCTTCCACCTAGCATGACAAGGGCAGCAGGCACATGAGAACACCACCACTTCCAAGTTCCCCTCCAAGTCACAAACCTTCCTAACGTAGAAGAATATCATCGATCTTTCATCGTCACTGGGTCAAAAACCTGGAACTCCCTACCGAACAGCACAGTGGGAGCACCATCACCATACGGACTGCAGCGGTTCAAGAATGCGGCTCATCACCACCTTCTCAAGGGCAACTAGTGATGGGCAATAAATGCTGGCCTTGCCAGCGACGACCAGATCCCATAAACGCTTAATAAAGAAAGAAAGGCAGTGTGATAGGCCCAACCATCTTCAGCTGCTTCATCAATGACCATCCATCCAAAATAAGGACAGAAATGGGGATGTTCCCTGAAGACTGCACAGAAAGGAATGTAATGGATGTTGTCCACAGGGATTTTAGGAAGGCGTTTGACAAAGTACCACATAGAAGGCTGGTTAACAAAATTGATGCTCATGGAATAGGTAGCCAGTGGCAGCTTGGATAAGGAACTGGCTTAAGGACAGAAAACAGCAAGTTGTGGTAAATAGCTGTTTTTTCACACTGGAGGAGGTTCCCCAAGGGTCAATGCTGGGGCCATTACTTTTGGATATTTATAAATGACCTGGATATTGGAATAAAGAGTAGAATTTCTAAATTTGCCGACGGCACCAAACATGGGTGTGTAGCAAACAGTGAGGATGATACCAATCGACTGCAGCAGGAAATAGAAAGCCTAGCAGAATGGGCAGACAAGTGGCAGATGGAATTTAATACAGAGAAGTGTGAGGTGATGTATTTTGGCAGAAGGAACAGTGAGAGGCAATATACACTTAATGGCACAGTTTTAAGTGTGTGCAGGGACAGAGGAGCCTGGGAGTTAATGTGCATAGGTCCTTGAAGGTGGCAGGACATATGGAGAGAGTGGTTAAAAAAACATATGGGATCTTGGGCTTCATAAATAGATGTAATGAGTACAAAGGTAGCGAAGTTATGTGGAATCTTAATAAAGCTCTGGTTAGGCTACAACTGGAGTACTGCATCCAGATCTGGTCAACACACTTTAGGAAGGATGTGAAGGCCCTTGAGAGGGAGCAGAGGAGATTTACCAGAATATTCACGGTGATGGGGGATCTTAGCTACAAGGACAGGTTGGAGAAGCTGCATTTGTTTTCATTATAACAACAAAAACGTGTATTTACATAGCACCTTTCACGTAGTAAATCGTCCCAAGGCGCTGCAATGGAGTATTTACAGACAAAGGCGGTTATGGTGTGATTTTATAGAGGTGGACAAGATTATGATGAGCTTGGATAGGTTAGATGGGGAAAGGCTGTTCCCACTAGTTCATGTTAATGGACTCGGGGACACAGATTTACGGTATTGGGCAAGAGATACAGGGGGGACGTTAGGTAAACTTTTTTCATGCAGTGAGTGGTGAGGACCTGGTAATCGCTAAGATAGTGGCAGAGTAACTAGTGCGGATGGGAGCAGGAAATTGCAAAGGGACATAGATTGAGTAGGTAAAATCAGAAGCATCTGATTCAAAAGATTCGGGAGACGGAATTTAGGGACGCGAATGAGTTTGAAAGGAACATTTTTGACTGGTGCAGTTTTGTTCAGAGAAATGTTAGAGATGGGAAATTTATCCAGAATCTGGGATTCAGCATTTCACCTTCTCGCTGAACAGATCTTCCTGGAGGAGTCGTATATCAGTTGTTTCCATAGGGTAGTGATTATCACGTTTGCCTAACACGCGAGAAATCCCCACTTCGAACCCGAGCGGAAGCATTATGCCCGAGAGTATTATTTATGTGAAATTAATTAATACACAGTGTGTAAAATCAGATAGGTGATAAAATTTCATCAATGAATAAAGTTTCACAAATTATTAAAGTTTAGTTATTGAAGTTTCGACTGTCCCTCAGTGTGAGCATTTCTTTCATTCTGCAAAAACAACGCTATCGGTTAATGAATGGTGCTTAAAACAATTAAACCACTAAATTACCAGAAAACACTTTAAAGTGTTTATCACAATTGCTGACATTTCTTCTCTTTTTCTTGTGTTTTTTCAGCTATTGGTCCATTTCAGCTACTGACTGCGGATATTCCTCTGATTAAACGTGAACAAAATGCAATATCTCGCAGCCCCGGTCTCGTTTAATGCAAACAGATCTAAGCCACATTTCAGACACGGGAACAAACCCATTAATTATTCGCTCTTCCCCAGCTCCAGAGCTCAGATTGTTATTGTCCATCCCAGTGACCCGGGCCAAACCTCCCCATACACCGAGCACAGGCTCAGGAAAACCCCGGGGGAGATGATAACCCGGTCACTGAGCCTTCGAGCAGCATTGAACAAGCACCCAGACTGAAACAGTATAAATGCGGAAGTAAGAACTTGCAAGCGAGTTTTCTAGCATTGAGGAGTAGTCTAAGACATCTGCGTTTAGGTCGTAGTCTCTTCTGGTAGGCGTGTGTTTAAATCCCACTGCTGACATTGTGCATATTTAATTACTAAGTGCAACTCGTTTCTTTTGACGCCACTGTGAAGCGCTTTGGGACATCCCTCAAAAGTGGGATTCAGCGGTTCACCTGCTCGCTGAACATTTCCATCTGACCTGGTACTGAAAGTGGAGACATTTCCGCAGTGTAGGAGCTATCATGTACGCGGAAACATTTTGTTGGAACTTGCTCCTTATGCAGGTCCAGGGGCGAGTTTGCTCTCCTGTGAAAGGGCATAAGAACATAAGAGCAGGAGTAGGCCATATGGCCCCCTGAGCCTGCTCTGCCATTCAATCAGATAATGACTGATCATCGACCTTAACTCCACTTTCCTGCCTATCACCATATCCCTTGATTCCACTACAGTCCAAAAATCTATCGATCTCTGCCCTGAATATACTCAACGACTGAGCATCAACCGCACTTTGGGGCAGAGATTTCCGAGGAAAGAGGCTGCAATCCATTAAATCTAACAATGGCTGACGTCACAAGCACCGAATATTGTTAAACAAACTGCTAAAATAGAGTGTGTAAAATCAGAAGTGCTAAAAGTTCATGACATGCAAAGCATGGAAATCACTGTGTAAAATTGGACTTGGATAAGATTAATATCAATATTTCTCTGCCTGGCATGGTGGTGGAAGCAGATTCAATTTTAACTTTCAAAAGGGAAATAAATTGAAAAAAAAACACTTGCAAGGCTTTGGGAAAAGGGCAGGGGAGTGGGAATAATTGGATCGCCTTTTCAAAGAGCCGGCACAGGCACTATGGGCCGAATGGCCTCCTTCTGTGCTGTCTGATTCTATGATTCTATATTAAGTTATTACAGTATGTCTGTCACCCAGTAAACTTGTTATCAATTCCTGTAGTGAGCAACACAATGATTTGGGTTGATTAATGATGATTGAAACAGTTATAAAGAATCTCACTGACTTGAATCATCCCTTATTACCTTTGGTTAACAAAAAGCTACCAATCGCAGATTAAAATGAACAATAGATGTAACATCTTTGAAAGAGCTATCCAAATAGTCCCACTCCGCTGCTCTTCCCCCATAGCCCCGCTGACCCTCCTGCCAGTGGAAACTGTTTCCCCCATAATTTTGAACAACTCTATTAAATCTCCCCTGAACTGTGATTAATGCAGTTCAATGTGGGCACGTGTCAGATCATTCACTTTGGGTCTAAGAAAGATCGGTCAGTGTTTGGTCTGAAAAAACTATGTCAGAGAATATTTTTTCTGTGAAAAAAACGGTCCTGTTTAATTCAACAAAAGTTTCCCCAGATCCCTGCTCTCACAAGCAATGAACATTTTAAACTATTCTCCTAAATTACAATGTGTAAAATGAGTTATGGGTTAACAGTTCAGCACATGCAAAGAGCAAAATAAATGACTGAAGTTTGGACTGACACTCAGTCACCATATTATAATATTATTCATTCTGCAAAAGAAGGCTGTCAGTTAATTAATGGTGATTAAAACATTTCTTATTTTTTCACATTAGTTGCATGTTATTTATTTACTCAAATTTCTTCGTTTTAATTAATTAAAAACGGTGATGTCAAAGTTACTTCCCTAACCGGGGATCGAACTGGTCACACATACGGATCAGAATAGCTTATTGAATCATGTAAAGGTGCCCTCGAAAATATCACTCTGCTAAATTAAAATCACGGCTGCAATTTGTTTCGGTGTAAAATAAGGGGGTTGAAAATGACAAAAAAAACGCCAGTCAGCGCCCGCGGGGAAACAGGGCTTAAACTTAGAATTAAGTTGCTGCGAAGTAACCGCTGAGCTAAAGCTGACACCGATCAAAGACTGAAAAACCGCTCAATATAAAGGATGCGCTCACAGATATCAGGCGCAGTGCAGTCAAATGTCAAATCCCTTGTTTCTTATTCAACAGAGGAAGAAGAGACATGAACGGGAATCAGAAGCCACAAACTTTAATTAAAGGCAAAAATACTTACTGACAAATCTTTTCACTGTAAAATTCTTTCACTTTATTTCAACGCTGACTACGTTTAATCTGAATGTCAGCACCATGGGATTTTAAGTTCAAAACTGTTTCTATTTTGTGCGCATGGTAGAAATAACCGGTCCTGTTCAATTTGATCAAAGTTCCCCAGATTCCTGGTGTCATCAGCAATGACCATTTTAAACCAGTCTCCTAAAGTACAGTGTGTAAAATGAGATATGGGAAATAGTACAAATTATTGAACTGTCGACTCTCCCTCAGTTAGTATTTCTTTCATTGTGACAAAGAAAATTGTTGGTTAATTCAAGAGGCTTTACCGTTAAAGCAACAAACAAAAAGTTTAACAAAAACCTTCAACCAACGTGGGCATGAACCCAGGAGCCTGCTCCCGACTGAGCTCGCATGGCCTGATCACTTTGACTATCTATTATCACTGATCGACAGTGGCACAGTAATTAGTGTGGATGGGAACAGGGAATTGCAAAGGAACATTGATTGAGTGGAAAAACTGGAGGCATCTAATTCAGAAGATTTGGGGGAGACGCGGAAATTCGAGAGTTTAATGACTTTGAAAGGAACATTTTTGACTTGTGCAGTTTCGGTCAGAGAAATGTTACTGAAAGGAAATGAATCCAGAATCTGGGATCCAGCATTTCACCTTCTCGCTGAACAGTCCTTTCTGTATATTTAGCTAAACAGAGGTTTCCATATTGTCGTGGTTATCACGTTCGCCTCACAAGTGCAAAGTCCCCGATTCAATCCCGGGCGCAAGCATTATGTTCGATAAATGGTCCCCGGTTCAAAACTGGAAAGAAACCTTTCCCATTAAAATTGAATAAATATGAAAATGGAAGAATACATATTGTAATTAAATATCAATAAAATAAAATATCTCATAGAGCCCGTATATTATCTGAGCCCACACCATACTTCACAGTCTCAAACTCAGCACAAATACCGACAGTGTCCCTCACTCACTCCAGTTTCCTGCCCTGATGGTGCCGAAAGCCCCTCTCAAAGCTGCACATTCGACTGGTTTCATTGGATCCGCGGGAGATCTTTAAAGAATCCTGCAGCGTCGCCTCTGCTAATAATGATAGATCATCACCATATTTCACACACCGCCGCAACTCCGACCATTTCAGTCTAAGTCCCCTTTTTAACAGTCTTAATTACCGCCAAATAACCTCTCTGGCACTGAAAATATATTTTATAAGTTTGGAATCTCATTCCTTCAGATATAAATTCTAGTGGAATATTTTAAAATGTTTTTTACATTTTTCTATTTATTTTTCACTCTCTCTTAATCCAACCTTTATTTCCCTCTCTTTATTTCATAAGAACATGAGAACATAAGAAATAGGAGCAGGAGTAGGCCAATCGGCCCCTCGAGCCTGCTCCGCCATTTAATAAGATCATGGCTGATCTGATCCTAACCGCCAATCTACTATCACAGAACCATCTCCTGAATCTAACAGAATTAGACACACGAAATAGGAGCAGGATCAGGCAACACGGCCCCTGGGCCCGCTCTGCTACCCCCAGGGCCATGTCCGATCCGAACCTAGACTCATGTCCAAATTCCTGCCCGCTCCCCGTAACCCTTAATCCCCTTTACTTCTAGGAAACTGTCTATTTCTGTTTTAAATTTATGTAATGATGTAGCTTATACAGCTTTTTGGGGCAGCATATTCCATGGACCTGTAAGGATTTCGGGGGTTTCTTTTAAACAGGTTTAAAGTAATTTTCCTGGTCTTGCAGCCTTTGCCTGCACATCAGACCAATTCCAATAAAACCAATTTAAAACAGCGGTTTCTAATCGCTACCCCTCCTTTAGTTCTGAATGGAGGAACTTATAATTAATGATATTAAAACGGAACACGTGGTTTGGATGAGAGAAAAAAATCAAGCTTTATTAACTAAAAGAAACTACAATCACAATATCAAACTATCCCACACGAACACAGTAAAATTGTAAAACTATATGTCAAGGGGGTGCACACGGCAAAAACGAGGGATACAATGGCTACAATGTATTTAAACAATCTTAGCAATTCCCTCAAATCACCATCCCCCCTTAACTCCTGCTAGGTTGCCTTGTGTGGAGTCAGAAACTCTGCCGACATGTGGTCCAGCGAAGAGAGAGAGAGAGAGAGAGAGCTCCCCTATCATCCCAGGAAGTCAAGAGAGTCAAGAGTGAAGAGTCAAGAGTCAAGAGAGCGAGCTGGCTGCTCAGCCCTTTTTCTATACCTGCTGAGCCCCTCACATCCTGCCTTGCAAGGGCTGTGTGCAAAATTAACCCCAAAGCTGTGATAGGCCAACTCAAAGTGGTTAGATTGAGTTAATGTGATTTTCAGAGCTCCCTTTGCTGAAACAAAAGGGAGATACATCTGCTCTATAGTCCAGTACTGGGTGATTGGAAACCCATTCAAGATACAAAGAGTCTCTTCTGCAGTTTGGGTGTATCCACTCGATATACAAACAAATGCTAATAGCATTCAATTGCTTTATAAACAAAGCATTGTCCTTTGTCTTCATTGAAACTTACTTCCAGACACAGAAAGCTGCATTCCAAACCTCTTTTGTCATTCGGCCATGTGGTGTGACAGCCATTTTATCCCTGGAGATTTATAAAGCACATTGCCCAGGGATACTTTAATCAAAAAACATGAATCTTCAGAACTGTAAATTATTGCGAATTCTTACAGTCCGCCCTTGGATACTTCCAGCTTGCTTGTAGTATCCTCTTGAAGAAATGAGCAATAATTTCTGACCCCCCACAAACAACCATCCCCTGTATTTACCTAATAGCTATCTGCCACTGATCCCCGTCCCATTTATTCCCCTTAAATTCAAGAAAAAAACCATGGTACGGTAGGCATCTTACAGATACTTCAGTTTTCACTAAGGGGTCTCATACCCCTACACACTTGTAAAATTATACATTGTAAACCAAACTTACAATCACCTTTTTTTTTACATCATAAGTTATTACAAAATGTTGCAATCTTAGTTACACAATGTACTCAAAAATTATCGCAAGCACGGAGAGGGTCCTACGCCTCTGCTCAACTTGGAGTTGTCACAAACTGGTCCCAAGCACGGAGAGGACCTCACGCCTCTGCTCAACTTGGGGCTGCAACACAAAATACAAAAAATCATTAAACAACATGCTTATGAACCCCGATCATCATGGGCCGATGATGGGTCGCGAAATTCGAGTGGGTATTGCTCCTACCACTCGGGCAGTAAAAGTACCTTCCATCCCCCTTTGATTGGTTTAAACTTTAAAACAGGCAGAATGGATTTAGCGACCAGCCTGCTCCGACAGCCCCGAGCCGTTCCCTTGTCCTTTTGTGGAGGCGGGGTACCCCTCACGTTTAAAATTACCTTCCACAGACCGAGACCAGGGAGTATGGGATCTCATGACTCCCAGTCCCTCCCCCTCCCGTCTTCCCTCGACTGGCTGCAGAAAATGATGGGTGCCTGTGTGGCGGCACTCCCTGGCCCCACACTGATCCTGTCACCCACTCATTCTTCCCAGCCACAACTTATCTTCTTGCCCGTGGGCCCCCGGGTGAGTTCCTCCCTCCCCCGACTGCACACACGCGACTCTTGGGTCTCCCCCTCCTCTATAAAATCATTCCCGGGCCATCAACACCCACCCCCGGGCAACGCGTCCCTATGACCAGGCGCCCGCGCTTCCCCATCGTGACTCCTCAACAGCGAGGTCTCCCGCACGTGAACTTCGGTCAGGATAGTGCTGGGTTGGGGGCCGTGCCCCACCCAGCTGGGGCCATCTCCTCCCCGTAGGAGGAGTAGGCAAGTTCCTCCGGACTCTGTCCGGGTTTTCCCAAAGATCGCTGCGGGGTCTCCTGGATTCGTCCAGTGGCGAGGTGATCCCCAACATTCCGTATCTTCATTCGATGTCCAGCTCGGGCTGGGCGAACATGGCTGCTTCATTTTCCCATCTCCTGCAAAAACTTGAAAGGGACATGGAGCCAGGTCTCACTGACCTGCTGCCTTAGGTGGAGACATGGTCGGGTCCCTCGACCTCGGATCAAAATACAAACATTTGGCACACATGTAAACTTAAACTCTTTGCACTTTAACTTAAAACTAGTTATATCAACAAGACTTAAAATACACCTTAAAAGCACGCTAGATACACACACATAGCTATAATACAAATGCCGCCCGTCTCCGGACGGCCAGTCTAATCTCTGGCACTGTTGCAGATTGCTGCTGACTGCAGCAAAGCTGGACTGCCTCCTGTCTCTGGTCCCTCGCAGCTTATGGCTTTTGAGTGGGGGCCTCTGTTCTCTGGCTTTTCCCTGGCTCGGGAGACCACCCTACTCCACTGTAAAGTGGGTGACCATGCTTTCTTAGGCTGGGGCACCCGCTGAGACCTTCTGAGGGGAGTCTCTAAGGGGGAAACTTTGGCTGGCGGACCTTGAGCTTGGGTTACAGCCCCAGCTGGCTGGGAACCTGCTCCCCTATGTCCAAATAGCCCGCACTGTATAATGTACCTGGCAGCCTGCCAGTGCAAATCTCTCTCTGGGTTTGTCTGCTCTTTCCTGCCCACACAAGCCACAGTGCTTGCCTGTGAACTCAAACATGCTGTGGGCTGAGGATCCCTCTTCTCAGGCTCACACCTCACGGGCGGACCGTACCTCCATTGTTGGAGGGGGTACACTGGTCCTGGTCCCCACCTGCCTAGCAGGACCTGCTGGTGTCCTCCTACAACCCCATTGTCCACCCCTCCTCGCTGCCAGTGCTCCTCAAACCTCGGAGCTGTGGGCTGCTGTCTTCGGATCTCTAATTCCCAATCCAGCACCGTTCTGGGTGCTGCCTGTGGGATAGTTCTACTTGGGCTGCCAGTAAAGTCCAGCTGACCTGCCTTCAGGCTGATCATGCAAATCATCCCCTTAAAGGCATTTAAAGCCATGTTAAGGCTTTCTATCTCTGCCCTACAGGGGCCATGATCTGCTTCCTCAAACCTTAGGGCGCAGGCCAGCTTATAAGCTGCCTTTGGTTCCCTAAACCTTTCCTCCTGCTCTCTCTTCACTCCCTTCCTAACCCAACCACCTATACCCCGATAGGTCAGCCTACACGCTGCTTCTAACATCCGCAGGACTACACACATACTGAAAACAACGAGAGAAACAAGAGCTGATGCTTTCTCCAGATCCAGACCACTTATTAAATCAAAAACTGCCTCCACTCATACCTGGCTCGCCATTGTAAGGATTTGGGGGGTTTCTTTTAAACTGGTTTAAAGTAATTTTCCTGGCCTTGCAGCCTTTGCCTGCACATCAGACCAATTCCAATAAAACCAATTTAAAACAGTGGTTTCTAATCGCTACCCCTCCTTTAGTTCTGAGTGGAGGAACTTATAATTAATGATATTAAAACAGAACACGTGGTTTGGATGAGAGAAAAAAATCAAGCTTTATTAACTAAAAGAAACTACAATCACAATATCAAACTATCCCACACGAACACAGTAAAATTGTAAAACAATATGTCAAGGGGGTACACACGGCAAAAACGAGGGATACAATGGCTACAATGTATTTAAACAATCTTAGCAATTCCCTTAAATCACCATCCCCCCTTAACTCCTGCTAGATTGCCTTGTGTGGACTCAGAAACTCTGCCGACATGTGGTCCAGCGAAGAGAGAGAGAGAGAGAGAGAGCTCACATATCGTCCCAGGAAGTCAAGAGAGTCAAGAGTCAAGAGTCAAGAGTGCGAGCTGGCTGCTCAGCCCTTTTTTTATACCTGGTGAGCCCCTCACATCCTGCCTTGCAAGGGCTGTGTGCAAAATTAACCCCAAAGCTGTGATAGGCTAACTCAAAGTGGTTAGATTGAGTTAATGTGATTTTCAGAGCTCCCTTTGCTGAAACAAAAGGGAGATACATCTGCTCTATAGTCCAGTGCTGGGTGATTGGAAACCCATTCAAGATACAAAGAGTCTCTTCTGCAGTTTAGGTGTATCCACTCGATATACAAACAAATGCTAATAGCATTCAATTGCTTTATAAACAAAGCAATGTCCTTTGTCTTCATTGAACCTTACTTCCAGACACAGAAAGCTGCATTCCAAACCTCTTTTGTCATTCGGCCATGTGGTGTGACAGCCATTTTACCCCTGGAAATTTAAAAAGCACATTGCCCAGGGATACTTTAATCAAAAAAACATGAATCTTCAGAACTGTAAATTATTGCGAATTCTTACAGACCTACCACCCTCTGAGTGAAGTAGTTCCTCCTCATCTCAGTTTTGAAAGAGCAGCCCCTTTTTCTAAGCCTATGCCCCCTAGTTCTTGTTTCACCCATCATCGGCAACATCCTCCCCGCAGCCACCCGATCCAACCCCTTCACAATCTTATATGTTTCAATAAGATCGCCTCTCATTCTTCTGAACTCCAATGAGTAGAGTCCCAATCTACTCAACCTCTCCTCATATGTCCATCCCCTCATCCCCGGGATTAACCGAGTGAACCTTCTTTGTACTGACTCGAGAGCAAGTATGTCTTTTCTTAAGTATGGGCACCAAAACTGTATGCAGTATTCCAGGTGCGGTCTCACCAATACCTTGTACAACTGAAGCAATACCTCTCTATTTTTATATTCTATCCCCCTAGCATTGAAAGCCAACATTCCATTGGCCTGCTTAATCAGTTGCTGCACCTGCATACTAACCTTTTGAGTTTCGTGCACCAGGACCCCCAGATCCCTTTGTACTTCAGTACTTTCAAGTTTCTTGCCATTAAGATAATAACTTGCTCTACGACTTTTCCTGCCAAAGTGCATAACCTCACAATTTCCAGTATTGTATTCCATCTGCCAAATCTCTGCCCACTTACTTAGCCTGTCTATGTCCCCTTGCAGGTTTATTATGTCCTCCTCACTCACTACTTTCCCTCCCATCTTAGTATCATCTGCAAACTTTGATATGTTACACTCAGTCCCCTCCTCCAAATCGTTAATATAGATTGTAAAGAGTTGGGGACCCAGCACCGACCACTGCTGAACACCACTAGTTACTGTTTGCCATTCTGAGAATGAACCATTTAAACCCAACTCCCTGCCTTCTGTTCGATAGCCAATCCTCTATCCATGCCAGAATATTACCCCCAATCCCGTGATTTTTTATCTTAAGCAATAATCTTTTGTGTGGTACCTTGTCAAATGTCTTTTGGAAGTCTAAATACCCTACGTCCACTGGTTCCCCTTTATCCACCCTATATGTTACTTCCTCAAAGAACTCCAGCAAATTTGTCAAACATGACTTCCCCTTCTTAAAACCATGCTGACTTTGTCCTATTAAATGATGATTATCCAAATGTCCTCTTACTGTCTCCTTAATAATGGACTCCAAAATTATACCTACCACAGATGTTAGGCTAACCGGTCTATAGTTTCCAGCCTTCTGTCTACTGCCCATTTTAAATAAGGGTGTTACATTAGCAGTTTTCCAGCCTGCCGGACCTTTGCTGAGTCCAGGAAGTTTTGGAAAATTATTACCAATGCATCCACAATCCCTACCGCCACTTCCCTCAAGACCCTAGGATGTAAGCCATCAGGTCTAGGTGATTTATCCGCCTTGAGTCCCATTATTTTACCGAGTACCACTTCCTTAGTGATTTTGATCGTGTTTAGCTCCTCCCCCCCTATAGCCCCCTGTTTGTCCAGTGTTGGGATATTCTTAGTGTCTTCTACTGTAAAGACTGATACAAAATATTCATTCAGTGTTTTTGCCATCTCCATATTTCTCATCATTAATTTCCCAGTCTCATCCTCTAAGGGACCAACATTTACTTTAGCCACCCTTTTTCTTTTAATATAACTATAAAATCTCTTACTATCTGTTTTTATATTTCTTGCTAATTTACTTTCATAATCTATCTTCCCTTTCTTAATCAATCTTTTTATTATTTTTTGCTGTCTTTTAAAGTTTTCCCAATCCTCTATCCTCCCACTAGATTTGGCTACCTTATATGCCTTTGTTTTTGTGGAATACTATCCTTAATTTCTTTACTTAGCCACGGATGGCTGTCTTTTCTTTTGCACCCTTTTCTTCTCAGTGGAATATATATTTTTTGGAAGTGGTGCAATTACTCCTTAAATGTACACCACTGATCATGTATCGTCTTACCCTTTAATCTATTTTCCCAATCCACTCTACTCAATCCCGCTCTCATACCTTCATAGTCTCCTTTATTCATGCTTAGCACGCTTGTTTGAGATACAGCCTCCTCACCCTCTAACTGAATATGGAATTCAACCATGTTATGGTCACTCATTCCAAGGGGATCCTTTACTAGGACATTTTTAATTAATCCTGTCTCGTTACACAGGACCAGATCTAAGGTTGCTTGCCCCCTGGTCGGTTCAGTTACATACTGCTCAAGAAACCCATGCCTAATACACTCAATGAACTCATCCTCAAGGCAGCCCTGCCAATTTGATTTGTCCAATTAATATGATAGTTAAAATCCTCCATAATTATTGATGTTCCCTTATTACAAGCCTCAACTATTTCCTGATTGATACTCCATCCAACATAGTTGCAACTGTTCGGAGGCCTATAGACTACGCCCACTAGTGTTTTTTCCCCTTATTATTCCTTACCTCCACCCAAACTATTTCATTATCCTGATCTTATGACCCAATATCATTTCTCTGTATTACAGTGATTCCTCCCTTTATTAACATAGCCACCCCACCTCCCCTTCCTTCCTGCCTGTCCTTCCTGATCGTTAACTAACCTGGGATGTTTAATTCCCAGGCATTGTCACCCTGCAGCCATGTTTCTGTAATGGCCACAAGATCATACCCATATGTAGTTATTTGTGCCATTAACTTGTCTATTTTGTTACGAATGCTACGTGCATTCAGATAGAGAACTTTCAAATATGTTTTGTGACACTTAGTTCCTGCTTTTGCCCCTTTTATTACTTTACCTTTTACTCCATACCCTCTGCCCCTTCCTGACACTTTCGCTTTCTGTGCCTGATTTGACATTGAATTCACTGTTCTAACAGATCCTGGTTCAGACTGCGCTGCTCATTAACGAATCTTCAATCAATTATTTATGAGGTAGGGCGGCACAGTGAGTTTGTTAATCGACCAGTATTCCAGAGGAAAATTGTAATGGTGGGGAGAAAATTGTCCAGTGCTTGCTGCTGGAGAGGTTTGCCTTGAGGGGGCAGCGATGAATCGCCATTGCAGTGCTGGTCCCGCCACAAACTGTTCCTCAGCCGCAGACTTCATGATGATCTGGAGACCTGAGCTCACAATCCCACCACGGCAGGTGGTGGAAGGATTAAAATCGGGGATGTGTAAGAGCCCAGAATTGGAGGAGTGCAGAGATCTCAGAGGGTGTAGGGCTGGAGAATGTTACAGAGATACGGGGAGGCGAGTCCATGGAGGGATTTGAAAACAAGGACGAGAATTTGAAAACTGAATTGTGGCCTGGTTGGGAGCCAATGTAGGTGAGTGAGACCCGGGGTGATGGGTGAACGGGACATGGTGTGAGTTAGGATACGGGCAGCAGAGGATTGGATGAGCTGAAGTTTATGGAGGGAGGAAGATGGGAGGCCTTCCAGGAGTACATTAGAATCGTCAAGTCTGGAGGTGACAAAGGCAAGGATGAGGGTTTCAGCAGCAGATCAGCTGAGGCAGGGGCGGAGTCGGGCGACGTTACGGAGGTGGAAGTAGACCGTCTTGGGCAGAAGCTCATCTCGGGGTCAAATACCAAGGTTGCAAGCTGTCTGGTTCAGTCTCAGTGGCCAGGGATTGGGATGAAGTCGGTGGCTCGGGAACGGATTATGTGGCGGGGACCAGCACTGCAATGGTGATACATCACTGCCCTCTCAAGGCTACTTGTAAACCCTGTCCAACAGCAATATTGGAAGAACTGGACAATTTTAACTCCACCATTCCATTTTGGCCCGGCCTTTTCTCATCCACACCTTCAGCATCTACACTTCCCTGCTGCTGAGCAGCCAATCACACAGCTGCTATCAAAATTTATTTTATTTGTCCCCAGCTGGGACAAGAAGAAACCTGGTTCCACCGAGACTCAGATCGCTGGATTCAAAGTCCAGAGTGCTCACCATTGCACCATGAAACCCTTATACAGCATTTTTGAGGCCAATTCGCTTTTTTCCAACTCACCTACCATTCACAGCTGCTGAGTATTTTCAGCAAATTCTGTTTTTATTTCAAACTTCCAGCATCCGCAGCATTTTGTCTTGTGTTAGAAAAGCAAACGGGATCCTGGTCTTTACAGACAGAGGCATAGAGGGCAAAAGGAAGGAAGTTATACCAAACCTTTAGATTATTGTGTGTAATTCGGGCACTCCGCTTTAGGACGGATGCGAGACTTCAGTTCCGTGGAGTAGTGGAGAAGAAAAGGTTGTTCTCCTCAGAGCAGAGAAGATAAGGGGAGATTTTGTCGACGTGTTCAATATCATGAAGAGTTTTAATAAAGTAAATAAGGGGAACACGTATTAAAGTGATTGGATAAAGTATCAGTAATAAGGTTCTCTCGGGCTTTTGTTGGCCGATTTACTGGTAAACCTGGGATTTGAGGGGAAACTGGTTCATGGTTTGTAACACAAGCAGTGCGCGGGGTCAGACCGGCCCGGCTAGCTCAGTCGGGAGAGCCTGAGACTCTTAATCTCAGGGGCGGTTTGTGTTTCAAATTATTGGGCTGGTTTCACAGGCGATCCCCAGCTCTAAATCCCCCGGCACCTCTCGGTCAATGGCTCTTTCAAAAAATGTGATTCAACAACATTATCAGGAAATCTGAAGTGTTTATAAACACCGGAAGCTGACACACCAGGGAAGACCTCACAGTGTTGGACACAGAGTGAAATCCACTGAAATGTTTATAAAAAGTTACAGAACACAACACGTGTGTAAAATCCTCCGTTGTTTTCTCTGCCCTGATGGGGCTAGCCGGACTGGTCTGTCGCAAGGACCCTGCCTGTGCTCCAGTTTCCTCTCAATTCCCCGGTTTATCAGTAAATCCACCAGCAAAAGCCCGAGGGAACCTTATTACTGATTCATTGTCCAATTACTTGAATAGAAAGCGAGCGGAGGAGAAGGATTGAGAGCCTTCAGTGTGGGACAGAAGTGATGTTGCTTGACGGAGAAGCGACACAATCTCAATCAGTGCAGAGAGAGGTGAGTCAGCGGGTCATCTTCTTCCTTAACACATCCTTCTGACTCGCGGCTGACAAACTGAGCAGAGGTTTCGGGACTGCAGCAATTATCACGCTCGCCTTACACGCGAAATGCCCTCCGTTCCGTTCCAGGGCGGGATGAATTATCTTGGAACTTGCTCCAGGTGAACCTCCAGGGGTCATTTTCTTCCCCTGTGTAAAAGCGGTGACAATTGTCGGTTCCTGTTAAACTGAACAACGGCTGCACCAGATTCCCGGTGTGATAAACACTGAACATTTTTAACCAACTCCTCACATGCCGGCTGTAAAATGAGAACTGGTGATAATTCATCACAAGCAAAAGACAAACACTTATAAAAGTTTTGCCTGTCACTCGGTGACCAGGTTAGGATTTCCTTCAGTCTGAAACAGAAAGTTGATTCATCAATTTGAAGAATTATTCATCTTTTTACAGAGTTTATTGAGCTTTGTCAAATTCAGATAATAAAGTGTATTAATGCAAAAGTTAATCCCGGACCTGCGTTTGCAGATCGTAGTTCTCTTCTGTTATGTTCTTGGCCCAAACAATGGCAGAGTTTCCGTAGTGTAGTGGTTATCACGTCGCATAACACGCGAAAATTCCCCAGTTTGAAACCGGGCTGAAATATTTTGAAAACGTTCCCCATTAAAATTGAAAGAAACAACTGATCTTTTGGTTAAAATTCAATAAAGTAAAAAATCTCGAAGAACCCGTATATTTTCTCCGTACAATTCTGCACAGACTCACACTCAGCACAGATACCGACAGTGTCCCTCCCTCACTATAATAATCATAGATCGTCACCACATTTCACCCACCGCAACAACCCCGTCCATTTCAGTCTCTTCTGACGTGAACATGAGAACCGCTAGACTACGAAAAACTCTGCGCCACTGCTCGCAGAGAATAGAATCAATAGTGAACAGAATATCACACGGTGCTCATTTTCAGATACAATGCAGTCAACGTTTACATCAAGTGAAATAATTTTTTCTGAAATGATGTGGAAGTATGTGGTTCTCGTATTTGTGCGTCTAATTAAATGTTGTGGCGTCTGACTCCCTTTCATGTCTGTTCTTCCTCTGTTGATAAAGAAAGGAGGGCATTCGTTGACCAGACTGCACTGCGGCTGATTTTGTGAGCTCATCCTTTATATTGAGTGATGCTGTTTAAGGTGAACCAATCAGCACAGAGGGAGTTCACTGGTCAGTTCCCCTGTGTGGAAGGCCTGTGGGCAGCGGTTCCCGTAGTGTAGTGGTTATCACGTTCGCTTTACACGCGAAATAGTCCCCGGTTCGAGCCCGGGCGGGGACATTATGTTTAAACTTGCTGTGGATGAACAGCCAGTCGGGCTTGTTCCGAATGACAAAAGAAAATTGCTGTAAATCTGAAAGAGAAATGGAAAGTGCTGGAAATTGTCAAGAGGACAGGCAGCATCTGTGGATAAAGATAGAGTGAAACTTTCAGGTCAATTAACCATCCTTAGAACTGGGAACGGAAGAGAAGTATGGAGAGATTATTCTCCTGTCAATAGGGCTGAGCGACTTCTCACTTACTCTTTAATTTTGCTTTATTTCACTTCACTAATCAGATATATTTGAGTGAGCGAAAACCGACCCACAGTGAGGCCCATTTCATCTTTTGTTCCCTTTTAATCCCTGGAGTCTCTGATGCCCTGAAGTTCAGAAATGTAATTCATTAATCTGCAGGGTGGCCGTCAGTAAGAAACCTTTTCAGTCTGGATCCGGGAGAGGAGCGCGTTTAGGCTCAAGATTGCTGCTACTGTCGATAGATTTTTGTGGCTAAGGCTATTAAGGGTTACGGAAATAAAGCGGGTAAATGAAGTGATGATACAGCCCAGTCCTGATCTAATTGAATGGCGCAACAGGCTCGAGGGGCTGAATGGCCTCCTCTTGTTCTTATGGAGTCGATGCAGTGCACCCGAGAGCTGGAGTGTTTCCGTGGTGTGCAATGGTTATCGCATTCCGCTAACACACGAAAAATCAATGGTTCGAAAGTGGGTGGAGGCAATTTAATTCCTTTTCTCCATTCAAGTTTAGTAAATATGAAAACTGGAATAATTTGCATGCTTGGTTCAGTATAAATAAAATGCGCATTGACAGGCGACTTATACCTTTCAAATGGCAGCGTTACAGTGAGTGAAGTAATTCTCAATGATATTTCCCATATAGGACACAGATAGCGGGACTTTAAGGAGGATTTGGGGAAAGTTGGCGCTCATTTAGGGAATCTCCCCACGCGTGTCGCTGACTAAAGAGGTCGGTCATATTTTATTTAAAAATTGAGACTGAGAAGTTTCTTATTGAGAATGTGGAAGCAGAACAATAAAGATTAATACGAAACCACAAGGTCAGCGACAGGATTCAAATTGCAGTTTCAATCGTTCCAACTGTGTGTCCTTTCAATAAGTAATATAAAAGCGCGTCTGTAAAAATGTCCGCACCATGTTATGATTCAGGAAACTGAGACGGGAGTAGAAATAGAGAAATAAAAGCACATGGATATAGAGAAGAGGAAGAGAGAAGGGGAAATACTGTTTCCACGCAGAACGAATGCCGGGACTCCTCTGCTGCGCCTGGGGCGGCCTCCTGCAGCCCGGATACATTAACGTCCTAACAGCTCATTAACTGTAGGAGTGGGACCGGGCGGCGCTTCAGAAGACAGGTCGAAAAGGCAAAGACACTTTCTCGTCTCAATGCTCTGATCATGAAGAATATCCACACACACAAATTATTTTATCAATGGTTAGATCCTCACTCGGCTAGGTTTGAACCAACGTTCTCGGGGTCCGATTTTCACTTCGGTGGTTGTTTAAATTTCCAAGAAGTCCGCGGTTCAAATCACAAAGGAGCGCTCGTTTTGCCGCCACTATTGGAAGTTGAATCTTTTGCAATCACCATTAAATAACCGATTACCATAATTTACAGAATGAAAGAAAGGCGAAACACACTTCAATAACGCATTTTACCCTTTGTAAGTAATGAACTGTTTACCATATTTCATTTTGCACATTGTATTTTAGGAACCTCGTTTAAAATCTTAATTGCTTCTGAAAGCAGAAATCTGGGGCATCTATTTTAAAAATTAACAGGATTGGTCAATGCACAGCATAAACTGCTGGCGAATGTAACTTTTCCGCCAGCAGTCGAACCGGGTATTTGTCGCTTCTGACGTGAACGTGACAACCGCTACACCACGAAAAACTCTGCGTCACTGCTCGCAGAGAATAGAATCAGTAGTGAAAAAAACATCACACGGTGCTCATTTTCAGATACAATGCAGTCAACGTTTACATCAAGTGAAATAACTTTTTAGTGAAATGATGTGGAAGTATGTGTTACTCGTATTTGTCCCTCTAATTAAATGTTGTGGCGTTTGACTCCCGTTCATGTCTGTTCTTCCTCTGTTGATAAAGAAAGGAGGGCATTCGTTGACCAGACTGCACTGCGGCTGATTTTGTGAGCTCATCCTTTATATTGAGTGATGCTGTTTAAGGTGAACCAATCAGCACAGATGGTGGTCACTGGTCAGTTCCCCTGTGTTGACCGTATTTGCCCAGCGGTTCCCGTAGTGTAGTGGTTATCACGTTCGCTTTACACGCGAAAGGTCCCCGGTTCGAGCCCGGGCGGGAGCATTATGTTTAAACTTGCTGTGGATGAAAGGCCAGCGGGTTTTGTTCCAAATGAGAAAAGAAAATTGCTGTAAATCTGAAATCGAAACGGAAAATGCTGGAAATTATCAGGAGGTCAGTCAGTAATGTGGAAAAAAATACATAGTGAACCTTTCAGGTCAATTAACCATCGTTAGAACTGGGAACGGAAGAGATGTACGGTGAGATTATTCTCTTGTCAATAGGGCTAAGCGGCTTCCCTCTTATTCTTTAATTTTTCTTTATTTCGCTTCACTAATCAGATACATTTGAGTGAGCGAAAACTGACCCACAGTGAGGCTCATTTCATCTTTTGTTCCCTTTTAATCCCTGGAATCTCTGATGCCCTGAAGTTCAGAAATGTAATTCATTAATCTGCAGGGTGGCCGTCAGTAAGAAAACTTTTCTGTCTGGATCCGGGAGAGGAGTGCGTTTAGGCTCAAGATTGCTGCGACTGTCGATAGATTTTTGTGGATAAGGTTATTAAGGGTTACGGAAAAAAAGCGGGTAAATGAAGTGTTGATACAGCCCAGTCCTGATCTAATTGAATGGCGCAACAGGCTCGAGGGGCTGAATGGCCTATTCCTATGGAGTCGATGCAGTGCACCCGAGTGTTGGAGTGTTTCCGGTGTGTAGTGGTTATCGCATTCCGCTAACACACGAAAACTCAACGGTTTGAAAGTGGGTGGAGGCAATTTAATGCCGTTTCTCTATTCAAGTTTATTAAATATGAAAATTGGAATAATTTGCATGCTTGGTTCAGTGTAAATAAAATACGCATTGACAGGCGACTTATACCTTTCAAATGGCAGCGTTACAGTGAGTGAAGTAATTCTCAATGATATTTCCCATATAGGACACAGATAGCGGGACTTTAAGGAGGATTTGGGGAAAGTTGGCGCTGATTTAGAGAATCTCCCCTCGCGTGTCGCGGACTAAAGAGGTCGGTCATATTTTATTTAAAAATTGAGGCTGAGAAGTTTCTCATTGAGAATGTGGAAGCAGAACAATAAAGATTAATAGGAAAATACAAGGTCAGCGACAGGATTCAAATTGGAGTTTCAATCGTTCCAACTGTGTGTCCTTTCAATAAGTAATATAAAAGCGCGTCTGTAAAAATGTCCGCACCATGTTATGATTCAGGAAACTGAGACGGGAGTAGAAATAGAGAAATAAAAGCACATGGATATGGTGAAGGGGAAGAGAGAAGGGGCAAATACTGTTTCCACGCAGAACTAATGCCGGGACTCCTCTGCTGCGCCTGGGGCGGCCTCCTGCAGCCCGGATACATTAACGTCCTAACAGCTCATTAACTGTAGGAGTGGGACCGGGCGGCGCTTCAGAAGACAGGTCGGAAAGGCAAAGACACTGTCTCGATCTCAGGTGCTCTGATCATGAAGAATAGCCACACACACAAATTCTTTTATCAATGGTTAGATCCTCACTCGGCTAGGTTTGAACCAGCGTTCTCGGGGTCCGATTTTCACTTCGGTGGTTGTTTAAATTTCCGAGAAGTCCGCGGTTCAAATCACAAAGGAGCGCTCGTTTTGCCGCCACTATTGGAAGTTGAATCTTTTGCAATCACCATTAAATAACCGATTACCATAATTTACAGAATGAAAGAAAGGCGAAACACACTTCAATAACGCATTTTACGCTTTGTAAGTAATGAACTGTTTATCATATTTCATTTTGCAGATTGCATTTTAGGAACCTCGTTTAAAATCTTAATTGCTTATGAAAGCAGAAATCTGGGGCATCTTTTTTAAAAATTAACAGGATTGGTCAATGCACAGCATAAACTGCTGGCGAATGTAACTTTTCCGCCAGCAGTCGAACCGGGTATTTGTCGCTTCTGACGTGAACGTGACAACCGCTACACTACGAAAAACTCTGCGTCACTGCTCGCAGAGAATAGAATCAGTAGTTAACAAAATATAACACGGTGCTCATTTTCAGATACAATGCAGTCAACGTTTACATCAAGTGAAATAACTTTTTAGTGAAATGATGTGGAAGTATGTGTTACTCGTATTGGTGCCTGTAATTAAATGTTGTGGCGTTTGACTCCCGTTCATGTCTGTTCTTCCTCTGTTGATAAAGAAAGGAGGGCATTCGTTGACCAGACTGCACTGCGGCTGATTTTGTGAGCTCATCCTTTATATTGAGTGATGCTGTTTAAGGTGAACCAATCAGCACAGAGGGTGTTCACTGGTCAGTTCCCCTGTGTTGACCGCATTTGCACAGCGGTTCCCGTAGTGTAGTGCTTATCACGTTCGCTTTACACGTGAAAGGTCCCCGGTTCGAGCCCGGGCGGGAGCATTATGTTTAAACTTGCTGTGGATGAAAGGCCAGCGGGTTTGTTCCAAATGAGAAAAGAAAATTGCTGTAAATCTGTATTCGAAACGGAAAATGCTGGAAATTATCAGAAGGACATGTCAGTAATGTGGAAAAAATACATAGTGAACCTTTGAGGTCAATTAACCATCGTTAGAACTGGGAACGGAAGAGATGTATGGTGAGATTATTCTCTTGTCAATAGGGCTAAGCGGCTTCCCTCTTATTCTTTAATTTATCTTTATTTAGCTTCACTAATCAGATACATTTGAGTGAGCGAAAACTGACCCACAGTGAGGCTCATTTCATCTTTTGTTCCCTTTTAATCCCTGGAATCTCTGATGACCTGAAGTTCAGAAATGTAATTCATTAATCTGCAGGGTGGCCGTCAGTAAGAAAACTTTTCTGTCTGGATCCGGGAGAGGAGTGCGTTTAGGCTCAAGATTGCTGCTACTGTCGATAGATTTTTGTGGATAAGGTTATTAAGGGTTACGGAAAAAAAGCGGGTAAATGAAGTGTTGATACAGCCCAGTCCTGATCTAATTGAATGGCGCAACAGGCTCGAGGGGCTGAATGGCCTCTTCCTATGGAGTCGATGCAGTGCACCCGAGTGCTGGAGTGTTTCCGGTGTGCAGTGGTTATCGCATTCCGCTAACACACGAAAACTCAACGGTTTGAAAGTGGGTGGAGGCAATTTAATGCCGTTTCTCCATTCAAGTTTATTAAATATGAAAATTGGAATAATTTGCATGCTTGGTTCAGTGTAAATAAAATTCGCATTGACAGGCGACTTATACCTTTCAAATGGCAGCGTTACAGTGAGTGAAGTAATTCTCAATGATATTTCCCATATAGGACACAGATAGCGGGACTTTAAGGAGGATTTGGGGAAAGTTGGCGCTGATTTAGAGAATCTCCCCTCGCGTGTCGCGGACTAAAGAGGTCGGTCATATTTTATTTAAAAATTGAGGCTGAGAAGTTTCTCATTGAGAATGTGGAAGCAGAACAATAAAGATTAATAGGAAAACACAAGGTCAGTGACAGGATTCAAATTGGAGTTTCAATCGTTCCAACTGTGTGTCTTTTCAATAAGTAATATAAAAGCGCGTCTGTAAAAATGTCCGCACCATGTTATGATTCAGGAAACTGAGACGGGAGTAGAAATGGAGAAATAAAAGCACATGGATATGGAGAAGAGGAAGAGAGAAGGGGCAAATACTGTTTCCACGCAGAACTAATGCCGGGACTCCTCTGCTGCGCCTGGGGCGGCCTCCTGCAGCCCGGATACATTAACGTCCTAACAGCTCATTAACTGTAGGAGTGGGATCGGGCGGCGCTTCAGAAGACAGGTCGAAAAGGCAAAGACACTGTCTCGATCTCAGGTGCTCTGATCATGAAGAATAGCCACACACACAAATTATTTTATCAATGGTTAGATCCTCACTCGGCTAGGTTTGAACCAGCGTTCTCGGGGTCCGATTTTCACTTCGGTGGCTGTTTAAATTTCCGAGAAGTCCGCGGTTCAAATCACAAAGGAGCGCTCGTTTTGCCGCCACTATTGGAAGTTGAATCTTTTGCAATCACCATTAAATAACCGATTACCATAATTTACAGAATGAAAGAAAGGCGAAACACACTTCAATAACGCATTTTACGCTTTGTAAGTAATGAACTGTTTACCATATTTCATTTTGCAGATTGCATTTTAGGAACCTCGTTTAAAATCTTAATTGCTTATGAAAGCAGAAATCTGGGGCATCTTTTTAAAAAATTAACAGGATTGGTCAATGCACAGCATAAACTGCTGGCGAATGTAACTTTTCCGCCAGCAGTCGAACCGGGTATTTGTCGCTTCTGACGTGAACGTGACAACCGCTACACTACGAAAAACTCTGCGTCACTGCTCGCAGAGAATAGAATCAGTAGTGAACAAAACATCACACGGTGCTCATTTTCAGATACAATGCAGTCAACGTTTACATCAAGTGAAATAACTTTTTAGTGAAATGATGTGGAAGTATGTGTTACTCGTATTTGTGCCTCTAATTAAATGTTGTGGCGTTTGACTCCCGTTCATGTCTGTTCTTCCTCTGTTGATAAAGAAAGGAGGGCATTCGTTGACCAGACTGCACTGCGGCTGATTTTGTGAGCTCATCCTTTATATTGAGTGATGCTGTTTAAGGTGAACCAATCAGCACAGATGGTGGTCACTGGTCAGTTCCCCTGTGTTGACCATATTTGCACAGCGGTTCCCGTAGTGTAGTGGTTATCACGTTCGCTTTACACGCGAAAGGTCCCCGGTTCGAGCCCGGGCGGGAGCATTATGTTTAAACTTGCTGTGGATGAAAGGCCAGCGGGTTTTGTTCCAAATGAGAAAAGAAAATTGCTGTAAATCTGAAATCGAAACGGAAAATGCTGGAAATTATCAGGAGGTCAGTCAGTAATGTGGAAAAAAATACATAGTGAACCTTTCAGGTCAATTAACCATCGTTAGAACTGGGAACGGAAGAGATGTACGGTGAGATTATTCTCTTGTCAATAGGGCTAAGCGGCTTCCCTCTTATTCTTTAATTTTTCTTTATTTCGCTTCACTAATCAGATACATTTGAGTGAGCGAAAACTGACCCACAGTGAGGCTCATTTCATCTTTTGTTCCCTTTTAATCCCTGGAATCTCTGATGCCCTGAAGTTCAGAAATGTAATTCATTAATCTGCAGGGTGGCCGTCAGTAAGAAAACTTTTCTGTCTGGATCCGGGAGAGGAGCGCGTTTAGGCTCAAGATTGCTGCTACTGTCGATAGATTTTTGTGGATAAGGTTATTAAGGGTTACGGAAAAAAAGCGGGTATATGAAGTGTTGATACAGCCCAGTCCTGATCTAATTGAATGGCGCAACAGGCTCGAGGGGCTGAATGGCCTCCTCCTATGGAGTCGATGCAGTGCACCCGAGTGCTGGAGTGTTTCCGGTGTGTAGTGGTTATCGCATTCCGCTAACACACGAAAACTCAACGGTTTGAAAGTGGGTGGAGGCAATTTAATGCCGTTTCTCCATTCAAGTTTATTAAACATGAAAATTGGAATAATTTGCATGCTTGGTTCAGTGTAAATAAAATACGCATTGACAGGCGACTTATACCTTTCAAATGGCAGCGTTACAGTGAGTGAAGTCATTCTCAATGATATTTCCCATATAGGACACAGATAGCGGGACTTTAAGGAGGATTTGGGGAAAGTTGGCGCTGATTTAGAGAATCTCCCCTCGCGTGTCTCGGACTAAAGAGGTCGGTCATATTTTATTTAAAAATTGAGGCTGAGAAGTTTCTCATTGAGAATGTGGAAGCAGAACAATAAAGATTAATAGGAAAACACAAGGTCAGCGACAGGATTCAAATTGGAGTTTCAATCGTTCCAGCTGTGTGTCCTTTCAATAAGTAATATACAAGCGCGTCTGTAAAAATGTCCGCACCATGTTATGATTCAGGAAACTGAGACGGGAGTAGAAATGGAGAAATAAAAGCACATGGATATGGAGAAGAGGAAGAGAGAAGGGGAAAATACTGTTTCCACGCAGAACTAATGCCGGGACTCCTCTGCTGCGCCTGGGGCGGCCTCCTGCAGCCCGGATACATTAACGTCCTAACAGCTCATTAACTGTAGGAGTGGGACCGGGCGGCGCTTCAGAAGACAGGTCGAAAAGGCAAAGACACTGTCTCGATCTCAGGTGCTCTGATCATGAAGAATAGCCACACACACAAATTCTTTTATCAATGGTTAGATCCTCACTCGGCTAGGTTTGAACCAGCGTTCTCGGGGTCCGATTTTCACTTCGGTGGCTGTTAAAATTTCCGAGAAGTCCGCGGTACAAATCACAAAGGAGCGCTCGTTTTGCCGCCACTATTGGAAGTTGAATCTTTTGCAATCACCATTAAATAACCGATTACCATAATTTACAGAATGAAAGAAAGGCGAAACACACTTCAATAACGCATTTTACGCTTTGTAAGTAATGAACTGTTTACCATATTTCATTTTGCAGATTGCATTTAAGGAACCTCGTTTAAAATCTTAATTGCTTATGAAAGCAGAAATCTGGGGCATCTTTTTAAAAAATTAACAGGATTGGTCAATGCACAGCATAAACTGCTGGCGAATGTAACTTTTCCGCCAGCAGTCGAACCGGGTATTTGTCGCTTCTGACGTGAACGTGACAACCGCTACACTACGAAAAACTCTGCGTCACTGCTCGCAGAGAATAGAATCAGTAGTGAACAGAACATCACACGGTGCTCATTTTCAGATACAATGCAGTCAACGTTTACATCAAGTGAAATAACTTTTTAGTGAAATGATGTGGAAGTATGTGTTACTCGTATTTGTGCCTCTAATTAAATGTTGTGGCGTTTGACTCCCGTTCATGTCTGTTCTTCCTCTGTTGATAAAGAAAGGAGGGCATTCGTTGACCAGACTGCACTGCGGCTGATTTTGTGAGCTAATCCTTTATATTGAGTGATGCTGTTTAAGGTGAACCAATCAGCACAGATGGTGGTCACTGGTCAGTTCCCCTGTGTTGACCGTATTTGCACAGCGGTTCCCGTAGTGTAGTGGTTATCACGTTCGCTTTACACGCGAAAGGTCCCCGGTTCGAGCCCGGGCGGGAGCATTATGTTTAAACTTGCTGTGGATGAAAGGCCAGCGGGTTTTGTTCCAAATGAGAAAAGAAAATTGCTGTAAATCTGAAATCGAAACGGAAAATGCTGGAAATTATCAGGAGGTCAGTCAGTAATGTGGAAAAAAATACATAGTGAACCTTTCAGGTCAATTAACCATCGTTAGAACTGGGAACGGAAGAGATGTACGGTGAGATTATTCTCTTGTCAATAGGGCTAAGCGGCTTCCCTCTTATTCTTTAATTTTTCTTTATTTCGCTTCACTAATCAGATACATTTGAGTGAGCGAAAACTGACCCACAGTGAGGCTCATTTCATCTTTTGTTCCCTTTTAATCCCTGGAATCTCTGATGCCCTGAAGTTCAGAAATGTAATTCATTAATCTGCAGGGTGGCCGTCAGTAAGAAAACTTTTCTGTCTGGATCCGGGAGAGGAGTGCGTTTAGGCTCAAGATTGCTGCGACTGTCGATAGATTTTTGTGGATAAGGTTATTAAGGGTTACGGAAAAAAAGCGGGTAAATGAAGTGTTGATACAGCCCAGTCCTGATCTAATTGAATGGCGCAACAGGCTCGAGGGGCTGAATGGCCTATTCCTATGGAGTCGATGCAGTGCACCCGAGTGTTGGAGTGTTTCCGGTGTGTAGTGGTTATCGCATTCCGCTAACACACGAAAACTCAACGGTTTGAAAGTGGGTGGAGGCAATTTAATGCCGTTTCTCTATTCAAGTTTATTAAATATGAAAATTGGAATAATTTGCATGCTTGGTTCAGTGTAAATAAAATACGCATTGACAGGCGACTTATACCTTTCAAATGGCAGCGTTACAGTGAGTGAAGTAATTCTCAATGATATTTCCCATATAGGACACAGATAGCGGGACTTTAAGGAGGATTTGGGGAAAGTTGGCGCTGATTTAGAGAATCTCCCCTCGCGTGTCGCGGACTAAAGAGGTCGGTCATATTTTATTTAAAAATTGAGGCTGAGAAGTTTCTCATTGAGAATGTGGAAGCAGAACAATAAAGATTAATAGGAAAATACAAGGTCAGCGACAGGATTCAAATTGGAGTTTCAATCGTTCCAACTGTGTGTCCTTTCAATAAGTAATATAAAAGCGCGTCTGTAAAAATGTCCGCACCATGTTATGATTCAGGAAACTGAGACGGGAGTAGAAATAGAGAAATAAAAGCACATGGATATGGTGAAGGGGAAGAGAGAAGGGGCAAATACTGTTTCCACGCAGAACTAATGCCGGGACTCCTCTGCTGCGCCTGGGGCGGCCTCCTGCAGCCCGGATACATTAACGTCCTAACAGCTCATTAACTGTAGGAGTGGGACCGGGCGGCGCTTCAGAAGACAGGTCGGAAAGGCAAAGACACTGTCTCGATCTCAGGTGCTCTGATCATGAAGAATAGCCACACACACAAATTCTTTTATCAATGGTTAGATCCTCACTCGGCTAGGTTTGAACCAGCGTTCTCGGGGTCCGATTTTCACTTCGGTGGTTGTTTAAATTTCCGAGAAGTCCGCGGTTCAAATCACAAAGGAGCGCTCGTTTTGCCGCCACTATTGGAAGTTGAATCTTTTGCAATCACCATTAAATAACCGATTACCATAATTTACAGAATGAAAGAAAGGCGAAACACACTTCAATAACGCATTTTACGCTTTGTAAGTAATGAACTGTTTATCATATTTCATTTTGCAGATTGCATTTTAGGAACCTCGTTTAAAATCTTAATTGCTTATGAAAGCAGAAATCTGGGGCATCTTTTTTAAAAATTAACAGGATTGGTCAATGCACAGCATAAACTGCTGGCGAATGTAACTTTTCCGCCAGCAGTCGAACCGGGTATTTGTCGCTTCTGACGTGAACGTGACAACCGCTACACTACGAAAAACTCTGCGTCACTGCTCGCAGAGAATAGAATCAGTAGTTAACAAAATATCACACGGTGCTCATTTTCAGATACAATGCAGTCAACGTTTACATCAAGTGAAATAACTTTTTAGTGAAATGATGTGGAAGTATGTGTTACTCGTATTGGTGCCTGTAATTAAATGTTGTGGCGTTTGACTCCCGTTCATGTCTGTTCTTCCTCTGTTGATAAAGAAAGGAGGGCATTCGTTGACCAGACTGCACTGCGGCTGATTTTGTGAGCTCATCCTTTATATTGAGTGATGCTGTTTAAGGTGAACCAATCAGCACAGAGGGTGTTCACTGGTCAGTTCCCCTGTGTTGACCGCATTTGCACAGCGGTTCCCGTAGTGTAGTGCTTATCACGTTCGCTTTACACGTGAAAGGTCCCCGGTTCGAGCCCGGGCGGGAGCATTATGTTTAAACTTGCTGTGGATGAAAGGCCAGCGGGTTTGTTCCAAATGAGAAAAGAAAATTGCTGTAAATCTGTATTCGAAACGGAAAATGCTGGAAATTATCAGAAGGACATGTCAGTAATGTGGAAAAAATACATAGTGAACCTTTGAGGTCAATTAACCATCGTTAGAACTGGGAACGGAAGAGATGTATGGTGAGATTATTCTCTTGTCAATAGGGCTAAGCGGCTTCCCTCTTATTCTTTAATTTATCTTTATTTAGCTTCACTAATCAGATACATTTGAGTGAGCGAAAACTGACCCACAGTGAGGCTCATTTCATCTTTTGTTCCCTTTTAATCCCTGGAATCTCTGATGACCTGAAGTTCAGAAATGTAATTCATTAATCTGCAGGGTGGCCGTCAGTAAGAAAA
The DNA here is from genome assembly GCF_052327205.1 of Somniosus microcephalus. Classification (NCBI taxonomy): domain Eukaryota; kingdom Metazoa; phylum Chordata; class Chondrichthyes; order Squaliformes; family Somniosidae; genus Somniosus; species Somniosus microcephalus. The sequence continues at coordinate 406,446 of NW_028225269.1, read as the reverse complement.
CTTTTCTGTCTGGATCCGGGAGAGGAGTGCGTTTAGGCTCAAGATTGCTGCTACTGTCGATAGATTTTTGTGGATAAGGTTATTAAGGGTTACGGAAAAAAAGCGGGTAAATGAAGTGTTGATACAGCCCAGTCCTGATCTAATTGAATGGCGCAACAGGCTCGAGGGGCTGAATGGCCTCTTCCTATGGAGTCGATGCAGTGCACCCGAGTGCTGGAGTGTTTCCGGTGTGCAGTGGTTATCGCATTCCGCTAACACACGAAAACTCAACGGTTTGAAAGTGGGTGGAGGCAATTTAATGCCGTTTCTCCATTCAAGTTTATTAAATATGAAAATTGGAATAATTTGCATGCTTGGTTCAGTGTAAATAAAATTCGCATTGACAGGCGACTTATACCTTTCAAATGGCAGCGTTACAGTGAGTGAAGTAATTCTCAATGATATTTCCCATATAGGACACAGATAGCGGGACTTTAAGGAGGATTTGGGGAAAGTTGGCGCTGATTTAGAGAATCTCCCCTCGCGTGTCGCGGACTAAAGAGGTCGGTCATATTTTATTTAAAAATTGAGGCTGAGAAGTTTCTCACTGAGAATGTGGAAGCAGAACAATAAAGATTAATAGGAAAACACAAGGTCAGCGACAGGATTCAAATTGGAGTTTCAATCGTTCCAACTGTGTGTCCTTTCAATAAGTAATATAAAAGCGCGTCTGTAAAAATGTCCGCACCATGTTATGATTCAGGAAACTGAGACGGGAGTAGAAATAGAGAAATAAAAGCACATGGATATGGAGAAGAGGAAGAGAGAAGGGGCAAATACTGTTTCCACGCAGAACTAATGCCGGGACTCCTCTACTGCGCCTGGGGCGGCCTCCTGCAGCCCGGATACATTAACGTCCTAACAGCTCATTAACTGCAGGAGTGGGACCGGGCGGCGCTTCAGAAGACAGGTCGAAAAGGCAAAGACACTGTCTCGATCTCAGGTGCTCTGATCATGAAGAATAGCCACACACAAATTCTTTTATCAATGGTTAGATCCTCACTCGGCTAGGTTTGAACCAGCGTTCTCGGGGTCCGATTTTCACTTCGGTGGTTGTTTAAATTTCCGAGAAGTCCGCGGTTCAAATCACAAAGGAGCGCTCGTTTTGCCGCCACTATTGGAAGTTGAATCTTTTGCAATCACCATTAAATAACCGATTACCATAATTTACAGAATGAAAGAAAGGCGAAACACACTTCAATAACGCATTTTACGCTTTGTAAGTAATGAACTGTTTACCATATTTCATTTTGCAGATTGCATTTTAGGAACCTCGTTTAAAATCTTAATTGCTTATGAAAGCAGAAATCTGGGGCATCTTTTTTAAAAATTAACAGGATTGGTCAATGCACAGCATAAACTGCTGGCGAATGTAACTTTTCCGCCAGCAGTCGAACCGGGTATTGGTCGCTTCTGACGTGAACGTGACAACCGCTACACTACGAAAAACTCTGCGTCACTGCTCGCAGAGAATAGAATCAGTAGTGAACAAAACATCACACGGTGCTCATTTTCAGATACAATGCAGTCAACGTTTACATCAAGTGAAATAACTTTTTAGTGAAATGATGTGGAAGTATGTGCTACTCGTATTTGTGCCTCTAATTAAATGTTGTGGCGTTTGACTCCCGTTCATGTCTGTTCTTCCTCTGTTGATAAACAAAGGAGGGCATTCGTTGACCAGACTGCACTGCGGCTGATTTTGTGAGCTCATCCTTTATATTGAGTGATGCTGTTTAAGGTGAACCAATCAGCACAGAGGGTGGTCACTGGTCAGTTCCCCTGTGTTGACCGTATTTGCACAGCGGTTCCCGTAGTGTAGTGGTTATCACGTTCGCTTTACACGCGAAAGGTCCCCGGTTCGAGCCCGGGCGGGAGCATTATGTTTAAACTTGCTGTGGATGAAAGGCCAGCGGGTTTGTTCCAAATGAGAAAAGAAAATTGCTGTAAACCTGAAATCGAAACGGAAAATGCTGGAAATTATCAGGAGGGAAGTCAGTAATGTGGAAAAAAATACATAGTAAACCTTAATTAACCATCGTTAGAACTGGGAACGGAAGAGATGTATGGTGAGATTATTCTCTTGTCAATAGGGCTAAGCGGCTTCCCTCTTATTCTTTAATTTATCTTTATTTAGCTTCACTAATCAGATACATTTGAGTGAGCGAAAACTGACCCACAGTGAGGCTCATTTCATCTTTTGTTCCCTTTTAATCCCTGGAATCTCTGATGCCCTGAAGTTCAGAAATGTAATTCATTAATCTGCAGGGTGGCCGTTAGTAAGAAAACTTTTCTGTCTGGACCCGGGAGAGGAGTGCGTTTAGGCTCAAGATTGCTGCTACTGTCGATAGATTTTTGTGGATAAGGTTATTAAGGGTTACGGAAAAAAAGCGGGTAAATGAAGTGTTGATACAGCCCAGTCCTGATCTAATTGAATGGCGCAACAGGCTCGAGGGGCTGAATGGCCTATTCCTATGGAGTCGATTCAGTGCATCCGAGTGCTGGAGTGTTTCCGGTGTGTCGTGGTTATCGCATTCCGCTAACACACGAAAACTCAACGGATTGAAAGTGGGTGGAGGCAATTTAATGCCGTTTCTCCATTCAAGTTTATTAAATATGAAAATTGGAATAATTTGCATGCTTGGTTCAGTGTAAATAAAATACGCATTGACAGGCGACTTATACCTTTCAAATGGCAGCGTTACAGTGAGTGAAGTAATTCTCAATGATATTTCCCATATAGGACACAGATAGCGGGACTTTAAGGAGGATTTGGGGAAAGTTGGCGCTGATTTAGAGAATCTCCCCTCGCGTGTCGCGGACTAAAGAGGTCGGTCATATTTTATTTAAAAATTGAGGCTGAGAAGTTTCTCATTGAGAATGTGGAAGCAGAACAATAAAGATTAATAGGAAAACACAAGGTCAGCGACAGGATTCAAATTGGAGTTTCAATCGTTCCAACTGTGTGTCCTTTCAATAAGTAATATAAAAGCGCGTCTGTAAAAATGTCCGCACCATGTTATGATTCAGGAAACTGAGACGGGAGTAGAAATAGAGAAATAAAAGCACATGGATATGGAGAAGAGGAAGAGAGAAGGGGCAAATACTGTTTCCACGCAGAACTAATGCCGGGACTCCTCTGCTGCGCCTGGGGCGGCCTCCTGCAGCCCGGATACATTAACGTCCTAACAGCTCATTAACTGTAGGAGTGGGACCGGGCGGCGCTTCAGAAGACAGGTCGAAAAGGCAAAGACACTGTCTCGATCTCAGGTGCTCTGATCATGAAGAATGGCCACACACACAAATTCTTTTATCAATGGTTAGATCCTCACTCGGCTAGGTTTGAACCAGCGTTCTCGGGGTCCGATTTTCACTTCGGTGGTTGTTTAAATTTCCGAGAAGTCCGCGGTTCAAATCACAAAGGGGCGCTCGTTTTGCCGCCACTATTGGAAGTTGAATCTTTTGCAATCACCATTAAATAACCGATTACCATAATTTACAGAATGAAAGAAAGGCGAAACACACTTCAATAACGCATTTTACGCTTTGTAAGTAATGAACTGTTTACCATATTTCATTTTGCAGATTGCATTTTAGGAACCTCGTTTAAAATCTTAATTGCTTATGAAAGCAGAAATCTGGGGCATCTTTTTTAAAAATTAACAGGATTGGTCAATGCACAGCATAAACTGCTGGCGAATGTAACTTTTCCGCCAGCAGTCGAACCGGGTATTTTTCGCTTCTGACGTGAACGTGACAACCGCTACACTACGAAAAACTCTGCGTCACTGCTCGCAGAGAATAGAATCAGTAGTGAACAAAACATCACACGGTGCTCATTTTCAGATACAATGCAGTCAACGTTTACATCAAGTGAAATAACTTTTTAGTGAAATGATGTGGAAGTATGTGCTACTCGTATTTGTGCCTCTAATTAAATGTTGTGGCGTTTGACTCCCGTTCATGTCTGTTCTTCCTCTGTTGATAAAGAAAGGAGGGCATTCGTTGACCAGACTGCACTGCGGCTGATTTTGTGAGCTCATCCTTTATATTGAGTGATGCTGTTTAAGGTGAACCAATCAGCACAGATGGTGGTCACTGGTCAGTTCCCCTGTGTTGACCGTATTTGCACAGCGGTTCCCGTAGTGTAGTGGTTATCACGTTCGCTTTACACGCGAAAGGTCCCCGGTTCGAGCCCGGGCGGGAGCATTATGTTTAAACTTGCTGTGGATGAAAGGCCAGCGGGTTTTGTTCCAAATGAGAAAAGAAAATTGCTGTAAATCTGAAATCGAAACGGAAAATGCTGGAAATTATCAGGAGGTCAGTCAGTAATGTGGAAAAAAATACATAGTGACCCTTTCAGGTCAATTAACCATCGTTAGAACTGGGAACGGAAGAGATGTACGGTGAGATTATTCTCTTGTCAATAGGGCTAAGCGGCTTCCCTCTTATTCTTTAATTTTTCTTTATTTCGCTTCACTAATCAGATACATTTGAGTGAGCGAAAACTGACCCACAGTGAGGCTCATTTCATCTTTTGTTCCCTTTTAATCCCTGGAATCTCTGATGCCCTGAAGTTCAGAAATGTAATTCATTAATCTGCAGGGTGGCCGTCAGTAAGAAAACTTTTCTGTCTGGATCCGGGAGAGGAGTGCGTTTAGGCTCAAGATTGCTGCGACTGTCGATAGATTTTTGTGGATAAGGTTATTAAGGGTTACGGAAAAAAAGCGGGTAAATGAAGTGTTGATACAGCCCAGTCCTGATCTAATTGAATGGCGCAACAGGCTCGAGGGGCTGAATGGCCTATTCCTATGGAGTCGATGCAGTGCACCCGAGTGTTGGAGTGTTTCCGGTGTGTAGTGGTTATCGCATTCCGCTAACACACGAAAACTCAACGGTTTGAAAGTGGGTGGAGGCAATTTAATGCCGTTTCTCTATTCAAGTTTATTAAATATGAAAATTGGAATAATTTGCATGCTTGGTTCAGTGTAAATAAAATACGCATTGACAGGCGACTTATACCTTTCAAATGGCAGCGTTACAGTGAGTGAAGTAATTCTCAATGATATTTCCCATATAGGACACAGATAGCGGGACTTTAAGGAGGATTTGGGGAAAGTTGGCGCTGATTTAGAGAATCTCCCCTCGCGTGTCGCGGACTAAAGAGGTCGGTCATATTTTATTTAAAAATTGAGGCTGAGAAGTTTCTCATTGAGAATGTGGAAGCAGAACAATAAAGATTAATAGGAAAATACAAGGTCAGCGACAGGATTCAAATTGGAGTTTCAATCGTTCCAACTGTGTGTCCTTTCAATAAGTAATATAAAAGCGCGTCTGTAAAAATGTCCGCACCATGTTATGATTCAGGAAACTGAGACGGGAGTAGAAATAGAGAAATAAAAGCACATGGATATGGTGAAGGGGAAGAGAGAAGGGGCAAATACTGTTTCCACGCAGAACTAATGCCGGGACTCCTCTGCTGCGCCTGGGGCGGCCTCCTGCAGCCCGGATACATTAACGTCCTAACAGCTCATTAACTGTAGGAGTGGGACCGGGCGGCGCTTCAGAAGACAGGTCGGAAAGGCAAAGACACTGTCTCGATCTCAGGTGCTCTGATCATGAAGAATAGCCACACACACAAATTCTTTTATCAATGGTTAGATCCTCACTCGGCTAGGTTTGAACCAGCGTTCTCGGGGTCCGATTTTCACTTCGGTGGTTGTTTAAATTTCCGAGAAGTCCGCGGTTCAAATCACAAAGGAGCGCTCGTTTTGCCGCCACTATTGGAAGTTGAATCTTTTGCAATCACCATTAAATAACCGATTACCATAATTTACAGAATGAAAGAAAGGCGAAACACACTTCAATAACGCATTTTACGCTTTGTAAGTAATGAACTGTTTATCATATTTCATTTTGCAGATTGCATTTTAGGAACCTCGTTTAAAATCTTAATTGCTTATGAAAGCAGAAATCTGGGGCATCTTTTTTAAAAATTAACAGGATTGGTCAATGCACAGCATAAACTGCTGGCGAATGTAACTTTTCCGCCAGCAGTCGAACCGGGTATTTGTCGCTTCTGACGTGAACGTGACAACCGCTACACTACGAAAAACTCTGCGTCACTGCTCGCAGAGAATAGAATCAGTAGTTAACAAAATATCACACGGTGCTCATTTTCAGATACAATGCAGTCAACGTTTACATCAAGTGAAATAACTTTTTAGTGAAATGATGTGGAAGTATGTGTTACTCGTATTGGTGCCTGTAATTAAATGTTGTGGCGTTTGACTCCCGTTCATGTCTGTTCTTCCTCTGTTGATAAAGAAAGGAGGGCATTCGTTGACCAGACTGCACTGCGGCTGATTTTGTGAGCTCATCCTTTATATTGAGTGATGCTGTTTAAGGTGAACCAATCAGCACAGAGGGTGTTCACTGGTCAGTTCCCCTGTGTTGACCGTATTTGCACAGCGGTTCCCGTAGTGTAGTGCTTATCACGTTCGCTTTACACGTGAAAGGTCCCCGGTTCGAGCCCGGGCGGGAGCATTATGTTTAAACTTGCTGTGGATGAAAGGCCAGCGGGTTTGTTCCAAATGAGAAAAGAAAATTGCTGTAAATCTGTATTCGAAACGGAAAATGCTGGAAATTATCAGAAGGACATGTCAGTAATGTGGAAAAAATACATAGTGAACCTTTGAGGTCAATTAACCATCGTTAGAACTGGGAACGGAAGAGATGTATGGTGAGATTATTCTCTTGTCAATAGGGCTAAGCGGCTTCCCTCTTATTCTTTAATTTATCTTTATTTAGCTTCACTAATCAGATACATTTGAGTGAGCGAAAACTGACCCACAGTGAGGCTCATTTCATCTTTTGTTCCCTTTTAATCCCTGGAATCTCTGATGACCTGAAGTTCAGAAATGTAATTCATTAATCTGCAGGGTGGCCGTCAGTAAGAAAACTTTTCTGTCTGGATCCGGGAGAGGAGTGCGTTTAGGCTCAAGATTGCTGCTACTGTCGATAGATTTTTGTGGATAAGGTTATTAAGGGTTACGGAAAAAAAGCGGGTAAATGAAGTGTTGATACAGCCCAGTCCTGATCTAATTGAATGGCGCAACAGGCTCGAGGGGCTGAATGGCCTCTTCCTATGGAGTCGATGCAGTGCACCCGAGTGCTGGAGTGTTTCCGGTGTGCAGTGGTTATCGCATTCCGCTAACACACGAAAACTCAACGGTTTGAAAGTGGGTGGAGGCAATTTAATGCCGTTTCTCCATTCAAGTTTATTAAATATGAAAATTGGAATAATTTGCATGCTTGGTTCAGTGTAAATAAAATTCGCATTGACAGGCGACTTATACCTTTCAAATGGCAGCGTTACAGTGAGTGAAGTAATTCTCAATGATATTTCCCATATAGGACACAGATAGCGGGACTTTAAGGAGGATTTGGGGAAAGTTGGCGCTGATTTAGAGAATCTCCCCTCGCGTGTCGCGGACTAAAGAGGTCGGTCATATTTTATTTAAAAATTGAGGCTGAGAAGTTTCTCACTGAGAATGTGGAAGCAGAACAATAAAGATTAATAGGAAAACACAAGGTCAGCGACAGGATTCAAATTGGAGTTTCAATCGTTCCAACTGTGTGTCCTTTCAATAAGTAATATAAAAGCGCGTCTGTAAAAATGTCCGCACCATGTTATGATTCAGGAAACTGAGACGGGAGTAGAAATAGAGAAATAAAAGCACATGGATATGGAGAAGAGGAAGAGAGAAGGGGCAAATACTGTTTCCACGCAGAACTAATGCCGGGACTCCTCTACTGCGCCTGGGGCGGCCTCCTGCAGCCCGGATACATTAACGTCCTAACAGCTCATTAACTGTAGGAGTGGGACCGGGCGGCGCTTCAGAAGACAGGTCGAAAAGGCAAAGACACTGTCTCGATCTCAGGTGCTCTGATCATGAAGAATAGCCACACACACAAATTCTTTTATCAATGGTTAGATCCTCACTCGGCTAGGTTTGAACCAGCGTTCTCGGGGTCCGATTTTCACTTCGGTGGTTGTTTAAATTTCCGAGAAGTCCGCGGTTCAAATCACAAAGGAGCGCTCGTTTTGCCGCCACTATTGGAAGTTGAATCTTTTGCAATCACCATTAAATAACCGGTTACCATAATTTACAGAATGAAAGAAAGGCGAAATACACTTCAATAACGCATTTTGCCCTTTGTAAGTAATGAATTGTTTACCATATTTCATTTTGCACTTTGTATTTTAGGAACCTCGTTTAAAATATTCATTGCTTATGAAAGCAGAAATCTGGGGCAACATTTTTTTTAATTAACAGGATTGGTCAATGCACAGCATAAACTGCCGGCGAATGTAACTTTTCCGCCAGCAGTCGAACCGGGTACTTGTCGCTTCTGACGTGAACGTGACAACCGCTACACTACGAAAATTCTGCTTCATTGCTCGCAGAGAATAGAAACATAGAAACAAAAAAGATAGGAGCTGGAGTAGGCCATTCGGCCCTTCGAGCCTGCTCCGCCATTCAATGAGATCATGGCTGATCATGCAAATTCAGTCCCCTGTCCCTGCCTTCGCCCCATATCCCTTGATCCTTTTAGCCTCAAGAAATATATCCAACTCTTTCTTGAATATATTTAATGAACTGGCCTCCACCGCCCTCTGTGGCAGAGAATTCCACAGGTTCACCACTCTTTGGGTGAAGAAGTTCCTCCTCATTTCAGTCCTAAATGGCTTACCCCTTATCCTTAGATTATGACCCCTGGTTCTGGACTCCCTGGCCATCCGAAGCATCCTTCCTGCATCTAGTATGTCCAGACCTGACAGAATTTTATAGGTTTTGATGATATCCCCTCTCAATCTTCTAAACTCCAGTGAGTATAAGCCCAATCGACACAATCTCTCCTCATACGTCATTCCTGCCATCCCAGGTATCAGCCTGGTGAATCTTCGCTGCACTCCCTGCATGGCAAGAACATCGTTCCTCAGGTAAGGTGACCAAAACTGCACACAATCCTCAAGGTGCGGTCTCACCAAGGCCCTGTACAACTGTCGCAAGACATCCTTGTTCCTGTACTCGAACCCTCTTGCTAAGAATGCCAGCATACCATTTGCGTTCTTAACCGCCTGCTGCACCTGCATGCTTACCTTCAGTGACTGGTGCACAATAATACCCAGGTCTCTTTAGTGAACAAAATATCACACGGTGCTCATTTTCAGATACAATGCAATCAACGTTTACATCAAGTGAAATTGTTTTTCGTGAAATGATGTGGAAATTTGTGCCTCTAATTAAATGTTGTGGCGTCTGACTCCCGTTCATGTCAGTTCTTCCTCTGTTGATAAAGAAAGGAGGGTATTCGTTGACCAGACTGCAATGTGACTGATTTTGTGAGCTCATCCTTTATATTGAGTGATGATGTTTAAGGTGAACCAATCAGCACAGAGGGAGTTCACTGGTCAGTTCCCCTGTGTAGAAAACATCCGTACAGCGGTTCCCATAGTGTAGTGGTTGTCACGTTTGTTTTAAACGCGAAAGGTCCCCAGTTCGAGACCGGGCGGGAACATTATGTTTAAACGTGCTGTGGATGAACAGCCAGCGGGTTTGTTCCGAATGACAAAAGAAAATTGCTGTAAATCTGAAATAGAAACGGAAAATGCTGGAAATTATCAAGACGTCAGGCAGTATCTGTGGAAAAAATACAGAATGAAACTTTCAGGTCAATTACCCATCGTTAGAATTGTGAAAGTGGAGCGATGTATGGTGAGATTATTCTCTTGTCAATAGGGCTAAGCGGCTTCTCTCCTTTTTTAAATTTTTCTTTATTTCACTTCAGTAATCAGATACATTTGAGTGAGCGAAAACTGACCCACAGTGAGGCCCATTTCATCTTTTGTTCCCTTTTAATCCCTGGAATCTGTGATGCCATGAACTTCAGAAATGTAATTCATTAGTCTGCAGGGTGGCTGTCAGTAAGAAACCTTTTCTGTCTGGATCCGGGAGAGGAGCGCATTTAGTCTCAAGATTGCTGCTACTGTCGATAGTTTTTTGTGGATAAGGGTATTAAGGGTTACGGAAACAAAGCGGGTAAATGAAGTGATGACACAGCGCGGGCCTGATCTAATTGAATGGCGCAACAGGCTCGAGGCGCTGAATGGCCTCCTCCTGTTCCTATGGAGTCGATGCAATGCACCCGAGTGCTGGAGTGTTTCCAGTGTGTAGTGGTTATCGCATTCTGCTAACACATGGAATGTCAGCGGTTCGAAAGCGGGTGGAGGCAATTTAATGCCTTCTCCCCATTCAAGTTTAGTAAATATAAAAACTGCGATAATTTGCATGCATGTTTCAGTGTAAATAAAATACGCATTGACAGGCGACTTATACCTTTCAAATGGCAGCGTTACAGTGAGCGAAGTAATTCTCAATGATATTTCCCATATAGGACACAGTTTTGGTTGCGGTACTGTCAGGAGGATTTGGGAAATGTTGGCGCTGAATTTGGGAATCTCCGGATCGCGTGTCGCTGCTTGAAGAGGTGGGACTTATTTTATTTAGAAATTGAGGCTCGGAAATTTCTCACTGAGAATGTGGAAGCAGAACAACACAGATTAATGGAAAAGCACAGCGTCAGTGAACGGATTCAAATTGCAGTTTCAGTCTTTCCGTCTGCGCGTCCTTTCAATAAGTAACATAGAAATCACGTCTCTTAAAATGTCCCCACCACGTTATATTTCAAGAAATTGAGACGGGGGAATAAATACGAAAATAAAAGCACAGGGATATAGACAAGAGGAAGAGAGAAGTGAAAAATACTGTCTCCACGGAGATCTAATGGCGAGACTCCTCTGCTGCACCTGGGGTGGCCTCTTGCAGCCCGGATGCTTTAACCTCCTAACAGCTCATTAAGAATAGCCACATACAAAAAATGGTTATACAACAGTTACCTTAACACTCGGCTAGGTTTGAACCAGCATTCTCGGGGTCCGATTTTCGCTTCGTTGGTTGTTTAAATTTCCAGGAAGTCCGCAGTTCAAATCAAAAATGATCCCTCATTTTGCGGCCACTATTGGACTTGCAGTTGAAACTTTTGCAATCACCGTTAAATAACCGGTTACCATAAATTACAGAATGAAAGAAAGGCGAAACACACTTCAATAACACATTTTGCCCTTTGTAAGTAATGAACTGTTACCCATATCTCATTTTACACAATGGCCCAGTAATTCCGTTCCAAATGCGTGAGTACGGTCGGGGTACTCACGCGTCTGGCCGGATGAAATGCCGGTTTTCAGCATGCACAGCGCATGCGGGGAAAACCGGCATTTCCTGTCCTCTGAACGAAGGGGTTCAGAGGCACATCGCGTGCGACTGCACAGGCAGCGCGTGCGCAGTGAACTTCCTCGATTTCATTCATGGATTCAGTGAGGTTAAGTCCTTACAACTTACACATGATAAAAGCATGTGTAAAGTTGATCCAGAGGCTGCGGAGGAAGATATATTTTATCGTGGAGCTTCTGAAAGGCAATATTTCTGTTTGGGAAAGGGAGGAAAGTTATTTTAAGAAATGATGAGGTAAGTTTTAAAGTTTAATTTTTATTTTTAAAGCGGGTTTTCAGTACTGTAGGTAGAAGGAGCAATTGTGGCTGTGTGAATTGAATTTGCTGTGTTTATTAAATGTGGAAATGACTGTTCTAAAATGAGTAATGTAACATTTCCAAAATTTTTATGAAAGAAACTTTTCATCAGTAATATATTATTTTAAGTAATTATGTGTATGTCCGTATATATTCCTTTACGTATATGTATATATTCCTTTACTTATGTGTATGAATGTACGTATTTAATTATGATTTTCCAATAAGTTACTTTATAATTGAATACATACATTCATACACATAAGTAAAGGAATATATACATACATACATATACGCAAAGGAATATATACATACATAATTACTTAAAAGAATATATATTACTGATGAAAAGATTCTTTCTTAAAAATGTTGGAGTCATTTTCACATTTAATAAACACAGCAAATTCAATTCACAGAGCCACAATTGCTCCTTCCACCTACAGTACTGAAAACCCGTTTTAAAAAACAAAAATAAACTTTAAAACTTACCTCAGCATTTCTTAAAATAACTTTCCTCCCTTTTCCAAACAAAAATATTGCCTTTCAGAAGCTCCACGATAAAATATATCTTCCTCCGCAGCCTCTGGAGCAACTGTACTCATGCTTTTTTCATGTGTAAGTTGTAAGGACTTAACCTCACTGAAAGCATGAATGAAACCGGCGAATTTTACTGCGCACGCGCTGCCTGTGCAGTCGCACGCGTTCTGCCTCTGAACCCCTTCGTTCAGAGGACAGGAAATGCCAGTTTTTCCCACATTCGCTGTGCATGCTGAAAACCGGCATTTCCTCCGGCCAGACGCGTGAGTACGCCGACCGTACTCACGCATTTGGAACGGAATTACTGGGCCAACATTTTACATGTCAATAAAATGAAAAATTTAACAATTGCACGATTTGCCCCCTCGCATCTGCGACTGAGGGTCCAAGGAGGTGCATTGCGCAAGAGGTCATCGTCGTACGTATCCTCACACTGTTCACTTTTGGGAACTGTATGAAGTGGTGGAAGGATTTCTGGCCACTTTAATGCTCCTTCCATGACCATAACCATCTTCATACCAGCCATTAGGGTGGTTAGTCCTATGGCGTGAGGGTTTTACAGGCTCCCACAACCCATCTGAGGGAAGGGGGGGCCACCCACACCCGTGGACGCAAGTATCCCACTGGATGTCCACCCAGAATTTATAGTTGGAGCTCCGACTCCACTTGCCGGGACTGTCTGGAGCCGGGTTTGAAACCCTACTCCTTCTGGCCCAGCGGCGGGGATGCTTACCGCTACGCAAAAGGCCCACTCTGCGCAAAAGGTGACACCCATACGTTTCCTGCGCCTTTTGCCTCCCCGTGACTGGAGCCTTATGCTGCCACTTGAAAGACCAAGCTATCATCTGTCCTTTTTGCGGCGCCTTGGACTTCTCCTTACCAATGATGAGCAGGCACTGCGCCTCCACCTCGTTGAGGAGATTGCTGAGGTCATCATCAGTTCAATTGTGAGTTCTTTTAATGCCGTGAATTGTGCTCATTCCAGCCATTTCAGGTTGTTAATCGGAGTGGGCCTTTGGCGTAGCGGTAGGATCCCCGCCGCTGGGCCAGACGGGCTAGGGTTTCGGACCCTGCTCCAGTTAGTCCCGGCAAGTGGAGTCTAGAGCTCCGGCTCTAAATTCTGGGTTGATATCCAGTGGGATATTTGCGTCTGTGGGTGCCCCCCCTCCTCGTATAGTTTGTGGGAGCCCGTAAAACCCTCCCGCCATAGGACTAACCACCCTAACGGCTGGTACAAAGATGGTTACGGTCACAGAAGGAGCGTTAATCACAGCCATAAATCTTTCCACCACTTCATACATTTCCCCAAAGGGAACAGTGTGAAGACATGTACGACGACGGTGCTAAATAAATAAATGGAATGAAAAAAATTCTTTCAGGGCTTTTAAAACTCTTTAAATTGCTTTAATTCTGTTTAAAACTACTTCAGATTCTTCAAAATAATGTAAACGTTTATAAAAGTTACCAAAAGATTCATAAATATACAAAAACCTATTTGAAATGCTGCTCTGCGTGTAAAAATGCTTAGTAGCTTGTGAGCAACATTGGGGGTGTGTCCTATTAAACTGAGACCTCAAGGGGCGTGTCTCAGTTGCACAGCGCGCTACAGGCTTCGCGCTGGCTGCACTCCTGGGTGGCGTGACGTCAGGCGCTGCCCGGGATTCTTCTGTTTCAAAAAGGAATTCCAGGCGTCCCTGGAGGTGAATTGCAGGCGCGTCGGGTAAGTGCAGATCGGGGGCTTGCACGCGCGGCAAGCCCCCAATCCGAATTTCTGCCCCATTGTATTTTGGAGTCCGATTTAAAATGTTCGTTGCTTATGACACCAGAAATCTGGGGCAACATTTTTTTTAATTAACAGGATTGGTCACTGAACAGCATAAAATCCTGACCAATGGAACGCTTCCACCCAGGCTCGAGTCTGAGATTTTCCGCCTGCAAAGCAAACGTGATAACCGTTACGCTACAGAAAATTTTGCTTCATTACGCATAGAGTATAGAATCAATCGTGAACAAAATATCCCATGTTGCTCATTTTCAGATTCAACGCGGTCAGGTTTTACATCAAGTGAAAAATGTTTAATTGAAATGGTTTGGAAGTATGTGTTACTCGTATTTGTGCCTTTTCTTAAAGTTTGCGACGTCTGACTCCCGTTCATGTCTCTGCTTCCTCTGTAGAATAAGAAAGGAGTGGCTGTCGTTGAACAGACTGCACTGCACCTGATTTTGTGAGCGCCTCCTTCATATTGAGTGATGCTGTTTAAGGTGAACCAATCAGCAGAGGGAGTTCACTGATCAGATCACCTCTGTTGAAGAGGTGCGCAAAGTGTTTTCCGTAGTGTAATGGATATCACGTTCGCGAAAAGTTCCCGCTTCGATTCTGGACGTCGAACATTATTGATTAAACTTGATGTGGATGAACAACCAATGGGTTCATTACAAATGACGGAAGAAAGTTATTACAAATCTGAAATAGAAACGGAAAATGCTGAAAATTCTCAAGAGTTCAGGTAGTATCTGTGGATAAAGATACAGAGTGAACCTTTCAAGTCAATTGCCCATCGTTAGAACTGGGAAACGGGAGAGATGTATGGTGAGATTATTCCCTTGTCAATAGGGCTACAGCGGCTTCTCTCATTTTCATTATTTCACTTCACTAATCAGATGCCTTTGAGTGAGAGAAAACTGACCCATAGTGAGGCCCATTTCATCTTTTGTTCCCTTTTAAACCCTGGAATCTCTGAAGCCCTGAAGGTCAGAAATGTAATTCATTGATCTGCAGGGTGGCCGTCAGTAACAAGCCTTTTCTCTCTGGATCCGGGAGTGCAGCTGGTTTCAGGCTCAAGGTTGCCGCTAGTGTCGATAGAATTTTGTTGGGTAAGGTGATTATGGAAACAAAGCGCGTAGATGGAGTGAAGATCCAGCCCAGTCCTGATGTAGTTGAATGCCGGAGCAGGCTCGAGGGGCTGAATGGCCTCCTCCTGTTCCTATGGAGCCGCTGCAATGCACTGAGTGCTGGAGTGTTTCCGGTGTGTAGTGGTTATCGCATTCTGCTAACACACGAAAACTCAACGGTTCAAAAGTGGGTAGAGGCAATTTAATGCCTTTTCTCCATTCAAGATTAGTAAATATGAAAACTGGAATAATTTACATGTTTGTTTAAGCATAAATAAAATGGGCATTATCTGGCGAATTATGCCATTCAAATGGCAGCGTTAGAGGGAGTGAAGTAATCCTCAATGATATTTCCCATATGGAACACAATTTGGTTTGCGGTACTCTAAGCAGGATTTGGGAAAATGTGTCGCTGATTTAGGGAATCTTCCGCTCACTTGTCACTATTTGAAGAGGTGGGCCTTACTTTATCATTAAGAATGTGGAAGCAGAACAACACAGATTAATCGGAAAAGATAGGGTCAGTGACCGGATTCAAATTGCAGTTTCAATCGGTCCATCTGGGTGTCCTTTCAATAAGTAACAAAGAAAGCGCGTCTCCAAAAATGACAGCACCGTGTTATGATTCAGGAAACGGAGACAGTGGGAATAACTATAGAAATCAAAACACAGGGATATTGAGAAGAGGAAGAGAGAAGTGAAAAATACTGTTTCCTCGCAGAACTAATGCAGAGACTCCTCTGCTGCGCCTAGGGTGGCCTCCTGCAGCCCGGATACATTAACGTCCTAACAGCTCATTTATAATAGGCACGTACTAAATGCTTTTACAATGGTTACCTCCTCACTCGGCTAGGTTTGAACTGGCGTTCTCGGCGTCCGATTTTCGCTTCGGTGGTTGTTTAAATTTCCGAGAAATCCGCAGTTCAAATCACAAACGAGTGCTCATTTTGCCGCCACTATTGGACTTGCAGTTGAATTTTTTACAATCACCATTAAATAAACGATTACCATAATTTACACGATGAAAGAAAGGCGAAACACACTTCAATAACACATTTTGCCCTTTGTATGTGATGATCTGTTACCCATATCTCATGTTACACAACTTATTTTAGTAGTCTTGTTTAAAATGCTCATTGCTTATGAAAGCAGAAATCTGGGGCAACTTTTGTTAAAATTAACAGGACTGGTCACTGCACAGAATAAAATCCTGAAAAATGGAACGTTTCCGCCGGGCTCGAACCAGGGTCCTTTTTTGTGTAAAAGAAACGTGATAACCACTACACTACGGAAACCTCCCCTTTGTTGCTCACAAAGCATAGAATCAATAGTGAACAAAAAGGCCCATGGTGCTCATTTTCAGATTGAACGCAGTCAGCTTTTGCACCAAGTGAAATAATTTTTCAGTGAAACGATTTGGAAGTATGTGTTACTCGTATTTGTGCCTTTATTAACTTTTGTGGCGTCTGATTCCCGTTCATGTCTCTTCTTCCTGTGTTGAATAAGAAAGGAGGGGTTGACGTTGACCAGACTGCACTGCGCCTGTTATTTGGGAACTCACCCTTTATATTGCCCCAGAAATTCGGGTCTCCACGGGTGAGTACGCACGGGGTACTCATCCGTAGGCCCAAATGGAAGTGCCGGTTTCTGCATGCACTGCGCATGCGCGGGAAACCGGCACTTCCGTTCCCCTGAAAGAAGGAGTTCAGACGTCGAACTCGTGCGCGGGAGAGGCTGCGCATCAAACTTCCTTTTTTTTCAGGTTTTCCCGGGAGGGTATGTCTCCAGAAGTTACACATTTAAAAAGCAGGCGTAAGGCCCGCTTTTTAAAAGGTAAGTGGTGAATTAATTAAAATTAAAACATTTTTTCCACAGGTTTATTATTTTTAAATACTTTAAAGAAAAGTAAGGTAATATTTAGCCCCGTTAGAAAATGTAATTAACTTTTTCAAAAATTTAAATTATTGGCCCAGAAATTAGGTTGGGGGCTTGCCGCGCTTGCAGGCCCCCGATGTGCACTTAACCAGCGCGCCGGCCGTTCTGCTCCCGGGACGCGTGGAATTCCTTTTTTCAGATGACGACTCCCGGGCAGCGTCTGATGTCACACCGCCCAGGAGTGCAGCCAGCGCGAAGCGTCCAGTGCGGAGTGTAAGTGAGACATGCCCCGTGAGGTCTCATTACCATAGGACACGCCACCAATCTTTCTCACAAGCTGCAAAGCATTTTTACATGCAGAGCAGCATTTTAAATAGGTTCTTTGTATTTTTTTGAATCTTTTGGTAACTTTTATAAACTTTTAAATACTTTTACATTATTTTCAAGAATCTGAAGTAGTTTTAAACAGAATTGAAGCAATTTAAAGAGTTTTAAAAGTCCTGAAAGCATTTTTTTCATTCAATTTATTTAATTAGCAACGTGAAATGGCTGGAATGAGCACAATTCACGTCATTAAAAGAACTCACTATGTAACTGACGATGACCTGAGCAATCTCCTCAACGAGGTGGAGGCGCAACGCCTGCGCATCATTGGGAATGAAAACTCCAAGGCACGGCGAAAAGGACAGATCATAACTTGTTCTTTCAAGTGGCAGGATCGGGCTCCAGTCACGGGGAGGGAAAAGGTGCAGGAAACATATGGGTGTCACCTTTTGCGTGGAGTGGGACATTGGCATAGCGGTAAGCATTCCCACCGCTGGGCCAGAAGTAGTAGGGTTCTGAACCCCGCTCCAGACAGTCTCGGCAAGTGGAGTGGGAGTTCCGACTATAAATTCTGGGTGGACATCCAGCGGGATACTTGCGTCCGTGCGTGTGGGTGCCCCCCTCCCTCGTATGGGTTGTGGGAGCCTTTAAAACCCTCCCGCCATAGGACTAACCACCCTAATGGCTGGTATGAAGATGGTTACGGTCACGGAAGGAGCGTTAACATGGCCAGAAATCCATCCACCACTTCATACAGTTCCCCAAAGGGAACAGTGTGAGGACACGTCCGACGATGACCTCTTGCACAATGCACCTCCTTGGACCTGCAGATGCGAGGGGGCAAATCGTTCAATTGTTATATTTTTCATTTTATTGAAATGTAAAATGTTGTGTTTGCCGTTTTCATTGAAATGGTTATTTGTGACTGAAAGGATATGTAACCTTTTCCTTTAAACAGTGCAGCCTGTAGTCACTTTGAAAAAAATTTGCAACTTTAATTGGAGCCAAACTATTTTTAGAACTGTTTGAAAATTAGAACATAGCTAGTTTCCACCTTGAATGACTTTATTGCAGTAAGAAAGCAGAAAAAGTGACTTTAAACTGTTAACACATTTTTTTCTGAACTATTCATGTTTACAAATGTTTGAAAAGTAGGAAATAGCTAGTTAACATTTAAACGTTATAAAATATCTACATCAAATCTGACCCTGAAAACTGTTTTATGATGCAATAAAAGTTCACTGCTTCACTTTAAATTGTGTCTGCTCCTTTCTTTCCCTTGCAGGGGGAGGGGTAGGTACAAGGCACCACTAGCTCGTGAAGGTGTTGGCTACTAGCAGTTCCCGAGCAGCCTTACTTTCGGCAGCACTTGGCTCCTCCCCGTGAGGCCTGGCCACAGGCACATTGGCATCGCTTATGTCCTCCATTGCAGCAGGGAGCTCTTCGGCAGTGTTAAGGGTCAGTCCTTCCTGCAGGGCAAAGTTATGCAAAGCACAATAGTCCATCACAATCCTTGTCACTTTCTGGTGAGAATATTGTAAGATCCCCCCTAAACTATCCAGGCACCGGAAGCGTGATTTCAGAACTCCGGTTATCCTCTGCACCACTTGAAGTGTGGACACGTGTGCCTGGTTGTATCTCTCCTGAGCCTCACTGACAAGGCAGTGCGGGTGTTCGAGTGTGGTTGAAGGTCCTCCTTCAACATGTCAGATTGGCAGATTGCCTATTTACTGAAGCGCAGCCTCCTCACACACAAATCCTGCGACAGCATCTGAAATGATGGCCTCTCCCTGTACAGTCTCTGGGGTGGGTAATAGTTCCTTCTTATCAGGAGATGGTTATGGTTCCTCAGTCTTCTATGTTGTTCCCTGCTGTTTCAAATTCTTTGAAGCAAAATCACACACAGCATCAGGGCAGCATTTCTAGAGGGCATTTTCTCGCTTACAGGCCTCCTCCTTACACAGACGTCCTTGCAAGGAAGAAATGGAAAGAGTTGTTAAAGTAATTTTCATGAAGTGACTGGCTAGAAAATCACCCCGGCCCATGGCAGGAGAAACGCGTTATCGGCTTGGTAATGCGTCACAGCCCGAGATGATTTTCCAATAAGTTTCTTTCTCTGAAAATCATAATTAAATGCATACATTCATACACATAAGTAAAGGAATATATACATAATACATATACGTAAAGTAATATATACCGATAAACATACCTAATTACTTAAAAGAATATATTACTGATGAAAATTTTCTTTATTAAAAATGTTGGAAATGTTACATTATTCATTTTAAAACAGTCATTTTCACATTTAATAAGCACATCAAATTCAATTAGGCCTTGCACACAGCAAGAGTTGCTCCTTATTACCTACATTACTCAAAACAGGTTTAAAAAAAAATAAAGTTGCAAACTTACCTCAGACTTTCTGAAAATAACATTTCTCCCTTTCCCAACCAAAAATCTGCCGTTCAGAAGCTCCACTGATGAAAGAGTTCTTCCTCCGGAGCTTCTCGAGGGCTTTACTGATCCTTTTTTTACGTGTAAATTGTGGGCACTTACGCTCACTCAAACCATTCATGAAAATGCCAAAGTTTAATGCACACGCGCTGCCTGAAACATCGCACGCGTTCCGCCTCTTAACCCCTTGGTTCAGAGGAGAGGAAATGCCGGTTTTCAGCGCATGTGCTGTGCATCCTGAAAACCAGCACTTCCATCGGGCCCACACGTGAGTACCCTGTCCGTACTCACGCGTTGGGACCCGAATTACTGGGCCATTGTTTAAAATAGCTATTTCCTGCAATTTATAGTTTATTTAAAAAATGTGATTTTTCTAAAAATGTATTTGAAGATTTAATAATGTTTTGGGGCCAGTAGTATTTATAAGTTATGACAGCTCTTCCTGTCAATCTTATGAATGGAGCATTCCCTGCTCCGATTGGCTCCCCATGGCCCACGTGATCCCAGGAGCCGCATCGAACTAACTGCCCCCCTGGGATACGCAAGCACTGCACGCCGGCAGTTGGAGGAGGCCCAGGATCGGAATTCCACAGGGGCCCACAGCTCAATGGCCAGTGCACGAGGTAAGCGCAGGTCGGAGGCTTGCACCCGCGGGAAGCCCCCCACCCGAATTTCTGGGCCATTGAGTGATGCTGCTTAAGGTGAACCAATCAGCACAGAGTCAGTTCCCCTCGGCTGATGACATGTACAAAGCAGTTATTGTGGTGTAGTGGTTGTCAAGTTCGTTTTACACGCGAAAGGTCCCTGGTTCGAGCCTGGGCTGGAAATAGTCAGAAAACGTCCAGTAAAGTCTATCTGTAACTTCTCACATGGGCCTCTTGGTCTCGGCTGACGTCCCCACTTTACCTTGATGAGTTTCCCGCTATGTACATATCATCAGCCGAGTGGAACTGACTCTGTGCTGATTGGTTCACCTTAGCCTAACATCTGTGGTTGGCAAAATGTTGGAGTCCATTATTAAGGAAACAGTAACAGAGCATTTGGATAAACATAATTTAATAGGACAGAATTCGCATGGTTTTATGAAGGGGAAGTCATGTTTGACAAATTTGCTCGAATTCTTTGAGGATGTAACATGCAGGGTGGATAAAGGGGAACCATTGGATGTTGTGTATTTGGACTTCCAAAGGGCATTTGAGAAGGTTCCACACAAAAGATTACTGATCAAGATAAGAAATCACGGGATTGGGGGTAATATACTGGCATGGGTGGAAGATTGGCTATCTAACAGAAAACAAAGCGTTGGGATAAATGGTTCATTCTCGGGCTGGCAATAAGTAATTAGTGGTGTTCCGCAGGGGTCAGTGCTGGGACCCCAACTCTTTACAATCTATATTAACGATTTGGAGGAAGGGACCGAGTGCAACATATCCAAGTTTGCCGACGATACAAAGATGGGAGGGAAAGCAGTGAGTGAGGAGGACATAAAAAAACCTGCAAAAGGACATATACAGGCTAAGTGAGTGGGCAGAGATTTGGCAGATGCAATATAATGTTGGAAAGTGTGAGGTTATGCACTTTGGCAGAAAAAATCAAAGAGCAAGTTATTATCTAAATGGAGAGAAACTGCAAAGTGCTACAGTACAAAGGGATCTGGGGGTCCTGGTGCATGAAACACAAAAAGCTAGTATGCAGGTGCAGCAGGTGATCAGGACGGCCAATGGAATCTTGGCTTTTATTGCAAGGGGGATGGAGTATAAAAACAGGGAAGTCTTGCTGCAGTTATACAGGGTATTGGTGAGGCCACACCTGGAATACTGCGTGCAGTTTTGGTTTCCATATTTAAGAAAAGTTATACTTGCTCTCGAGGCAGTTCAGAGAAGGTTCACTCGGTTGATTCCGGAGAAGAGGGGGTTGATGTATGAGGAAAGGTTGAGTAGGTTGGGACTCTACTCACTGGAGTTCAGAAGAATGAGAGGCGATCTTTTCGAAACATATAAGATTGTGAGGGGGCTTGATTGGGTGGATGAGGTGAGGATGTTTCCACTGATGTGTGAGACTAGAACTAGGGGGCATAATCTAAGAATAAGGGGCTGCCGTTTCAAAATTGAGATGAGGAGAAACTTCTTCACTCAGAAGGTAGTAAATCTATGGAATTTACTACCCCAGAGATCTGTGGAAGCTGCCACATTAATTAAATTTAAAATGGAGGTAGACAGTTTCCTAGCAGATAAGGGAATTAGGGGTTACGGGGAGAGGGCAGGGAAGTGGACGTGAGTCTAGATTCGGATCAGCCATGGTCCTATTCACTGGCAGAGCTGGCCCGAGGGGCCGTATATTCTACTCCTGCTCCTACTTCTTATGTTATTATGTTCTTATGTTATACTGGGCGCATATGGGGCAATGTCTACAGAATCTTTCCACAGTTTGTTTCATTCCGGGTCACCACCAGCATCGCTGGAGGCTGTTCGACATATTGGATATACCTGTGTGTTGTCTACCATGGGATTTTTCATTAATTTTTGTTGTATACAGTTTGCTGCACATATTTGCTGCTCTTTCCTCCATATCCCCCCGACCTTTCTCGTGCGCCCCCTCACTCCCATAGGTGCTTCTCCTCCTGGGATATTCCTTTATGTATTTTGGATATGTCTATATTCTCTGGCAATGCAGTTATAGCAGCTTTGTCTAGCTGTGTTTCTGGTTCTGTGTTGCTCTTGTTTGCCGCTGCAATCTGTTGCTCTACCACTTTTCTGGCTGCATGATCTGTGGCTCTATTTCCCTTTTCTGTGGGGGAATTCCCTCGCTGATGGGCTTTTACCTTTACTACTGCTGTTTCAGTGGGTAACCCTGAGGCAGCTGCCAACTTCTTTACTAAGTCGTCATGCTGTATAGGTTTGCCCCCCGAGGCGATGTACCCCCTTTTAATCCAAGCTGCCATATAATCATGTACTATGCCAAAAGCATGGTGGCTATCGGTATAAATGTTTACCCGTTTTCCTTCTGCCAATTTTAATGCCTCTGTCAATGCTGTTATCTCGGCAACTTGTGCTGAACTACCCCTGGTATCCTTCCTTCCCTCTGGACGGTGCCGTCCCCCTTCACCACAGCCCAACCTGTTCGTGGTGTTCCGTTAACATATTTACGGGACCCGTCCATGTATAGCTTTAAGTTTGCCTCTGTCAAAGGTAATTCCCTGATCTTGTCTACATACTCTAATTCCTCTTCATTGGTGCAACATTGATCCTCTCCTTCCATTCCCATCATAGCTCCGGCGTTCTGACTCACGTCTCTAACGATCTGTATAGATTTATCTTTGGGTAAATGTGGTAAACCACTGTTATTGTTATTCACTGTTGTTGTTGTTGCTGCACACTGTTGTACCTATGCATGCCTCAACATGTCTCGGCTGGCTCCACCCACAGGCCCAGGTATAAAGATGATTGACCTGTAGCCCCCTGCCTTCTTGGAACCCAGTCAACCACGAGAGGCATGCTCTGTTCTTTGCTAATAAAAGCCTTTAGTTACTCTCCTAACTCTCCATCTTTTATGAGTAATTGATAGCGCATCAATTTTATTAGCAAAAACAAAATGTCGACAAACGCTGAACAGCAGGCTGCTGCACCAAACGCTGAACAGCAGGCTGCTGCACCAAACGCTGAGCAGCAGGAGCTGCTGCGAGCCCTCAGACCAACATGCCTGGACCTAGACCCCCAAGAAGCGGGTTCGGCTACCAAATTCGCGCATTGGCTGCATTGCTTCGAGGCCTACCTGCAAGCCTCAACTGTGACCCTGGACGAAAACAAGTTGGAAATCCTGGCCTCAAAGGTGAGCCACCAAGTTTATACAATAATCCAGGATGCGATGACCTACGCAGCGGCAATCGATCTGCTAAAAGGGCAATACGCACGCCCGGTAAATACGGTCTATGCCAGGCACCTCTTAAGATCCCGCAGACAGCAGCCCGGGGAATCGGTGGAGGCCTTCCTACGGGCACTACGGATACTCGGCCGAGACTGCGATTGCAAAGAAGTACCAGCCGCAGCACACATGGAGGGACTGATCCGAGATGCTTTCGTTGCGGGTCTAACGTCCGACTACTCCCGGCAGAGACTGTTGGAAAAGGGAGAAATGGACCTGAGAAAGGCAGTGTCCCTCGCGCTCTCGCTCGACGCGGCCCACAGGAATATGGACGCCTTCTCCCCTAACTGCCCCGCAACGTGGACGCCACAACCTTGGGTCATGGAACCGCCACCTTCAACTGCTGCTGCGATGTCCAAGGCACAGAAATGTTATTTTTGTAGCCAGGCAAAACACCCCAGAGCACGCTGCCCGGCGAGAAACACTACCTGCTCCGGCTGTGGGAAGAAAGGGCACTATGTCAGCGCCTGCAAAGGTAAAACCGCTAACGCCAGCAGCGCCACGTGCGAACCGTGGGGGCAGCCATCTTGTCCGCCATCTTGGGCTCCCCCAGCCGCGTGGGGATCGGGACCATGGGCGCCACCATTTTGTCTGCCATCTCGAACGTCTCCAACTTCAACCACGGGGGACCCGGACTCAACCACCGCCTCATCTGACGACCACATCGACTCACTCGACCATACGCTGGCCTCCGTGATGATGGACCAATCTCTCCCTCATCAACTGTCCAGGTCCATGATGGACATTACGGTAAACAGCCGCGCCACTACCTGCCTTTTTGACAGCGGGAGCACGGAAAGCTTTATCCACCCCGACACGGTGCGCAGTTACTCTCTCCCGGTCCTGCCGAAGCGACATCGGATCTCTTTGGCTTCCAAAGCCCAGTCAGCGGATGTCGGTGGCTACTGTGTAGTGACCCTTTCAGTAAGGGGCACAGAATACAAAAATTTTAAACTCCTGGTCCTGCCCCATCTTTGCACTACCGTTCTACAGGGGTTGGATTTTCAGTGCCACCTTAAGAGTGTCACATTAGCGTACGATGGACCCCTCCCCCCACTCACAGTCTGCAGCCAGCAGCTTTTAAATTGCCCGCCGTGCACCATTTGCAGCCTCTCCACCCTTATAGTCCCCCCCTCCTTGTTCGCTAACCTCACCCGTGACTGTAAGCCCATCGCTACCAAAAGCAGGCGTTACAGTGCCGGGGATAGGAGCTTCATTAAATCCGAAGTAGCAAGACTCCTGAAGGAAGGGATTATTGAAAGTAGCACCAGCCCATGGCGAGCACAAGTGGTGGTAGTGAAGACTGGTAAAAAAAACAGCGCCTAGTTATTGACTACAGCCAGACGATCAATCGCTACACCCAGCTAGATGCATACCCACTCCCCCGCATATCTGACATGGTCAATCAGATAGCACAATACCGGGTGTTCTCGACGATTGATCTGAAGTCGGCATACCACCAGCTCACCCTCAGGGCTGAGGACTGCCAGTACACAGCTTTTGAAGCTGACGGTCGTCTCTACCACTTCCTCAGCGTTCCCTTCGGCGTCACCAACGGGGTTTCAGTCTTCCAACGGGAGATGGACCAGATGGTTGACCAGAACGCGCTCCAGGCCACTTTCCCCTATCTAGACAACGTCACCATCTGCGGCTGCGACCAGCAGGACCATGATGTTAATCTAGAGAAATTCCTCTGTACGGCCCAGCGGCTGAACCTAACATACAACAAGGACAAATGTATGTTTTGTACCAAGCGCCTTGCCATTCTTGGCTGTGTCGTGGAGAACGGAGTCATCGGCCCCGACCCCGACAGGATGCACCCCCTTATGGAGCTCCCCCTCCCCCACTGCCAAAAAGCACTGAAGAGATGCCTAGGGTTTTTCTCGTACTATGCTCAGTGGGTGCCCAACTATGCGGACAAAGCCAGACCCCTCATCAAGTCCACCTCCTTCCCCCTGACAGCAGAGGCCTGTGCAGCCTTCACTCTCATAAAAGGAGATATTGCGAAGGCCACAATGCACGCAGTGGATGAGTCCATCCCTTTCCAAGTGGAGAGCGACGCATCCGACTTTGCCCTAGCTGCAACCCTTAACCAGGCAGGGAGACCCGCGGCCTTTTTCTCAAGGACCCTCCAGGGCCCCGAGATTCGACACTCCTCTGTCAAAAAGGAGGCCCAGGCCATTGTGGAAGCTGTGCGACATTGGAGGCATTACCTGGCCGGAAAATGATTTACCCTGCTCACTGAGCAGCGTTCAGTAGCTTTTATGTTTAATGATAAGCAGAGGGGCAAAATCAAGAATGACAAGATCTTGAGGTGGAGAATCGAACTCTCCACCTACAATTATGATATCTTGTACCGGCCCGGGAAACTCAATGAGCCCCGAGATGCCCTATCACGTGGTACATGCGCCAACGCGCAGGTCGATAGACTGAAGACCCTCCACAATGACCTCTGCCACCCGGGGGTCACCAGGTTTTTTCACTTCATCAAATCCCGTAACCTGCCCTACTCCATCGAGGAGGTCAGGACCATGACCAGGAACTGCCAAATCTGTGCCGAGTGCAAACCACATTTTTATAGGCCAGACAGAGCAAGCCTGATCAAAGCCACGCGCCCCTTTGAACGGCTGAGCGTCGATTTTAAAGGGCCCCTCCCCTCCTCCGACTGCAATGTGTACTTCTTCAACATAATTGATGAGTACTCCCGTTTCCCGTTTGCCATCCCTTGCTCAGACAATACCAGTACCACGGTCATTAAATGTCTGAATGACCTCTTCGCCTTGTTCGGTTTCCCTAGCTATATTCATAGCAACAGGGGCTCATCCTTTATGAGCGACGAACTCCGGCAGTACCTGCTCTCGAGAGGTATCGCTACAAGCAGGACCACCAGCTACAACCCCCGGGGGAATGGCCAGGTGGAAAGGGAGAATGCGACGGTCTGGAAGGCAGTCCTTTTAAACTTGAAATCTAAGGGCCTTCCGACCTCTCGCTGGCAGGAGGTCCTCCCTGCGGCGCTCCATTCCATTCGGTCACTGATCTGTACAGCCACCAATGCTACCCCTCACGAGAGAATGTTCTCCTTCCCCAGGAAGTCCACATTGGGGATCTCGTTACCGATATGGCTGACTTCTCCAGGACCCGTCCTACTGCGGAAGCACGTGAGGTCCCATAAGACGGACCCACTGGTCGAGAGGGTGAGCCTCCTCCATGCCAACCCGCAGTATGCTTACGTGGTGTACCCGGACGGGCGGGAGGATACAGTCTCCATACGAGACCTCGCACCTTCGGGTGCTCCCGAAACACCTCTCTCGCCACCCACCACTACCCACGCCTACCCCCAGTATGCTTACGTAGCGTACCCGGACGGGCGGGAGGACACAGCCCCCACACGAGATCTCGCACCTTTGGGTGCCCCTGAAACACTACCATTGCCATCCACCACTACCCACAACCCAACTCCGCTAGACGGCATGCCGCAGCCCCAGGACCCGTCATTCACCACCCAACCACTCAATAAGACGCCAGATTCAACGTTGGATGCTGCACCATCACCGCCACCACCACGACAATCAGGACGGCATACAAGGCCACCTGATAGACTTACTTACACGAACCTTTAATACACTTCACCCCGCCGGACTCAATTTTAAACAAGGGGTGAATGTGGTAAACCACTGTTATTGTTATTCACTGTTGTTGTTGTTGCTGCACACTGTTGTACCTATGCATGCCTCAACATGTCTCGGCTGGCTCCACCCACAGGCCCAGGTATAAAGGTGACTGACCTGCAGCCCCCTGCCTTCTTGGAACCCAGTCAACCAAGAGAGGCATGCTCTGTTCTTTGCTAATAAAAACCTTTAGTTACTCTCCTAACTCTCCGTTTTTTATGAGTAATTGATAGCGCATCAGTAACAAGACAGCCTCCCAAGCAGCCTTCCGGCTGTTTGAGACGGTGCTGCAATTAGTTTGCAAGATTACTTCCATTTATCAAATCATAATTTTCCTTCTATCAGTGTGGGGAAATATTAACTTAACATTAAGAAACTTAAATTTAATGATGTCCAATATCTTTAAATTTTAGTCAGTAATACTGAAGTTATTGCTTGGTGAAGTTAAACAGCTGTCAGTGGAAAGGGTTAACTCCTTTGCAGGCTTTTGAAGGTGGAGCAAAACATTATTACGTCACTTCATGTAACATAAAAAAAACATTCCCACTCGAAAAAGACAATTGTGATTTCACACTTTAACTAAACACGAACACTTGGGCTTCATTGGTCAGATTCCCTTTCTCAGCTGCCCGCTTAGCTGCCTCGTCTGCACATGCATTGCCCTGTTGGTGTCGGTCAGTAATCTTCTTGTGTTCTTTAATTGATTTTTGCACACTTTGGGGGTAGGAGAGAGGCTCCTACTAATTCCTTGATTAAACTCTCGTGTCTTATGGGTCTGATGTCGCCTACTCCAGGCTACCATGTAATCAGGCACCACCCCAAAGGCATACCGACTATCTGTATATGTTCACACTTTTTCATTTGGCTAACCTCAGGGCTTCAGTGAGAGCCACCAAGTCTGCTACCTGAGCCGATAGGCTTCCTTCTAGCCGACTTTCCCTTTTAACCTGTCCGTTGCCATTGTAATGACCCTTACTGTGGTAGTTATAGATGTGGAATGCTCTATTCTGGCCTGGTAATCCCAGGGCAGGAGCACTTACGAGGGCTTGTTTCACTTTACAAAAGCTGTTTCTTGGTCGGGGCCCCAGTCCACCAGCTGCTGGGATGTTTTCCTCCCTTTGATCAAATCCTGTATAGGCTGGGCATTTCTGCATATTCTGGGATAAATTTCCGGCAATAATTAAATAGCCCTAATACCTGCTTCAACCCCCTCCCCTCTCTGGCACGGTCCCTTCCTGCTGCCATCTCTAGCTGCTTGTACGTACGGGAATGTGATAAATCAAGGAATGCAGCCAGTGATTGCGTGCTGCTCCCCTTGGTCCTAGTGCCCCTCCAATTAGTCGTCGGGCATTTGTCTCTTCCCTTGTGTTATGATGTATCCTAGGTAGATTTCTTCGTCCTTCCCTACCTGTACGTTTCTAGGGTTTAACTTACATCCCGCATTCTGTAGGGCTCACAGAACCGTAGTCAATCAAATATTGTAGAGAGGCCTGCCACTATCGGATGTTCTTGTGGAGTGGAGTTACCTTATTCAATTTGGACTACACCAATTTACACCAAACAGAATTTCACTGTGGCCACAATGAAAGTCTGGTTTTAATAGGTTAATTTACCTCATAACTCCAAGGTTAAATCTTAGACTGAAACTTAATCTTTTGTTAAACAAACTTTTTGTTCTTCTCATTTTTCTTTACACACCAGCTTAACTTAAATAAGTTCAAAGTTTTTTCCAATTCTGGGGGCACAATCTTATTCGCACATTCTTAAAACTTCCAAAATCCAAGGCAAGACAAAAGGGTAAAATGCTTTTATTTAACACAGAGAAGTGGGTGGAGCTAAAACACATAACAGACATTTTTCAATTTTTTTAAGGACAGACTTTCAGACAAAGGAATATTGTAACTTTTTAAACCTCCATAGTCAGGAAAACTTTCACACATTAACACACTTTTACACAAACTAAAATTCCAGCATATTGTTAAGGTTCCTTTCACTCAGCAAATCTTGCATTTTATTTGTCTCAGTACAGATGTTAAAAACTTCCACGTTGGTAAAGCTTTAAGTTTATCATTTTTTTTCCTTTTTAAATCGGTGACTCAGCAACTTTCCCTGGCTGTCCAAATCCCTGTTTTTTTTTCCTTCCTTTGCTGAGTTTTCAAATTGGTTAGCCTGCAAATTAGATTTTTTTCCTTCTTTATCTCTCCCTTCTGTTTCGATTCCTTACATTGTTTCTGGTAACAAGCTAAGATTACCATTCCCCTTTTCCCTCTTTATCTTCGCTTTGTCCCCTCCATCAAGCCCTTTGGCTCACTGCACTGTCTTCGGGATCCCACCCTTTCTTTTTCATAGTTTTGATAAGTTTTTGATCTTTGTCTGCTACATAGTGAGTGACGGAGTCGGGATCGACCCAAGGGGAGGGTCCCACCTCCTGTATCTCTGCATCCTTTTTAGGCATTCTATATAGTATCTGACTTACTTCTCAATAGTTCTTATGTTACCCTATCATTCACCCACAC
Source organism: Somniosus microcephalus (assembly GCF_052327205.1). NCBI lineage: Eukaryota > Metazoa > Chordata > Chondrichthyes > Squaliformes > Somniosidae > Somniosus > Somniosus microcephalus. The sequence continues at coordinate 376,564 of NW_028225269.1, read as the reverse complement.
ACACTTACTTTGCGCACACTCACTCGTCATGGGATCACGATCCTGTGGTGTTTATAGTTCCCGACACCTACTTGATCCTGGCCGTTATGTGGGACTACGTCCTCTTAACTCAGGCTCAGGCTAGGTGTTTGAAATAGTCCACCACCCTGGTCCATGTCAATCACCCCGTGACTACCAGGCATCCAATACTTGCCACCTTTCCGGCTCAAAGGATTTTGCCGCCTCCCCGGCTTAGAGGATTTGCTGCCTTCCCAGCTTATTTAGAGGATTTTACCACCTCCCCGGATTAAATTCATTACTTTACTGAGGTTTTGCCACCTCCCGGCTTAAGTGGATTTTCCCGCCCTCCGGGCTGGGGGATTTTACCACACTGACCGGCCTTTTCCCGAGACCACAGCAGTTCCTCCTAGTCTTTTTCTTTTAGTTCTTATTTCACTGCCTTTCCGAATCTTACAGCACGTCTGAACTCTACTGAGGGGGGGTAAGGTAAAACATACTCACCCTTCTCAGCCCGACGATACTGCAACTCGGAGAGGGTTGGTGATCCTGCAGACTACGCCAATTGTTGTAGGTGTTTTGCGGACCAAGGGATATGCAAGGTCAACGCTCAGACCATCCCCGGAAAAGATGACAGAATTGGAGTTATGGTTCAAAACAGTCTTTACTCGCAGGCCTGGGGAGAACCTTTCAGTTCACTGACTGAATCTGCCTCCACCGATAACCTAGCAACGTTCACAATTATACAAAAATCAAACCCCTGCCCTAGGGGCAGGTGCAAAGCTTATCAGCATATACAGATTAATTGCTAAATGGCAAGTATAAACCATGACATTTAATTCTTCCTGCCATCTACAAATTCACAGGCCTGTTATCAGTTGGCCCCGTGGCCTTCTGTGACTGTGGCCTCATTTTAATCTATTGCTTTAAAACTGTCCATTTGTCTCTGGCCAGGTGGTTTGCTCATTACATATTTCTTAAGATAATAGTCCTCGTTCAATCTCTGCAAGGCACAGATTCTGACCTTGTCTCGGGTTACTTCTGCATTGCAAGCGCATTCTGATTAGTCCCACCGTACTTTGATGTAATGGAACCCTGTTGTGAGTTTACAAATGAATGAATTCTTTGATATGTTATCTTGTATATCTGCTGCCTCACCTGGCCGAGCAGACATCCTCCCCAATCTCTGCAGTTTAATTTCTCAGCATTTGAAGTCACTTAATCATGCTTTAAAAACTTAGCTGGGTAAATGCAATATACAGACACCTATATCGTTTAACTCAGGGTATGAATTAACTCATTACCTCCACCTTGTACAATGATGCTACATTATACATATTCTAACATAAAAATTAAAGTATAATAGTAATTTGGTTACTTGAGACACTGATTTTGAATCTCATTTATATCAAACTCTCCTTGAATTCTCTGCTGGGGGACTCAGAGCTGGGGATCGCCTGTGAAATCAGCTTTAAAAAATTGAGACAAAAGCCTCAGTCCCTCCTCCCTGTCTGTTTTTGCAGGAAGGCAGCAGGTGGCTCTGCCCCATGGGCTCCTCTTGTGAGCTGAATTTTCAAATCTCACCCGATGTGGTACTGAGCCACACACTACAGAATGTGATGAGTTTCCTTCCTCAGTCTTCGGCCTCTTAGGTTATTGCAGGCGGTGTGGTACTGAGTCCCACAAGGAACAGGGAAAGCCCAGGCTCCATCCCCAGCCTGTGGTGTGTTACTCCATCTCAAGCAATGTGTTACTGAGCCCCAAAAATTAGGAAGGGCCCAGGCTGCATATCCAGCCTGTGCTGATGTTCTCACAAAGTGGAGCCACTCAGAGCAGGGTGTGATCAGGATCCGTTCCCGGACTGCGCTCAGTTTGCTGATCTCACCCAGTATGGTGCTGAGCCCCACACAGATGGATGGCCCAAGGCTCCATTCCAGGCCTGTGGTAGGTTCGCTGTTCTCATTCGGTGTGCTACTGACCCCCATATAGAGCAGACAGGGCAGAGTCCCATCATTGGCCTATGCTCTGGTGTATCTGGTTCCCAGGGCACCCAGTGAAGCAACCATGTGTATATCTGATCTCCACATTGATGAACAAATACAACAGCAAAATAACTCGTGGGAAAATTCCGACAGTTGAGAGAAACCCAGCTGACATGTTAATATCTCACCGTCATCATTGATTGATGAGCCAATCTAATGGCCCAAAGCACATTTTCAAATCAATTTGTTTAGCGGATTATCTTTCAGCGACTATTTCCATGTTCCGACAATAAATGTTACATTTCTTTTATTTGGACAAGTAAACAGAGTCTGGACAATTCTTATCTTGCTCTCTGTGACCTGAGGTTTTATCTCGGTAATCTCTGGCTTTAGTATATGTTGTAATTATTTTTTTAGCATGTCTTTGTGGCGCAATTGGTTAGTGCATTTTGCTAGTAACCAAAAATTTGGTGGTTTGAGCCCACCCAAAGACAGTGCTTCAGGTTTTCAAAATGTGTAATTTGGCTCCAAAATCATGGGATAAACTGTTGCACTGGGTACAATGTCGGCGAGTATGAGATCATCCACTGGGATCCGAGAAAGACATTTTGTAACATTTTCTTAATGCTGAGAGACTAACAGGAACATGAGGAGACCATTCAGGCCCTCAGCCCTGTTCCTTCATTCAATTAGGTCCTGGATAATCTGTATCTCAACTGCATTGGCCCACCTTGGTTCCATATCCAGCTTCACCAGTTTGGAATGGTCTCATTTTTGTGTTCGCCTGGTGCCGCTTCTGGCCTGCTCTTCATTGAACCTGGTTTGGTCCTCTGGTTTGATGGTAATGGTAGTTTGAGGGATCTGCCGGGTTAGGAGGCTTCAGATTGTGGTTAAATACAATTCTGGTGCTGCTGATGGTCCAGTTGCACAGAGAAAATACACGTGTTTTATGAGATATATTATTTTATTCATATTTAACCACACAATTAATTCAACGTTTCCATATTAATTCAATTTTAATGGGGAATGTTTTATAAAATGTTTCCACCCGGTATCTAACAGGGGACCTTTTGCATGTTAGGCGAACATGATAACCACTACACTACGGAAACTCTGCTCCGTGAGCTGTAGTAAGAACATCACAGAAGAGAACCGCGGTCTACAAATGCAGGTCATAGAGTCATAGAGTAAAAAGCACAGAAGGAGGGCATTCGGCCCATCGAGTCCGTGCCAGCTCTCTGTGGAGCAATCCATTCAGTCCCATTCCCCCGCAATATCCCCGTAGCCCTGCAAGTTTATTTTCCTCACGTGCCTGTCCACTATCCACTTGACAACATTGAGTGTCTCCGCTTCCAACTCTTCCATCGGCAGCGAATTCCAGGTCCTCACCACTCACTGCGTAAATGGTTTTTTCCTCACATCCCCCTGTATCTCTTGCCCAAAATCTTAAATCTGTGTGCCCTATTTTTAATGCTCAGTAGGCCACTGACTGAGGAACCAAGAGACCACAGAGACAGAGAGAGAGAAAGAGAGTCAGAGACACACAGACAGAGTGAAGTCGTCGAGGAATTCAATACTCACCGCTATACTATCGAGGACCTGGTAGAGGAAGTAGTTATGCAGTGCTTGAGACAAATGCCCAAACACACACAGACACAGACATGTGTGGGTGCTCTCTTTCTGTGTGTATAGCTCAGATATCCATCTGAGTTTCATGTAATGAGCTTGCAGCACAGTGGGAGGCCATTCGGCCCATCTTGTCTGTGCTGTCACATTGAAAGAGCCGTCGTGCTAAGTCCCAAACCCAGCTTTTTCTGCATTACCTTCTTAATCTAATTTTCTCTGTCACTCTCTCCCTCCTCCATGCCCCACGCAAAAGGGAGAGGCAAACTATACAAATGAGGAAATGTTGCAGAAAGTTGTTATATGCTACTACATCTTTTAAAATTCATTTATTTTATTGTTTTTCTCTTCTAAAAGGAGCATTTGAAGGGGTTGCCCAAAGGTTTAAAATTGGGGATGTTTAAAAGCATTCTCCCTGTCGGTGAATTGAACCCCAGTCCCCCCACGTGCCAGGCGAGGATACTCACAACTATACTAACGAGGAACTAACAGATACAGAGCCTGTCAGAGCAATAGTCCAGCTGTGAACAGAGTGAGAAAGAGTCAGAAGATACGGACATAGAGAGAGAGAAAGAGACAAAGAGTGAGACAGATAGAGACAGAGAGAGACAGAGACAGAGATACACAGAGTGACAGCCTCAGTTTGACGCCTCACAGAGTGGTGAAAGGGATGAGGAACTTCAGTTATGGGAGAGACTGGAGAGGCTGGGATTGGTTTCCTCAGAAGGCTAAGAGGAAATTTAATAGAGGTTTTCAAAATGACAAGGAGTTTTGCTAGAGTATATAAGGAGAAACAATTTCCAGTGGCAGGAGGGTCGTTAACCAGAGGACACCGATTGAAGATAACTGGCAAAAGAACCAGAGGGGCAATGAGGATAATTTTTTTATGCTGAGTTGTGATTGGGAATGCATTGCCTGAATGGGCAGTGGAAGCAGATTCAACAGTAACTTTCAAAAGGAGAATATTGAAAAGGAGAAATTTGAAGGGCAGTGCGGAAAGAGCAGGGGAGTGGGAATAATTGGAGAGCTCTTTCAATGTGCCAGTGCAGACTTGATGGGCCGAATGGCCTCCTTCTGTGCTGTATCAATCTATGATAGTATAATTAATGTGTCTCTCCAGCCTGGTGTCAAAGGTGCAATGGATGTTCATCCAAATAATTCCCCCGTGAGATTCGGTATGGATTTGTTCCCTTATAAATTTTATATTTCAAATGTTATGAAAAACCATAAAATTATGAAAATATTCTGATGGCCCATACGGTGATCGTACCTGCGACCTTCACATTATTATTGCCACCCTTTCACCAACTGAGGTAACCGACCACAAAGTACTTCTTGGATAATTTCGAGCCCAGACTGGGGAATTGTCTTTCAGGCTCACACTGAGTGACAGAGTTACTGAACAATTATTGAACAAAGCACATCTCTTAAACATTGTTAATGGTTCATGTATACAACTGGGCACAGCGGAAATCAAAAGTAACAGAAAAAGAGCTCTTTAATCTAGCAAACTTCATTCAGAAAATTATTATCGCACAACCGCTGAACAGCCCCTCCCTGAAAAACTGTCCCGATATAAAACCAGCCAGCGTGACCCAGAGCTGCTGTCACCACAACCGGACTCGAACCCGCAACCGGCGGCTGGGGCCGGACCTAAAGGGTCAGATGTGGTTTACATATAAGAACATAAGAACATAAGAAATAGGAGCAGGAGTAGTCCATTTGGCCCTTCAAACCTGCTCCGCCATTCAATAAGATCATTGCTGCTCTTCTAGCTCATCGCCACTTTCCTGCAATATCCCCATATCATAAGAACATAAATGATTACTTTAATATTCAAAGCTCTATCTCGAATACAGTTAATGACTAAGCTTCCACTGCGCTCTGGGGTAGAGATTTCCAAAGATTCACCACCCTCTGAGTGAAGAAATTTCTCCTCATCTCAGTCGTAAATGTCCAACCCCTTATTCTGAGAATGTTACCCGTGGTTCTAGACTCCCCCAGCCAGGGGAAACATCCTCCCTGCATCCAACCTGTCAAGCCCTGTAAGAATTGTGTATGTTTCAATGAGATCACCTCTCAGTCTTATAAATTCTAGTGAATATAGGCCTAGTCTACTCAATCTCTCCTCATAGGACAATCAACCGAGCCCAGGAACCAGTCTTGTGAACTTTCGTTGCATTCCCTCTATGGCAAGTATATCCTTCCTGAGGTAAGGAGACCAAAGCTGTACACAATACTCCAGGTGTGGTCTCACCGGGGCATTAAGACATCCTTACTCTTATACTCAAATCCTCTTGAAATAAAGGGCAACGTACCATTTGCTTTCCTAATTGCTTTCTGTACCTGCATGGTAACTTTCAATGATTCGTGTACAAGGACACCCAGGACCCTCTGAACGCCAACATTTCCCGATCTCTCACCAATTCAAAAATACTCTGCTTTTCTGTTTTTCCTACCGAAGTGGATAACTTCACATTTCTCTACATTATATTTCATTTGCCATGCTCTTGCCCACTCAGTGAGCCTCTCTATCCCCTTGAAGCCCACATGCATCCTCCTCACAAATTACATTCCCACACAGCTTTGTATCATCAGCAAACATGGATATATGATATTTGGACCACTCTTCCAAATCATAGATGAGGGGACGAAATAAACTCCTATTGGTCTGGGAGGCGCGGGTTCAAGTCAGAAAATCTCTCCTGATTCGCTCCCTTGAAAGTGAAGGAGAAACAAATTAAACAAAATTGAGAGACCCAGGATTGAACGAGGGACCTTTAGATCTTCAGTCTAACGCTCTCGAATGGATTTGTAGACAGGGCGCAATGGCGGATGGCAGCTCCCACAATGCAGAGCGCCAGTGAAAGGCCTATCTCTGTGACACTGGCCGCTCGACGTTCTGGGAGCAGAGCTCGCACATGCGCACCTGAGGCAACTGATGAGCTGCCGCTTTCTCTCTGTGGCGCGGGACGCACTTTCAGTCCCTCGGTTAAGAGTGAGCAGTGATTTTGTTGGAAACTGAAGTCAATTTTCCTTTTACTTGCGCGATTTTATAGCCGTAAACAGCGCGCATGCACAGTGAGCTGGGTTGCAGCAAGATGGTGGCTGGGCGGCAGGTTACACCACAATGCTCGCTGACGTCAGATGGCCGCTGATTGGCGGTTTGCCCCGGGGCCGAAGGTCAGGTGTGAGGGGGCGGCTCCAGTCTCTGGCCAGAGAGAGCGGGCGGACGGGCGCTGACATTAGAGGGAGGGCAGCCCCGGATAGCGGGAGCGCGGGGCTGCTTGCATTTCCCCAGCACCTTTCACAGCCTCAGCATGGCCCAGAGCCTCACACACAATGGGGGCTTGTGAAGGGAGCTCACTCCAGGAAAAGTGGCAGGAACTGTGGGCACAGCAAGATCCCACACACAACCCTGTGGGCACAGCAAGATCGCACACACAGCAATGTGAGCACAGCAAGATCCCACACACAGCGCATTGAACACAGCAAGAACCCACACACAGCACTGTGGGCACAGCAAGATGCCACACACAGCACTGTGGGCACAGCAAGATCCCACAAACAGCACTGTGGGCACAGCAAGATCCCACAAACAGCACTGTGGGCACAGCAAGATCCCACACACAGCACTGTTGGCACAGAAAGATACCATACACACAACTGTAGGCACAGCAAGATCCCACACGCAACACTTTGGCACAGCAAGATCCCACAAACAGCACTGTGTGCACAGCAAGTTCCCACACTCAGCACTGTGGGCACAGCAAGATCCCACACACAGCACTGTGGTCACAGAAAGATCCCACACAGAGCAATGTGGGCATAGCAACATCCCACACACAGCACTGTGGGCACAACAACATACCACACACAGCATTGTGGGTGAAGCAAGATCCCACATTGAGCACTTTGGCCAATGGCCATATAATCCACTGTAGTGATGTTGGTCAAGGGAGAAATATTCGCCCGCTCCCATGCACTTCCTCGAAATGGTGCCATGGGATTTTCTATGTCCACCAGAGAGGGCAGGCAAGGTCTTGGGTTAATGTCCCATCCAAAAGACGGCACCTGCAACAGTGAGGCACTCCCTCAGCACCGCACTGCAGTGTCAGCCTGGGTTTTGTGTTTAACTCTCTGGAGGGGGCCTTGAACACACAACCTTTATGATTCTAGAAGCGAGAGAGTGTTACCAATGAGCCAAGGCCAACACCGAGTACTTCAGAACAGTCCTTAATTCTTCCATCCCCTAACCCAATGTGTCTTTCTCCCACAGGAGAAGTCGTGCCAGAACTTCCAGGAATTTTGAGACGGAATTTTGACCAGAGATGAAGAAATGTTCTGGAGAAAACTTCATTCCGACTGGAAACTGCTTTTGATGATCACATGGCCAGTGGCACCGAGACAATTCGCTGAGACTATGATGGACGTAAAGTGAAATCAGGGACATGGCGAACAACGGTGTTCAGATAACTGGGAATCCCCGGGGTAATGGCCACGCTGTTAAGGTGGGCAGTTTAAAAGGAAGTGGAACATTGCGGGGAGAAAGTTGGCTGAGGATCGGAAACAGAGGCTCAGTGTTAATGGGAGTTGTTCAGATTGGTGAAGGGTTGGAAGTGGTTAGCCCAGGGCTCAGTGCTGGGCCCACTTTTCTTCTCTGTATACACAGACTGTTCAGATTTTCACAATCTCAACATTTGCTGATTGAACAAAAGTAGGAGGTTTGACAAACAGTAATGAGACTGTAAAGGTGTTCAGGAAGACATTGTGTAGAAAAGGAAAAATCAACCTGGCACTTAATTATTTTGGTCTTAAATTGATACCCTCTGGTTACCGCCTCACTAACCAGTGGCGATAGTTTTTTATCAGTTACTTGATTAAAAAAAAACTCAACATTTTGAACTGAATATCGCCTCTTAGAAAACATAAACCAGAGTTTAAGCTTAAAAAGAGACAAATACTTACCAACCAATCACTTACCTGCTTTCTGGTGACATCACATATCGATTTCTTTTTACCTCTCTCCTTCCCTCTGTGTCCCGAGTTCGGAGACTGGTAAACCTTACCTGGGTCTCTGGAGCCTTTTATAGCCCCGCTCTGCCGCTGAAACACCCGCCGACGCTCTGAGGCCTTATCTGGGTCTCGGGAGCGTTTTGTAGCCCCGCTCTGCCGCTGAAACACCCGTGGAGACCCGAATTTCTGGGGCAGTATAAAGGGTGAGCTCCCAAGTAACAGGCGCAGTGCAGTCTGGTCAACGTCAGCCCCCCCTTTCTTATTCAACACAGGAAGAAGAGACATGAACGGGAATCAGACACCACAAACGTTAATAAAGGCACAAATAGGAGTAACACATACTTCCAAATCGTTTCACTGAAAACTTCTTTCATTTGGTTTAAAAGCTGACTGCGTTGAATCTGAAAATGAGCACCATGGGATATTTTGTTAACTATTGATTCTATGCTCTGTGAGCAACAAAGGAGAGGTTTCCATAGTGTAGCGGTTATCACGTTTCCCTTACACAAGAAAAAATCCCACTTCGAGCCCGGCGGAAACATTCCATTTCTCAGGATTTTATTCTGTGCAGTGACCAGTCCTGTTAATTTTAACAAAAGTTGCCCCAGATTCATAAGCAATGAACATTTTAAACAAGACTACTAAAATATGTTGTGTAAAATGAGATATGGGTGACAGATCATCACATACAAAGGGCAAAATGCGTTATTGAAGTGTGTTTTGCCTTTCTTTCATTCTGTAAATTATGGTAATCGTTTATTTAATGGTGATTGTAAAATATTCAACTGCAAATCCAATAGTGGTGGAAAAATGAGGACTCGTTTGTTATTTGAACTGTTGATTTCTCGGAAATTTGAACAACCACCGAAGCGAAAATTGGACGCCGAGAACGCCAGTTCAAACCTAGCCGAGTGAGGAGGTAACCATTTAAAACCATTTAGTATGTTGCTATTCTAAATGAGCTGTTAGGACGTTAATGTATCCGGGCTGCAGGAGGCCACCCCAGGCTCTGCATTAGTTCTGCGAGGAAGCAGTATTTATCCCTTCTCTCTTCCTCTTCTCAATATCCCTGTGTTTTGATTTCTATAGTTATTCCCACTGTCTCAGTTTCCTGAATCAAAACACGGTGCTGTCATTTTTGGAGAACGCTTCCTTTGATATTTATTGAAAGGACACCCAGACGGACCGATTGAAACTGCAATTTGAATCCTGTCGCTGACCCTATGTTTTCCGATTAACCTGTGTTGTTCTGCTTCCACATTCTCAATGAGAAAGTTCAGAGCCTCAATGTTTAAATAAAGTAAGGCCCACCTCTTCAAATAGTCACACACGAGCGGGAGATTCCCTAAATCAGTGACACATTTCCCCAAATCCTCCTTACAGTACCGTAAGCCAAACTGTGTCCTATATGGGAAATATCAATGAGAATTACTTCACTCACTGTGACGCTGCCATTTGAATGGCATCATTCGCCTGATAATGCCCATTTTATTTATACTTAAACAAACATGTAAATTATTCCAGTTTTCATATTTACTACTCTTGAATGGAGAAAAGGCCTTAAATTGCCTCCACCCACTTGCGAACCGTAGAGTTTCCGTGTGTTAGCGGAATGCGGTAACCACTACACACCGGAAACTCTCCAGTACTCGAGTGCATTGCATTGCAGCAACTCCATACGATCAGGAGGAGGCCATTCAGCACCTCGAGCCTGCTCCGGCATTCAATTAGATCCGGTCTCGTCTGTTTCTTCACTCCATCTACGCGCTTTGTTTCCGTAACCCGTAATCACCTTACCCAACAAAAACCTATCGACACTAGCGGCAATCTTGTGCCTAAAACCAGCTGCAATTCCGGACCCAGAGAGAAAAGGCCTGTTACTGACGGCCACCCTGCAGATCAATGAATTACATTTCTGAACTTCAGTGCGTCAGAGATTCCAGGGTTTAAAAGGGAAGAGTAGATGAAATGGGCCTCACTGTGGATCACTTTACTCTCACTCAAAGATATCTGATTAGTGAAGTGAAATAAAGAACAATTAAAAAGCCACTGTAGCCCTATTAACAGGAGAATAAATTACCCATACATCTCTCTAGTTTCCCAGCTCTAACGAAGGGTAATCCACTTGAAAGATTCACTCTGTATCTTTATCCACAGATACTGCCTGAACTATTGCGAATTTCCAGCATTTTTCGTTTCTATTTCAGATATATAGAATTTGCAGTAACTTTTTTCTGTAATTTGGAATGAACCCACTGCTTGTTCATCCACAGCAAGTTTAGATCAATAAGGTTCCCGCCCAGGATCGAACAGGGAACTTTTATGCAAAGCGAACGTGATATCCATTATACTAGGGGAACCACTTTGTGCCCCCCTTCAACACAGGGGAACTGATCAGTGAACTCCCTCTGCTGACTGGTTCACCTTAAACAGCATCACTCAATATAAAGGATGAGCTCACAAAATCCGCCGCAGTGCAGTCTGGTCAACGACAGCCCTTCCTTTCTTATTCAACTGAGGAAGAAGAGACATGAACGGGAGTCAGACGCCACAAACGTCTGCCACAAAAGGCACAAATACGTGTAACACATACTTCCAAATCATTTTTCACTTGATGTAAAAGCTGACCGCGTTGAATCTGAAAATGAGCACCATGGGATATTTTGTTCACTATTGATTATATACTCTGTAAGCATTGAAGCAAAGTTTTCTGTAGTATAACGGTTATCACATTTGCTTTGCACGCGAAAAGTCTCAGGTTCAAACCGGGTGGAAACATTCCAATTGCTAGGATTTTATGCTGTGCAGTGACCAGTCCTGTTAATTTTAACAAAAGTTACCCCAGATTTCTGGTGTCATCAGCAACGCACATTTTAAATCGGACTCCTAAAATACAATGTGCAAAATGAGATATGGGTAACAGTTCATTACATACAAAGGACAAAATGCGTTATTGGAGTCTGTTTCGCCTTTCTGTTATCCTGTAATTTATGGTAACCGGTTACTTAATGGTGATTGTTCAAGATTCAACTGCAGTTCCAATAGTGGCCGCAAAATTAGGGACAGTTTTTGATTTGAACTGCGGATGTCATGGAAAATTAAACAACCACCGAAGCGAAAATCGGATCCCGAGAACGCTGGTTCAAACCTAGCCGAGTGATGAGGTAACTATTGTATAAACATTTTTTGTATGTGGCTATTCTTAATGAGCTGTTAGGACGTTAATGTATCCGGGCTGCAGGAGGCCACCCTAGGCGTAACAGAGGAGTCTCGCCATTAGATCTCCGTGGAGGCAGTATTTTCCCCCTCCTCTCTTCCTCTTGTCTATATCCCTGTTCTTTTATTTATGCATTTATTCCCCCTGTCTCAATTTCTTGAAATATAACATGGTGGGGACATTTAAAGAGATGCGATTTCTATGTTACTTATTGAAAGGACACGCAGACGGCACGATTGAAACTGCAATTTGAATCCGGTCACTGGCCCTGTGCGTTTTTATTAATCTGTGTTGTTCTGCTTCCACATTCTCAGTGTGAAAGTTCCGAACCTGAATTTCTAAATAAAATAAGTCCCACCTCTTCAAGGAGCGACACGCAAGCCGGAGATTCCCTAAATCAACGCCAACATTCCCCAAATCCTCCTTACAGTACCGCAACCAAAACTGTGTCCGATATGGGAAATATCATTGAGAATTACTTCACTCACTGTAACGCTGCCATTTGAATGGCAAAATTCGCCTGTCAATGCGTATTTTATTTACACTGAACCAAGAATGCAAATTATTCCAGTTTTCATATTTACTAAACCTGAATGGAGAAAAAGCATTACATTGCAAACACCCACTTTCGAACCGTTAAATTTTCGTGTGTTAGCGGAATGGGGTAGCCACTACCCACCGGAAACTCTCCAGCACTCGGTGCATTGCATTGCAGCAACTCCATAAGAACAGGAGGAGGCCATTCAGCCCCTGGAGCCTGCTCCGTCATTCAATTAGATCAGGACTGTTCTGTATCTAAACTCCATTTACCTGCTTTGTTTCCATAACCCTTAATACCCATAACCAACAAAATTCTATCAACAGTAGCTGCAATCTTGAGCCTGAAAGCAGCTGCACTCCCGGATCCAGACAGAAAAGGCTTCTTACTGACGGCCACCCTGCAGATTAATGGATTACATTTCTGAACTTCAGGGCTTCAGAGATTCCAGGCATTAAAAGGGAACAGAAGATGAAATGGGCCTCGTTGTGGGTCAGTTTTCTCTCACTCAGAGGTATCTGATTAGTGAAGTGAAATAAAGAAAAAATAAAGAATAAGACAAAAACCGCTGCAGCCATATTGACAAAAGAATAATCTCACCATACCTCTCTCCCGTTTCCCAGTTCTAACGACTAGGTAATTGAATTTAAAGGTTCACTCTGTATCTTTATCCACAGGTACTGCCTGACCTCTTGAAAATTTCCAGCATTTTCCGTTTTTTATTTCAGATTTACAGCAATTTTCTTTTGTCATTTGGAATAAACCCGCTGGCTGCTCATCCACAGCAGGTTTAAACATAATGTTCCCGCGCGGGCGTGAACCGGGGACCTTTTGCGTATAAAGCAAATGTGATAGCTACTAAACTACGTGAACCGCTGTACCCAAGTCCTCAACACAGAGGAACTGACTAGTGAACTCCCTCTGTGCTGATTGGTTCACCTTAAACTTCGTCACTCAATATAAAGGATGAGCTCACAAAATCAGCCGCAGTGCAGTCTGGTCAACGAATGCCCTCCTTTCTTTATCAACAGAGGAGGAACAGACATGAACGGGAGTCAGACGCCATAACATTTAATTAGAGGCACAAATACGAGTAACACATACTTCCACATCATTTCACTGAAAAATTATTTCACTTGATGTAATCGTTGACTGCATTGAATCTGAAAATGAGCAACGTGTGATATTTTGTTCACTATTGATTCTATTCTCTGCGTGCAGTAACGTAGAGGTTTTCGTAGTGTAGAGGTTGTCACGTTCGCTTCAAACACAGCACGTTACCGCTCCAATCCTGGCGGAAAAGTTACATTTGCCAGCATTTTAATTTTAAAAAAGTTGCCCCAGATTTCGGCTTCCATAAGCAATAAATATTATAAACGAGGTTCCTAAAATACAATGTGCAAAATGAAATGTGGTTAGCAGTTCATTACTTACAAAGGGCAAAATGCGTTATTGAAGTGTGTTTCGCCTTTCTTTCATTCTGTAATTTATGGTAACCGTTTATTTAATGGTGATTGGAAAACATTCAACAGCAAGTCCAATAGTTGCGACAAAACGAGCGCTCATTTGTGATTTGAACCGCGGACTTCTCGGAAATTTAAACAACCACCGAAGCGAAAATCGGACCCCGAGAACGCTGGTTCAGACTTAGCCGAGTGATGAGGTAACTATTGTATAACCATTTTCTGTATGTGGCTATTCTTAATGAGCTGTTAGGACGTTAATGTATCCGGGCTGCAGGAGGCCACCCCAGGCGCAGCAGAGGAGTCTCGCCATTAGATCTCCATGGAGACAGTATTTTCCCCCTCCTCTCTTCCTCTTGTCTGTATCCCTGTGCTTTTATTTTCGTTTTTATTCCCCCTGTCTCAATTTCTTGAAATATAACAAGGTGGGGACATTTTAAGAGACGCGATTTCTATGTTACTTATTGAAAGGACACGCAGACGGAACGATTGAAACTGCAATTTGAATCCGGTCACTGACCCTGTGATTTTCTATTAATCTGTGTTGTTCTATTTCCACATACTCAGTGTGAAAGTTCCGAGCCTCAATTTTTAAATAAAATAAGGCCCACCTCTTCAAGGAGTGACACGCGAGCCAGTGATTCCCTAAATCAGTGCCAACTTTCCCCAAATCCTCCTTACAGGACCGCAACCAAAACTGTGTCCTTTATGGGAAATATCATTGAGAATTACTTCACTCACTGTAACGCTGCCATTTGAATGGCATAATTCGCCGGCCGAAGCGTATTTTATTTATACTGAACCAAACATGCAAATTATTCCAGTTTTTATATTTACTAAACGTGAATGAAGAAAAGGCATTAAATTGCCTCCACCCACTTTCGAACCGTTAAATGTTCATGTTTTGGCGGAATGCGATAAACAATACCCACCGGAAACTCTCCAGCACTCGGTGCATTGCATTGCAGCGACTCCATAGGAAAAGGCGGAGGCCATTCAGCCCCTCGAGCCTGTTGCGCCATTCATAAAACATAGAAGATAATAGCAGGAGTAGGCCATTCGGCACTTCGAGCCTGCTCCACCATTCAATGCGATCATGGCTGGTCATCGAATTTACGTACCCGGTCCCTGCTTTCTCCCCATAACCCTGGATACCTTTAGCCTTAAGAAATATATCCAACTCCTCCTTGAATATATTTACTGAATTGGCTTCTACTGCCTTCTGCGGTAGAGAATTCCATAGGTTCTCCACTCTCTGGGAGAAGAAATTCCTCCTCATTTCTGTCCAAAATGACCTACAACTTATCCTTCAACTGTGACCGCTGGTTCTGGACTCCCCGACCATCGGGAACATCATTCCTGAATCTAGTCTGTAGAGTCCTGTCAGAATTTTATAAGTTTCAATGAGATCCCCTTTCATTCTTCTGAACTCCAGCGAGTACAAGCCCAATCGACCCAATCTCTCCTCATACGTCATTCCTGACATCCCAGGTGTCAGCCTGGTGAATGTTCACTGAACTCCTTCCATGGCAAGAACATTCTTCCGCAGATAAGGCTACCAAAACTGCACACAATACTCAAGATGTGGTCTCACCAAGGCCCTGTACAACTGCAGCAAGACATCCTTGTTCTTGTACTCAAACCCTTTCGCTACGAAAGCCTACATACCATTTGCCTTCTTAACCGCCTGCTGCACCTGCATGCTTACCTTCTACGACTGGTGCACAAGGACACCCAGGTCTCGTTGCACTTCTCCTTCTCCCAATCTATTGCCCTTCATAAAATAATCTGCCTTCCTGTTTTTGCCAGCAAAATGGATAACCTCGCATTTTCCCACGTTATATTGCATCTGCCATGCTTTTACCCAATCACCCAACCTGTCCAAATCATCCTGGAGTTTCTCAGCATCCTCTTCACAGCACACACGCTCACCCAGATTTGTGTCGTCTGCAAATTTGGACATGTTACATCTAGTTCCCTTGTCTAGATCATTAATATATATTGTGAATAGCTGGGGTCCAAGGACGGATCCCTGCGGTACCCCACTAGCCACTGCCTGCCACTCGGAAAGAGACCAGTTTATTCCAACTCTTTGCTTTCTGTCTGCCAACCAGTTCTCTATCCAAGTCAATACCATGCCCCAATCCCATGTGCCTTAAATTTGCACGCTAATCTCTTATGCGTGACCTTATCAAAACCCTTCTGAAAGTCCAAATACACCACATCCACTGGTTCTCCCTTATCTATTTTACCAGTTACAGCCTCAAAAAATTCCAGCTGATTAGTCAAGCACGATTTACCTTTTGTAAAATAATTTTGACTTTGTCCGATCCCATCACTGTTTTCCAAGTGCTCTGCTATTACATCTTTTATAACGGACTGTAGCATTTTGCCCACCACCGATGTCAGGCTTACCGGTCTGTAATTCCCCATTTTCTCTCTACCAACTTTTGAGAATAGTGGGGTAAAATTAGCTACCATCCAATCCATGGGTACTGTTCCAGATTCCATCGAATGTTGGAAGATGATCAGCAATGCATCTACTATTTCTAGGGCCACTTCCTTAAGTACCCTAGGATGTAGCTTATCAGGCCCTGGGGATTTATCTGCCTTCAATCCCATCAATGTCCCTAACACCATTTCCCTACAAATACTGATTTCTTTCAGTTCCTCACTTTCATCAGACCCTATGTTGCCCGACATCTCTGGGAAGTTACTTGTGTCATCCTTTGTGAAGACAGAACCAAAAAATGTATTTAATTGGTCTGGTATTTCTTTGTTCCCCATTATAAGTACCCCTGATTCTGACTGTAAAGGACCCACGCTTGACTTCACCAATCTTTCTCTCTTTACATATGTATAAAAGCTTTTACAGTCAGTTTTTATGTTCCCCTCAACCTCACTCTCATATTCAATTTTCCCCTTCTTAATTAATCCCGTTGTCCTCCTTTGTTGAACCCTAAACTGCTCCCAATCCTCAGGTTTATAGCTTTTTCTGGCCAATTCAATTAGATCAGGACTGCTCTGTACCTTCACTCCATTTACCCAATTTGTTTCCATAACTCTTAATAGCCTTAGCCAACAAAAATCTATCGACAGTAGCGGCAATCTTGAGCCTGAAACCAGCTGCAATCCCGGATCCAGACAGAAAAGGTTTCTTACTGAAGGCCACCCTGCAGATTAAAGAATTACATTTCTGAACTTCAGGGCATCAGAGATTCCAGGGTTTAAAAGGGAACAAAAGATGAAATGCGCCTCACTGTGGGTCAGTTTTCGCTCACTCAAAGCTGTCTGATTAGGGAAGTGAAATAAAGAAAAGTGAGAAGCCGCTTAGCCCTATTGACAAGCCATTAATCCCACCATGCCTCTGTCCGGCTTCTGAGTTCTAACAATGGGTAATTGACTTGAAAGTTTCACTCTGTCTCTTTATTCACAGACACTGCCTGACCTCTTGATAATTTCCAGCATTTTCCGTTTTTTATTTCAGACTTACAGCATTTGCAGTCATTTATTTTCTCATCTCATCTCATTTGGAATAAACCAAGTTTAGCCATAATGTTCCCGCCCGGGTTCGAACCAGTGACCTTTCACGTGTAAAGCGAACGTGATAACCACTACACTACAGGAACTGTTACATACAGCCCTTCAACAAAGGGGAACTGACCAGAGAACTCCCTCTGTGCTGATTGGTTCATCTTAAACAGCATCACTCAATATAAAGGATGTGCTCACAAAGTCAGCCGCCGTGCAGTCTGGTCAACGACAGCCCTCCTTTATTTATCAACAGAGGAAGAACAGACATGAACGGGAGTCAGACGCCACATTTAATTAGAGGCACAAATACGAGTAACAGATACTTCCACATCATTTCACTAAAAAATTCTTTCACTTGATGTAAACGTTGACTGCATTGAATCTGAAAATGAGCACCGTGTGATATTTTGTTCACTATTGATTCTATTCTCTGCGAACAGTGACGCAGAGATTTTTGTAGTGTAGCGGTTGTCACGGTCGCCTCAGACGCGACAAGTATCCGGTTTCGACCCCTGGCAGTAAAAGTTACATTCGCCAGCACTTTATGCTGTGCAGTGACCAATCCTGTTAATTAAAAAAAATGTTGTCTCAGATTTCTGCTTTCATAAGCAATGAATATTTTAAACGAAGTTCCCAAAATACAATATGCAAATATGGTTAACAGTTCATTACTTACAAAGGGCAAAATGCGTTATTGAAGTGTGTTTCGCCTTTCTTTCATTCGGTAATTTATGGTAACCGGTTATTTAATGGTGATTGCAAAAGATTCAACTGCAAGTCCAATAATGGCGGCAAAACGAGTGCTGAGAACGCTGGTTCAAACCTAGCCGGGTGAAGATCTAACCAGTGATAAAATAATTTGTGTGTATCTATTATTGATGATCGGAGCACCTGAGACCGAGACAGTGTCTTTGCCTTTTCGAACTGTCCTCTGAAGCGCCGCCCGGTCCCACTCCTTACAGTTAATGAGCTGTTAGGACGTTAATGTATCCGGGCTGCAGGAGACCACCCCAGGCGCAGCAGAGGAGTCCCGGCATTAGTTCTGTGAGAAAACAGTATTTTTCCCTTCACTCTTCTTCTTCTCTATATCCATGTGCTTTTGTTTCTCTATTTTATTTCTCTATTTCTACTCCCGTCTCAGTTTCCCGAATGATAACATGGCGGGGATATTTTTAGAGACGCGCTTTTATATAACTTATTGAAAGGACATACAGTTGGAACGATTGAAACTGCAGTTTGAATCCTGTCACTGACCCTGTGTTTTCCTGTTAATCTTTATAGTTCTGCGCTTCTACATTCTCAATGAGAAACTTCTCAGCCTCAATCTTTAAATAAAATATGACCGACCTCTTTAGTCAGCGACACGCGAGGGGAGATTCCCTAAATTAGCGCGAACTTTCCCCAAATCCTCCTTAAAGTCCCTTATCTGTGTCCTATATGGGAAATATCATTGAGAATTACTTCACTCACTGTAACGCTGACATTTCAAAGGAATAAGTCGCCTGTCAATGCGTATTTTATTTATATTGAACCAAGCATGCAAATTATTCCAGTTTTCATATTTACTAAACTTGAATGGAAAAAAGGCAATAAAATGCGAACGTGATAACCGCTACACTACGGGAACCGCTGTACACATGACTTCTACACATTGGAACTGACCAGTGAACTCCCCCTGTGCTGATTGGTTCACCTTAAACAGCAGCACTCAATATAAAGGATGAGCTCACAAAATCAGCCGCAGTCCAGTCTGGTCAACGAATGTCCAGCTTTCTTTATCAACAGAGGAAGAACAGACATGAACGGGAGTCAGACGCCACAACATTTAATTAGAGGCACAAATACGAGTAACACATACTTCCACATCATTTCACGAAAAAATTATTTCACTTGATGTAAACGTTGATTGCATTGTATCTGAAAATGAGCACCGTGTGATACTTTGTTCACTATTGATTCTTTTCTCTGCGAGCAGTGACGCAAAGTTTTTCGTAGTGTAACGGTTGTCACGTTCACGTCAGAAGCGACAAGTACCCGGTTCAACTGCTGGCGGAAAAGTTACATTCGCCAGCAGTTTATGCTGTGCATTGACCAACCCTCTTAATTTTTTAAAAAGTTGCCCCAGATTTCTGCTTTCATAAGCAATGAATATTTTAAACAAGGTTCCTAAAATACAATGTGCAAAATGAAATATGGTAAGCAGTTCATTACTTTCAAAGGGCAAAATGCGTTATTGAAGTGTGTTTCGCCTTTCTTTCATTCTGTAAATTATGGTAATCGGCTATTTAATGGTGATTGCAAAAGTTTCAACTTCCAATAGTGGTGGCAAAACGAGCGCTCCTTTGTGATTTGAACCGCGGACTTCTCGGAAATTTAAACAACCACCGCAGTGAAAATCGGACCCCGAAAACGCTGGTTCAAACCTAGCCGAGTGAGGATCTAACCATTGATAAAATTATATGTGTGTGTGGCTATTCTTCATGATCAGAGCATTGAGATGAGAAAGTGCCTTTGCCTTTTCGACCTGTCTTCTGAAGCGCCGCCCGGTCCCACTCCTACAGTTAATGAGCTGTTAGGACGTTAATGTATCCGGGCTGCAGGAGGCCGCCCGAGGCGCAGCAGAGTGGTCCCGGCATTAGTTCTGCGTGGAAACATAATTTTCCCCTTCTCTCTTCCTCTTCTCTATATCCATGAGCTTTCATTTCTCTATTTCTACTCCCGTCTCAGTTTCCTGAATCATAAAATGGCGGGGACATTTTTACAGACACGCTTTTATATTACTTATTGAAAGGACACACAATTGGAACGATTGAAACTGCAATTTGAATCCTGTCGCTGACCTTGTGTTTTCCTACTAATCTTTATTGTTCTGCTTCCACATTCTCAATGAGAAACTTCTCAGCCTCAATTTTTAAATAAAATATGACCAACCTCTTTAGTCAGTGACACGCGAGGGGAGATTCCCTAAATCAGCACCAACTTTCCCCAAATCCGCATCGGCAGCGGGTGGAGGCGGAGCTGAGCGGCAGAGCGACTACAAGAGGCCCCAGAGGCTCAGGTAGGCCTCAGTGCGGCATCGGCAGCGGGTGGAGGCGGAGCAGCGCGGCTGAGCGACTACAAGAGGCCCCAGAGGCTCAGGTAGGCCTCCGTGCGGCATCGGCAGTGGGTGGAGGCGGAGCAGCGCGACTACAAGAGGCCCCAGAGGCTCAGGTAGGCCTCAGTGCGGCATCGGCAGCGGGTGGAGGCGGAGCAGCGCGGCAGAGCGACTACAAGAGGCCCCAGAGGCTCAGGTAGGCCTCCGTGCGGCATCGGCAGCGGGTGGAGGCGGAGCAGCGCGACTACAAGAGGCCTCAGAGGCTCAGGTAGGCCTCAGTGCGACATCGGCAGCGGGTGGAGGCGGAGCAGCGCGGCAGAGCGACTACAAGAGGCCCCAAAGGCTCAGGTAGGCCTCCGTGCGGCATCGGCAGCGGGTGGAGGTGGAGCAGCGTGGCAGAGCGACTACAAGAGGTCCCAGAGGCTCAGGTAGGCCTCCGTGTGGCATCGGCAGCGGGTGGAGGTGGAGCAGCGTGGCAGAGCGACTACAAGAGGCCCCAGAGGCTCAGGTAGACCTCACCAATCTCCAATCTCAGGCAAGGAGAGAGGTAAAAAGTATTCAAGGTGTGACGTCGCCACAAAACAGGTAAATGATTGGTTGGAGTATTTCTCTCGTTTTAAAACTTTAAGTCTGTGGTTTATAGTTTTTAAGGTTGCTGAGGTGTACCAAGGCCTTTCTGGTGCAGAGTGACTGTTGGTAAACCATTTAACTGGTGTAACTAGAGGGATTGATTTAATTTAAATCCAATTAATTAAATGGGATACTAGCATCTAAAATCGGGCAGAGGGTGTCCATAACTAACAATAAAAAAATTAATTAATTAAATAGAATGGAGCAGGTGATGTGTTACTGTTGCGAGATGTGGGAGCCGGTGAACCCCATTGAGGCTCACGGCGATTACGTCTGTGACAAGTGTCTCCTGCTACAGGAACTCCAGCTCCGTGTTGATGAGCTGGAGTCTGAGTTTCAGACACTGCGACACATCAGGGAGGGGGAGAAGTACCTGGACTCTGTGTATCAGGAGGTGGTCACACCTATGGAGTTAAGTCAGGGACAGGACGGTGTGACTATGAGTGAGGCAGCTATGGGGATCCAGGAGGTAGAGCTGGAGGAGCCGCAGCCCTTGCTCTTGACCAACAGGTTCGAGGTTCTTACTCCCTGTGGGGACAGGAGCAGGGACTGCAGGGAGGATGAGCAACCTGGCCACAGCACCGTGGAACAGGGGGCCATTCAAGAGGGGGGAGTAAATAGAAATGTGGCAGTGGTAGGGGATAGTATTATTAGGGGGATAGATAGCGTTCTCTGCAGCCGAGAGCGAGAGTCCCGAAGGCTGTGTTGCCTACCCGGTGCCAGGGTTAAGGACGTCTCCTCTGGGCTGGAAATAAACTTGCAGTGGGAGGGGGTGGATCCAGTTGTCGTGGTCCATGTTGGTACAAACAATGTAGATAGGACTAGGAAGCCAGTTCTGTTAAATGAGTATGGGCAGCTGGGGGACAAATTAAAAAACCGGACCTGAAGGGTAATAATCTCTTATTACCTGAGCCACGAGCGAATTTGGCTAGGACAAATAAAATTAGAGAGTTAAATGCGTGGCTCAAAGACTGGTGTGGGAGAAATGGGTTTTGCTTCCTGGGACACTGGCACCAGTACTGGGGCAGGATGGAGCTGTTCCATTGGGACGGGCTTCACTTGGCCAGAGCTGGGACTAGAGTCCTGGCGGATCATATAACTAGGGCTGTAGAGAGGGCTTTAAACTAACTAGTGGGGGGGAGGTTCCTAGAGAGTAAATAATAAAAATGACAACAGAGAAGGTCATAGACAGTGGGGAAATTAAAAACCAGAGTGTGTCAGGAAGGGGCAGAAGGTATGGAGTAAAAGGTAAAGTAATAAAAAGGGCAAAAGCAGCAACTAAGTATCACAAAGCATATTTGAAAGTTCTCTATCTGAATGCACGTAGCATTCGTAACAAAATAGACGAGTTAATGGCACAAATAACTACATATGGGTATGATCTTGTGGCCATTACAGAAACATGGCTGCAGGGTGATGATGCCTGGGAATTAAACAAAGCAGGTTATTTAATGATCAGGAAGGACACGCAGGAAGGAAGGGGAGGTGGGTTGGCTATGTTAATAAAGGAAGGAATCACTGTAATACAGTGAAATGATATTGGGTCAAAAGATCAGGATAATGAAACAGTTTGGGTGGAGGTAAGGAATAATAAGGGAAAAAACACTAGTGGGCGTAATCTATAGGCCTCCGAACAGTTGCAACTCTGTTGGACGGAGTATCAATCAGGAAATAGTTGAGGCTTGTAATAAGGGACATCTATAATTATGGGGGATTTTAACTATCATATTAATTGGACAAATCAAATTGGGCAGGGCTGCCTTGAGGATGAGTTCATTGAGTGTATTAGGGATGGGTTTCTTGAGCAGTATGTAACTGAACCGACCAGGGGGCAAGCAACCTTAGATCTGGTCCTGTGTAACGAGACAGGATTAATTAAAAATGTCCTAGTAAAGGATCCCCTTGGAATGAGTGACCATAACATGGTTGAATTCCATATTCAATTAGAGGGTGAGAAGGTTGGATCTCAAACAAGCGTGCTAAGCTTGAATAAAGGAGACTATGAAGGTTTGAGAGCGGAATTGAGTAGAGTGGATTGGGAAAATAGATTAAAGTGTAAGACGATACATGATCAGTGGTGTACAGTTAAGGAGTTATTTTACAACTTCCAAAAAAAATATATTCCACTGAGAAGAAAAGGGTGTAAAAGAAAATACAGCCATCCGTGGCTATGTAAAGACATTAAGGATAGTATTCGACTGAAAACAAGGGCATATAAGGTAGCCAAATCTAGTGGGAGGATAGAGGATTGGGAAAACTTTAAAAGACAGCAAAAAGTAACAAAAAGATTGATTAAGAAAGGGAAGATAGATTATGAAAGTAAATTAGCAAAAAATATAAAAACAGATAGTAAGAGTTTTTATAGTTATATAAAAAGAAAAAGGGTGGCTAAAGTAAATGTTGGTCCCTTAGAGGATGAGACCGGGAAATTAATGGTGGGAAATATGGAGATGGCAAAAACACTTAATGAATATTTTGTATCAGTCTTTACAGTAGAAGACACTAAGAACATCCCAACACTGGACAAACAGGGGGCTATAGGGGGGGAGGAGCTAAACACGATCAAAATCACTAAGGAAGTGGTACTCGGTAAAATAATGGGACTCAAGGCAGATAAATCACCTGGACCTGATGGCTTACATCCTAGGGTCTTGAGGGAAGTGGCGGTAGGGATTGTGGATGCATTGGTAATAATTTTCCAAAACTCCCTGGAATCAGCAAAGGTCCCGGCAGACTGGAAAACTGCTAATGTAACGCCCTTATTTAAAAAGGGCAGTAGACAGAAGGCTGGAGACTATAGACCGGTTAGCCTAACATCTGTGGTAGGTAAAATATTGGAGTCCATTATTAAGGAGACAGTAACAGAACATTTGGAGAATCATAATTTAATAGGACAAAATCAGCATGGTTTTATAAAGGGGAAGTCATGTTTGACAAATTTGCTGGAGTTCTTTGAGGAAGTAACATATAGGGTGGATAAAGGGGAACCAGTGGACGTAGTGTATTTAGACTTCCAAAAGGCATTTGACAAGGTGCCACACAAAAGATTATTGCTTAAGATAAAAAATCACGGGCTTGCGGGTAATATTCTGGCATGGACAGAGGATTGGCTATCTAACAGAATGCAGAAAGTTGGGATAAATGGTTCATTCTCGGACTGGCAATCAGTAACTAGTGGTGTTCCACAGGGGTCAGTGCTGGGTCCCCAACACTTTACAATCTATATTAACGATTTGGAGGAGGGGACCGAGTGCAACATATCAAAGTTTGCAGATGATACTAAGATGGGAGGGGAAGTAGTGAGTGAGGAGGACATAAAAAACCTGCAAGGGGACATAGACAGGCTAAGTAAATGGGCAGAGATTTGGCAGATGGAATACAATACTGGAAAGTGTGAGGTTATGCACTTTGGCAGGAAAAATCGTAGAGCAAGTTATTATCTTAATATCAAGAAACTGGAGATACTGAAGTACAAAGGGATCTGGGGTTCCTGGTGCACGAACCTCAAAAGGTTAGTATGCAGGTGCAGCATGTGATTAAGAAGGCCAATGGAATGTTGGCTTTCATTGCTAGGGGGATAGAATATCAAAATAGGGAGGTATTGCTTCAGTTGCACAAGGTATTGGTGAGACCGCACCTGGAATACTGCATACAGTTTTGGTGTCCATACTTAAGAAAAGACATATTTGCTCTCGAGTCAGTACAAAGAAGGTCCACTCGGTTAATCCCGGGGATGACGGGATGGACATATGAGGAGAGGTTGAATAGATTGGGACTCTACTCATTGGAGTTCAGAAGAATGAGAGGCGATCTTATTGAAACATACAAGATTTTGAAGGAGTTGGATCGGGTGGATGCGGGGAGGATGTTCCCGATGATGGGTGAAAATAGAACTAGGGGGCATAGTCTTAGAATAAGGGGCTGCTCTTTCAAAACTGAGATGAGGAGGAACTACATCACTCAGAGGGTGGTAGGTCCATGGAATATGCTGCCCCAAAAAGCTGTAGAAGCTACATCATTACATAAATTTAAAACAGAAATAGACAGTTTCCTAGAAGTAAAGGGTTATGGGGAACGGGCAGGAATTTGGACATGATTCTAGGTTCGAATCACTCATGGCCCTGTGGGTAGCGGAACGGGCCCAGTGGCCATGTAGCCTGATCCTGCTCCTATTTTGTGTGTCTAATTCTGTTAGATTCAGGAGATGGTTCCGTGATAGTAGATTGGCGGTTAGGATCAGATCAGCCATGATCTTATTGAATGGCGGAGCAGGCTCGAGGGGCCGATTGGCCTATTCCTGTTCCTATTTCTTATGTTCTTATGTTCTTAAAGTCACGCTATCTGTGTCCTATATGGATAATATCATTGAGAATTACTTCACTCACTGTACCGCTGCCAGTTGAAAGGTATAAGTGGCCTGTGAATGCGTATTTTATTTATACTGAACCAAGCATGCAAATTATTCCAGTTTTCATATTTACTAAACTTGAATGGAGAAAAGGCATTAAATTGCCTCCACCCACTTTCGAACCGTTGAGTTTTCGTGTGTTAGCAGAATGCGATAACCACTACACACCGGAAACACTCCAGCACTCGGGTGCATTGCATTGCATCGACTCCAAATGAACAGGAGGAGACCATTCAGCCCCTTGAGCCTGTTACGCCTTTGAATTAGATCAGGTCCGGGCTGTATCATCACTTCATTTACCCGCTTTGTTTCCATAACCCTTAATACACTTATCCACAAAAATCTATCGACAGTAGCAGCAATCTTGAGCCTAATTGCGCTGCTCTCCCGGATCCAGACAGAAAAGGTTTCTTACTGACGGCCACCCTGCAGATTAATGAATTACATTTCTGAACTTCAGGGCATCAGAGATTCCAGGGATTAAAAGGGAACAAAAGATGAAATGGGCTTCACTGTGGGTCAGTTTTCGCTCACTCAAATGTATCTGATTAGTGAAGTGAAATAAAGAAAAATTAAAGAATAAGAGAGAAGCCGCTGTAGCCCTATTGACAAGAGAATAATCTCACCATACATCTCTTCCCCTCCCAGTTCAAACGATGGTTAATTTACCTGAAAAGTTCACTCTGTATTGTTATCCACAGATACTGCCTGACCTCTTGATAATTTCCAGCATTTTCCATTACAATTTCAGATTTACAGCAATTATCTTTTGTCATTCGGAACAAACCCACTGGCTGTTCATCCACAGCAAGTTTAAAGATAATGTTTATGCCCGGGCACCTTTCACGTGTAAAGTGAACGTGATAACCACTACACTACGGGAACCGCAGTACGCATGCCTTCTACACAGGGGAACTGACCACTGACCTCCCTCTGTGCTGATTGGTTCATCTTAAACATCATCACTCAATATAAAGGATGAGCTCACAAAATCAGCCGCAGTGCAGTCTGGTCAACGAATGCCCTCCTTTTTTTATCAACAGAGGAAGAACAGACATGAATGGGAGTCAGACGCCACAACATTTAATTAGAGGCACAAATACGAATAACACATACTTCCACATCATTTCAGTAAAACATTATTGCACTTGATATAAATGTTGACTGCATTGTATCTGAAAATGAGCACCATGTGATATTTTGTTCACTATTGATTCTATTCTCTGCGAGCAGTGACGCAGAGGTTTTCCTAGTGCAGCGGTTGTCACGTTCACAACAGAAGCGACAAGTACCCGGTTCGACTGCTGGTGGAAATGTTACATTCGCCAGCAGTTTATGCTGTGCATTGACCAATCCTCTTAATTTAAAAAAAAGTTGCCCCAGATTTCTGCTCTCATAAATGTGCTGCATTCCTTTAGGCATTTATGTTAGTTTTCAGTTAATTCAGGGGTTTGAGTAATTTGGGTCGATTTCCATTGTGTGCCGCCACCTAGTGGATATTTGGTACCTAGCAAGTGCAGTAAAGCACAGTAAAGTGCAGCAAAGCGCAGTAAAGTGCAGTAATGATACTGTATATCACACACCTGCAGCTCGACACATGGTCTGGGAAGTTATTTTCTTGTTACGTTCCGGCTTTGGACACTATTTGTCTGTAAGTACTTGAGAATGTTACAGATGATTACTGTACACTATATTTTGCAGAAAATGTTTAGTTTGTATCATTTCTCTCTAAGCAAACTTACACAGCTAGCCGTGAAGTGCTCGCTCTCTGTCTAGCTGGTTAACTTGTAGCTGTATTTGATGCACTATGTACAGGACTAATTTAAAGTGAATGTAAGAGAATGCCTTTCAGTTTGCTAAATTTATATTCGCAGTAAGCTGTGTTTCCATGTGTTTTGATAAGTTACATGCCAAATGTACTTGCTCAGGCTTACCTAAATTTGTGTATGCATATCAGTTATGTGCTTGTGTGCTAATGTGTGCTTCCATTTCTGTATTGTATTTCAGTTTCACAATAAGAATCTTTCAGTAAATTTTACAAGAAAAGTCAAGCCTTGTGATTTTTATGGGAAGATATCAAGTTAGTGAAAAGACAACAGCACAGCGGGCTCAAGCACAAGAAGATGCCACTCAGCTACCATAAGTCTACGCTCAGGAAGACAATATACCATAGAGGACGTCGACCAGCCAAACGAGAAGCATGAGCCTCTTCGAGTAAATGATGCCAAGTCACAGTCCTCTAAAGCATCCTCTAGATCATCTCGGCAGTCCAGCAGACCATCGTCATCGACAGCTTCTGCAGCCGCCAAAGCACATGCCAAGGCAAAAGCTGCCCATGCTCAATTGTCCTTCGCTGAAAACGAAGCTAGTGTGATGAAGCAGAGAGCCGACCTCGACGCTAGTGTGATGAAGCAGAGAGCTGACCTCGATGCTAGTGTGATGAAGCAGAGAGCTGACCTCGACGCCAGTCTCCACATTCTCCAAAGCCAGAGAGCTGCCGGTCCGCTGAAGCTGAAGCTGCAGCTTATGAAGAAGGTGAGGAGAACGAAGGCGGGGAGCACAGCCATGAACGATATGTTCCAGAACAGCCCCTCAGTTCAGTGCAACGTACAAGTGAGTATGTCCAACAACACTCCAAATTGTTCTTCAAGGAAACATCCAGGTATCTCGACGCAGAACCAGCTCCTCACCACAGTAACAAACAGCCTGTTTTCGGAGACACTGAGCTTAAGAGAGAAGAAACATGTAAGACTTACCTGCAGAGACCTCCACAGCACTTGGCCAATCCAGCCAAGCAGTTCTCACCCGAGCCACAAGGTGCACAAGACCTCACTAGTTACCTCATCTGCCGAGAATTGTTAAGTTCTGGTCTTCTAGAATTTGATGACCGTCCTGAAAATTATTGGTCATGGAAAGCATCCTTCCTGAGTACCACCAAGGACTTGAATCTGTCAGCCAGAGAAGAACTAGATTTGATGACAAAGTGGCTCTGAGCTGAGTCGTCAGAACAGGCGAGGAGAATTCGCTCAGCGCATGTCCGCAATCCCACAGCAGACCTCAACCTGGTTTGGCAACGTCTCGAAGACTGTTATGGGACACCAGAAGTCATTGAGCACGCACTGCTTAAGAAGATTGAGGACTTTCCGAAGCTAAGCAACAAAGATAATGTCGAGTTTCGAGAACTGGGTGACATTCTCCTCGAACTGGAGTGTGCTAAGGGAGAAGCTTACCTGACAGGCCTCTCGTATTTGGATACAGCTCGTGGGGTAAACACAATAGTGGAAAAGCTCTCCTACAACCTTCAAGAGAAATGGATAGCTAAGGGATCCAAGTACAAGGACGACTATGGAGTAGCATTTCCCCCTTCTCTCTCTCCTCCAGGTTCGTCCAACAACAGGCAAAGGTGAGGAATGATCCAAGTTTCACTTTCTCCACCTCCAGCAGTTACGCTCCTTCGAGAACAGAGTAACCCACAAAGTACAGCAACAAAGCCTCTGTGAGCGTGCACAAAATAAATGTTCCAGCCGAACCCTCAGTCAACAAATCCAATTCTGCTGGGAATAAAGTGGATGAACCAGATCGTCAGTGTCCAATACACAAGAAGCCCCACCCACTCAAAAAGTGTCGAAGCTTTAGAGGCAAGCCTATTGATGTGCGCGAATCATACCTGAAAAAGAATCGCATCTGCATCAGGTGTTCTGGATCGACTATGCACATGGCAAAAGACTGCAGGGCGACAATCAAGTGCTTCGAGTGCAACAGTGAAAAACATATCGCAGCCCTGCATCCAGGTCCTCCTCCTTCGACCACCGAGAGTGCTGCAGTTGACAAAGAGGATAGCGGGGAGCAAAGCAAAAGCGTATCTTCTTCAGTCACCTCCAAGTGTACAGAGCTTTGTGGAAATGCAAGCAGCCCATGCTCATGCTCCAAAATCTGCTTGGTTAAATCATATCCTGCAGGGAGAAAGGAGAAGGCATTCAAGATGTACGCAGTGCTTGATGAGCAAAGTAACAAGTCTCTAGCGAAGACAAAATTCTTCAATCTCTTTGAAGTCAAGGCCAGCGCAGCTCCGTACATGCTAAAAACCTGTTCAGGGACAACAGAGACTGCGGGTAGAAGAGTTGGCAACTTCATGATCGTGCCAATGGATGAGAAACTATAACTTCCCCTCCCCACCTTAATTGAGTGTGACATGATGCCGGATGATAGACAGGAATTCCCACCCCAGAGGTTGCACGCCATCAGTCCCACCTACAGCCAGTTGCCAACAAGATTCCAGCTGTGGGCCCGGACGCTCCAATCCAACTGCTCTTGGGAAGAGACATCTTAAGGGTGCACAAGGTGTGTGAGCAAATCAACGGGCCCCACAATGCTCCTTATGTGCAACGGCT
Organism: Somniosus microcephalus; assembly: GCF_052327205.1. NCBI lineage: Eukaryota > Metazoa > Chordata > Chondrichthyes > Squaliformes > Somniosidae > Somniosus > Somniosus microcephalus. Next base: position 346,671 of record NW_028225269.1, on the reverse strand, counting down.
TGACCTGGGATGGGTCCTCGTGGGTGGAGTTTGCCTGGGAACAGTCCACAAACCAGCGGCTGTCAATGTCTATAAAGCAAACATGTTGCACAACGGTCGCACATCCTGTCTCAGCCCATGCCCAAACAAGATCCAGGTAAAGAAAGACTATGATGGCATGACGCAGCATCATAGGTCAACCTCCTCTGCCTGTGAGGAAGAGGCAAGCCTCACTGTGAGCACAGACAGCCTAGGATGCTCAGTGTTTGAAAGGTCCAAGGATGATGACAAGCCAGCACTATCCATGGACGACAAATCTTTCCTAACCATCAATGCCGTGAGGAGGTTTTTCTCAACCCATGGTCCAGCCAAACCTCTCCGCTCCAACAGAGGGACTAACTTCGTGGGTGCCAGTAAGGAGTTGGACATCCACACGGACGATGCAGCGGTAAGAAGCTACCTCCAAAAGAAAGGATGCACGTGGGTGTTTAACCCCCCACATTCATCCCACATGGGTGGTCCATGGGAGAGGCTCATCGGTGTCGCCAGGCGTATTATGGATGCTATGCTGCTTCGGACGGGACCCACTCGTCTCACACACGACGCCTTGAGCACTCTCATGGCTGAAGTCATGGCGATCATGAATGCAAGACCTCTGGTGCCAGTGTCCACCGACCCAGACATGCCTGCAGTCCTCACCCCAGCGATGCTCCTGACTCAAAAGATGAGTGCTACTTCAGCCCCCTCTGGAAACTTCGACATGGCTGAGCAGCACGGGAAGCAGTGGAAGAGATGGAGAGGAGAGTATTTGTCCACCCTACAAAGCCGTAGGAAATGGACAGAAGACAAGCCAAATGTCACAGTGGGAGATGTTGTCTTGCTGAAAGACAGCCAAGCACCCAGAAATGAATGGCCAGAGGGACTGGTTGTCAAAAGTCTGCCGAGCAGGGACAAGAGGGTCCGCAAGGTGGAGGTAAAGATTGTCAAGGAGGGTAATGTCAAAGTGTTTCTGAGGCCAGTCTCAGAGATCGTAGTCCTCCTTTCTGAAGAAACCTAGAGAAAGGATTCTGAGTATGTTTGCGGCCAAAGGACGTTTTCTTTAGGTTTTATTTTGTATCTGTAGTGGTACAATGGAATTGTACCAAGCGGGGAGTGTGCTGCATTCCTTTAGGAATTTATGTTAGTTTTCCAGTTAATTCAGGGGTTTGAGTAATTTGGGTCGATTTCCATTGTGTGCCGCCACCTACTGGATATTTGGTACCTAGCAAGTGCAGTAAAGCGCAGTAAAGTGCAGTAAAATAAACTACTGTATATCACAGACCTGCAGCTCGACACATGGTCTGGGAAGTTATTTTCTTGTTACTCTCCGGCCTTGGACACTATTTGTCTGTAAGTACTTGAGAATGTTATCGATGATAAGTGTACACTGTATTTTGCAGAAAATTTTGAGTTTGTAACTTTTCTCTCTAAGCAAACTTACACAGCTAGCCGTGAAGTGCTCGCTCTCTGTCTAGCTGGTTAACTTGTAGCTGTATTTGATGCACTATGTACAGGACTAATTTAAAGTGAATGTAAGAGACTGCCTTTCAGTTTGCTAAATGTATATTCACAGTAAGCTGTGTTTCCACGTGTTTTGGTAAGTTACATAGCAAATGTACTGTGTTGCTCAGGCTTACGTAAATTTGTGTATGCATATCAGTTGTGTGCTTGTGTACTAATGTGTGCTTCCATTTCTGTATTGTATTTCAGTTTCACGATAAGAATCTTTCAGTAATGTTTACAAGAAAAGTCAAGCTTTGTGATTTATATGGGAAGATATCAAGTTGTTAGCTATCTGTCTAGCTTTGCATAGGAACGCGTTGCAAGGGCAGAATAATAAGCAATGAATATTTTAAATGAGGTTCCTAAAATACAATGTGCAAAATGAAATATGGTAAACAGTTCATTAATTACAAAGGGCAAAATGCGTTATTGAAGTGTGTTTCGCCTTTCTTTCATTTTGTAAATTATGGTAATCGGTTATTTAATGGTGATTGCAAAAGATTCAACTTCCAATAGAGGCGGCAAATCGTGCACTCCTTTCTGATTTAAACCGCGGACTTCTCGGAAATTTAAATAACTACCGCAGTGAAAATCGGACCCCGAGAACGCTGGTTCAAACCTAGCCGAGTGAGGATCTGACCATTGATAAAAGAATTTGTGTGTGTGGCTATTCTTCAGGATCAGAGCACTGAGACGAGAAAGTGTCTTTGCCTTTACGACCTGTCTTCTGAAGCGCGGCCCGGTCCCACTCCTACAGTTAATGAGCTGTTAGGACATTAATGTATCCGGGCTGCAGGAGGCCACCCCAGGTGGAGCAGAGGAGTCCCGGCATTAGTTCTGCGTGGAAACAGCATTTCCCCTTCTCTCTTCCTCTTCTTTATATCCATGTGCTTTTATTTCTCTATTTCTACTCCCGCCTCAGCTCCTGAATCATAACATAGTGCGGACATTTTTACAGACGCGCTTTTATATGACTTATTGAAAGGACACACAGTTGGAAAGATTGAAACTGCAGTTTGAATCCTGTCGCTGACCCTGTGTTTTCATATTAATCTTTATTGTTCTGCTTCCACATTCTCAACGAGAAACTTCGCAGCTTCAATTTTTAAATAAAATATGACCGTCCTCTTTAATCAGCGGCACGCGAGGGGAGATTCCCTAAATCAGCGCCAACTTTCCCCAAATCCTCCTTAAAGTCCCGCTATCTGTGACCTATATGGGAAATATCATTGAGAATTACTTCACTCACTGTAACGCTGCCAGTTGAACGGTATAAGTCGCCTGTCAATGCGTATTTTATTTATACTGAACCAAACATGCAAATTATTCCAGTTTTCATATTTACTAAACTTGAATGGAGAAAAGGCATTAAATTGCCTCCACCCACTTTCGAACCGTTGAGTTTTCGTGCGTTAGCGGAATGCGATAAACACTACACACCGGAAACACTCCAGCACTCGGGTGCATTGCATTGCATCGACTCCACGGGTAGGAGGAGGCCATTCAGCCCCTCGAGCCTGTTGCGCCATTCAATTAAATCAGGACTGGGCTGTATCATCACTTCATTTACCCGCTTTGTTTCCGTAAACCTTAATACCCTTATCCAGAAAAATCTATCGACAGTAGCAGCAATCTTGAGCCTAAACGCGCTCCTCTCCCGGATCCAGACAGAAAAGGTTTCTTAATGATGGTACCCTGCAGATTAATGAATTACATTTCTGAATTTCAGGGCATCAGAGATTCCAGGGATTAAAAGGGAACAAAAGATGAAACTGGCGGCACTGTGGGTCAGTTTTCGCTCACTCAAATATATCGGATAAGTGAAGTGAAATAAAGAAAAACGAATAAGAGAGAAGCCACTTAGCTCTATTGACAATAGAATAATCTCACCATTCATCTCTTCCGTTCCCAGTTTTAACGATGGGTAATTGACCTGAAAGGTTCACTCGGTCTATTTATCCACAGATACTGCCTGACTTCTTGATAATTTCCAGCATTTTCCGTTTCTATTTCAGAGTTACATCCATTTTCTTTTGTCATTCGGAACAAACCCGCTGGCTGTTCATCCACAGCAAGTTTAAACATAATGCCCCTGCCCGAGCTCGAATCAGGGACTTTGCGCATGTGAAGCGAACGTGATAACCACTACACTACGGGAACCGCTGTACCCATACCATCTAAAGAGGGGAACTGACCAGGGAACTCCCTCTGTGCTGATTGGTTCACCTTAAACAGCATCACTCAATATAAAAGATGAGCTCACAAAATGAGCCGCAGTGCAGTCTGGTCAACGACTGCCCTCCTTTCTTTATCAACAGAGGAAGAACAGACATGTACGGGAGTCAGACGCCACAACATTTAATTAGAGGCACAAATACGAGTAACACATACTTCCAGATCACTTCATTAAAAAATTCTTTCACTTGATGTAACCGTTGACTGCATTGTATCTGAAAATGAGCACCGTGTGATATTTTGTTCACTATTGATTCTTTTCTCTGCGAGCAGTGACGCAGAGTTTTTCGTAGTGTAGCGGTTGTCACGTTTACGTCAGAAGCGACAAGTACCCGGTTCGACTGCTGGCGGAAAAGTTACATTCGCCAGCAGTTTATGCTGTGCATTGACCAATCCTGTTAATTTTTAAAAAAGTTGCCCCAGATTTCTGCTTTCATAAGCAATGAATATTTTAAACGAGGTTCCTAAAATACAATGTGCAAAATGAAATATGGTAAACGGTTCATTACTTACAAAGGGCAAAATGCGTTATTGAAGTGTGCTTCGCCTTTCTTTCATTCTGTAAATTATGGTAATCGGTTATTTAATGTTGCAAAAGTTTCAACTTCCAATAGTGGCGGCAAAACGAGCGCTCCTTTGTGAATTGAACCGCGGATTTCTCGGAAATTTAAACAACCACCGAAGTGAAAATCGGACCCCAAGAACGCTGGTTCAAGCCTACCCGAGTGAGGATCTAACCATTGATAAAGAATTTCTGTGTGTGGCTATTCTTCATGATCAGAGCATTGAGACGAGAAAGTGTCTTTGCCTTTTCGACCTGTCTTCTGAAGCGCTGCCCGGTCCCAATCCTACAGTTAATGAGCTGTTAGGACGTTAATGTATCCGAGCTGCAGGAGGCCGCCCCAGGCGCAGCAGAGGAGTCCAGGCATTCGTTCTGTGAGGAAACAGTATTTTCCCTTCTCTCTTCCTCTTCTCTATATCCATGTGCTTTTATTTCTCTATTTCTACTCCCATCTCAGTTTCCTGAATCATAACATGGTGCGGACATTTTTACAGACGCGCTTTTATATTACTTATTGAAAGGACACACAGTTGGAACGATTGAAACTGCAATTTGAATCCTGTCATTGACCTTGTGTTTTCCTACTAATCTTTATTGTTCTGCTTCCACATTCTCAAGGAGAAACTTCTCAGCCTCAATTTTTATATAAAATATGACAGACCTCTTTAGTCAGCGACACGCGAGGGGAGATTCCCTAAATCAGCGCCAACTTTCCCCAAATCCTCCTTAAAGTCCCGCTATCTGTGTCCTATATGGGAAATATCATTGAGAATTACTTCACTCACTGAAACGCTTCCATTTGAAAGGTATAATTCGCCTGTCAATGCGTATTTTATTTATACTGAACCAAGCATGCAAATTATTCCAGTTTTCTAATTTACTAAACTTGAATGGAGAAAAGGCATTAAATTGCCTCCACCCACTTTCGAACCGTTGAGTTTTCGTGTGTTAGCAGAATGCGATAACCACTACACACCAGAAACACTCCAGCACTCATGTGCATTGCATCGACTCCATAGGGACAGGAGGAGGCTATTCAGCCCCTCGAGCCTGTTGTGCCATTCAATTAGATCAGGGCTGAGCTGTATCATCACTTCATTTACCCGCTGCATTTCCGTAACCCTTTATACCCTTATCCATGAAAATCTACATTTCTGAACTTCAGGGCATCAGAGATTCCCGGGATTAAAAGGGAGCAAAAGATTAAATGGGCCTCACTCTGGGTCAGTTTTCTCTCACTCAAATGTATCTGATTAGTGAAGTGAAATAAAGAAAAATTAAAGAGTAAGAGAGAAGCCGCTGTAGCCCTATTAACAAGAGAATAATCACACCATACATCTCTTCAGTTCCCAGTTCGAGCGATGGGTAATTGACCTGAAAGCTTCACTCTGTATTTTTATCCACAGATACTGCCTGACCTCTTGATAATTTCCAGCATTTTCCGTTTCTATTGCAGATTTACAGCAAATTTCTTTTGATATTCGGAACAAACTGGCTGTTCATCCACAGCAAGTTTAAACATAATGCCCCCGCCCGGTATCGGACCGGGGTCATTCCGCGTGTAAAGCGAACGTGATAACCACGACACTACGGAAAACGCTCTACAGAGACCTTCTACACAGGGGAACTGGCCAGTGAACTCCCTCTGTGCTGATTGGTTCACCTGAAACAGCATCACTCAATATAAAGAATGAGCTCACAAAATCAGCCGTAGAGCAGTCTGGTCAACGAATGCCCTCCTTTCGTTATCAACAGAGGAAGAACAGACATGAACGATAGTCAGACGCCACAACATTTAATTAGAGGCACAAATAAGAGTAATACGTACTTCCACATTGTACGATGCTGGGACCGGGGATTGTATTATACTGGGAACGGGGATTGTATGATACTGGGACCGGGGATTGTACTATACTGGGACCGGGGATTGTACTGTACTAGGACCGGGGATTGTGCTATACTGGGACCGGGGATTGTACTAAACTGGGACCGGGGATTGTACTATACTGGGACCGGGGATTGTACTATACTAGGACCGGGGCTTTTACCATACTGGGACCGGTGATTGTACGATACTGGGACCGGAGATTGTACTATACTGGGACCGGGGATTGTACTATACTGGGACCGGTGATTTTACTATACTGGGACTGGGGATTGTGCTTTACAGGGACCGGAGGTTGTACTATACTAGGACCGGGGATTGTACTATACTATGGCTGGGGATTGTACAATACTGGGACCGGGGATTGTGCTATACTGGGGCCGGGGATTGTACTATACTGGGGCGGCGATTGTTCTAAACTGGGACCGGAGATTGTGCTATACTGGGACCGGGGATTGTACAATACTGGGACCGGTGAGTGTACGATAGTGGGACCGGGGATTGTGCTATACTGGGCACGGGGATTGTGCTATACTGGGACCGGGGATTGTGCTATACTGGGACCGGGGATTGTACGATACTGGGACCGGGGATTGTAATATACTGGGACCGGGGATTGTACTATAATTGGATCGGGGATTGTACTATACAGGGACAGGTTATTGTACTATACTGGGACTGGGGTTGTACTATACTGGGTCCGGGCTTTGTACTATACTGGGACCAGTGATTGCACTATACTGGGACCGGGGATCGGACTATACGGGTACCGGGGATTGTACTATACTGGGACTGGGGATTGCACTATGCTGGGACCGGGGACTGTGATATACTGGGATCGGGGATTGTACTATACTGGGACCAGGGATTGTACTATACTGGGACTGGGGATTGTACTATACTGGGACCGGGGACTGTGCTAAACTGGGACCAGGTTTGTGCGATACTGGGACCGGGGATTGTACTATATTGGGACCGGGAATTGTACTATACTGGGACAGGGGATTCTACTGTACTGGGACTGGGGATTGTACTATATTGGACCGGGGAGTGCACGATACTGGGACCGGGGATTGTGCTATACTGGGCACCGGGATTGTGCTATACTGGGACCGGGGATTCTGCTAAACTGGGACCGGAGATTGTACTATACTGGGACCAGGGATTGTACAATACTGGGACCAGGGATTGTACTATACTGGGACCAGGGTTTGTGCTATACTGGGACCGGGGATTGTACTATACTGGGACCGGGGCTTGTACTATACTGGGACCGGTGATTGTACGATACCGGGACCTGGGATTGTACTATACTGGGACCAGGGATTGTGCTATACTGGGACCGGGGATTGTACTAAACTGGGACTGGTGATTGTTCTAAACTGGGACCGGAGATTGTGCTATACTGGGACCGGGGATTGTACTATACTGGGCCCGGAGATTGTACTATATTGGGACCGGGGATTGTACTATACTGGGACCGGGGATTGTATCATACTGGGACCAGGGAATGTACTATCCTGGGACCGGCGATTGTACTATACTGGGAACCGGGATTGTGCTATACTGGGACCTTGGATTGTGCTTTACTGGGACTGGAGATTGTACTATACTGGGACCCGGGATTGTGCTATACTGGGACCTTGGATTGTGCTTTACTGGGACTGGAGATTGTACTATACTGGGACCGGGGATTGTGCTATACTAGGACCGGGGATTTTACTATACTTTGACCGGGGATTGTACTCTACTGGGCCCGGGGATTGTGCTATACTGGCACCGGGGATTGTACTATACTGGGACCGGTGATTGTTCAAAACTGGGACCGGGGATTGTACTATACGAGGTCCGGGGATTGTGCTATACTGGGACCGGGGATTTTGCTATACTGGGACGGGGTATTGTACTATACTGGGACCGGGGATTGTTCTAAACTGGGACCGGGGATTGTGCTTTACTGGGACCGGGGATTTTGCTATACTGGGACTGGGTATTGTACGATACTGGGACCGGGGATTGTTCTAAACTGGGACTGGGGATTGTGCTATACTGAGACCGTGGATTGTACTATACTGGGCCCGGGGATTGAAATATACTGGAACCGGGGATTGTACCATACTGGGGCCGGGGATTGCGCTATACTGGGACCGTGGATTGTACTATACTGGGCCCTGCGATTGTACTATACTGGGACAGGGGATTGTACTATACTGGGACCGTGGATTGTGCTATACTGGGACTGGGAATTGCACTTTTCTGTGACTGGGGATTGTGCTATACTGGGACCGGGGATTGTACTATACTGGGACCGGGAATTGTACTATACTGGGACCGGGGATTGTACTATACTTGGACCGGGGATTGTGCTATACTGGGACCGTGGTTTGTACTATACTGGGACCGGGGATTGTACTATACTGGGACCGGGGACTGTACGATACTGGGACCGGGGATTGTGCTATACTGGGCACAGGGATTGTGCTATACTGGGACCTGTGATTCTGCTATACTGGGACCGGAGATTGTACTACACTGGGACCGGGGATTGTACTACACTGGGACCAGGGACTGTGCTATACTGGGACCAGGGTTTGTACTATACTGGGACTGGGGATTGTACTATACTGGGACCGGGGATTGTACTGTACTGGGACCGGGGATTGAACTATACTGGGACATGGGACTGTACTATACTGGGACCGGGGATTGTCCTATACTGGGACCGGGGATTGTGCTATACTGGGACCGGGGATTGTACTAAACTGGGACTGGTGATTGTTCTAAACTGGGACCGGAGATTGTGCTATACTGGGACCGGGGAATGTACTATACTGGGACCAGCGATTGTACTATACTGGGACCGGGGATTGTGCTATACTGGGACCTTGGATTGTTCTTTACTGGGACTGGAGATTGTGCTTTACTGGGACTGGAGATTGTACTATACTGGGACCGGGGATTGTACTATAGTAGGACCGGGAATTGTACTATATTTGACCGGGGATTGTACTATACTGGGCCCGGGGATTGTGCTATACTTGCACCGGGGATTGTACTATACTGGGACCCGTGATTGTTCTAAACTGGGACCGGAGATTGTGCTAAACTGGGACTGGGGATTGTGCTATACTGGGACCGGTGATTGTAGTAAACTGGGACTGGTGATTGTTCTAAACTGGGACCGGAGATTGTGCTATACTGGGACCGGGGATTGTACTATACTGAGACCGGGGATTGTACTATTCTGGGACCGGGGATTGTGCGATACTGGGACGGGGGATTGTACTATACTGGGACCAGTGATTGCACTATACTGGGACGGGGGATTGGACTATACGGGTACCGGGGATTGTACTATACTGGGACTGGGGATTGCACTATACTGGGACCGGGGATTGTGCTAAACTGGGCCTGGTTTGTGCGATACTGGGACCGGGGATTGTACTATATTGGGACAGGGAATTGTACTTTACTGGGACAGCGGATTCTACTGTACTGGGACTGGGGATTGTACTATACTGGGACCGGGGAGTGTACGATACTGGGACCGGGGATTGTGCTATACTGGGCACGGGGTTTGTGCTATACCGGGAACAGGGATTCTGCTATACTCGGATTGGAGATTGTACTATACTGGGACCAGGGATTGTACTATACTGGGAGCAGGGTTTGTACTATACTGGGACCAGGGTTTGTACTATACTGGGACCGGGGATTGTACTATACTGGGACCGGGGATTGTACTATACCGGGACATGGGATTGTACTATACTGGGACCGGGGATTGTGCTATACTGGGACCGGGGATTGTATTATACTGGGCCCGGAGATTGTACTATATTGGGACCGGGGATTGTACTATACTGGGACCGGGGATTGTACCATACTGGGACCGGGGAATGTACTATACTTGGGACCGGCGATTGTACTATACTTGGACCGGGGATTGTGCTATACTGGGACCTTGGGTTGTGCTTTACTGGGACTGGAGATTGTACTATACTGGGACCGGGGATTGTACTATACTAGGACTGGGGATTGTACTATACTTTGACCGGGGAGTGTACTATACTGGGCCCGTAGATTGTGCTATACTCTCACCAGGGATTGTACTATACTGGGACCGGTGATTGTTCAAAACTGGGACTGGGGATTGTGCTATACTGGGACCGGGGATTGTACTATACTGGGCCCGGGGATTGTACTAAACTGGGACCGGGGATTGTACTATACTGGGACCGGGGATTGTGCTATACTGGGACCGGGGATTGTGCTTTTCTGGGACCGGGGATTGTACTATACGAGGTCCGGGAATTGTACAATACTGGGACCGGGTATTGTACTATACTGGGACCGGGGATTTCGCTATACTGGGACGGGGTATTGTACTATACTGGGACCGGTGATTGTCCTATACTGGGACCGTGGATTGTGCTATACTGGGACCGGGGATTGTACTAAACTGGGCCCGGAGATTGTACTATATTGGGACCGGGGATTGTACTATACTGGGACCGGGGATTGTACTATACTGGGACCGGGGATTGTGCTATACTGGGACCTTGGATTGGGCTTTACTGGGACTGGAGATTGTGCTTTACTGGGACTGGTGATTGTACTATACTGGGGCCGGGGATTGTACTATACTAGTACCGGGGATTGTACTATACTTTGACCGGGGATTGTACTATACTGGGACCGGGGATTGTGCTATACTGGCACCGGTGATTGTGCTATACTGGTACCAGAGATTGTACTATACTGGGACTGGGGATTGTACTGTTCTGAGACTGGGGATTGTATTATACTGGGACCGGGGATTGTACTGTACTGGGACCGGGGATTATACTATACTGGGACCCGGGATTGTACTATAGTGGGACCGGGGATTGTGCTATACTGTGACCAGGGATTGTGCTATACTGGGACCGGGGCTTGTCCTACACTGGGACCGGGGATTGTACTATACTGGGACCGGGGATTGTACTACACTGGGACCGGGGATTTTGCTAAACTGGGACCGGGGATTGTACTATACTGGGACCGGGGATTGTACTATACTGGGACCGGAGATTGTACTACAGAGGTACCAGTGATTGGACTATACTGGGACCGGGAATTGTACTATACTGGTACCGGGGATTGTACTATACTGGGACTGGGGATTGTACTATACTGGGACCAGTGATTGTGCTATACTGGGACTGGGGATTGTGCTTTACAGGGACCGGAGATTGTACTCTACTAGGACCGGGGATTGTACAATACTATGACTGGGGATTGTACAATACTGGGACCGGGGATTGTGCTATACTGGGGCTGGAGATTGTACTATACTGGGACGGCGATTGTTCTAAACTGGGACCGGAGATTGTGCTATACTGGGACCGGGGATTGTACAATACTGGGCCCGGAGATTGTACTATACTGGGACCGGGGATTGTACTATACTGGGACCGGGGATTGTACGATACTGGGACCGGGGAATGTACTGTACTGGGACCGGCGATTGTACGATACTGGGACCGGGGATTGTGCTATACTGCGACCGGGGATTGTGCTTTACTGGGACTGGAGATTGTACTATACTGGGACCGGGGATTGTGCTATACTGGGGCCGGGGATTGTGCTATACTGGGACCGGTGATTTTTCTAAACTGGGACCAGAGATTGTGCTATACTGGGACCGGGGATTGTACTATACTGGGCCCGGAGATTGTACTATATTGGGATCGGGGATTGTACTATAGTGGGACCGGGGATTGTGCTATACTGGGACCGGGGATTGTCCTATACTGGGACCGGGGATTGTACTATACTGGGACCAGGGATTGTGCTATACTGGGACCAGGGTTTGTACTATACTGGGACCGGGGATTGTACTATACTGGGACCGGGGATTGTACTATACTGGGACCGGGGATTGAACTATACTGGGACATGGGATTGTACTATACTGGGACCGGGGATTGTCCTATACTGGGACCGGGGATTGTGCTATACTGGGACCGGGGATTGTACTAAACTGGGAATGGTGATTGTTCTAAACTGGGACCGGAGATTGTGCTATACTGGGACCGGGGAATGTACTATACTGGGCCCGGAGATTGTACTATATTGCGACCGGGGATTGTACTATACTGGGACCGGGGATTGTACTATACTGGGACCGGGGAATGTACTATACTGGGACCAGCGATTGTACTATACTGGGACCGGGGATTGTGCTATACTGGGACCTTGGATTGTGCTTTACTGGGACTGGAGATTGAGCTTTACTGGGACTGGAGATTGTAATATACTGGGACCGGGGATTGTACTATAGTAGGACCGGGGAATGTACTATATTTGACCTGGGATTGTACTATACTGGGCCCGGGGATTGTGCTATACTTGCACCGGGGATTGTACTATACTGGGACCCGTGATTGTTCTAAACTGGGACCGGAGATTGTGCTAAACTGGGACCGGGGATTGTGCTATACTGGGACCGGTGATTGTAGTAAACTGGGACTGGTGATTGTTCTAAGCTGGGACCGGAGATTGTGCTATACTGGGACCAGGGATTGTACTATACTGAGACCGGGGATTGTACTATTCTGGGACCGGGGATTGTACGATACTGGGACGGGGGATTGTACTATACTGGGACCAGTGATTGCACTATACTGGGACCGGGGATTGGACTATACGGGTACCAGGGATTGTACTATACTGGGACTGGGGATTGCACTATACTGGGACCGGGGATTGTGCTAAACTGGGCCAGGTTTGTGCGATACTGGGACCGGGGATTGTACTATATTGGGACCGGGAATTGTACTTTACTGGGACAGGGGATTCTACTGTACTGGGACTGGGGATTGTACTATACTGGGACCGGGGAGTGTACGATACTGGGACCGGGGATTGTGCTATACTGGGCACGGGGATTGTGCTATACCGGAAGCAGGGATTCTGCTGTACTGCGATTGGAGATTGTACTATACTGGGACCAGGGATTGTACTATACTGGGAGCAGGGATTGTACTATACTGGGACCAGGGTTTGTACTATACTGGGACCGGGGATTGTACAATACTGGGACCGGGGATTGTACGATACTGGGACATGGGATTGTACTATACTGGGACCGGGGATTGTGCTATACTGGGACCGGGGATTGTACTATACTGGGCCCGGAGATTGTACTATATTGGGACCGGGGATTGTACTATACTGGGACCGGGGATTGTACCATACTGGGACCGGGGAATGTACTATACTGGGACCGGCGATTGTACTATACTTGGACCGGGTATTGTGCTATACTGGGACCTTGGATTGTGCTTTACTGGGACTGGGGATTGTACTATACTTTGACCGGGGATTGTACTAAACTGGGCCCGGAGATTGAGCTATACTCTCACCGGGGATTGTACTATACTGGGACCGGTGATTGTTCAAAACTGGGACTGGGGATTGTGCTATACTGGGACCGGGGATTGTACTATACTGGGCCCGGGGATTGTACTAAACTGGAACCGGGGATTGTACTATACTGGGACCGGGGATTGTGCTATACTGGGACCGGGGATTGTGCTTTACTGGGACCGGGGATTGTACTATACGAGGTCCGGGGATTGTACTATATTGGGACCGGGAATTGTACTTTACTGGGACAGGGGATTCTACTGTACTGGGACTGGGGATTGTACTATACTGGGACCGGGGAGTGTACGATACTGGGACCGGGGATTGTGCTATACTGGGCACGGGGATTGTGCTATACCGGAAGCAGGGATTCTGCTGTACTGCGATTGGAGATTGTACTATACTGGGACCAGGGATTGTACTATACTGGGAGCAGGGATTGTACTATACTGGGACCAGGGTTTGTACTATACTGGGACCGGGGATTGTACAATACTGGGACCGGGGATTGTACGATACTGGGACATGGGATTGTACTATACTGGGACCGGGGATTGTGCTATACTGGGACCGGGGATTGTACTATACTGGGCCCGGAGATTGTACTATATTGGGACCGGGGATTGTACTATACTGGGACCGGGGATTGTACCATACTGGGACCGGGGAATGTACTATACTGGGACCGGCGATTGTACTATACTTGGACCGGGTATTGTGCTATACTGGGACCTTGGATTGTGCTTTACTGGGACTGGGGATTGTACTATACTTTGACCGGGGATTGTACTAAACTGGGCCCGGAGATTGAGCTATACTCTCACCGGGGATTGTACTATACTGGGACCGGTGATTGTTCAAAACTGGGACTGGGGATTGTGCTATACTGGGACCGGGGATTGTACTATACTGGGCCCGGGGATTGTACTAAACTGGAACCGGGGATTGTACTATACTGGGACCGGGGATTGTGCTATACTGGGACCGGGGATTGTGCTTTACTGGGACCGGGGATTGTACTATACGAGGTCCGGGGATTGTACAATACTGGGACCGGGGATTGTACTATACTGGGACCGGGGATTTTGCTATACTTGGACGGGGTATTGTTCTATACTGGGACCGGGGATTGTCCTATACTGGGACCGGGGATTGTGCTATACTGGGACTGGGGATTGTACTAAACTGGGCCCGGAGATTGTACTATATTGGGACCGGGGATTGTACTGTACTGGGACCGGGGATTGTACTATACTGGGACCGGGGAATGTACTATACTGGATCCGGCGATTGTACTCTACTGGGACCGGGGATTGTGCTATACTGGGACCTTGGATTGTGCTTTACTGGGACTGGAGATTGTGCTTTACTGGGACTGGTGATTGTACTATACTGGGACTGGGGATTGTACTATACTAGGACCGGGGATTGTACTATACTTTGACCGGGGATTGTACTATACTGGGACCGGGGATTGTGCTATACTGGCACCGGTGATTGTGCTATACTGGTACCAGAGATTGTACTATACTGGGACTGGGGATTGTACTATTCTGAGACTGGGGATTGTATTATACTGGGACCGGGGATTGTACTGTACTGGGACCGGGGATTATACTATACTGGGACCCGGGATTGAACTATAGTGGGACCGGGGATTGTGCTATACTGTGACCAGGGATTGTGCTATACTGGGACCGGGGATTGTCCTAAACTGGGACCGGGGTTTGTACTATACTGGGACCGGGGATTGTACTACACTGGGACCGGGGATTTTGCTAAACTGGGACTGGGGATTGTACTATACTGGGACCGGAGATTGTACTATACAGGTACCAGTGATTGTACTATACTGGGACCGGGAATTGTACTATACTGGTACCAGGGATTGTACTATACTGGGACTGGGGATTGTACTATACTGGGACCAGTGATTGTGCTATACTCGGACTGGGGATTGTGCTTTACAGGGACCGGAGATTTTACTCTACTAGGACCGGGGATTGTACTATACTATGACTGGGGATTGTACAATACTGGGACCGGGGATTGTGCTATACTGGGGCCGGAGATTGTACAATACTGGGACGGCGATTGTTCTAAACTGGGACTGGAGATTGTGCTATACTGGGACCGGGGATTGTACAATACTGGGCCCGGAGATTGCACTATACTGGGACCGGGGATTGTACTATACTGGGACCGGGGATTGTACTATACTGGGACCGGGGAATGTACTTTACTGGGACCGGCGATTGTACGATACTGGGACCGGGGATTGTGCTATACTGCGACCGGGGATTGTGCTTTACTGGGACTGGAGATTGTACTATACTGGGACCAGGGATTGTGCTATACTGGGGCCGGGGATTGTACTATACCAGGACCGGTGATTTTTCTAAACTGGGACCTGAGATTGTGCTATACTGGGACCGGGGATTGTACTATACTGGGCCCGGGGATTGAAATATACTGGAACCGGGGATTGTACCATACTGGGGCCGGGGATTGCGCTATACTGGGACTATGGATTGTACTATACTGGGCCCTGCGATTGTACTATACTGGGACAGGGGATTGTACTATACTGGGACCGGGGATTGTGCTATACTGGGACTGGGAATTGCACTTTTCTGTGACTGGGGATTGTGCTATACTGGGAGCGGGGATTGTACTAAACTGGGCCCGGAGATTGTACTATATTGGGACCGGGGATTGTACTATACTGGGACCGGGGATTGTACTATACTGGGACCGGGGAATGTACTATACTGGATCCGGCGATTGTACTCTACTGGGACCGAGGATTGTGCTATACTGGGACCGGGGATTGTACTATACTGGGACCGGGAATTGTACTGTACTGGGACCGGGGATTGTACTATACTTGGACCGGGGATTGTGCTATACTGGGACCGTGGTTTGTACTATACTGGGACCGGGGATTGTACTATACTGGGACCGGGGACTGTACGATACTGGGACCGGGGATTGTGCTATACTGGGCACAGGGATTGTGCTATACTGGGACCTGTGATTCTGCTATACTGGGACCGGAGATTGTACTATACTGGGACCGGGGATTGTACTACACTGGGACCAGGGACTGTGCTATACTGGGACCAGGGTTTGTACTATACTGGGACTGGGGATTGTAGTATACTGGGACCGGGGATTGTACTGTATTGGGACCGGGGATTGAACTATACTGGGACATGGGATTGTACTATACTGGGACCGGGGATTGTCCTATACTGGGACCGGGGATTGTGCTATACTGGGACCGGGGATTGTACTAAACTGGGACTGGTGATTGTTCTAAACTGGGACCGGAGATTGTGCTATACTGGGACCGGGGAATGTACTATACTGGGCCCGGAGATTGTACTATATTGCGACCGGGGCTTGTACTATACTGGGACAGGGGATTGTACTATACTGCGACCGGGGAATGTACTATACTGGGACCAGCGATTGTACTATACTGGGACCGGGGATTGTGCTATACTGGGACCTTGGATTGTGCTTTACTGGGACTGGAGATTGTGCTTTACTGGGACTGGAGATTGTACTATACTGGGACCGGGGATTGTACTATAGTAGGACCGGGAATTGTACTATATTTGACCGGGGATTGTACTATACTGGGCCCGGAGATTGTGCTATACTTGCACCGGGGATTGTACTATACTGGGACCCGTGATTGTTCTAAACTGGCACCGGAGATTTTGCTAAACTGGGACTGGGGATTGTGCTATACTGGGACCGGTGATTGTAGTAAACTGGGACTGGTGATTGTTCTAAACTGGGACCGGAGATTGTGCTATACTGGGACCGGGGATTGTACTATACTGAGACCGGGGATTGTACTATTCTCGGACCGGGGATTGTGCGATACTGGGACGGGGGATTGTACTATACTGGGACCAGTGATTGCACTATACTGGGACGGGGGATTGGACTATACGGGTACCGGGGATTGTACTATACTGGGACTGGGGATTGCACTATACTGGGACCGGGGATTGTGCTAAACTGGGCCTGGTTTGTGCGATACTGGGACCGGGGATTGTACTATATTGGGACCGGGAATTGTACTTTACTGGGACAGCGGATTCTACTGTACTGGGACTGGGGATTGTACTATACTGGGACCGGGGAGTGTACGATACTGGGACCGGGGATTGTGCTATACTGGGCACGGGGATTGTGCTATACCGGGAACAGGGATTCTGCTATACTCGGATTGGAGATTGTACTATACTGGGACCAGGGATTGTACTATACTGGGAGCAGGGTTTGTACTATACTGGGACCAGGGTTTGTACTATACTGGGACCGGGGATTGTACTATACTGGGACCGGGGATTGTACTATACCGGGACATGGGATTGTACTATACTGGGACCGGGGATTGTGCTATACTGGGACCGGGGATTGTATTATACTGGGCCCGGAGATTGTACTATATTGGGACCGGGGATTGTACTATACTGGGACCGGGGATTGTACCATAGTGGGACCGGGGAATGTACTATACTTGGGACCGGCGATTGTCCTATACTTGGACCGGGGATTGTGCTATACTGGGACCTTGGATTGTGCTTTACTGGGACTGGAGATTGTACTATACTGGGACCGGGGTTTGTACTATACTAGGACTGGGGATTGTACTATACTTTGACCGGGGAGTGTACTATACTGGGCCCGTAGATTGTGCTATACTCTCACCGGGGATTGTACTATACTGGGACCGGTGATTGTTCAAAACTGGGACTGGGGATTGTGCTATACTGGGACCGGGGATTGTACTATACTGGGCCCGGGGATTGTACTAAACTGGGACCGGGGATTGTACTATACTGGGACCGGGGATTGTGCTATACTGGGACCGGGGATTGTGCTTTACTGGGACCGGGGATTGTACTATACGAGGTCCGGGGATTGTACAATACTGGGACCGGGTATTGTACTATACTGGGACCGGGGATTTCGCTATACTGGGACGGGGTATTGTACTATACTGGGACCGGTGATTGTCCTATACTGGGACCGTGGATTGTGCGATACTGGGACCGGGGATTGTACTAAACTGGGCCCGGAGATTGTACTATATTGGGACCGGTGATTGTAGTATACTGGGACCGGGGATTGTACTATACTGGGACCGGGGATTGTGCTATACTGGGACCTTGGATTGGGCTTTACTGGGACTGGAGATTGTGCTTTACTGGGACTGGTGATTGTACAATACTGGGGCCGGGGATTGTACTATACTAGTACCGGGGATTGTACTATACTTTGACCGGGGATTGTACTATACTGGGACCGGGGATTGTGCTATACTGGCACCGGTGATTGTGCTATACTGGTACCAGAGATTGTACTATAGTGGGACCAGGGATTGTACTGTTCTGAGACTGGGAATTGTATTATACTGGGACCGGGGATTGTACTGTACTGGGACCGGGGATTATACTATACTGGGACCCGGGATTGTACTATAGTGGGACCGGGGATTGTGCTATACTGTGACCAGGGATTGTGCTATACTGGGACCGGGGCTTGTCCTACACTGGGACCGGGGATTGTACTATACTGGGACCGGGGATTGTAGTACACTGGGACCGGGGATTTTGCTGAACTGGGACCGGGGATTGTACTATACTGGGACCGGGGATTGTACTATACTGGGACCGGAGATTGTACTATACAGGTACCAGTGATTGGACTATACTGGGACCGGGAATTGTACTATACTGGTACCGGGGATTGTACTATACTGGGACTGGGGATTGTACTATACTGGGACCAGTGATTGTGCTATACTGGGACTGGGGATTGTGCTTTACAGGGACCGGAGATTGTACTCTACTAGGACCGGGGATTGTACAATACTATGACTGGGGATTGTACAATACTGGGACCGGGGATTGTGCTATACTGGGGCTGGAGATTGTACTATACTGGGACGGCGATTGTTCTAAACTGGGACCGGAGATTGTGCTATACTGGGACCGGGGATTGTACAATACTGGGCCCAGAGATTGTACTATACTGGGACCGGGGATTGTACTATACTGGGACCGGGGATTGTACGATACTGGGACCGGGGAATGTACTATACTGGGACCGGCGATTGTACGATACTGGGACCGGGGATTGTGCTATACTGCGACCGGGGATTGTGCTTTACTGGGACTGGAGATTGTACTATACTGGGACCGGGGATTGTGCTATACTGGTGCCGGGGATTGTACTATACTGGGACTGGTGATTTTTCTAAACTGGGACCAGAGATTGTGCTATACTGGGACCGGGGATTGTCCTATACTGGGCCCGGAGATTGTAATATATTGAGATCGGGGATTGTACTATACTGGGACCGGGGATTGTGCTATACTGGGACCGGGGATTGTCCTATACTGGGACCGGGGATTGTACTATACTGGGACCAGGGATTGTGCTATACTGGGACCAGGGTTTGTACTATACTGGGACCGGGGATTGTACTATACTGGGACCGGGGATTGTACTATACTGGGACCGGGGATTGAACTATACTGGGACATGGGATTGTACTATACTGGGACCGGGGATTGTCCTATACTGGGACCGGGGATTGTGCTATACTGGGACCGGGGATTGTACTAAACTGGGAATGGTGATTGTTCTAAAATGGGACCGGAGATTGTGCTATACTGGGACCGGGGAATGTACTATACTGGGCCCGGAGATTGTACAATATTGCGACCAGGGATTGTACTATACTGGGACCGGGGATTGTACTATACTGGGACCGGGGAATGCACTATACTGGGACCAGCGATTGTACTATACTGGGACCGGGGATTGTGCTATACTGGGACCTTGGATTGTGCTTTACTGGGACTGGAGATTGTGCTTTACTGGGACTGGAGATTGTAATATACTGGGACCGGGGATTGTACTATAGTAGGACCGGGGAATGTACTATATTTGACCTGGGATTGTACTATACTGGGCCCGGGGATTGTGCTATACTTGCACCAGGGATTGTACTATACTGGGACCCGTGATTGTTCTAAACTGGGACCGGAGATTGTGCTAAACTGGGACCGGGGATTGTGCTATACTGGGACCGGTGATTGTAGTAAACTGGGACTGGTGATTGTTCTAAGCTGGGACCGGAGATTGTGCTATACTGGGACCAGGGATTGTACTATACTGAGACCGGGGATTGTACTATTCTGGGACCGGGGATTGTACGATACTGGGACGGGGGATTGTACTATACTGGGACCAGTGATTGCACTATACTGGGACCGGGGATTGGACTATACGGGTACCAGGGATTGTACTATACTGGGACTGGGGATTGCACTATACTGGGACCGGGGATTGTGCTAAACTGGGCCAGGTTTGTGCGATACTGGGACCGGGGATTGTACTATATTGGGACCGGGAATTGTACTTTACTGGGACAGGGGATTCTACTGTACTGGGACTGGGGATTGTACTATACTGGGACCGGGGAGTGTACGATACTGGGACCGGGGATTGTGCTATACTGGGCACGAGGATTGTGCTATACCGGAAGCAGGGATTCTGCTATACTGCGATTGGAGATTGTACTATACTGGGACCAGGGATTGTACTATACTGGGAGCAGGGATTGTACTATACTGGGACCAGGGTTTGTACTATACTGGGACTGGGGATTGTACTATACTGGGACCGGGGATTGTACTATACTGGGACATGGGATTGTACTATACTGGGACCGGGGATTGGGCTATACTGGGACCGGGGATTGTACTATACTGGGCCCGGAGATTGTACTATATTGGGACCGGGGATTGTACTATACTGGGACCGGGGATTGTACCATACTGGGACCGGGGAATGTACTATACTGGGACCGGCGATTGTACTATACTTGGACCGGGGATTGTGCTATACTGGGACCTTGGATTGTGCTTTACTGGGACTGGGGATTGTACTATACTTTGACCGGGGTTTGTACTAAACTGGGCCCGGAGATTGAGCTATACTCTCACCGGGGATTGTACTATACTGGGACCGGTGATTGTTCAAAACTGGGACTGGGGATTGTGCTATACTGGGACCAGGGATTGTACTATACTGGGCCCGGGGATTGTACTAAACTGGAACCGGGGATTGTACTATACTGGGACCGGGGATTGTGCTATACTGGGACTGGGGATTGTGCTTTACTGGGACCGGGGATTGTACTATACGAGGTCCGGGGATTGTACAATACTGGGACCGGGGATTGTACTATACTGGGACCGGGGATTTTGCTATACTGGGACGGGGTATTGTACTATACTGGGACCGGGGATTGTCCTATACTGGGACCGGGGATTGTGCTATACTGGGACTGGGGATTGTACTAAACTGGGCCCGGAGATTGTACTATATTGGGACCGGGGATTGTACTATACTGGGACCGGGCATTGTACTATACTGGGACCGGGGAATGTACTATACTGGATCCGGCGATTGTACTCTACTGGGACCGGGGATTGTGCTATACTGGGACCTTGGATTGTGCTTTACTGGGACTGGAGATTGTGCTTTACTGGGACTGGTGATTGTACTATACTGGGACTGGGGATTGTACTATACTAGGACCGGGGATTGTACTATACTTTGACCGGGGATTGTACTATACTGGGACCGGGGATTGTGCTATACTGGCACCGGTGATTGTGCTATACTGGTACCAGAGATTGTACTATACTGGGACTGGGGATTGTACTATTCTGAGACTGGGGATTGTATTATACTGGGACCGGGGATTGTACTGTACTGGGACCGGAGATTATACTATACTGGGACCCGGGATTGAACTATAGTGGGACCGGGGATTGTGCTATACTGTGACCAGGGATTGTGCTATACTGGGACCGGGGATTGTCCTAAACTGGGACCGGGGTTTGTACTATACTGGGACCGGGGATTGTGCTATACTGGCACCGGTGATTGTGCTATACTGGTACCAGAGATTGTACTATACTGGGACTGGGGATTGTACTATTCTGAGACTGGGGATTGTATTATACTGGGACCGGGGATTGTACTACACTGGGACCGGGGATTTTGCTAAACTGGGACTGGGGATTGTACTATACTGGGACCGGAGATTGTACTATACAGGTACCAGTGATTGTACTATACTGGGACCGGGAATTGTACTATAATGGTACCAGGGATTGTACTATACTGGGACTGGGGATTGTACTATACTGGGACCAGTGATTGTGCTATACTCGGACTGGGGATTGTGCTTTACAGGGACCGGAGATTTTACTCTACTAGGACCGGGGATTGTACTATACTATGACTGGGGATTGTACAATACTGGGACCGGGGATTGTGCTATACTGGGGCCGGAGATTGTACAATACTGGG
Organism: Somniosus microcephalus; assembly: GCF_052327205.1. Taxonomy (NCBI): domain Eukaryota; kingdom Metazoa; phylum Chordata; class Chondrichthyes; order Squaliformes; family Somniosidae; genus Somniosus; species Somniosus microcephalus. The sequence continues at coordinate 323,638 of NW_028225269.1, read as the reverse complement.
AAGGCGATTGTTCTAAACTGGGACGGCGATTGTTCTAAACTGGGACTGGAGATTGTGCTATACTGGGACCGGGGATTGTACAATACTGGGCCCGGAGATTGCACTATACTGGGACCGGGGATTGTACTATACTGGGACCGGGGATTGTACTATACTGGGACCGGGGATTGTGCTTTACTGGGACTGGAGATTGTACTATACTGGGACCGGGGATTGTGCTATACTGGGGCCGGGGATTGTATTATACCAGGACCGGTGATTTTTCTAAACTGGGACCAGAGATTGTGCTATACTGGGACCGGGGATTGTACTATACTGGGCCCGGAGATTGTACTATATTGGGATCGGGGATTGTACTATACTGGGACCTGGGATTGTGCTATACTGGGACCGGGGATTGCGCTATACTGGGACCGGGGATTGTACTATGCTGGGAATGGGGCATGTACTATACTGGGACCGGCGATTGTACTATACTGGGACCAGGGATTGTGCTATACTGGGACCGGGGATTGTGCTTTACTGGGACTGGAGATTGTACTATACTGGGACCGGGGATTGTACTATACAAGGACCAGGGTTTGTACAATACTTTGATCGGGGATTGTACTATACTGGGCCCGGGGATTGTGCTATACTGGCACTGGGGATTGTACTATAATGGGACCGGTGATTGTTCTAAACTGGGACTGGGGATTGTGCTATACTGGGACCGGGGATTGTACTATACTGGGCCCGGTGATTGTACTATACTGGGACCGGGGATTGCACTATACTGGGACCAGGGATTGTGCTATACTGGGACCAGAAATTGTGCTATACTCGGCCCGGCGATTGTACTAAACTGGGACCGGGGATTGTACAATACTGGGACCGGGGATTGTGCTATACTGGGACCGGGGATTGTGCTTTACTGGGACCCGGGATTGTACTATACTAGGACCCGGGATTGTACTATACTAGGACCGGGGATTGTACAATACTGGGACCGGGGATTGTACTATACTGGGACCGGGGATTTTGCTATACTGGGACCGGGTATTGTACTATACTGGGACCGGGGATTGTTCTAAACTGGGACCGGGGATTGTGCTATACAGGGACCGTGGATTGTACTATACTGGGCCCGGGGATTGAAATATACTGGGCCCGGGGATTGTGCTATACTGCGACCGGGATTGTGCTTTACTGGGACTGGAGATTGTACTGTACTGGGACCGGGGATTGTGCTATACTGGGGCCGGGGATTGTACTATACTGGGACCGGTGATTTTTCTAAACTGGGACCAGAGATTGTGCTATACTGGGACCGGGGATTGTACTATACTGGGCCCGGAGCTTGTACTATATTGGGATCGGGGATTGTACTATAATGGGACTGGGGTTTGTGCTATACTGGGACCGGGAATTGTGCTATACTGGGACCGGGGATTGTACTATGCTGGGAACGTGGCATGTACTATACTGGGACCGGCGATTGTACTATACTGGGACCGGGGATTGTGCTATACTGGGACAGGGGATTGTGCTTTACTGGGACTGGAGATTGTACTATACTGGGACCGGGGATTGTACTATACTAGGACCGGGTATTGTACTATACTTTGACCGGGGATTGTAGTATACTGGGCCCGGGGATTGTGCTATACTGGCACTGGGGATTGTACTATACTGGGACCGGTGATTGTTCTAAACTGGGACTGGGGATTGTGCTATACTGGGACCGGGGATTGTACTATACTGGGCCCGGTGATTGTTCTATACTGGGACCGGGGATTTTGCTCTACTGGGACCGGGTATTGTACTATACTGGGACCGGGGATTGTTCTAAACTGGGACCGGGGATTGTGCGATACAGGGACCGTGGATTGTACTATACTGGGCCCGGGGATTGAAATATACTGGGCCCGGGGATTGTACTATACTGGGACCGGGGATTGCGCTATACTGGGACCGGGGATTGTGCTATACTGGGACCGGGGATTGTACTATAGTGGGCCCGGGGATTGTACTAAACTGGGACCGGGGATTGTACTATACTGGGACCGGGGATTGTGCTATACTGGGACCGGGGATTGTGCTTTACTGGGACGCGGGATTGTACTATACTAGGACCTGGGATTGTACTATACTAGGACCGGAGATTGTACAATACTGGGACCGGGGATTGTTCTATACTGGGACCGGGGATTTTGCTCTACTGGGACCGGGTATTGTACTATACTGGGACCGGGGATTGTTCTAAACTGGGACCGGGGATTGTGCGATACAGGGACCGTGGATTGTACTATACTGGGCCCGGGGATTGAAATATACTGGGCCCGGGGATTGTACTATACTGGGACCGGGGATTGCGCTATACTGGGACCATGAATTGTAATATACTGGGCCCGGGGATTGTACTATACTGGGCCCGGGGATTGTACTGTACTGGGACCGGGGATTGCACTATACTGTGACTGGGGATTGTGCTATACTGGGACCGGGGATTGTACTATACTGGGACCGGGGATTGTACTATACTGGGACCGGGGATTGTACTGTACTGGGACCGGCGATTGTGCTATACTGGGACTGGGGATTGTGCTATACTTGGACCGAGGATTGTACTATACTGGTACCGGGTATTGTACTTTGCTAGGACCGGGGATTGTGCTATACTGGGATCGGGGATTGCGCTATACTGGGACCGGCGTTTGTACTATATTGGGACCGGGGATTGCACTATACTGGGACTGGGGATTGTACTATACTGGGACCGGGGATGGTACTATCCTGGGACCGGGGATTGTACTAAAGTGGGACCTGGGACTGTAGTATACTCGGACCGGGGATTGTACTAAATTGGGGCCGGGGATTGTACTATACTGGTACCAGGGATTGTACTATACTGGGACTGGGGATTGTGCTGTACTGGGACCGGGGATTGTCCTACACTGGGACCGGGGATTGTACTATACTGGGACCGGGGATTGAACTACACTGGGACCGGGGATTTTGCTAAACTGGGACCGGGGATTGTACTATACTGGGACAGGGGATTGTACTATACTGGGACCGGAGGTTCTACTATACAGGGACCAGTGATTGTACTATACTGGGACCGGTAATTGTACTATACTGGTACCGGGGATTGTACTATACTGGGACTGGGGATTGTACTATACTGGGACCATTGATTCTGCTATACTTGGACCGGGGATTGTGCTATACTGGGACAGAAGATTGTACTATACTGGGACCGGGGATTGTGCTATACTGGGACCGGGGAATGTAGTATACTGGGACAGGGGATTGTACTACACTGGGGCCGGGGATTGTACTATACTGGGACCGGGGATTGTGCTAAATTGTGACCGGGGATTGTGCTAAACTGGTACCAGGAATTGTGCTACACTGCGACCGGCGATTGTAGTATACTGGGACCAAGGATTGTACTATAATGGGACCGGGGATTGTACTATACTGGGACCGGGGTTTGTCCTATACTGGGACCGGGTATAGTACTACACTGGGACCGGGGATTGTACTATATTTGGACCGGGGATTGTACGATACTGGGACCGGGGATTGTACTATACTGAGACCGAGGATTGTTCTATACTGGGACCGTGGCTTTTACTATACTGGGACCGGGGATTGTACTATACTAGGACCGGGGATTGTACTATACTGGGATCGCCGATTGTGCTATACTGGGACCGGGGATTGTACTAAACTGGGACCGGGGATTGGACTGTACTTGGACCGAGGATTGTACTATACTAGGACCGGGGATTGTACCATACTGGGAACGGGGATTGCACTGTACTGGGACCGGGGATTGTACTATACTGGGACCGGGGAATGCACTATACTGGGACCGGGGATTGTGCTAAACTGGGACCAGGTTTGTGCTATACTGGGACCGGGGATTGTACTATACTGGGACCGGGGATTTTACTATACTGGGGCCGGGGATTGTACTATACTGGGACCGGGGATTGTACTATACTGGGACCAGGGATTGTACTATACTGGGACCGGGGATTGTACTATACTGGGACCGGGGATTGTACTATACCGGGACCTGTGATTGTGCCATACTGGGATCGGGGATTTTCCTATACTGGGACCGGGGATTGTGCTAAACTGGGACCGGGGATTGTGCTATACTGGAACCGGGGATTGCGCTATACTGGGACTGGGGATTGTACGATATGGGGACCCTGGATTGTACTATACTGGGACCGGGTATTGTACTAGACTGAGACCGGGGATTGTACTATACTGGGACCGGTGATTCTGCTATACTGGGACCGGGGATTGTACTATACTGGGACTGGGGATTGTACTGTACTGGGAACGGGGATTGTACTATACTGAGACCGGGGATTGTACTATACTGGGACCGGGGATTGTACTATTCTGGGACCGGGGATTGTACGATACTGGGATTGGGAATTGTACTATACTGGGAATGGGGATTGTACTATACTAGGACCGGGGATTGTACTATACTGGGACCGGGGATTGTGCTATACTGGGACCGGGGATTGTGCTATACTGGGACCGGGGATTGTGCTATAGTGGGACCGCAGATTGTGCTATACTGGGACCAGGGATTGTACTTTACTGGGACTGGGTATTGTACTATACTGGGACCGGGGATTGTACTATACTGAGACTGGGGATTGTACTATTCTGGGACCGGGGATTGTACGATACTGGGACCGGTGATTGCACTATACTGGGAATGGGGATTGTACTATACTAGGACCGGGGATTGTACTAAACTGGGACCAGGGATTGTACTATACTGGGACCGGGGATTGTGCTATACTGGGACCGGAGATTGTGCTATCGTGGGACCGCAGATTGTGCTATACTGGGACCGGGGATTGTACTATACTGGGGCCGGGGATTGTACTATACTGGGACCGTGGATTGTACTATACTGGGACCGGGGATTGTACTATACTGGGACTGGGGTTTGCACTATACTGGGATTGCCGAATGTGCGGTACTGGGATCGGCGATGGTGATGTACTGGGACCGGGGATTGTGCTATACTGGGACCGGGGATTGTACTATACTGGGTCCGGGGATTGTAATATACTGGGACCGGGGATTGTACTATACTGGGAATGGGGGTTGTACTATAATTGGACCGGGGATTGTACTGTACAGGGACAGGTTATTGCACTTTACTGGGACCGGGGTTGTCCTATACTGTGTCCGGGCTTTGTACTATACTGGGACCAGTGATTGCACTATACTGGGACTGGGGATTGGACTATATGGGTACCGGGGATTGGACTATACTGGGACTGGGGTTTGCACCATACTTGGACCGGAGACTGTGATATACTGGGATCGGGGATTTTACTATACTGGGACCAGGGATTGTGCTATACTGGGACTGGGGATTGTACTATACTGGGACCGGGGATTGTACTATATTGGGACCGGGGAATGCACTATTCTGGGACCGGGGATTGTGCTAAACTGGGACCAAGTTTGTGCGATACTGGGACCGGGGATTGTACTATATTGGGACCGGGAATTGTACTATACTGGGACAGGGGATTCAACTGTACTGGGACTGGGGATTGTACTATACTGGGACCGGGGAGTGTACGATACTGGGACCGGGGATTGTGCTATACTTGGCACGGGGATTGTGCTATACTGTGACTGGGGATTCTGCTATACTGGGACAGGAGATTGTACTATACTGGGACCAGGGATTGTACTATACTTGGACCAGGGATTGTACTATACTGTGACCAGGGTTTGTGCTATACTGGGACCGGGGATTGTACTATACTGGGACCGGGGATTGTGCTATACTGGGACCGGGGATTGTACTAAACTGGGACTGGTGATTGTTCTAAACTGGGACCGGAGATTGTGCTATACTGGGACCGGGGATTGTACTATACTGGGCCCGGAGATTGTACTATATTGGGACCGGCGATTGTACTATACTGGGACCGGGGATTGTGCTACACTGGGACCTTGGATTGTGCTTTACTGGGACTGGAGATTGTGCTTTACTGGGACTGGAGATTGTACTATACTGGGACCGGGGATTGTACTATAGTAGGACTGGGGATTGTAGTATAGTAGGACTGGGGATTGTACTATACTTTGACCGTGGATTGTACTATACTGGGCCCGGGGATTGTGCTGTACTTGCAAAGGGGATTGAACTATACTGGGACCCGTGATTGTTCTAAACTGGGACAGGAGATTGTGCTAAACTGGGACCGGGGATTGTGCTATACTGGGACCGGGGATTGTACTAAACTGGGACTGGTGATTGTTCTAAACTGGGACCGGAGATTGTGCTGTACTGGGTCCGGGGATTGTACTATTCTGGGACCGGGGATTGTACGATACTGGGACCGGGGATTGTACTATACTGGGACCAGCGATTGCACTATACTGGGACCGGGGATTGGACTATACGGGTACCGGGGATTGTACTATACTGGGACTGGGGATTGCACTATACTGGGACCGGGGATGTGATATACTGGGTTCGGGGATTGTACTATGCTGGGACTGGGGATTGCACTATACTGGTACCAGGGATTGTACTATACTGGGACTGGGGATTGTACTATACTGGGAAAGGGGATTGTACTATACTGGGACCGGGGAATGCACTATTCTGGGACCGGGGATTGTGCTAAACTGGGACCAGGTTTGTGCGATACTGGGACCGGGGATTGTACTATATTGGGACCGGGAATTGTACTATACTGGGACAGGGGATTCTACTGTACTGGGACTGGGGATTGTACTATACTGGGACCGGGGAGTGTGTGATACTGGGACCGGGGATGGTGCTATACAGGGCACGGGGATTGTGCTATACTGGGACCGGAGATTCTGCTATACTGGGACCGGAGATTGTACTATATTGGGACCAGGGATTGTACTATACTGGGAGCAGGGATTGTACTATACTGGGACCAGGGTTTGTACTATACTGGGACCGGGGATTGTACTATACTGGGACCGGGGATTGTACTATACCGGGACCTGGGATTGTACAATACTGGGACCGGGGATTGTGCTATACTGGGACCGGGGATTGTACTAAACAGGGACTGGTAATTGTTCTAAACTGGGACCGGAGATTGTGCTATACTGGGACCAGGGATTGTACTATACTGGGCCCGGGGATTGTACTATACTGGGACCGGTGATTGTACTATACTAGGACCGGGGATTGTACTATACTTTGACCGGGGATTGTACTATACTGGGCCCGGGGATTGTGCTATACTCGCACCGGGGATTGTACTATACTGGGACCGGTGATTGTTCAAAACTGGGACTGGGGATTGTGCTATACTGGGACTGGGGATTGTACTATACTGGGACCGGGGATTGTGCTATACTGGGACCGGGGATTGCGCTTTACTGGGACCGGGGATTGTACTATACGAGGTCCGGGGATTGTACAATACTGGGACCGGGGATTGTACTATACTGGGACCGGGGATTGTTCTAAACTGGGACCGGGGATTGTGCTTTGCTGGGACCGGGGATTTTGCTATACTGGGACCGGGTATTGTACTATACTGGGACCGGGGATTGTTCTAAACTCGGACCAGGGATTGTGCTATACTGGGACCGTGGATTGTACTATACTGGGCCCGGGTATTGAAATATACTGGAACCGGTTATTGTACCATACTGGGACCGGGGATTGCGCTATACTGGGACCGTGGATAGTACTATACTGGGCCCTGGGATTGTACTATACTGGGACCGGGGATTGTACTATACTGGGACCGGGGATTGTGCTATACTGGGACTGTGGATTGTACTTTTCAGTGACTGGGGATTGTGCTATACTGGGACCGGGGATTTTATTATACTGGGACCGGGGATTGTACTGTACTGGGACCGGGGAATGTGCAATACTGGGACCGGGGATTGTGCTTTACTGGGACCGGGAATTGTACTATACTGGGACCGGGGATTGTACTGTACTGGGACCGGGGACTGAACGATACTGGGACCGGGGATTGTGCTATACAGGGCACGGGGATTGTGCTATACTGGGACCGGGGATTCTGCTATACTGGGACCGGAGATTGTACTATACTGGGACCGGGGATTGTACTATACTGGGACCAGGGATTGTACTATACTGGGACCAGCGTTTGTACTATACAGGAACCGGGGATTCTACTATACTGGGACCGGGGATTGTACTATACTGGGACTGGGGATTGAACTGTACCGCGACATGGGATTGTACTATACTGGGACCGGGGATTGTCCTATACTGGGACCGGGGATTGTGCTATACTGGGCCCGGGGATTGTGCTATACTGGGACCGGGGATTGTACTAAACTGGGACTGGTGATTGTTCTAATCTGGGACCCGAGATTGTGCTATACTGGGACCGGGGAATGTAAAATACTGGGCCCGGAGATTGTACTATATTGGGACCGGGGATTGTACTATACTGGGACTGGGGATTGTACTATACTGGGACCGGGGAATGTACTATACTGGGACCGGCGATTGTACTCTACTGGGACCGGGGATTGTGCTATACTGGGACCTTGGATTGTGCTTTACTGGGACTGGAGACTGTGCTTTACTGGGACTGGAGATTGTACTATACTGGGACCGGGGATTGTACTATACTTTGACCGGGGATTGTACTATACTGGGCCCGGGGATTGTGCTATACTTGCACCGGGGATTGTACTATACTGGGGCCGGTGATTGTTCTAAACTGGGACCGGAGATTGTGCTAAAATGGGACCGGGGATTGTGGTATACTGGGACCGGGTTTTGTACTAAACTGGGACTGGTGATTGTTCTAATCTGGGACCGTAGATTGTGCTATACTGGGACCGGGGATAGTACTATCCTGGGCCCGGAGATTGTACTATATTGGGACCGGAGATTGTACTATACTGGGACCGGGGATTGTACTATACTGGGACCGGGGAATGTACTATACTGGGACCGGCGATTGTACTATACTGACACCTGGGATTGTGCTATACTGGGACCTTGGATTGTCCTTAACTGGGACTGGAGATTGTACTATACTGGGAACGGGGATTGGATAATACTAGAACGGGGGATTGTACAATACTTTGACCGGGGATTGTACTATACTGGGCCCGGGGATTGTGCTATGCTGGCACCGGGGATTGTACTATACTGGGACCGGTGATTGTTCTGAACTGGGACTGGGGATTGTGCTATACTGGGACCGGGGATTGTACTAATCTGGGCCCGGTGATTGTACTATACTGGGACCGGGGATTGCACTATACTGGGCCCGGGTATTGTGCTATACTGGGACCGGGGATTGTACTATACTGGGCTCGGGGATTGTACTAAACTGGGACCGGGGATTGTACTATACTGGGACCGGGGATTGTGCTATACTGGGAACGGGGATTGTGCTTTACTGGGACCGGGGATTGTACTATATGAGGACCGGGGATTGTACTATACTGGGACCGGGGATTTTGCTATACTGGGACGGGGTATTGTACTATACTGGGACCGGGGATTGTTCTAAACTGAGACCGGGGATTGTGCTATCCTGGGACCGGGGATTTTGCTATACTGGGACCGGGTATTGTACTATACTGGGACCGGGTATTGTACTATACTGGGACCGGGGATTGTTCTAAACTGGGACCGGGTATTGTACTATACTGGGACCGGGTATTGTACTATACTGGGACCGGGGATTGTACTATACTGGAACCGGTTATAGTACCATACTGGGACCGTGGATTGCGCTATACTGGGACCGTGGATTGTAATATAATGGGCCCTGGGATTGTACTATCCTGGGACCGGGGATTGTACTATACTGGGACCGGGGATTGTGATTTACTGGGACTGGGGATTGTACATTTCTGTGACTGGGGATTGTGCTATACTGGGACCGGGGATTTTATTATACTGGGACCGGGAATTGTACTATACTGGGACCGGGGATTGTACTATACTGGGACCGGGGATTGAACTATACCGCAGCATGGGATTGTACTATACTGGGACCGGGGATTGTCCTATACTGGGACCGGGGATTGTGCTATACTGGGCCCGGGGATTGTGCTATACTGGGACCGGGGATTGTACTAAACTGGGACTGGTGATTGTTCTAAACTGGGACCCGAGATTGTGCTATACTGGGACCGGGGAATGTAAAATACTGGGCCCGGAGATTGTACTATATTCGGACCGGGGATTGTACTATACTGGGACTGGGGATTGTACTATACTGGGACCGGGAATGTACTATACTGGGACCGGCGATTGTACTCTCCTGGGACCGGGGATTGTGCTATACTGGGACCTTGGATTGTGCTTTACTGGGACTGGAGACTGTGCTTTACTGGGACTGAAGATTGTACTATACTGGGACCGGGGATTGTACTATACTTTGACCGGGCATTATACTATACTGGGCCCGGGGATTGTGCTAAACTGGGACCGGGGATTGTGTTATACTGGGACCGGGGATTGAACTATATTGGGACCGGGGATTGTACGATACTGGGACCGGGGATTGTACTATACTGGGACCGGGGTTATTACTATACTGGGACCGGGGATTGTACTATACTGGGACCGGGGATTGTACTATACCGGGACCTGTGATTGTACCATACCGGGATCGGGGATTGTCCTATACTGGGACCGGGGATTGTACTAAACTGGGCCCGGTGATTGTACTATACTGGGACCGGGGATTGCACTATACTGGGACCGGGGATTGCACTATACTGGGACCGGGGATTGTGCTATACTGGAACCAGGGATTGTGCTATACTGGAACCGGGGATTGTGCTATACTGGGACTGGGGATTGTACTATACTGGGGCCGGGGATTGTACTATACTGGGACCGGTGATTCTGCTATACTGGGATCGGGGCTTGTACTCTACTGCGACTGGGGATTGCACTATACTGGGACTGGGGATTGTACTATAATGGCACTGGGGATTGTACTATACTGGAACCGGGGATTGTACTATACTGGGACCGGGGAATGCACTGTACTGGTACCGGGGATTGTGCTAAACTGGGATTAGGTTTGTTCTATACTGGACCGGGGATTGTACTATATTGGGACCGGGGAATGTACTATACTGGGACCGGGGATTGTACTGTACTGGGACCGGGGATTGTACTATACTGGGATCGGTGAGTGTACGATACTGGGACCGGGGATTGTGGTATACTGGGACTGGGGATTGGACTATATGGGTACCGGGGATAGTACAATACTGGGACTGGGGATTACACTATACTGGGACCGGGGACTGTGCTATACTGGGATCGGGGATTGTACTCTACTGGGACTGGGGATTGCACTATACTGGGACCGGGGATTGTACTATAATGGCACTGGGGATTGTACTATACTGGGACCGGGGATTGTACTATACTGGGACCGGGGAATGCACTATACTGGGACCGGGGATTGTGCTAAACTGGGACTAGGTTTGTGCTATACTGGATCGGGGATTGTACTATATTGGGACCGGGGATTTAACTATACTGGGACCGGGGATGGTACTATACTGGGCATGGGGATTGTGCTATACTGGGACCGGGGATTGTGCTATACTGGGAGCGGAGATTGTACTACACTGGGACTGGGGATTGCACTATACTGGGACCGGGGATTGTACTATAATGGCACTGGGGATTGTACTATACTGGGACCGGAGATTGTACTATACTGGGACTGGGGAATGCACTATACTGGGACGGGGGATTGTGCTAAACTGGGACTAGGTTTGTGCTATACTGGACCGGGGATTGTACTATATTGGGACCGGGTTTTGTGCTATACTGGGACCGGGGATTGTACTGTCCTGGGACCGGGGATTGTACTATACTGGGCACGGGGATTGTGCTATACTGGGACCGGGGATTGTACTCTCCTGGGACCGGGGATTGTACTATACTGGGACCAGATATTGTACTATACTGGGACCAGGGTTTCTACTATACTGGGATGGGGGATTGTACTATACTGGGACCGGGGATTGAACTATACTGGGACCGGGGATTGTACTATACCGGGACCTGGGATTGTACTATACCAGGACTGGGGATTGTCCTATACTGGGACCGGGGATTGTACTAAACTGGGACCGGGGATTGTGCTATACTGGGAACGGAGATTCTGCTGTACTGGAACCGGGGATTGTGCTATACTGGGATCGGGGATTGTACTATACTGGGACTGGGGATTGTACTATACTGGGACCGGGGATTGTACTAGACTGGGACCGGGGATTGTACTATACTGGGACCGGTGATTCTGCTATATTGTGACCGGGGATTGTACTATACTGGGACCGGGGATTGTACTATACTAGGACCGGGGATTGTACGATACTGGGACCGGGGATTGTACTATACTGGGACTGGGGATTGTACTATCCTAGGACCGGGGTTTGTACTATACTGGGCCCGGGGATTGTGCTTTACTGCGACCGGGGATTGTGCTATATTTTGACCGGGGATTGTGCTATACTGGGACAGGGGATTGTACTAAACTGGGACCGGGGATTGTGCTATACTGGGACCAGGGATTGTGCTATACTGGGACCGGGATTGTACTATACTGGGCCCGGGGATTGTGCTTTACTGGGACCGGGGATTGTGCTATATTTTGACCGGGGATTGTGCTAAACTGGGACCAGGGATTGTGCTATACTGGGACCGGGGATTGTGCTGTACTGGGACCGGGGATTGTACTATACTGGGAACGGGGATTGTACTATAATGGGACTGGGGATTGTACTATACTGGGACCGGGGATTGTACTATACTGGGGCCGGTGAATGCACTATACTGGGACCGGGATTGTACTATACTGGGCCCGGGGATTGTGCTTTACTGGGACCGGGGATTGTGCTATATTTTGACCGGGGATTGTGCTATACTGGGCCCGGGGATTGTGCTCTACTGGGAACGGGGATTGTGCAATACTGGGAACGGGGATTGTACTATACTGGGAACGGGGATTGTACTATAATGGGACTGGGGATTGTACTATACTGGGACCGGGGATTGTACTATACTGGGGCCGGGGAATGCACTATACTGGGACCGGTGATTGTGCTACACTGGGACCAGGTTTGTGCTATACTGGGACTGGGGATTGTACTATACTGGGACCGGGGATTGTACTATACTGAGACCGGGGATTGTACTATACTGGAACCGGGGATTGTACTATACTGGGACCCGGGATTGTACGATGCTGGGACCGGGGATTGTACTATACTGGGACTGGGGATTATACTATACTAGGACCGGGGATTGTACTGTACTGGGACCGGGGATTGTACTCTACTGGGATCGGTGAGTGTACGATACTGGGACCGGGGATTGTGGTATACTGGGACTGGGGATTGGACTATACGGGTACCGGGGATAGTACAATACTGGGACTGGGGATTACACTATACTGGGACCGGGGACTGTGCTATACTGGGATCGGGGATTGTACTCTACTGGGACTGGGGATTGCACTATACTGGGACCGGGGATTGTACTATAATGGCACTGGGGATTGTACTATACTGGGACCGGGGATTGTACTATACTGGGACCGGGGAATGCTCTATACTGGGACCGGGGATTGTGCTAAACTGGGACTAGGTTTGTGCTATACTGGATCGGGGATTGTACTATATTGGGACCGGGGATTTAACTATACTGGGACCGGGGATGGTACTATACTGGGCATGGGTATTGTGCTATACTGGGACCGGGGATTGTGCTATACTGGGAGCGGAGATTGTACTACACTGGGACTGGGGATTGCACTATACTGGGACCGGGTATTGTACTATAATGGCACTGGGGATTGTACTATACTGGGACCGGAGATTGTACTATACTGGGACTGGGGAATGCACGATACTGGGACCGGGGATTGTGCTAAACTGGGACTAGGTTTGTGCTATACTGGACCGGGGATTGTACTATATTGGGACCGGGTTTTGTGCTATACTGGGACCGGGGATTGTACTGTCCTGGTACCGGGGATTGTACTATACTGGGCACGGGGATTGTGCTATACTGGGACCGGGGATTGTACTCTACTGGGACCGGGGATTGTACTATACTGGGACCAGATATTGTACTATACTGGGACCAGGGTTTCTACTATACTGGGATGGGGGATTGTACTATACTGGGACCGGGGAATAAACTATACTGGGACCGGGGATTGTACTATACCGGGACCTGTGATTGTACTATACCAGGACTGGGGATTGTCCTATACTGGGACCGGTGTTTGTACTAAACTGGGACCGGGGATTGTGCTATACTGGGAACGGAGATTCTGCTGTACTGGAACCGGGGATTGTGCTATACTGGGATCGGGGATTGTACTATACTGGGACCGGGGATTGTACTATACTGGGACCGGGGATTGTACTAGACTGGGACCGGGGATTGTACTATACTGGGACCGGTGATTCTGCTATATTGTGACCGGGGATTGTACTATACTGGGACCGGGGATTGTACTATACTAGGACCGGGGATTGTACGATACTGGGACCGGGGATTGTACTATACTGGGACTGGGGATTGTACTATCCTAGGACCGGGGTTTGTACTATACTGGGACCGGGGATTGTGCTATACTGGGACAGGGGATTGTACTAAACTGGGACCGGGAATGTGCTATACTGGGACCAGGGATTGTGCTATACTGGGACCGGGATTGTACTATACTGGGCCCGGGGATTGTGCTTTACTGGGACCGGGGATTGTGCTATATTTTGACCGGGGATTGTGCTAAACTGGGACCAGGGATTGTGCTATACTGGGACCGGGGATTGTGCTGTACTGGGACCGGGGATTGTACTATACTGGGAACGGGGATTGTACTATAATGGGACTGGGGATTGTACTATACTGGGACCGGGGATTGTACTATACTGGGGCCGGTGAATGCACTATACTGGGACCGGGATTGTACTATACTGGGCCCGGGGATTGTGCTTTACTGGGACCGGGGATTGTGCTATATTTTGACCGGGGATTGTGCTATACTGGGCTCGGGGATTGTGCTCTACTGGGAACGGGGATTGTGCAATACTGGGAACGGGGATTGTACTATACTGGGAACGGGGATTGTACTATAATGGGACTGGGGATTGTACTATACTGGGACCGGGGATTGTACTATACTGGGGCCGGGGAATGCACTATACTGGGACCGGTGATTGTGCTACACTGGGACCAGGTTTGTGCTATACTGGGTCTGGGGATTGTACTATACTGGGACCGGGGATTGTACTATACTGAGACCGGGGATTGTACTATACTGGAACCGGGGATTGTACTATACTGGGACCCGGGATTGTATGATGCTGGGACCGGGGATTGTACTATACTGGGACTGGGGATTATACTATACTAGGACCGGGGATTGTACTGTACTGGGACTGGGGTTTGTACTATACTGGGATCGCTGATTGTGCTGTACTGGGATTGGCGATGGTGATGTTCTGGGACCGGGGATTGTGCTATACTGGGACCGGGGATTGTGCTATAGTGTGACCGCAGATTGTGCTATACTGGGACCGGGGATTGTACTATACTGGGACCAGTGATTGTACTATACTGGGACGATGGATTGCACTATACTGGGACCGGGGATTGTACTATACTGGGACTGGGGTTTGTACTATACTGGGATCGCCGATTGTGCTGTACTGGGATTGGCGATGGTGATGTTCTGGGACCGGGGATTGTGCTAAACTTGGACCGCGGATTGTACGACACTGGGACCGGGGATTGTAATATACTGGGACCTGGGATTGTACTATACTGGGAACGGGGGTTGTACTATACTTGGACCGGGGATTGGACTATACTGGGACAGGTTATTGTACTATACTGGGACCGGGGATTGTACTATAGTGGGACCGGGGAATGCACTATACTGGGACCAGGGATTGTGCTAAAATGGGACTAGGTTTGTGCTATACTGGACCGGGGATTGTACTATATTGGGACCGGGGATTGTACTATACTGGGACCGAGGGTTGTACTTTACTGGGACCCGGGATTGTACTATACTGGGATCGGTGAGCGTACGATACTGGGACCGGGGATTGTGCTATACTGGGCACGGGGATTGTGCTATACTGGGACTGGGGATTGGACTATACGTGTACCGGGGATAGTACAATACTGGGACTGGGAATTACACTATACTGGGACCAGGGACTGTGCTATACTGGGATCGGGATTGTACTCTACTGGGACTGGGGATTGCACTATAATGGGACCGGGGATTATACTATAATGGCACTGGGGATTGTACTATACTGGGACCGGAGATTGTACTATACTGGGAATGGGGAATGCACTATACTGGGACCGGGGATTGTGCTAAACTGGGACTAGGTTTGTGCTATACTGGACCGGGGATTGTACTATATTGGGACAGGGTTTTGTACTATACTGGGACCGGGGATTGTACTGTACTGGGACCGGGGTTTGTACTATACTGGGCACGGGGATTGTGCTATACTGTGACCGGGGATTGTACTATACTGGGCCCGGGGATTGTACTATACTGGGACCAGGGATTGTACTATACTGGGACCAGGGTTTGTACTATACTGGGATGGGGGATTGTACTATACTGGGACCGGGGATTGAACTATACTGGGACCGGGGATTGTACTATACCGGGACCTGGGATTGTACTATACCGGGACCGGGGATTGTCCTATACTGGGACCGGGGATTGTACTATACTGGGAACGGGGGTTGTACTATACTTGGACCGGGGATTGTACTATACTGGGACAGGTTATTGTACTATACCGGGAACTGGGATTGTACTATACCGGGACCGGGGATTGTCCTATACTGGGACCGGGGATTGTACTATACTGGGAACGGGGGTTGTACTATACTTGGACCGGGGATTGTACTATACTGGGACAGGTTATTGTACTATACTGGGACCGGGGATTGTACTATAGTGGGACCGGGGAATGCACTATACTGGGACCGGGGATTGTGCTAAACTGGGACTAGGTTTGTGCTATACTGGACCGGGGATTGTACTATATTGGGACCGGGGATTGTACTATATTGGGACCGGGGGTTGTACTTTACTGGGACCCGGGATTCTACTATACTGGGATCGGTGAGCGTACGATACTGGGACCGGGGATTGTGCTATACTGGGCACGGGGATTGTGCTACACTGGGACTGGGGATTGGACTATACATGTACCGGGGATAGTACAATACTGGGACTGGGAATTACACTATACTGGGACCAGGGACTGTGCTATACTGGGATCGGGGATTGTACTCTACTGGGACTGGGGATTGCACTATAATGGGACCGGGGATTGTACTATAATGGCACTGGGGATTGTACTATACTTGGACCGGAGATTGTACTATACTGGGACTGGGGAATGCACTATACTGGGACCGGGGATTGTGCTAAACTGGGACTAGGTTTGTGCTATACTGGACCGGGGATTGTACTATATTGGGACAGGGTTTTGTACTATACTGGGACCGGGGATTGTACTGTACTGGGACCGGGGTTTGTACTATACTGGGCACGGGGATTGTGCTATACTGGGACCGGGGATTGTACTATACTGGGACCGGGGATTTTACTATACTGGGACCAGGGATTGTACTATACTGGGACCAGGGTTTGTACTATACTGGGATGGGGGATTGTACTATACTGGGACCGGGGATAGAACTATACTGGGACCGGGGATTGTACTATACCGGGACCTGGGATTGTACTATACTGGGACCGGGGATTGTCCTATACTGGGACCGGGGATTGTACTAAACTGGGACCGGGGATTGTGCTATACTGGGAATGGGGATTCTGCTGTACTGGAACCGGGGATTGTGCTATACTGGGACCGGGGATTGTACTATACTGGGACCGGGGATTGTACTTGACTGGGACCGGGGATTGTACTATACTGGGACCGGTGATTCTGCTATATTGTGACCGGGGATTGTACTATACAGGGACCGGGGATTTTACTATACTGGGACCGGGGATTGTACGATACTGGGACCGGGGATTGTACTATACTGGGACTGGGGGTTGTACTATACTAGGACCGGGGATTGTACTATACTGGGACCGGGGATTGTGCTATACTGGGACAGGGGATTGTACTAAACTGGGACCGGGGATTGTGCTATACTGGGACCAGGGATTGTGCTACACTTGGACCGGGATTGTACTATACTGGGCCCGGGGATTGTGCTTTACTGGGACCGGGGATTGTGCTATATTTTGACCGGGGATTGTGCTAAACTGGGAGCAGGGATTGTGCTATACTGGGACCGGGGATTGTGCTATACTGGGACCGGGGATTGTACTATAATGGGACCAGGGATTGTACTATACTGGGACCGGGGATTGTACTATACTGGGACCGGGGCTTGTACAATACTGCGACCGGGGATTGTGCTATACTGGGCCCGGGGATTGTGCTATACTGGGAACGGGGATTGTGCAATACTGGGAACGTGGATTGTACTATACTGGGAACGGGGATTGTACTATAATGGGACTGGGGATTGTACTATACTGGGACCGGGAAATGCACTATACTGGGACCGGTGATTGTGCTAAACTGGGACCAGGTTTGTGCTATACTGGGACCAGGGATTGTGCTATAGTGGAACCGCGGATTGTGCTATACTGGGACCGGGGATTGTACTATACTGGGACCAGGGATTGTACTATACTGGGACCGTGGATTGTACTATACTGGGACTGAGTTTTGTACTATACTGGGATCGCCGATTGTGCTGTACTGGGATTGGCGATGGTGATGTTCTGGGACCGGGGATTGTGCTCTACTGGGACCGGGGATTGTACTATACTGGGACAGGGGATTGTAATATACTGGGACCTGGGATTGTACAATACTGGGAACGGGGGTTGTACTATACTTGGACCGGGGACTGCACTATACTGGGACAGGTTATTGTACTATACTGGGACCGGAGTTGTACTAAACTGGGTCCAGGCATTGTACTATACTGGGACCAGTGATTGCACTATACTGGGACTGGGGATTGGACTATACGGGTACCGGGGATTGTACAATACTGGGACTGGGGATTACACTATACTGGAACCGGGGACTGTGCTATACTGGGATCGGGGTTTGTACACTACTGGGACTGGGGATTGCACTACACTGGGACCGGGGATTGTACTATAATGGCACTGGGGATTGCACTATACTGGAACCGGGGATTGTACTATACTGGGACCGAGGAATGCACTATACTGGGACCGGGGATTGTGCTAAACTGGGACCAGGTATGTGCTATACTGGACCGGCGATTGTACTATATTGGGACCGGGGATTGGACTATACTGGGACCGGGGATTGTACTGTACTGGGACCGGAGATTGTACAATACTGGGACCGGGGATTGTACTATACTGGGACCGGGGATTGTACTATACTGGGACCGGTGATTCTGCTATATTGTGACCGGCGTTTGTACTATACTGGGACCGGGGATTGTACTGTACTGGGACCGGGGATTGTACTATACTGGGACCGGGGATTGTACTATACTGGGACCGGGGATTGTACTGTACTAGGACCGGGGATTGTATGATACTGGGACCGGGGATTGTGCTATACTGGACCGGGGATTGTACTATATTGGGACCGAGGATTGGACTATACTGGGACCGGGGATTGTACTGTACTGGGACCGGAGATTGTACTATACTGGGACCGGGGATTGTACTATACTGGGACCGGGGATTGCACTATACTAGGACCGGGGATTGTATGATACTGGGACCGGGGATTGTACTATACTGGGACTGGGGATTGTACTATACTAGGACCGGGGATTGTACTATACTGGGACCGGGGATTGTGCTATACTGGACCGGGGATTGTACTATATTGGGAGCGGGGATTGGACTATACTGGGACCGGGGATTGTACTGTACTGGGACCGGAGATTGTACTATACTAGGACCGGGGATTGTACAATACTAGGACCAGGGATTGTACTATACTGGGACCGGTGATTCTGCTATTTTGTGACCGGTGTTTGTACTATACTGGGACCGGGGATTGTACTGTACTGGGACCGGGGATTGTACTATAGTGAGACCGGGGATTGTACTATACTGGGACAGGGGATTGTACTATACTAGGACCGGGGATTGTATGATACTGGGACCGGGGATTGTACTATATTGGGACTGGGGATTGTACTATACTAGGACCGGGGTTGTACTATACTGGGACCGGGGATTGTGCTATACTGGGACAGGGGATTGTACTAAACTGGTACGGGGGTTGTGCTATACTGGGACCGGGGATTGTGCTATTCTGGGACCGGGGATTGTGCTATAGTGGGATCGAGGATTGTGCTATACTGGGGCCGGGGATTGTACTATACTGGGACCAGTGATTGTACTTTACTGGGACCGGGGATTGTACTATAGTGGGACTGGGGATTGTATTATACTCGGATCGCCGATTGTGCTGTACTGGGATCGGCGATGGTGATGTACTGGGACCGCGGATTGTGCTATTTGTGCTATACTGGGACTGGGGTTTGTACTATACTGGGACAGGGGATTGTACTTTATTAGGACCGGGGATTGTACTATACTGGGACAGATTATTGTACTATACTGGGACAGGTTATTGTACTATACTGGGACCGGGGATTGTACTATGCTGGGTCCGGGCATTGTACTATACTGGGGCCAGTGATTGCACTATACTGGGACCGGGAATTGGACTATACTGGGACCGGGGATTGTGCTATACTGGGACCGGGGATTGTGCTATAGTGGGATCGAGGATTGAGCTATACTGGGACCGGGTATTGTACTATACTGGGACCAGGGATTGTACTATACTGGGACTGCGGATTGTACTTTACTGGGACCGGGGATTGTAGTATTCTGGGACCAGGAATTGTACTATACTGGGCCGGGGGATTGTACTATACTGGGACCGGGGGTTGGACTATACTGGGACCGGGGATTGTGCTATACTGAGACCGGGGATTGTGCTATACTGTGACAGGGGATTGTATTATACTGGGACCATGGATTTAGTATACTGGGACAGGGGATTGTACTATACTGGGACCGGGGATTGTACTAGACTGGGACCGGGGATTGTGCTATACTGGGACCGGGGATTGTGCTATATTTTGACCGGGGATTGTGCTAAACTGGGACCAGGGATTGTGCTACACTGGGACCGGGGATTGTACTATACTGGGACCGGGGATTATACTATACTGGGACCGGGGATTGTACTATATTGGGACCGGGGATTGAACTATACTGGGACCGGGGCTTGTAAAATACTGCGACCGGGGATTGTGCTATACTGGGCCCGGGGATTGTACTATACTGTGACCAGGGATTGTACTAAATTGGGACCGGGGATTTTACTATACTGGGGCCGGGGATTGTACTACACTAGGTCCGGGGATTGTACCATACTGGGACCGGGGATTGTACTATACTGGGACAGGGGATTGTAC
Source organism: Somniosus microcephalus (assembly GCF_052327205.1). NCBI lineage: Eukaryota > Metazoa > Chordata > Chondrichthyes > Squaliformes > Somniosidae > Somniosus > Somniosus microcephalus. The sequence goes on along the minus strand of NW_028225269.1, from coordinate 302,040 downwards.
TATACTGCGAACAGGGATTGTACTATACTGGGACCGGAGATTGTACTATACTGGGACCGGGGATTGTACTATACTGGGACCGGAGTATGTACTGTACTGGTACTGGCGATTGTACTATACTGGGACCGGGGATTGCTCTATACTGGGACCAGGGATTGTACTATACTGGAACCGGGAATTGTAATATACTGGGACCGTGGATTGTACTATAATGGGACCGGGGATTTTACTGCACTGGGACCGGGGATTGTGCTATATTGGGATCTGGGATTTTACTGTACTGGGACTGTGGATTGTACTATACTGGGACCGAGGATTGTACTATACTGGGACCGGGGATTGTGCTATACTGGGACCGGTGTTTGTACTATACTGGGACCGTGACTTGTACTATACTGGGACCGGGGATTGTACTACACTGGGACCGGGGATTGTACTATAATGGGACCGGGGATTTTACTATACTGGGACCGGGGTTTGTACTATACTGGGACTGTGGACTTTACAATATTGGGAGTGGGGATTGTGCTATAATGGGCCCGGGGATTGTGCTACACTGGGACCAGGGATTGTACTATACTGGGATCTGGGATTGTACCATACTGGGATCTGGGATTGTACTATACTGGGACCAGGGATTGTACTATACTGGGGCCGGTGATTGTACTATACTGGGACCGGGGATTGTGCTGTACTGGGAGCGGGGATTGTGCTATACTGGGACCGGGGATTGTACTAAACTGGGACCGCGGATTGTGCTATACTGGGACCGGGGATTGTACTATACTGGGACCGGGTATTGTACTATACTGGGACAGTGGATTGTACTATACTGGGACCGGGGATTGTACTATACTGGGAGCTGGGATTGTACTATACTTGGACCGGGGATTTTACTATACTGGGACCGGGGTTTGTACTATACTGGGACCGGGGATTGTACTATATTGGGAGTGGGAATTTTGCTATAATGGGCCCGGGGATTGTGCTATACTGGGACCAGGGATTGTACTATACTGGGATCTGGGATTGTACTATACTGGGACCGGGGATTTTACTATTCTGGGGCCGGGGATTGTGCTATATTGGGATCTGGGATTTTACTGTACTGGGACCAGGGATTGTACTTTACTGGGACCGGGGATTGTACTATAGTGGGACTGGGGATTGTATTATACTCGGATCGCCGATTGTGCTGTACTGGGATCGGCGATGGTGATGTACTGGGACCGGGGATTGTGCTATTTGTGCTATACTGGGACTGGGGTTTGTACTATACTGGGACAGGGGATTGTACTTTATTAGGACCGGGGATTGTACTATACTGGGACAGATTATTGTACTATACTGGGACAGGTTATTGTACTATACTGGGACCGGGGATTGTACTATGCTGGGTCCGGGCATTGTACTATACTGGGGCCAGTGATTGCACTATACTGGGACCGGGAATTGGACTATACTGGGACCGGGGATTGTGCTATACTGGGACCGGGGATTGTGCTTTTGTGGGATCGAGGATTGAGCTATACTGGGACCGGGTATTGTACTATACTGTGACCAGGGATTGTACTATACTGGGACTGCGGATTGTACTTTACTGGGACCGGGGATTGTAGTATTCTGGGACCGGGGATTGTACTATACTGGGCCGGGGGATTGTACTATACTGGGACCGGGGATTGTACTATACTGGGGCCGGGGATTGTGCTATACTGAAACCGGGGATTGTGCTATACTGTGACAGGGGATTGTATTATACTGGGACCATGGATTTAGTATACTGGGACAGGGGATTGTACTATACTGGGACCGGGGATTGTACTAGACTGGGACCGGGGATTGTGCTATACTGGGACCGGTGATTGTGCTATATTTTGACCGGGGATTGTGCTAAACTGGGACCAGGGATTGTGCTACACTGGGACCGGGGATTGTACTATACTGGGACCGGGGATTATACTATACTGGGACCGGGGATTGTACTATATTGGGACCGGGGATTGAACTATACTGGGACCGGGGCTTGTAAAATACTGCGACCGGGGATTGTGCTGTACTGGGCCCGTGGATTGTACTATACTGTGACCGGGGATTGTACTAAATTGGGACCGGGGATTTTACTATACTGGGGCCGGGGATTGTACTATACTAGGTCCGGGGATTGTACCATACTGGGACCGGGGATTGTACTATACTGGGACCGGGGATTGTACTATACTGCGAACAGGGATTGTACTATACTGGGACCGGGGATTGTAATATACTGGGACCGGGGATTGTACTATACTGGGACCGGAGTATGTACTGTACTGGTACTGGCGATTGTACTATACTGGGACCGGGGATTGCTCTATACTGGGACCAGGGATTGTACTATACTGGAACCGGGAATTGTAATATACTGGGACCGTGGATTGTACTATAATGGGACCGGGGATTTTACTGCACTGGGACCGGGGATTGTGCTATATTGGGATCTGGGATTTTACTGTACTGGGACTGTGGATTGTACTATACTGGGACCGAGGATTGTACTATACTGGGACCGGGGATTGTGCTGTACTGGGACCGGGGTTTGTACTATACTGGGACCGTGACTTGTACTATACTGGATCCGGGGATTGTACTACACTGGGACCGGGGATTGTACTATAATGGGACCGGGGATTTTACTATACTGGGACCAGGGTTTGTACTATACTGGGACTGTGGATTTTACAATATTGGGAGTGGGGATTGTGCTATAATGGGCCCGGGGATTGTGCTACACTGGGACCAGGGATTGTACTATACTGGGATCTGGGATTGTACTATACTGGGATCTGGGATTGTACTATACTGGGACCAGGGATTGTACTATACTGGGGCCGGTGATTGTACTATACTGGGACCAGGGATTGTGCTATACTGGGAGCGGGGATTGTGCTATACTGGGACCGGGGATTGTACTAAACTGGGACCGCGGATTGTGCTATACTGGGACCGGGGTTTGTACTATACTGGGACCGGGTATTGTACTATACTGGGACAGTGGATTGTACTATACTGGGACCTGGGATTGTACTACACTTGGACCGGGGATTTTACTATACTGGGACCGGGGTTTGTCCTATACTGGGACCGGGGATTGTACTATATTGGGAGTGGGAATTTTGCTATAATGGGCCCGGGGATTGTGCTATACTGGGACCAGGGATTTTACTATACTGGGATCTGGGATTGTACTATACTGGGACCGGGGATTTTACTATTCTGGTGCCGGGGATTGTGCTATACTGGGACCGGGAATTGTACTGTACTGGCACAGGGGATTGTCCTGCACTGGGACAGGGGATTGTACTATACTGGGACCGGGCATTGTACTATACTGGGACCGGGGATTGTACTATACTGGGATAGGGGATTGTACTACACTGGGACCGGTGATTGTTATATATGGGACCGGGGATTGTACTATACTGGGACCGGGGACTGCACTATATTGGACCAGGGATTGTACTATACTGGGATCGGGGATTGTACTATACTGGGACCGGGGATTGTACTATACTGGGACTGGGGATTCTAGTGTACTCTGACCGGGGATTGTACTATACTGGGACCGGGGATTGTACTATACTGGGACAGGGGATTCTACTGTACAGGGACCAGGGATTGTACTATACTGGGACTGGGAATTGAGCTATACTGAGCCCGGGGATTGTACTATATTGGGACCGGGGATTGTACTATACTGGGATCAGGGATTGTGATACACTGGGACTGGGGTTTGTACTATACTGGGACCTGGGATTGTACTATACTGGGACCGGGGATTGTACTATACTGTGACCGGGGATTGTACTATACTGGGACCGGGGATTGTACTATACTGGGACCAGGGATTGTGCTATACTGGGACCGGGGATTGTACTATACTGGGACCGGGGATTGTACTATACTGGGACCGGGGATTGTACTATACTGGGACCCGGGATTGTACTATACTGGGACCAGGGATTGTGCTATACTCGGACCAGGGAATGTACTATATGATGAAGGGGGAATGTACTATACTGTGACCAGGGATTGTACTATACTGGGACCGGGTATTGTACTGTACTGGGACCAGGGATTGTACTATACTGGGACCGGGTATTGTACTGTACTGGGACTGTGGATTCTACTATACTGGAACCGGGGATTGTGCTATACTGGTACCGGGGATTGTGATATACTGGGACCGGGGTTTGTACTATACTGGGACCGGAGATTGTACTATACTGGGACCGGGGATTGTGCTGTACTGGGAACGGGGAATGTACTATACGGGGAACGGGGAATGTACTATACTGTGACCGGGGATTGTACTATACTTGGACCGGGGATTGTACTATACTGGGACCAGAGATTGTGCTTACTGAGACCAGGGATTGTACTATACTGGGACCGGGGATTTTAGTATACTGGGACCAGGGATTGTACTATACTGGGACCGGGGATTGTACTATACTGGGACCGGGGATTGTATTGCACTATACTGGGACCGGGGATTGTACTATACTGGGAATGGGGATTGCACTACACTGGGACCGGGGATTGTGCTATACTGGGACCGGGGATTGTACTATACTGGGACCGGGGATTGTACTATACTGGGACCGCGGATTGTACTATACTGGGGCTGGGGATTGTGCTTCTCTGGGACCGGAGATTGTACAATACTTGGACCGTGGACATTTCTATACTGGGACCCGGGATTGTACTATACTGGGACCGGAGATTGTGCTATACTGGGACCGGTGATTGTACTATACTGGGACCGGGGATTGTACTATACTGGGGCCGGTGATTGTACTATACTGGGACCAGGGATTGTGCTATACTGGGAGCGGGGATTGTGCTATACTGGGACCGGGGATTGTACTAAACTGGGACCGCGGATTGTGCTATACTGGGACCGGGGATTGTACTATACTGGGACCGGGTATTGTACTATACTGGGACAGTGGATTGTACTATACTGGGACCTGGGATTGTACTACACTTGGACCGGGGATTTTACTATACTGGGACCGGGGTTTGTCCTATACTGGGACCGGGGATTGTACTATATTGGGAGTGGGAATTTTGCTATAATGGGCCCGGGGATTGTGCTATACTGGGACCAGGGATTTTACTATACTGGGATCTGGGATTGTACTATACTGGGACCGGGGATTTTACTATTCTGGTGCCGGGGATTGTGCTATACTGGGACCGGGGATTGTACTGTACTGGCACAGGGGATTGTCCTGCACTGGGACAGGGGATTGTACTATACTGGGACTGGGCATTGTACTATACTGGGACCGGGGATTGTACTATACTGGGATAGGGGATTGTACTACACTGGGACCGGTGATTGTTATATATGGGACCGGGGATTGTACTATACTGGGACCGGGGACTGCACTATATTGGACCAGGGATTGTACTATACTGGGATCGGGGATTGTACTATACTGGGACCGGGGATTGTACTATACTGGGACTGGGGATTCTAGTGTACTCTGACCGGGGATTGTACTATACTGGGACCGGGGATTGTACTATACTGGGACAGGGGATTCTACTGTACAGGGACCAGGGATTGTACTATACTGGGACTGGGAATTGAGCTATACTGAGCCCGGGGATTGTACTATATTGGGACCGGGGATTGTACTATACTGGGATCAGGGATTGTGATACACTGGGACTGGGGTTTGTACTATACTGGGACCGGGGATTGTACTATACTGGGACCGGGGATTGTACTATACTGTGACCGGGGATTGTACTATACTGGGACCGGGGATTGTACTATACTGGGACCAGGGATTGTGCTATACTGGGACCGGGGATTGTACTATACTGGGACCGGGGATTGTACTATACTGGGACCGGGGATTGTACTATACTGGGACCAGGGATTGTGCTATACTCGGACCAGGGAATGTACTATATGATGAAGGGGGAATGTACTATACTGTGACCAGGGATTGTACTATACTGGGACCGGGTATTGTACTGTACTGGGACCAGGGATTGTACTATACTGGGACCGGGTATTGTACTGTACTGGGACTGTGGATTCTACTATACTGGAACCGGGGATTGTGCTATACTGGTACCGGGGATTGTGATATACTGGGACCGGGGTTTGTACTATACTGGGACCGGAGATTGTACTATACTGGGACCGGGGATTGTGCTGTACTGGGAACGGGGAATGTACTATACGGGGAACGGGGAATGTACTATACTGTGACCGGGGATTGTACTATACTTGGACCGGGGATTGTACTATACTGGGACCAGAGATTGTGCTTACTGAGACCAGGGATTGTACTATACTGGGACCGGGTATTTTAGTATACTGGGACCGGGGATTGTACTGTACTGGGACTGGGGATTGTACTATACTGGGACCGGTGATTGTACTATACTAGGAATGGGGATTGCACTATACTGGGACCGGGGATTGTGCTATACTGGGACCGGGGATTGTACCATACTGGGACTGGGGATTTTATTATACTGGGACTGGGGATCGTGCTATACTGTGACCGCGGATTGTACTCTACTTGGACCGTGGGCATTTCTATACTGGGTCCCGGGAGTGTACTATACTGGGACCGGGGATTGTGCTATACTGGGACCGGTGATTGTACTATACTGGGACCGTGGTTTGTACTAAACTGGGAACGGGGATTGGACTAAACTGTGACCGGGGATTGTGCTATACTGGGACCAAGAATTGTGCTATACTGGGACAGGGGATTATACTATACCGGGACCTGGGATTGTGCTATACTGGGACCGGTGATTGTGCTATACTGGGACCGGCGATTGTACGATACTGGGCCCGGGGATTGTACTATACTGGGACCGGGGATTGTGCTATACTGGGACCGGGGATTGTACTATACTGGGATCGGGAATTGCACTATACTGGGTCCGTGGATTGTCCTATACTGGGACCGGGGATTGTACTAAACTGGGAACGGGGATTGCACTATACTGGGACCGGCGATTGTACTACACTGGTACCGGGGATTTTACTATACTGGGACCGGGGCTTGTACTATACTGAGACTGGGGATTGTTCTTTTCTGGGACCTGCAATTGTACTACACTGGGACCGGGGATTTTACAATTCTGGGACCGGTTATTGTACTAAACTTGGTCCGGGGATTGTGCTATACTGGGACCGGGGATTGTACTATACTGGGAGCGGGGATTGTACTATCCTGGGACCGGGGCTTGTACTATAATGGGACCTCGGATTGTACTATATTGGTACCGGGGATTGTACTATACTGGTACCGGGGATTGTACTATACTGGGACTGGGAATTGTACTATACTGGGAATGGGGAATTGTACTATACTGGGACCGGGGAGTGTACTCTACTGGGACCGGGGATTGTACTATATTGGGACCGGGGATTGTGCTATACTGGAACCGGGGTTTGTGCTATACTGGGACCGGGGATTGTATGATACTGGGACCGGGGATTGTACTATATTGGGACCGGGGATTGTACTATATTGGGACCGGGGATTGTACTATACTGGGACCGGGGATTGTGCTATACTGGGACCGGGGATTGTACTATACTGGGACCGGGGATTGTACTATACTGGGACCGGGGATTGTGCTATACTGGGACCGGGGATTGTGCCATACTGGGACCGGGGTTTGTACTATACTGGGACCGGGGATTGTACTATACTGGGTCCGTGAATTGTATTATACTTGGACCGGGGATAGTGCTATACTATGACCGGGGATTGTACTATACTGGGACTGGGGATGGTGCTATACTGGGACCGGGGATTGTACTATACTGGGACTGTGGCTTGTGCTATACTGGGACCGGTGATTGTGCTATACAGGGGCCTGCGATTCTACTATACTGGGACCCAGTATTGTACTATACTGGGACCGGGGATTGTACTATAGAGGTACCGGCGATTGTACTATACTTGGACCTGGGATTGTCCTATACTGGGACCAGGGATTGTATTATATCGGGACCGGGGATTGTACTAAACTGGGACCGGGGATTGTACTATTCTGGGACCGGGGATTGTGCTATACTGGGACCAGGAATAGTGCTATAATGGGACCGGGGTTTGTTCTATAATTGGACCGGAGATTGTACTATACTGGGACCGGGGATTGTACTATACTGGGACCAGTGATTGTACTATACTGGAACCGGGGATTGTACTATCCTGGGACCGGGAATTGTACTATACTGGGACCGGGGATTGTACTATGCTGGGACCGGGGATTGTACTATACTTGGACCGTGGATTGTACTATACTGGGCCCGGGGATTGTACTATACTGGGGCTGGGAATTGTAATATACTGGGACCGGGGATTGTACTTTACTGGGACAGGGGATTGTGCTATACTGGGACCGGGGATTGTGCTATACTGTGACTGGGGATTGCACTATACTGGGACCGGGGATTGTACTATACTGGGACCGGGGATTGTACTATACTGGGACCGGGGATTGTGCTGTACTGGGACCGGGGATTGTACTATACTGGGACCGGGGATTGTACTATACTGGGACCGGGGATTGTACTATACTGGGACCAGGGATTGTACTATACTGGGACCGGGCATTGTACTATACTGGGACCAGGGATTGTACTAAACCGAGACCGCAGATTGTACTATACTGGTACTGGTGATTGTGCTCTACTGGGACCGGGTATTGCACTTCCCCTTCTCCCAATCTATACCGTGACTGTGGATTATGCATTACTGGGACAGTGGATTATGCTGTACTCGGACAGGGGATTGTGTGGTACTGGGACTTGGAATGTTATTGTACTGGGCAGGAATTTTGCTGTACTTGGACTGGGCTTGGTGCTGTCCTGCGACCGGCAACTGTGCTTTACTGGAACCAGGAATTGTGCTTTACAGCATTTGAGGATTCTGCTGTATTGTGACCGGGGATTGTGCTACAATGGGACCAGGAATTGTGCTGTACAGGAACTGGGGATTCTGCTGTACTGCGACCGGGGGTTGTGCTGTACTGGGAGCAGGATTTGTGCAGTCCTGGAGCCGGGGATTTTGCTGCACAGGGTTCGGCGATTTTGCATTCCTTGTGCCTGGAATTGTTCTGTACCGGGACCGGGGTGTGTGCTTCAAGTGAACGGGGATTTTGTTGTGCTGGGACCTGGGATTGTGCTGTTCTTGGACCGGTGATTGTGCTGTACTGGGCCCGAGGATTGTGGTCTACTGGGACCGTGGATTGTGCTGTTCAGGAACTGGCGATTGTGCTATAATGGGACCGGGGATGGTGCTTTAATCGGGCTGGGAATTATGGTGTTTTTGTGGTGTATGTGCCTTTAAGAGCAATTGTGGTGTATGTGCCTTTAAGAGCCCCAGGTGTGCGTAATGCCGGTAATTGCCACTTGGGCTATATAAGCCTGTGTATTGTGTATATCCTTTAGAACCCCCCCCCGCAGACTTGCTTAGTAAATACCTATGAACCAACTCCTGTCTTCACTGTCTTTATCTACACACGGACGCTACAGTGGCGACGAGGTGGAAACGGACTTACCTGCAATTCGGCAGCACCTCAAGGACATCGATTCCTCCAGCGTCCAGAAGACTCAAGGAAGTAATAGAAACTGTGGTTTCACCAGCTGGCCAAGCTGGTGGCAGGTACTGCGCTAATCCTTCCTGGGCGTCAGGCTGGGGCTCCAGCGGCGGGCTCTGCAGCTGAGACAGGCAGCGAAATCGGAGGCAAGCAATAACGGACTGGGAGGGTGCACTCGGGAGACGGCCAGCGCGGCAAGCAGGTCAGCGTTTAGACCTCCGTCGGGAACGAGTCTCCAACAGTGAATAAACGGAAAACACAGTAAAACAGCGTTGTTATCGGTAGAAGCGGCGGGAAAGCGCAGGAAGCGCCATATCGTTGCTGCAGAGGAAAAAAAAAAGCGCGGAAAGCGCCAAATCTTTTTTTGAAATGCCTAAGTCAAGCAATATTGATGCTTTTGATAACGAAACAGAGCCTAACTTTGGCAATATTGATGTTTTTGATAACAAGATAGAGGATTGGACCACATATGTAGAAAGAGTGGAGGTGTTTTGCACCGCAAATGGAATAGAAGATGAAAAAAAAACTTCAGTGCTTCTGGATCTAATGGGCGTAGAAACATACAAGCTGTTACGCAACTTAATCACTCCAGCCGATTTTGAGGAGATTGTTGATACCCTACACTGCCAATTCGAGGCAGGACTGGCAGATTCTCTGCAAGACAAATTCATCTGCGATCCCCTAAGTGTAGAAACACAAAAAAAGGTATCTTCTGGAAAAGATTTAACACTGGACAAGGCTTTCAGTGCAATACGAGCGGCAAATATACAGCAAAGGCCACAGGACTTCGGCACCCATGAAATGACACGGGGTTTCAAGAGATGTTATCGCTGCGACAGATCCAACCATGACCAGAGGGATTGCTGGTTCAAAGAAAAAGCATGCAGGCGATGCGGAAAGATGGGACACATTCCACGTGTATGCCGATCTGAAAATAAGAAATCCACTAACTGGAAAAGAATCAATAAGGAAAAGCACAGAAAGGTACAAATGATGACGGACAGTAGCTCCAAAGACCAGAAGAGCGATAGCGACTCTGGGAACAAGAGACTAAGCTCTCTCAAATTACATAATGTAATTGCCAATGAAGATTACCAGACCATTTGGGTTACCCTCATAATAGCAGGGTCCCCAATTAAAATGGAGCTAGATACAGGATCAGCTCTAACCGTAATAAATCGACGAGATTACGAGAGGCTATTTTCGCATATACCTCTAAAAGACACATCCATTATCTTAAAAACATATACGGGGCAGAAAGTATACCCCAAAGGAAAAATAAAGGTGCCTGTGGTATACAACGGCAAAGAAATACAAAAGTTGTATTTATACATTCTACAAGATGGTGGTCCACCGTTGTTGGGACGTGAATGGATAAGGAAGATACGTTTAGACTGGCACTCCATTCAGGCACTGACGGTGACCAGTAAGGAAAAAAACAATGATGACATCATACCTGAACGATTAAAAGACATCTTGGCCAACGCCAAAGAAGTGTTTCAAGAGAAACTAGGAACCTTGAAAGGCATCACCGCCTCAATAAAAGTGGAAGATGCAGCAATTCCAAAAAATTTTAAGGCAAGACCGGTGCCATACGCAATACGTCCGGCAGTCGAGGCAGAGCTGAAGAATTTGGAAAAGGCAGGCGTATTATCCAAAATAGATTGGAGCGAATGGGCAACACCCATCGTTCCAGTCATGAAAAAAGCATTGAAAAATAACTCTGAGGAACAGAGAAAAATTCGCATCTGTGGAGACTTTAAGGTGACTGTAAACCCGGTCCTTCACACGGTACAGTATCCTCTTCCGAGGATAGAAGATATTTTCGCCTCACTATCCGGAGGAAAACGTTTCACAAAAATTGACTTGGCACAGGCATATCTACAGATGGAGGTTGAGGAGACCTCTAAAAAGTATCTCACAATAAACACACACAAAGGCCTGTACCAGTACAATCGACTGGTTTTTGGAGTAGCATCAGCTCCAGCTATCTGGCAAAGAGCTATGGAGCAAGTCCTGCAAGGGATTCCGGTGACTCAGTGCTACCTAGACGACATCCTTATAACAGGAGAAAACGACAACGAGCACCTTGCCAATTTGGAGCAGGTGCTCACTAGGCTGAAAGAACGGGGCCTACGAGCAAATCGCCCCAAGTGCGAATTTTTCCAAAATCAGATATCATATTGTGGCCACATAATTAATAAGGAAGGGTTGCATAAGTCACCTGAAAAAATTGAAGCAGTTATAAAAGCCCCAGCACCTAAAAATGTTTCACAATTGAGGTCATTCCTGGGATTAATAAATTACTATCATAAATTTTTACCGAACTTATCAACTATTCTACACCCTCTTAATGATCTTCTGCACACAGGAGTGATTTGGAAATGGAACGAAGACTATAAACGTGCCTTCCATAAATGTAAAGACTTAATCACATCCGAGAAAGTTTTGGCTCATTACAACACATCACTACCAATCAGACTGGCGTGCGATGCATCCCCTTACGGCATAGGAGCGGTATTGTCCCATAGATTCCCTGATGGCTCGGAACGGCCGATAGCTTTTGCGTCACGCTCATTGAACTCAGCTGAGCGTAACTATTCCCAGATAGGCAGGGAAGCACTCAGCCTGGTATGGGGAGTGAAGAAATTCAACCATTACCTACACGGACAAAAATTTACCTTGCTGACTCACCATCAACCCCTCATCGCCATATTCAACCCTAAGAAAGGTGTCCCCATTATGACGGCACAAAGACTACAGAGGTGGTCCCTTTTTCTAGGGGCACACCAATACAACATTGAATACAAAGGGTCAAAACAGCATGGGAATGCTGACGGTTTATCGCGCCTGCCGTTGCCAATGATAGAAGAGGCACCTACAGTAGACCCAGTAGAGATATTCCACTCTACCATAGTGGAATGTCTACCGGTGACAAATTCTGCCATTGAAAGGGCATCGATTAATCCCGGGAATGAGGGGATGGACATATGAGGAGAGGTTGAGTAGATTGGGACTCTACTCATTGGAGTTCAGAAGAATGAGAGGCGATCTTATTGAAACATATAAGATTATGAAGGGGTTGGATCGGGTGGATGCAGGCAGGATGTTCCAGATGGGTGAAACTAGAACTAGGGGGCATAGTCTTAGAATAAGGGGCTGCTCTTTCAAAACTGAGATGAGGAGGAACTACTTCACTCAGAGGGTGGTAGGTCCATGGAATATGCTGCCCCAAAAAGCTGTCGAAGCTACATCATTACATAAATTTAAAACAGAAATAGACAGTTTCCTAGTAGAAAAGGGAATTAAGGGTTACGGGGAGCGGGCAGGAATTTGGACATGAGTCTAGGTTCGGATAGGTCATGGCCCTGTGGGTAGCGGAGCGGGCCCAGGGGCCGTGTAGCCTGATCCTGCTCCTGTTTTCGTGTGTCTAATGCTGTTAGATTCAGGAGATAGTCCTGTCATAGTGGATTGGCGGTTAGGATCAGATCAGCCATGACCTTATTGAATGGCGGAGCAGGCTCGAGGGGCCAATTGGCCTACTCCTGCTCCTATTTCTTATGTTCTTATGTTCTTACAAGAAATGACCCTACTCTCTCACGGGTCTACGATTTAACAATGAAGGGATGGCCAGCACATGGCGAACCACTGTTGCCAGCATTCTCGCAAAGAAGAGAACAGCTGTCAGTGTGCCGAGGAACCTTGATGTGTGGATCCAGAGTGGTGATTCCACCCAAACTCCAGGATAAAGTGCTAAAGGAGCTTCACGAGGCGCATCTGGGTGGAGTGAAAATGAAGGACCTAGCTAGGGCGTTTGTATGGTGGCCAGGTATCGATGGAGACATCGAAGACATGACCAAGAGCTGCCTAGGATGCCAGAAGGTCCAAAATGCTCCGCCACAGGCCCCTCTACATCCATGGGAGTGGCCCTCATCTCCCTGGCAAAGGGTGCACATCGACTTTGCTGGTCCATTTATGGACTAAATGTTCTTAATCGCAGTTGATGCACACTCCAAGTGGCCGGAGGTAATAAAGATGTCCTCCACCACCACGGAAAAAACCATCACAGTATTAAGGACCATATTTGCCAGGAATGGGCTGCCAGAACAGATATGTTCTGATAATGGACCGCAATTTGTGTCCGAAAAATTCAGAAAGTTCTTAAAGAACAATTGGGTAAAGCACTACACATCTGCCCCATACCATCCCGCCACCAATGGATTGGCTGAAAGGTTTGTCCAGACCTTTATGAAGGCCATCAAGGCCATGGGTAATGAAGACATAAAACTTCAGCACAAGGTGGATAACTTCTTATTTGCATATAGGAATGCAACACATATGGTTACAAACCAAACTCCCGCCATGATGTTCTACAATAGAAACCTAAGATGCCGGCTGGATTTGGTCAAGCCCAACATCCGATGGGACGTGGAGAACCGGCAGTTTCAGGGCATGAATGAAAGGCCAACTAGGGCCTTCCAGATAGGCCAACCGGTTTTGGCCCGGGACTACCGTACCGAGAAATGGCAGCCTGGAACTATCTGCACACGACTAGGACCACTGATGTATACCGTGGACATTGGAGAAAGCATAATAAGGCGCCATGCTGACCAAATCATCAAGTCATCCGAAAAGGGACAACCTACACCACCACGCTATACATGTAACGATGAAGTGGAGATACCCATATCTACCTCTGATCCGGTGATACTGGAACCCAATGAACCCGACACTGGCCTTCAAGCCGAATCAGCCTTGCCAGAAGAACCTACTACACCACCAGAAACTACTACACCCCCGAGGCGTTATCCGGACCGAGTCAGGAAGCCTCCTGAGAGACTAACTTATAATTAATTAATACAGCAACGTATATTATTTTGCATATAACATGTAATTAATAATTACTTAAAATATGATGTACTAGTTAGCTAGAAGGGGAGGAATTGTGGTGTATGTGCCTTTAAGAGCAATTGTGATGTATGTGCCTTTAAGAGCCCCAGGTGTGCGTAATGCCGGTAATTGCCACTTGGGCTATATAAGCCTGTGTCTTGTGTATATCCTTTAGAACCCCTCCCCCAGACTTGCTTAGTAAATACCTATGAACCAACTCCTGTCTTCAGTGTCTTTATCTACACACGGACACTACAGTTTTGTTATCGGGGTTTTTATTTTTCTGTGATGGGGATTGTGCTGTACTGTGGCCGGTAAATTTGTTGTACTGGGAAAGGGAATTGTTCTGTACTGGGACATGGTAGTGTGCTTTACTTGACCGGAGATTGTGTTGTCCTGGGACCAGGTATTTTGCTGTACCTGGACTTGGGATTGTGCTGTACTGGAACCGGGATATGTGCTATACTGGGACAGTAGATTATGCATTACTGGGACCGGGGTTGTGCAGTACTGGGACCAGCGATTGTGCTGCACTGTGACCCTCTATTTTGCAACACTGGTGCAGGGAATGGTTCAGTACATTGACCGGGGAGTGTGCTTTAAGAGATTGGGGATTGGGCTGTACCTGGAGCGGGGATTGTCCTGTACTGGGACCGGCGATTTTGCTATACTGCTGCTGGAAATTGTTCAGCACCATGACCGGGGAATGTGCTATACTGGGACCGGGTAATGTGCTGTACCTGCACCGAGATTAGTGTATCGTCTTGGTAACGGGCAGTGTGCTGTATTGGGACCAGGGATAGTGCTCTACCGACACCCGTGAGTGTGCTCTACCAGAACGATGTATTGTGCAGTACAGAACCACGGAATGTGTTACAGTTATCCAGGAGTTGAGCAATGTTATTCACTTCTAATCTGTTCCGATCTCTCTGCTTCTTCAAGTCTAACTAGACATGGACAAAGTTGTCACTGGGAAAATGCATTTTATTTCGATTCACAATTTGCTTTATTCAACAAAAGTAAAAATATATATAACACTGATTGTGATGTAATATGTTCGGTTTAATCAGATCAACTACTGCAAGAAAACTTTAAAAAATCAAGAACAGACTTAAACAAAGGCCCGGGCTGACTAGAATCTAATATTGATACATTGATTCCTTCTCATTCTCTGTTCCAGTGAAGAGGCAGATATTAATATATGTCGCAATTAACCTGCTGCCTTAATTATTTTCTGATGCCTATCTTTCTTTTTAAAACCAGTCTTCCTTTAAAGACTGGCACAGAGCGAATAAACCCTGAGGAACTGAACACCGTTTGAATGTCAGGACATTTCACGAGATTTGAATATTTTTGGGAAAAAAATCACAACAAGGACTCATTCCCCAAATAACCTTGGACTGCGATCTCAGCATGGGATTGATTAAGCAGCTACTCATTCTTGGGCAAGTTTCTGCTAAAACCACAGCTGTAGATGAATCGTGTGTGGGTTCTATCCTTGTGAAAAATAGCTGCAAGGTCCTGAACTATGACCTTAACTTACTTTTAAAATTGGATCAGATTGTAAAATATTTCATAAAATATAAGTATTTAAATGAGCCCAACAGTGAAATCTACAGATACAAAATACATGATAATATTAGATAGTGTTAGGTATTCTCATCTCATTAATTTGACCATCATTGAGAGAGGCTGTCTCACTCTGTTTCCCAACTCCTCTCTAAATTTCCTCTGGGTCACTGCATAAATAAATGTGTTCGTGCAGCAACTCAGGAGCTGGAGCATGAAGCCGATTTCAGGTACAAATGTGGGCAGAGAGACAGGATATCCCAAATAATCCAAACGTTTCAGTATAGAACAGACCATGAACACCACCCATAACAGTATGAAATTCCCTGATACAACAAACAGTACAATCATGGATTTCCTTCGGCTCGCCATCTCGGGGTCACTGGGACTGTCGCCATTGCTCCGAGCCAGGAGTCTGCTGCGGGCCCTGTTGGCCACTAAAATGTGTCTGACCGTCAATGCATTGAACAGTAGAATCAAAAGAAATGGAATAAATGGCGTTATAATGTAGTTCATCAATTCAACGAAGGCCCAGGCCAGAGAATGAGCTACAGCGAATCTCACGCGGCAAAACCAGGGACTGTTAGAAAGCCAATATTCACTTTCATATAGAAAATACCAGAACACGTTTTTCAAACAGCTAATCACAGTCACTGTTCCTAAAATAATAACCGCCGTTTTCTCAGTGCAGTATTTCGATTTTATCTTCCGACAACAAATGGCCACAAATCGATCAAAAGTGAAAGTGACTGTGAACCAGACAGAACAGTCTGTGGAGGCATAAAGCAGGACGGCGTGGATATTACAGACACTGATATACCTCAAAAATGAAAAGTGCACCCGATAAACAATAGGAATCTGCCTTAGTAACAGATCGAAGATAACGACCATTAGATCGGCCATTGCCATGGCCACCAAGTAGCGAGTGACACATTTGGAGAGACCGCAAGGTCCCCGAGACAGGATTTTCATCGTCACCACGTTAACTGTGAACAAGAATAAAATATGGATATCATTCAGCAGACACTGTCCAACAGCTGTAGTTTTGTGTGATTTCATTGAAATTACAGATTCGGTTATATCATAGGGTCATTAACATTCTTAACATTAACCTGAAATTTGCCAACAATGTGCTGTTTGGCTTTGCTTCCAGAGAGAGAATATGATTATTTTACCTATGGTTTGGCATCCTGGCAATAGGGCTTTTAACCAGCCAAAAATCGTCAACTAACTGAAGCAATGAGATCAAATTACACAGACTAGTCATGTATTCCCTTTAGTATATAATATTAAGTGTGATCCGTTTGACCTGTTTTAGATAATTGAATAATTTAATAAGGTAGATCGTTGTAATTTATTAACGCTGGTTGGGCAGTTCTGAAGGCATGGAAATAACATTAAAATAAGAGCTAGGCCATCCAGGGTGATGTCAGGAAGCTTTACTTTACAAGAAAGGAAGTGGAAATCGGGACCTCTCTCCCCCAAAAAAACTGTTGAGGCTGGGGCTCAAATGAAAATTTCCACTTGAAACTGATAGACCCTTGATAGACAAGGATAGTAATGGATATGGAACCAGGGTGGGGAGATGGAGTTACGACATAGACCAGCCATTATCTTTTTGAATGGAGGAACAGGTTCAAGGTGGTGAATAGCCAGCAGTCCATGTTCCTAAGAGGAACAAGTTTAAAAACAGAAATAGGAGCTTAGAATAAATACAAAAATAACCAATCGGGAATTGGGAACCTCACTTGCAACTGAGCCAGTGGAAAAGGAACAGTTGTGAAGTTTCCATGTTTGAATTGCACTGTATGTGTGAGTAGTTGTTGGGGTGTTATATTTGACCTTAATGTCCCGTGGTGGGGAGCTGCAATAGAAAGGCATTTTTGTAGTACTCGGAATGCAACAGTGAGCTAGCGACACCCACTCATGTTGCTCATACATTGTCTATGGTCAGTTTTAAAGGCATTCAGGGCTTCTGTACAATGACAGAAATCAAACATTCCCATCCAATGCTTGTAATGTATGTTTTTCTATTTTTATGCTCCTGATAGGAGATATTAAAAACTGAATCCCTGGTTGTTTTGGATTTGAGACTTGAGGCACAGTTGGATCCTCTTCTCCTGGATTACCAATGGTCAATCATTGGATCACCGGAGTTACAGACATGCTACGCTCCATGGTCGGTGATCACTAAAGCTGCAAAGGCAGAGCATTAATGTTTAATGTAGTTCATGTAAGAGGCAATTTTTTGAATTGTATTAGAGGATACACTTGTAAAAATGGTCATTTACCATAAATGCTGGCGTATAATGACTGATAATATAATGCACCATCCTGGGATTTCAAAAAAGATCGGAATTCTAGTAAAATACTGCTAATGTTGCTCTTTTGCTCAGGTGGTATGGATTCAGTAGGCTTCCAAGTCACT
Source organism: Somniosus microcephalus (assembly GCF_052327205.1). Taxonomy (NCBI): domain Eukaryota; kingdom Metazoa; phylum Chordata; class Chondrichthyes; order Squaliformes; family Somniosidae; genus Somniosus; species Somniosus microcephalus. The sequence goes on along the minus strand of NW_028225269.1, from coordinate 283,517 downwards.
AAGGGAGTACGATACAATCCAAGATCGAATGAGTTCACTGTCAAAACACTCAACTTTTAATCACTGTGAATCCAAATCAGAGATACGAAGAACTGTACCAAAGTGGCAAGGGATTAAATTGTAAATGCCAATTCATTATTCGAAATAATAACATTAACTGAGTTGAATAATAATAATCAGTAACACAAACTGTTAATTTTAAAGTAACCATTCATAAATAATCACACTAATGTGAAGCAGGAAACCTTGGAAAGAGTGACATCTGAACAAGATTGGATCATCAATGCATTTGTAATTTATCTGTTAGCACTGATTTGTAATATTAACTTACTACCTGTATCCTGCAGAAACCAAAGACTGTGTGAGATCATGAAACAATTTCTTAACTGACATTCTGACTCAGTATTTAAGGCAATATAACTGAATAATGGAACAACACGTCGTGGGCCTGTAGACTGAAAGAACAATGGGGTCTTTATGTGATTGCCTGAAATGTAAATAATAAACAAATGAACTGCCACCATCAATCAGGTGTGCACATCTGTGCAGCAACGGCCATTATCAAACACTCACACGAGAGAAAGAGAGAAAGATAGAGAGAAAGTAGGAAAGAAAGAAAGAATGGAATAAAAGGTTAAAAAAAAGAGAGAGATAGGAAGAAAGAAATAATGAAATAAAAGTTTAACGAAAAAAGAGACAGAAAGAATGAAAGAAAGAAAGATAGAATGAAATAAAAGTTAAAGAAAGAAAGAGAGAGAAAGACAGAAAGAAAGGAAGGAAGAAAGAAAGAAGGAAAGAAAGAAAGATAGAAAGAAAAAAGGAAAGAATGAAAGAAAGAAAGAATGAAAGAAAGGAAGGAAGAAAGGAAGGAAGAAAGAATGAAGAAAGAAAGGAGGAAAGTCAGGATGAAGAAAGGAAGGATAGGCGGAAGGAAGGACGAAAGGATGGAAATAATTAAGAAAGAAAGAAAAAAGTTAGAAAGCGAGAACAGAGAAAGAAAGAAAGGAAAATAAAAAGGAAAGAATGGAAGACATAAAGATAGAAAAAAAAGAAAGAATGGAAGCGCTCCCATTGCTATACCGTCTTTCACAGCAACACTTGGAACTTGGGACAATATGAAACATACCAAAGAAAGAACGTTGGAAACAAATAAAAGAGAAAGAGAGAGAGAGAGAATGTTACAAAGAAAGAGGGAGAGAAAGCTAGAACAAAAGAAAGAAAGAAAGCAAGAAAGCACTGAAGAACTAAAGAGAGAAAATATGGGGAGATTGTTCGAATTAAAGGAAAGCGAGAAGGAAAGCTAGAAAGAAATGAAGAAAGAAAGTGAGAAAGAGAGAAAGTAAGCCAGAAAGAAATGAAGAAAGAAAGTGAGAAAGAAAGAGGCAAACACAATGAAAGAAAGATTAAAGAAAGAATGAAATCAAGTAATAAAGAAAGAAAGAAGGAAAGAGTGAAAGGCAGAGAGAAAGGGAGGAAGAAAGAAAATAAGTCATGAAGAAAGAGAGAAAGAAACAAGGAAAGAGAGAAGTAAAGAATGAAAGGCAGTGAGAAATACTGAGAGAAAGAGAGGAAGGAAGAAAGAAAGAAAAAAAAGAATGGAGGAAGGAGGGACGGAAGGTAGAAAATAGGGAATGGAGGAAGAAACAAGTATGATATCGCTCTCATATCTTTATCATCTTCATCAAGAAAGAATGAAAGAAAGTTAGTAGTGTAAAAATAAAGAGGGAAAATGAGGGGTGATGGATAGAAATAATGGAGAGAAAGGAGGAAAGCTGGAAAGAAATGAAGACAGAAAGTGAGAAAGAAAGAGACAAAAACATTGAAAGAAAGATAAAAGAAAGAATAAAATCAAGTAATAGAGAAAGAAGGAAAGAGTGAAAGCAAGAGAGAAAGGGAGAAAGAAAGAAAATACATAATGAAGAAATAAAGAGAGAGAAAGAAAGAAAGAAAGATAGAAAGGAAGGATAGGCGCAAGGAACGATGAAAGGAAGAACATAATTAAGAAAGAATGAGAAAAGGAAGAAAGAGAGAACAAAGAAAGAGAGAACAAAGAAAGAGAGAACAAAGAAAGAAAGAAAGTAAGAAAGAAAGAAAAAGAAGGAAAATTAGAAAGATAAAATTAAAGAATGGAAGCGTTCCCTTAGCTATAACGTCTTTCACAACAACATTTGGAACTTGGGACAATATGAATCATACGAAAGAAAGAAAGTTGGAAAACAACAAAAGAGATGGAAAGGGAGAGAGACGGAGAGAGACAGAGAGAGAGAGAAAGAGAGAAAGTTACAAAGGAAGAAGGATAGTAAGCTGGAACTAAAGCAAGAAAGGTAGTACTGAAGAAATAAAGAGTGAGAAAATGAGGGGAAATTGACATAATGGAGAGAAAGAAGGAAAGCTAGAAAGAAATGAAGAAAGAGAGAAAGAAAGAGACAAACATAATGAAAGATAGAAAAATGAAAGAATGTAATCAAGTAAGAAAGAAAGAAAGAAGGAAAGTGTGAAAGCAAAAGAGAAAGGCAGAAAGAAAGAAAATATGTAATGAAGAAATAAAGAGAGAAAGAAAGAATGAAAGAAACAAAGGAAAGAAAAGAGGGAAACGAATGGAGGAAGTAAGGAAGTTGGAAAATATGGAAGAAACAAGAAATATCACTCTCATAAGTTTATCATCTTTCACAGCAAACATTCTGGGATATTATGAAACAGACAATGGAAAGGAAGTTGGAAATCAATAAACAAGAAACAAAGAGGCAAAGGAAGAATTTATGATAACTAGAAAGAAAGAAAGTCTGAAGGAATGTAATGCAGTTAGAAAGACAGAGTCAGAGAAGGACAGAATGAAAGAAAGGAGAGAAAGCAAGAACGAAAGTAGGAAAGAAAGTAATTCATCAAGAAATACTGAAAGAAAGGCTGAAAGAAAGAAAGAATAGAAAGAAGGAAAAGAGAAAGAAAAAGCAACGAAAGAAAGAATGACAGCATAGAAAGAAAGTAAAGATGAAAGATTGAGAGAAAGAAAGAAGGAACAAAATAAGTAATAAAAATGAAAGAAAGAGAGAAAGAAAGTAAGATAGAAGAAAAGAAAGCTAGAAAGAAAGACAGAAGAAAGAAAGAAACAAAGTAAGAAGGAAAGAAAGAAAGAACAAAAGAAAGAAAGTAACAATGGAAGGAAGGAAGAAAGACTGAAGGAATGGAACGACGGAAGAAAGAAAGAAGGAATCATATAGGGAAACTAATAAAACAAAGATTTGCTCAGAAGGAATACGATGTCACATTCTTCTATTCTCCAGTTCCTGAAGTACCTGACCCCGGTAGTAACTTACCCGGGACACCGACTGCAGCCAGGATGGGATAATACTTTTTTTGTATTTCATTAATCATCCATAGAATCTTGAGCTTGATTAGGATACCAAGAGACATTTTATCCCTTTCGGGTAGAATTGGTGATTCGTTGGCTGGTGTTGATACTGGGAGCAATTCTCTGATTGACACAATGAGAAGAGTCCTCTTATTTATTGGAGAGTGAATCCATCCGATCAGAAAATCGGCTCCCTCGGTGACTCGGTTTAATTGCAGTAACTGAACAAACAGATGAAGTCAACAAGTTTCACCACAACAACACTTTTAACAAGAACAGCGGAATTCCCAACCAGATAATGCCGACAGACCAGGATACATGATGCACATTCATACACTCATATAAGTCTCACAATCCCCACACACATTTCCACCGGTTCCTTTTCTTCAAAAACTTATAAGGAAACACTGGGATGCCCCAGTGTCATGGAACAAAAAAAAATAACAAAGTAGCTCCCTTTCACGTGTCAAACATAACAAAGAACATTAACATAAAACTAAACAGAGAAAACGTATGCAGTTAAATAATAATGTTAATCCCAGTGTGCAACACACCCTCCAATCCCTGCAGTGAAGTTTCCACAGATGCTGCCTGATCTGTTGACTGCTTCCAGCATGTTCTGCCTTTATTTTAGATTTCCAGTACACGCAGTATTCTCCTTCTGTTTTAAGAATTTATAAACCATAGTCTGACCATTTATTCTGGGCCCCCTCTTTCATAAAATACATTCCCCGCGGTTCACATCTTTTCCAGTTGACGACACCCGTCATAAAATATATGTTGTGTAGAAATAAAGAAGGAAAGAAAAAAGTTGGCAAGAATTAAATGAAGAAAAATTCACTGTTGTAATGGAGGAAATATTGTAAAACGCACTGGCCACATTTAAATGCAGAAATCATAGAGATTGTGTGTTATTGATTCACTTCAACTTATATATTTTTGATTAATTAATAGGGAGAGGGATTGGCGACCAGCAGATCTATTGTTTGTTCTCCACACTAGCACTGTCACATTTTAGGGCTTTAGCGATAATGGACGGAGATTATCTCAAAAAGCGTGCCACCCACACATTTAGCTACTTCCGAAATGGTGATATTATCGAGCTGATAATTCGATACTCATTGCCCCGTGTTTTACCCACTTCTTACCCTGAAAGACCAACAGTCGCCTTTCCCATTCTGCTCGGCCAATTGTCTCTTTGTCCTGTGGTGTATCAATTATTTCACCAAATATATGACAACAACTTGAGCCCTTCATTGAGCAGCCGATCTACAGTACAGTACAGGTCAATTTTGTATACCTTCAGCATTCTGACAAGCAGTAACGCGTCTAAATCTATTAAATTTACTCTGTGTTAATCTCAATGATCTGCAGCTATTCACTTATTGAACCTAGTCACACCAAATCTTCCACTACCTCTGCATCTCATTAATCAACATTGAATCACCTATGGACCCTGATTTGTCTATTCAGCCCAGTACTACCATTTTCACTACGCCTCCATCTCACTGACCAGCACTAAGTCACCTACTGAGCCTAATAATACCCGTTTCACTAAACCCTCCAACTCACTGACCACCATTGATTAATCTACTGAGCTTCGATTTAACAGTTCCACTACCTTCTCCATCTCAGTGACGTGCATTGACTCGCCTTTTGATTCCGTACTATTTATACCACTACTCCCATCTCACTGCCCTGCTTTGAGACGCCTTTTGATTCAGTACTATACATACCACTACTCCCATCACACTGACCTGCAGTGACTCGCCTTTTGCGTCAGTACTATTCATACCACTACTCCCATCTCACTGACCTGCAGTGACTCGCCTTTTGAGTCAGTACTATTCATACCACTACTCCCATCTCACTGACCTGCAGTGACTCGCCTTTTGAGTCAGTACTATTCATACCACTACTCCCATCTAACTGACCTGGTTTGAGTCGCCTGTTGAGCTAAGTACTACCCGTTTTACCTCCCATCTTTCACACTGTACCTCACTGAGTTACCTGTTGTTCCGAATATTACCCATCCACTCCCCTCTCCAACTCACTGACCAGCACTGATTTACCTCTACCATATAATATTAACCATTGCATCGTGGTACTGACTAATCTGTGCCGGGAGCATGAGGCGATATTAATTCTAGGAATCAACATTGCATCAGCACCAAGACCTTATTTTAGGAAGCGCATGTCATGTAGGAAACACTCTCTTGATGCTTCATCCAGACAAGTAGGAAACAGACTTCATACCAAATGTAGAGATAATAAGAGAACTGACCAAAAGCTTAGTCAAAAGTGGGGTTATTAATCAACGTAATAAAGGGTCTGTTGAAGGTGGCAAGAATGCTATAAACCCTAAATTCAGCAATTCGGCCCTAAAACCTCCGCCTCGCTACCACTCTCTCATTAAAACGCTCCTTAAATTCTAACTTTAGACCAAGATTTTGTCATGTGTCTTAATATCTCGTTGTATGACTGGGTGTCAAATGTTGTGTGCTTACACTCCTGTGAGGCGCCTTGTGGCGTCTTGCTACGCTAAAGGCATTATGTAAATCCAAGTTGTTGCTGCGGTTGTTGTTGTTAATGAGTGAATTTCATACGTGAATTCCAGACAGCTGACGGGAATGCAATGGACAAAAGATGGGAGTTATACGCTGGGAAATTTCTAGGGAGGGCTGCAACACTCGATTAATCAATAGAGATAGGGAGGAACTATGGCCGTGATGGAGTTAAATACAATAATATGAATTTTAAATTTGGGACGTTGGCGTACCAGTAGTGATTAAAGTTTAGCAATAACTGAGGTGGCCGGGAGTGTGTCTTGCTTTGTGCAGAGATGGGTAGCAGAGATTCGACTGATCTTAATTTCATGGATGGCAGATGATGGGAGGCCGACTGGAAGAATATTGGAAATCTTGGTGTCGGAGATGAAAAAGTGATGGATGAGAGTTTGGAGGTGGTCAGGATTGTGCCGGCAGGTGTGACCATTCGAAAATACCGTTTGGTTTTCAGAATTAAACAATACAAATCAAAATGCCTTGGAAAATTCACGATAGCAAGCGCAACCCCAATGTTATATCTTAAAATGATCTTAATCCTCTGTTAAACAAACTTTTTTGTTTTCCTCTGCTTTAAGCTTCGAAACATTCATACAGGCACTTTTTTAAAAAAGGGACTCAACACTGGAAGTAGCAAAGGGACAGTATCTTTCTTTTCTCCTCTCTTTATTTCATCATAGGCTAATCTTAACATTTTTCCCAAAAGGCAATTTTCATTTTCGGATGTTTTTTTCTGAATCTGATACTGTACTGATTAATGCCACTGGGATTCTGGGAGAGTAGGGTGGGTGTCTAACGAACTGCTGGGGCAAAGGTGGGGGTGACTGAATCGAGTAACTAATAATCAATAGTTAGTTGCCAACTGCGGTCTAGTTTCCTAACCAGCAAAACTGAGGAGTTAACATAAACATGCCTTGGCAAAAAACACACTGCTTTAACAATGACTCAATCGTGGGTCGAATATACGGTACGCTATCGGCCAGATAGGAGTATTTGTTTATGGGCTCAATCATGCTTCTGCAATCATGTTTGTGCATTGCAAATACGCCCAGGACAGAATCAAGGACCGCCTGTACCTCCGGGTAATCGGAAGTGGCTGGTCATACTCCTCTGTTTGTTTAGTCGTGAATACCAAGCATGCACTGGATATTGGAGTAGGGAGTCTGTACTTCAGGTTCCACCAGATAAAATTGTTGTCTTAATCAATCACCGCTCCGTGCCCTTTTAGCACATCGCTACCCAACATCCCTGCCCATTGTGTGTAGACATATAGATGGGAGACAGGACAGTGACCTGAACCTCATCCACGTCTAATAACAAAGGAAGGGAACCTGTATGGTCGAATTGTCAAAGCCCGATAGAACTTGGGGCAGGCCCTTTTCTAACATCAGGATGGGAGTCGTGATGGAGGAGCAGGAGTCGATCCGCATCAATTGTTGATGGCCTCCGCAGTCAACAGTGTGGACTACCACTCTCTCACCACCATTATATCAGAACATCCGCGAGGCACAGATCATCGTGAATAGCAGGTTTAACAAGGTGGTCTCACCACAGCTAAAGAGTGCATCGGCAGAAAGTGAATGGGTGACCGCAAGACAGAGTAAAAGAACTAGGAAGGCTTTGCAAGAGTCCCCTGGGTCCAACTCCCTCTCCAAGAGATTTTCGGTTTTGGATACTGCTGGGGGAGATGGTTTCTCAGGGGAATGTAGCAAGAGCCAATCACTAAGAATGGCTCAGCTGCACAGAATGGAAGGAAAAAGAACGGGAGAGCAATAGTGATAGGGGATTATATCGTAAGGGGAACAGATAGACGTTTCTGTGGCCACAGACGTGACTGCAGGGTGCTATGTTGCCTCCCTGTTGCCAGGGTCAAGGATGTCACTGAGCGGCTGCAGGACATTCTGAAGGTAGAGGGTGAACTGCCAGAGGTCGAGGTTCATATCCGTACCAACGAAATAGCTAGAAACAGGGACGAGTTCCAGTGAGCAGAATATAGGGAGCTAGAAAATAAATTAAAAAGCAGGACCTCAAAGGTATTAATCTCAGGATTACTCCCAGTGCCACGTGCTGGCGAGAGCTGAAATAGGAGAATAGACCAGATAAATACATGGCTGGAGCGATGGTGTAGGAGGGCGGGATTCTAATTCCCGATGCATTGGGACCAATTCTGGAGAAAGTGGGACCGGTAAAATCTGGACGGTTTGCACCTCGGCAGAACCGGGAACAATATCCTCGCAGGGGGCGGGGGCGGTTGTTAGTGCTGTTGTGAAGGATTTAGCTACTTTGTCAGGGCGCTGGGAACCCAAGTGTGGGCCCAGAACAGAGAGAAACAATGCTGGAAGTTAAAGTTACAAAAGTAGTCAGCAAAACTAGTAGGGAGCAGAAACAAAGACCAACAGTAAAGAGGGTCAAAGTGCACAAAAATATTAAACAGGCAAAATTGAAGGCACTTTATCTAATTGCAGGTAGCATTCGCAACAAGGTGAATGAATTAATGGCACTAATAGAAGTAAATGGGTATGATGTAATTGCTATTACAGAGGCATGGTTGCAAGGTAACCAAAGCTGGGAACTGAATGTTCCAGGGTACTCAACATTTAGGACGGACAGACAAAAAGGAAAAGGAGGTGGCGTAGCGCTATTAATAATGGATGGGATCGGTACAATAGAGATAAAGGATCTTGGCTTGGCAGATCGTGATGTAGAACTGGAATCAGTTCGGGTGGAGTTAAGAAACAGCAAAGGGCAGCAAACATTGGTAGGAGTCGTGCATAGGCCACCAAACAGTAGTAGTAATGTAGGGCACAGTATTAATCAAGAAAATGTATAATGGGGAATGAGGAAATGGCGGAAACATTAAATAAATACTTTGTGTCTGAATTCACGGAGGAAGACACAAAAAGCCTCCCAAAAACACGAGAAAACCAAAGTGTGATGAGAATGAGGAACTTAAAGAAATTATTATTAGTAAAAAAAAGTACTAGCAAAATTAATGGAACTAAAAGTCGATAAATGCCAAGGACCTGATGACCTACTTCATATGGTTTTGAATGAGGTGTCCATTGGGATAATGGACGTATTGGTTGTCATCTTCCAAAATTATACAGATTCTGGAACGGTTCCTTCGGATTGGAGGATAGCAAATGTAACCCCGCTTTTTAAGAAAGGAGGGAGAGAGAAAAAGGGGAAACTACAGACCTGTTAGCCTCATATCAGTAGTTGGGAAAATGCTGGAATCTATTATAAAGAATGCAATAACTGGGCACTTAGAAACTAATAGTAAGATTTGGCAGAGTCACCATGGATTTATGAAAGGGAAATCCTGTTTGACAAACCTATTGAAATTCTTTGGGGATGTAACGAGTGGAGTAGACAAGGGGGAACCAGTCGATGTTGTGTGTTTGCATTTTCAGATGGCCATCGATAAGGTCCCACACAAGAGGTTGGTGAACAAAATAATGGTACATAGAATTGGGGGTAATATACCAGCATGGATTGAGAATTGGTTAACAGGCAGAAAACAAAGAGTAGGGATAAACGGGACTTTTTCAGGATGGCAGGCTGTGACTTGTGGGCAACTGCAATGATCAGTGCTTGGGTCCCAGCATTTCACAATGTATATCAATGATTTGGATGAGGGGCCTAAATGTAACATTTCCAAATTTGTTGATGACACAAAGCTAGGTGGCTGTGGCAGTTGCGAAGTGGATGTGAAGAGGCTTCAAGGGAATCTCGACAGGCTCAGTGAGTGGGCGGGAACATGGCAGACGGAATATAACGTGGATAAATGTGAAGTTATCCACTTCGGTAGTAAAAGCAGAAAGGCAGAGTATTTAATAAATGGTGAAAGATTGGGGAATGCAGAAGCTCAAGGGATCTGGGTGTCCTAGTTCATGAGTCACTGAAAGTGAATGTGCAGGTGCAGCAAGCCCAATCACCCAACCTGTCCAAATCATACTGGTGTTTCTCAGCATCCTCCTCACTGCACACACGCCCACCAAGCTTTGTGTCATCTGCAAACGTGAAGATATCACATCTAGTTCCCTCGTCTAGATCATTAAAATATATTGTGAACAGCAGGGGTGAACAACATGCTTGCGGTACCCCACTAGTCACTGCCTGCCACTCGGAAAAAGCCCCGTTTATTCCAAATATTTGCTTCCTGTCAGCCAACCAGTTCTCTATCCTAGTCAGTACCTTGCCCCCAATCCCATGTGCCTTAATGTTACATGCTAATCTCTTATGCGGGACCTTATCAAAAGCCTTCTGAATGTCCAAATACACCACATTCACTGGTTCTCCCTTATCTATTTTACTAGTTACATCCGCAAAAAATTCCAGTAGATTAGTCAAGCATGATTTAACTTATGTAAATCCATGTTGACTTTGTCTGATCCGGTCACTGTTTTCCAAGTGCTCCGCTATTACACCTTTTATCCATGGGCACTGTTCCAGAATCTATAGAATTTTGGAAGATGACCAGCAATGCATCTACTATTTCTAGGGCCACTTTCTTAAGTACCGTAGGATGTAGATTATTTGGCCCTGGTGAGTTATCGGCCTTCAATCCCGTCAATTTCCCAACACCTTTTCCCTACAAATACTGATTTCATTCAGTTCCTCCCTTTCATTTGAACCTATGTTTCCCGACATCTCTGGGAAGTTATTTGTGTCCTCCTTTGTGAAGACAGAACCAAAGTATATATTTAATTGGTCTGCCATTTCTTTGTTCCCCATTAGAAATTTCCCTGATTCTGACTGCAAGGGACCTACGCTTGACTTCACTGATCTTTTCTCTTCATATATCTATAAAAGCTTTTACAGCCAGTTTTTATGTTCCCTGCAAATTACTCTCATACTCTATTTCCCCCTCTTATTTAATCACTTTCACCTCCTTTGGTGAAACCTAAACTGCTCCCAATCGTCAAGTTTACTGCTTTTTCTTGCCAATTTATATGACCTCTCCTTGGATCTTATGCTATCCCTAATTTCTGTTGTTAGCCATGTTTGAGTCACCTTTTTTGTTTTATTTTTATGCCAAACAGGGATGAGCAAATTCTGTAGTTCATCCATGCGATCTTTGAATGTTTGCCATTGCCTATCCACCACCAACTCTTTGAGTAACATTCCTCAATCAATCCTACCCGACTTGCACCTCATACAATCGTAATTTCCTTCATTTAAATTCAGGACCCTAATCTCTGAGTCAACTACTTCACTCTCCATCTTAATGAAGAATTCTATCATATTATGATCGCTCCGCCCCAAGGGGCCTCGCAAAACAAGATTGCTAATGAATCCTTTCTCATTACATAATACCCAGTCTAGGATGGCCTGATCTCTAGTTGGTTCCTCAACATATTGGTCCAGGAAACCATCCCGTATACACTCCGGGAATTCCTCCTCCACAGTTTTGTTACTAATTTCCTTGGCCCAATCTATATGTAGATTAAAGTCATCCATGAGAATTGCTGTGCCCTTATTGCACGTGTCTGTAATTTGCCATTTAATGCCACCCCCAAACTCTGCATTACTGATTGGTGGTCTGTATACCACTGCCACTAATGTTTTCTGCCCCTTGGTATTCCTCAGTTCTACCCATACAGATTCCACATCATAAGACCTAATATCCTTCCTTACAATTGTGTTAATCCCCTCTTTAACCAACAATGCTACCCCACCTCCTTTTCCTTTTTGCCTGCCTTTCCTGAATATTGAATACCCCTGGATGTTGAGTACCCAGCCTTTGTCACCCTGGAGCCATGTTTCCGTAACCCCAATCATATCATATCCGTTTACCGCTATTTGCACAACTAATTCATCCAACATATTACGAATGCTCCTCGCATTAAGACACAAAGCCTTCAGGCTTGTTTCTTTAACACTCATAGACCTTTTATAATTATTATTTACTGTGGCCGTGTTTGATTTATACCTTTGCTTTTCTCCTTCCTGTCTTTTGCTTCTATCCTTGTTTCCCTTTCCTCTGTCTCACTGGACAGGTTCCCAACCCCCATCCATTTTAGTTTAAACCCTTCCCCAAAGCACTAGCAAACACCCCACCCCCCCAGGATATCGGTCCCGGTCCTGCCCAGGTGCCAACCGTACAGTTTGTACTGGTCCCACCTCCCCAAGAAGCGATTCCAATGTCCCAGGAATTTGAATCCCTCCCCCTTGAACCATTCCTCTAGCCACGTATTCAGCTGAAATATCCTTCTATTTCTACTCTGACTAGCACGTGGCACGGGTAGCAATCCTGAGATTACTACCTTAAGGTCCTATTTTTTCATTTACCCCCTAACTCTCTATATTCAGCTTTTAGGACCTCATCCCATTTTTTACCTATATCGTTAATACGTATATGCACCACGACAACTGGCTGTTCACCCTCCCCTTCCAAAATAAACTGGCATCAAGCATCATGAATGTTGTTGGAGCTGAACTCATCCAGGCAAGTGGAGAGTATTCCATCACATTCCTTACTTGTGCCTTGCAGATGGTGGAAATGCTTTGTGCGGTCAGGCGGTGAGACACTCGCCGCAGAATTACTAACCTCTGACTTGCTCTATTTACAACAGTATTTATGTGGCAGCTCCAGTTAAGTTTCTGGTCAATGGTAACGCCAGGATGTTGATGGTGGGGTATTCGGCGATGGTAATGCCATTGAATGTCAAGGGGCGGTGGTTAGACTCTCGCTTGCTGGATATTGTCATTGCCTGGCACTTCTGTGGCGTGAATGTTACCTGCCACTTATCAGCCCAAGCCTGAATATTGTCCAGGTCGTGTTGCATGCGGGCATGGACTGCTTCATTATCTGAGGTGTTGCGAATGGAACTGAACACTGTGCAGTCATCAGTGAATATCCCCATTTCTGACTTTATATTGGAAGGAAGTTCATTGATAAAGCAGCTGAAGATGGTTGGGTCTAGGACACTGCCCTGAGGTACTCCTGCAGCGATGTCCTGGGCCTATGATGATTGACCTTCAACCACCACAACCATCCTCGTTTGTGCTAGGTAATGCTCCAGCCAGTGAAGCATTTTCCCCCTGATCCCCATTGCCTTCAGTTTAAAATGTAGCTCCTTGAAGCCGCACTCGGTCAAATGTTACCTTGATGTCAAGGGCAGTAACTCTCACCTCCCCTTTGGATATCAGCTCCTTTTTCCACGTTTGGACCAAGTCTGTAAACGCAGCCGAGTGGACTTAGCAGAACCCAAAAGTGGGCATCAGTGAGTTGGTAATTCGGGATTAATTGCCTCTTGATAGCACTGTCTATGATGGTTGAGTGTAGACTGATGGGGCGGAAATGGCCGGGTTGGATTTGTCCTGCTTTTTATGGACATGACATACCTGGGCAATTTTCTACATTGTCGGATAGATGCCAGTGTTGTAGCTGTACTGGAACATTTTGGCTAGAGGCACGGCTCGTTCTGCAGCACAACTCTTCAGCACGAAAGCCGGGATGTATTTGGGGCCCTTAGCGTTTGATGTATCCAGTGAGCTCAGCCGATTCTAGATATCACGTGGAGTGAATCGATTTGGCTTCTGTGTTGGTGGGACCTCGTGAGTCGGCCCATATGGATCAACCACTGGGCAGTCGTGGCTGAAGATGTTTGCAAATGCTTCAGCCTTATATTTTGCACTCACGTGTTGGGCTCCAACATCATTGTGGATGGGGATATTCATGGAGATCCTCCTCCCGTTAGTTGTTTAATGGTCCACCACCATTCAGGACTGGATGTGGCAGGACTCCAGAGCTTTGATCTGGTCCGTTGATATTGGGGTCGCTTAGCCCTGTCTATAGCATGCTGCTGCTGCTTTATTCCATGCATGTAGTCCTGTGTTGCAGCTTCACCAGGTTGTACCTCATTTTTAGGTACGACTGGTGCTGCCCCCAGCATGCTCTTCTACACTCCTTATTGTACCAGAATTGTTCACCTGGCTTGGAGGTAGTGGTACAGTGAGGGATATGCCAGGTCATGAGGTTACAGATTGTGGTGAAATACAAATCCATTGCTGCTGATATCCCACAGCGCCTCATGGATGCCCAGCTTTCAACTGCAAGATCTGTTCTGAATCTATCCCATTTAGCACGGTGGTATTGCCCCATATCAAAATGGAGGTTGTCCTCAGTGTGCAGGCGGGACTTCGTCTCCACTATGGCTGTGCGGTGCTCACTGCTATCAATACTCTCATGGACAGTTGCATCTGCGACAGATAAATTGGTGAGGATAGCTCAAGTAGATTTTTCCCGCGTGTTGGTTCACTCACCACCTGTCGCAGGCCCAGACTCGCAGTAAATTCCTTCAGGACTCGGACAGCTCGATAAGTATTGCTGCTACCGAGCCACTCTTGGTGATGGACATTTTAGTTCACCACCCAGAGTATATTCTGTGCCCTTGCTATTCACAGTGCTTCTTCCAAGTGGTGTTCAACACGGAGGAGCACTGATTCCTCAGCTGAGGGAGGGCGGTAGGTGGTAATCAACAGGAGTTTCCCTTGCCCATGCTTGACCTGAAGCCAATAGGCTTCATGGAGTCCGGAGTCAATGTTGAAGACAGCCAGGGCCATCCTGCCCGACTGTATACCACTGTGCAACAGGACATACCCAGGAATGGTGATGGAGGAGTTTGGGACATTGGCTGAAAGTTATGATTCTGTCAGTATGACATTGTCAGGCTGTTGCTGGACTAGTCTGTGCAACAGCTCTCCCAATTTTCGCACAAGTCCCCAGATGGTGGTGAGGAGGAATTTGCAGGTTTGACTGGGCTGGGTGCCATTTTTCGGATGGGATGTTAAACCGAGGCCCCGTCTGCTCACTCACGTGGATGTAAAAATCTCTCAGCGTTATTTCAAAGAAGCGCAGGGAAGTTATCCCCGGTGTCCCAGTCAGTATTCATCCCTGAACCAACATAACAAAAAAAATAACAGATTATCTGGTCATCATCACATTGCAGGTTGTGGGCTGCTACGTTTCCTATATTACAACAGTGACTACACTTCAAAAGCACTTCATTGGCTGTGAAGTGCTTTGAGACATCCGGGGGTCGTGAAAGGTGCTGTAGAAATGCACGTATTATTTCTTCAGTCTGGTACTGAGCCTGAAGGGCAGCATTGGCCCGAGTGACTACACACACTAGTATTGCCTTTTTTGTTTTTTTTGCTTTGCCATCTTAATTCACTTAACACTCCCCTTGCATCATCTAGCTCCTCTCACAATCTGGTGTTTTCTAACTCTAGTTCAATATTCTGTTCCAGTATTTGATCCATTTTCTATTGTGTACACTGCATTTAGTGATGAATATTTTGCTCCCAGTGCAACCGGTTGCGGAGGGCAGAAAGATGCTCTCGCCATTCACTTCTTTCTCTCTGCATCTGGCTTACTAAATATTTTAAATCTCCGGTCTCCATTTGCCTGGCAGCGCACAAGTGTGCCCCATAAGCTAACCTGACTCGACCTCTCTTTATTTTAAGTTTTTTTTCTGAACTTCCTCAGAAATTTTATCCAGGATGTAGTCATAGTCCCCGTTACCATCTTCTAAGATTTTGAAGAGCTATGCTGCTGCAGATGTGCCGCCTTTTTCTGCCAGGCTGTCTACCAGCTGTTCTCAGTTGTATTCCAACGCCATTGTATCTCTAGTTTTAGCTTTACCCCACTCTTTCCCATTCCCTTCTTTCAGGGAGATTGCTACCTAGTCTTAAGCGATGATCACTCGCAACCAATCCCTCCGGTCCTCACAACATGACAGCTCCCAACTCTGTGATCCCTCTTCTGATACCACTGTATGATTTGGATTACAGGTCACACACAGATTCGCCAAAGGGTCTTCGGAGTTGTAAGGCATTTTATTCAGGAGCGGCAGTTAAAGTTAATTACAACATGCAATCAAGATAGACATAGTAGACATACAACCGTGACAAGCAAGTAGTATCAGACCTGATCGTACAGACGGCTGGCGCACACAAATAGCTCCTCCCTTCCCTTCACCATCTGTGCTAAAAGCTCTTTTATTCTCTTTTTAGAGGTGTGGGGGCTAGGTTAGATTATCAAAGAAACAGTCAACAACCTTTCTAGCACACAAACAGCAGACAGCAAGCCTGGAAACAAAGTCATCTCCATGGTGCAGAATGCTGGAACATCCACAGTGAACCAATAACATCAGCAAATTCGAAGCATCTATCCAGTTATTCTAACACCGGTCTGAAGAGATTTCTTAACTCAACTTATTTCTTCCAATTCAAGATTTCGTACAAGAGTGGAGCATGACCTAATAGAGTTTTTTAAAATTATGAAAGGTTTTGACAGAGTGGATATAGAGAGACTGTTTCCACTTTTGGGGAACTGCATAACTGGAGGCCATCAATATCAGGCAGTCACCAAAATATTAAATAGGGATTTCAGAAGAGAATTCTTCACCCAGTGAGTGATGAGAGTGTGGAACTCGCTACCAGAGGGAGTGGTTGAAACGAATAGTATAGATACATTTAAGGGGAGACTAGATATGCATATAATGGAAAAGGGAAGAGAGGGATATGGCAACAGATTTAGATGAGGAAAGACAGGATAAGGCTCGAGTGGAACATAAATGCTGGCACGGACTGATTGGGACTAATGGCCTGTTTCTGTGCTGTAGATCGTATGTAAACCTATGGTATAGGAGCCATGGCATTTATGTGGCTGGCCAGGTGAATTTACGGTCAATGTTTCGCCCCAGGATGCTGATGGTGGGAAAATCGGTGTTGGTACTGACATTGGATGTCAACGTGAGCTGGTTAGGACATCTGTTGTTGGACATGGTCATTGCCTGCCACTTTTGTAAGATACCCTAGTCGTGTGTACTTCATGTTATGAATTGGTTTAATCTCATGTGCTTAATCTTTTTGTTTTATGTATACTTATGGATAGCTTGCAGATTAGAGTTAGAAGTAATGAAATGGTTGAAGCTGTTCATTCACTTAATTATTTCGGGTTTAATGGGTCAGCGTTTAATTTAGCTGACCGAGCTGTTTAGCTTCTGCTGCATTTGCAGGATGTGTGAATCGTGCCTGTTAAATTCTTTCTGTCGCCACATTGCGAACCGAGATAGACAAGCCAGTCCTGAGATAGGAAGTGGAACAATCAGCTAGAATGGTAAATAAAATTGGCATCAGGGGTTTTGTATGAACCACCTGAATTACGGAATCCTGTTCACAATAACAGTAATCAGGATATAATTGATTACAACAAAAACAATAAAAAAATAATTTTTTGAAAAATAATTTACAGATTTTTGTCCAAACCAATATTTGCAAAGAGCCCTGCACCAGCAAAAGTGAATTTCTAGTCGGTTCGGTAGATCTGACAATGCGTACATTGAGGGATCGCAAGTTCCAGGTTTTCAAACATGCTCAGTGCATGCGGCATCCAGAACATGCAGGTCCTTTCAGAAGGTGTTCACCATCATGGTGACTGCAAATTCCGGGCCATTAACTGTTATCATGCTTTAGTGAATCATCTATGTCAGTTTGCGTTACTGGAGTCCAATACATGTGTATAGCATTCCATAGCAATTTGTGGAAAAAGTCGGAATAGAAATGATTGACGAAGGTTAGACCTCTACCCAAGTGAAAGAATGGGTTATAGCTTGTATTTCTCTGTATGTCTACTGCTCAATGTCTGGACTTCGACGAACACAATAAAAGGATTTATTTGTAACAACATTTCCTTTGTCAGATTAGAATTGTTTTACATTTATAGAGTGTGAATGTTGCTTGTTACTTATCAGCCGAAGCCTGGATGTTGTCCAGGTCGTGCTGCATGCGGTAAGGAACTACTTCATTATCTGAGGAATTGCCAATGGTGCTGAATGCTGTGCAATAATCGGCGAACGTCCACTTCTGACCTTATGATGGAGGGAAGTTCATTGGTGAAGCAGCTGAAGAGAGCTGGGCCTAGGACAGTGCCTCGAGTAACTCCTGCAGCGATGCCCTGGGTCTAAGATGATTGGCTTCTGACAACCGCGACTATCTGCCTTTTTGAGAGGTATGACTCCAGTCACTGGGGAGTTTCCCCCCTATTCCCATTAAGTATAGTTTTGTGCGGGCTCCTTGTTGCTACACGCTGTCGAATTCTGCCTTGATATCAAGAGGAGTCACTCTTAACTTCACTATGGAACTCAGCTCTTTTTTTCAATTTTTGGACCAAGCCTGTAGTGAGGTGTGGAGCCGTGAGGTAATGACAGACCCCAAACTGAGCATCAATGAGCAGGTTATTTCTGAGTAAGTGTCACTTGATATTAATGCTGACGACTCCTTCCATCATGAGGCTGATGAGAGTACATCGATTGAGCTTTCATTAGCAGTTTTCATTTCTCCTGCTTCGTGTGGGCAGGACATTCCATTGCGATTTTCTACAGTGGCGACAAATGCCAGTATTGAAGGTGCTCTGGAGCACCGTGGCTTGTTATGGAACACAGGTCTTCAGCCCTACTCTACAGCCCTCTGGACTCAACATAGGTTCAACAATTTCAGATCATAACCTCGGCCCCTATCACATATATATATATTTACTTTTTTTTATCCACATTTTTTGTTTGGCCTTTTTTTCTTCCCTCCCACTTGGCAGCTGTCCTTCATTCTGCCAGTGCAATTCACAATTCATCCAGAGCCATCCTTTTTTCCTTAACCTGTCCATTACCACCTCCTCTCGCCTTGAATATCTCTTAATGTCTCTTAATCTCTCCCACTTTCTATCCTATCACTGAGCTTCCCTTGTGTTCTTTCATTCCCTCCCCCTTTTCCCAGCCCCTAATCTTACTTTCCATTTCCTGCTTTTTTTCCAGTTCTGACGAAAGGTCTTTGACCTGTAACGTTAACTCTGTTTCTCTCTCCACGAATGTTACCTGGTCTGCTGATTTCTTCCAGTGTTTTCTGTTGTTATTTCTTCAGCCCTTCTGTCGGGCATCTGTTGGCACCCAGAGCCTTTCTTTTGATGAGTGCACTGACACTATTCATGATATCACGTGGAATGAACCTAATTGGCTGAGGACAGATTTGTGATGGTGTGGATCTCAGGAGCAGGTGGAGAATGCTCATCCAATTTGCACTTCTGGCTGAAGATGGTTGTCGATGCTTCCCCCTTGACTTTTTTCACTCACTTGCCTTCACTGGGTTTGGGGTGCTCATGGAGCCTCCTCCTCCCGCTAGTTGTTTAATTCTACAATATTTAGCCCGCTCTTTCCGCTGTTCAGCAGGAATATAGTCCTGCATTGTAGCTTCTTCAGCTGGTACTTCATTTTCTGATGCATCTGTTGCTGCTCCTGATATGCTCTTCTACACATATCATTGAACCAGAATGGCACATCTATCATGAGGGGGATGGAAGAGTCGGGATATGCCGGGCCCAGAGATTACAAATTGTGGTCAAATAGTTTTCTGCTGCTGATGATACGCCAGTTTATTCTCTGGATGCCCAGTGTTGAGCAGCTAATTCGGTTCATGTAATTTCTAATTTAGAATTGTCGTAGTGCCACGTGACATGATTCAGGGTTTCCTCAGTGTGAAGGTGGGACTTGGTCTCCACATGAACTGTGTGATCGTCACTTCTACCAATACCGCCGCGGGCAGATACATCTCGGTAGGTTATTGTGGACGATTTCAAGTAGGTTAATCTCTCGTGCTGGTTCTCTCACCAACAGCGCAGCTTTGTCCTTCATGACTCGGCCTGTTCAATTTAGATTCTAACGAGACACTCTTGGGGGTGTCCCCTATTCAGCATATATTCTGTGCCATTGTATGCTTTGTGATTCATTTGATTGCTATTAAACATGGAAAAGCATTGATTCATCAGTGAAGGATGGCGGAAGTTTGTAATCAGCAGGAAGTTTCCTTGACCATGTTTGACTTAACTCCATGCGAATTCATAAGGCCCATAGTCAATGTTAAGGATACCTAGTGGCAATTCCACTCGACTGTAAAGCACTGTGCCCGCACATCGGATGTGTATGTCCTACATGTGGGAAAGCACAAAACCAGGAATGATGATGGAGGTGTCTGGGACATTGGCTGCTATCAATGATCCTGTGAGTTTCATTTTCTTCAGACCACAGCTTGACAAGTTCTCTTGGGCACAATTCCTCACAAGTAACTGAGGAGGATTGTGCACAGGTGACTGGGCTGGGTGTGGCTTCGCCATGTCCTTATTCTATGCGTTGTTCGCAGCTGAGTGGTCCAACTTCTTTTATTCAACTTACCCATTGTAGTGCTTTTATACCGCGGAGTGGTGAGTTAAGCAACCCCAGAGGGAAATTAAGAATGGACAATAAAGTTAGCATTGTGAATGTTTCCCTGATCTCAGGGACATATGTAAATATACAGCTGATCTACAGGTACAAAATAAATTAAATGATAATGCAAAGCTGGCCTTAGTGTGAAGGGGGCTGAAAAACAACTTTATGTTTCTGTTGTACAGAGCTTTGTTCAGGCCTCATCTGGATTGTTAAATTTATTTCTGGGCATCGCACATCAGGAAGGATATATTTATCCTCGGCTGATCAGAGTGAGCCATTCCAAAGGGTCGGTCGTGCCTGAAGAACCTGAATTAACTTTTTGAAAGAGGTGACTGAGGTCGTGGACAGGTGCATGTCTTTCTTATTGATATGGAATTCAGAAGACATTCAATAAAGTTCCACATAAGAGATTGTTAGTCCCGCAGCGGTCTTTGTTAGGGCTTCAAATATTCGCTATATTCATTAACGGTTTATATTATGGGATAGAGAGTGACATATAGAAGTTTGCCGGTGACAAAATGAAATGCGGAATTTTAAGCACTCTAGATGGAAGCATAACATAACAAAGATATATTAAAATAATTAATGAATGGGAATAAAATTGTTGCAAATTAATTTCAATGTAGGCAAATGAGAGGTCATCCACTTTGAATATAAAAAGGATAGAGCAGGGTACTTTATAAATTGTGTTAATATAGAAACAGCGGAGGTTCATAGACACTTGGGGAACCATGAGCATAGATCATTAAAATATCATGGACAGGTTCAAAAAATAATCAAAAAGACTGATGGAATGCTGGTGTTTATATCTAGAGGTCTAGAATACAATATGATAGAAGTTCTGCTACAGCTATACATCGCCTTTGTTAGACCACACCTGGAGCAATGTGAGCAGTTCTGGGCACCATACCTTAGGAAGGATATCTTGACCTTGGAGGGAGTGCAGCGTAGGTTTACCAGAATAATGCCTGGCCTCCAAGTGTTAAATTACGATGAGAGAATACACAAACTAGTGTTGAATACCCTGGAATTTAGCAGGATAAGAGGTGATCTGATCTAAGTTATCAAGATATTAAGGGGAACTGATAGTGTCGATAGGGATAAATTATGTCAGCTGCTTGGCGAATCTAGGACTAGGGGGCAGAATTTAAAAATTAGAGCCAGGCATTTCAGGAGTAAAGTTAGTTAACACTTCTATGCAGAAAGGGTGGTAAATGTCTGGAATTCTCTTCTGCAAATGGCTGTTGTTGCTATGTCAACTGTTAATTTTATATCTGAGGTTGATAGATTTCAATTAACCAATGGTATTAAAGGATATGTGGACATGGCATGTATATGGATATAGGTCAGATATCATCCATACTTTCGTTGAATGGTGGAACAGGCTCGATGGGCGAAATGGCCTACTCCTGTTCCTATGTTGCTATGCTCATGCGTTCCTGTAACATTTGTTGGGATCGCCAACCTATATATCTGGATTTATGAGGGTTTATTGGGACTGCCAGCAGCTGCATCGGCGAAAGGATAAAGAGCAGCCCGAAAGCGGACCTGGATTAAAGCAGCGGCAGCGGCTAGAGTATAAAGAGCGGCCCTGGAGCGTACCTGAATTAGAGCAGCGACAGCAGCGAGAGATTAAAAGACAGCCCAGGAGCGGACCTGAATTAAAGCAACGGCAGTGGCGAGAGGATAAAGAGCGGCCTGAGAGCGGCCCTGAATTAAAGCAGCGGCAGTGGAGAGAGGATAAAGAGCGGACCGAGAGTGGACCTGAATTAAAGCAGCGGCAGTGCGAGGCTCAGATTCAAAAGTGACGTCACAGGAGAGCAGGCAGGTGATTGGTTGGTGAGTATTACAGACCCTTTTTGCTCTCTAAGTTCAGGAATGGCGGTAAATTAAGAAGCTGAGAAACTGTTACTTGCTAATACTTATTACATTAACAACTTAAACTAAATAAAATAATCAAAGATTAAACCTAAAATAACGATTGAATAAAATCTTTAAATAATTAATTAATTAAAAAATAAATCAATGTTTGAGATGGCAGGGCAGGTGGTGTGTCGTAACTGCTGCATGTGGGAGTCTGTGGAGAGCATCGTGATTCCGAGCAACCACATCTGCAGTAAGTTTCTGCAACTCGAGAAACTTCGGCTAAGAAAAGTTGAGCTCAAGTACGAGCTGCAGATATTGCGATGCATCAGGTAGGGGTTGAATTACCTGGACACTTTGTTCCACGAGGCAGTCAGGCCCTTTAGTTTAAGTAGTACTTTAGTGTTCTTCAGTGGTCAGGGACAGGAAGGTGTGACTGAGAGTCAGGAAGGTATGGAGATCCAGGATGTAGTGATGGAGGAGCCTCACCCATGGAAATTTTCGAACAGTTTCAAAAAGGACGGCACAGAGGATCGGCAATCTGACCTTGGCACTGTGGTATAGGGGGGCTTCCTACTGTGGGGCGAAGGAAAGAATGCGGTAGTAGTACCAGAGAGCATACTCAGGGGCTAGACACTCTTCTCTGCAGCCGTGAAAGACAGTCCCAAATGCTGTGTTGACTGCACGGTGCCAGGGTTATGAATATCTCATCACAGCTGGAGAAGAATTTGGGTTGGGAGGGGGAGGATCCAGTTGTCGTGGTCCAGGTTAGAACCAACGACATAGGTAGAACTGACATTGAGGTTCTGTTGAGGGAGTTTGAGGAGCTAGGGTCTAAATTAATAAGAAGAACAACGAGGGTAATATTCTCTGGATTACTGCCTGAGCAGCGTGCAAATTGGCATGGGGACAAGCAGATCAGGGAGTTAAATGCATGGCTCAAAGAGTGGAGTGGGAAAAAGTGGTTTCAACTCATGGGGCACTAGCGCCAGTATTGGGGAAAGACGGAGCTTTATGGTCGGGACGGGGTGCACTTAAACCGGGCTGGGATTACCTTCCTGGTGAATCGAATGACTGGGGTTGTAGATAGGGCTTTAAACTAAAAAAGGGGGGAGGGGTCAGGTGAGGGGACATTTTGAAATCTAAAGCGAAAGGTCAGGGCAATAGAGCAGTGCAGAGATTTGGTTAATAATAAGCAGAGTGTGACAGGAAGGGACAGAGAGTTTAATGGAAGCAGTGCAGCAGAGAATAGGATCATTGCAGGGAACAATGGTAAAACATTAAATTAAAGGCACTTTATCAGAATGCATGAAGCATTCGTTACAAGATAGATGAACTACTGGGACAAATAGAGATACATGGGTTTGACCTAATAGCCATTACAGAGACATGTTTGCAAGTTGGCCAAGGTTGGGAACGAAATGTTCCAGCGTACTTGACGTTTCGAAAAGACTGGCAGAATGGAAAAGCAGGGGGATTAGCTCTGATGTCAAAGGATGACATAAGGGAAGGAGCGAGAAAGGATCATGGCTTGGAAGATCAGGAAGTAGAATCAGCATGGGTTGAGATAAGGAATAACAAGGGGCAGTAAACACTGGTAGTATATAGGCCCCCTAACAGTAGCTGTACATTTGGACAGAATATTAATCAAGAAATAGTAGAAGCTTGCAACAAAGGTAATGCAATAAACTTGGGGGACTTTAATCTTCACATAGACAGGACAAATCAAATTGGCAAATGTAGTCTGGAGGACGGGTTCATGGAATGCTTTTGGGACAGTTTCATAGAACAATATATCATGAAACCAAGTAGGGAACAGGCTATTTTAGAATTTGTACTGTGTAAAGAGACAGGGCTAATTAACAATCACATATTAAAGGATCCTCTGGGGAAAAGTAACCATAATAGGATAAAATTCCACTTTAAGTTTGCACATGACATGCCTAAGTCCAAAACTAGAGTTTTAAACTTTAAAAAAGGCAATTACCGATGTACGAGGGACAATTTGGCTAAGGAAGATTTGAAAAATAGCTTAAAAGTTATGGTGTGAGATAAGCAGTGGCTAGCATTAAAGAAATATTTAATAATTCTCAACAAAAATACATACCTTTGAGGAACAAAAACTCCACGGGAAAAGTGATCCAACCACTAATAAATAAAGAAGTTAATTATGGAATTAGATTGAAAGAAGTAGCATATAATGTTGCAAAAATTATTGTAAGCCCCAGATTGGGAAACTTTCAGATTGTAAGCTCTACTACAAATATGTTAAAAGGAAGAGAGTAGCAAAAGGAAACGTTGGTCGCTTAGAGGCTGAGACAGGAGGATGTAACTAGAAGTGTAGATAAAGGGGAACCAGTGGATGTAGTGTATTTGGATTTCCAAAAGGCATTCGATAAGGTGCCACATAAAAGGTTATTACGCAAAATTAGGGCTCACTAATTTTGTGGTAATTTAGTAGAATGATAGAGGATTGGTTAAGGGACAGAAAGCAGCGTGTAGGAATAAACGGATCATTTTCTGGTTGGCCGTCTCTAACTAGCTGGGCTGTCTCAAGGATCAGTATTGGGGCCTCAGTTATTTATAATCTATATTAATGACCCAGATGAGGGAACCGAGTGTAACCTATCCAAGTTTGCTGATGATACAAACCTAGATGTACAGTAAGCTGTGAGGAGAATGCAAGGAGGCTTCCAGGGGACATAGACAGGCTAACTGAGTGGGCACGAACATGAACAGGATCGGACAAAGTCAACATGGATTTACAAAAGCTAAATCATGCTTGACTAATCTACTGGAATTTTTTGAGGATGTAACTGGTAAAATAGATAAGGGAGAACCAGTGGATGTGGTGTATTTGGACTTTCAGAAGGCTTTCGATAAGGTTCCACATAAGAGATTAGCGTGCAAAATTAAGGCACAAGGGATTGGTGGCAAGGTATTGACTTGGATAGAGAACTGGTTGGCGGACAGAAAGCAAAGAGTTGGAAAAAACGGGTCGTTTTCCGAGTGGCAGGCAGTGACTAGTGGGGTCCCCAACTGTTCACAATATATATTAATGATCTGGACGAGGGAATTAGATGTAATATCTCCAAATTTGCAGACGACACAAAGCTGGGTGGGAGGGTAAGCTGTGAGGAGGATGCCGTGAAACTCCAGTACGATTTGGACAGGTTGGGTGATTGGGCAGAAACATGGCAAATGCAGTATAATGTGGATAAATGTGAGGTTATCCACTTTGGTGGCAAAAACAGGGAGGCAGATTATTATTTGAATGACAATAGATTGGGAGAAGGGGAAGTGCAAAGAGACCTGGGTGTCATTGTGCACCAGGCGCTGAAGGTAAGCATGCAGATGCAGCAGGCGGTTAAGAAGGCAAATGGTATTTTGGCCTTCTTAGCAAGAGGGTTCGAGTACAAGAACAAGGATGTCTTGCTGCAGTTGTACAGGGCCTTGGTGAGACCACACCTTGAGTATTGTGCGCAGTTTTCGTCACCTTACCTGAGGAAGGACGTTCTTGCCATGGAGGGAGTGCAGCGAAGATTTACCAGGCTGATACCTGGGATGGCAGGAATGATGTACGAGGAGAGATTGTGTCGATTGGGCTTATACTCACTGGAGTTTAGAAGATTGAGAGGGGATCTCATCGAAACCTATAAAATACTGTCAGGTCTGGACAGACTAGATGCAGAAAGGATGTTTTTGATGGCCGGGGAGTCCAGAACCAGGGGTCATAGTCTAAGGATAAGGGGTAAGCCATTTAGGACTGAAATGAGGAGGAATTTCTTCACCCAGAGAGTGATGAACCTGTGGAATTCTCAGCCACAGAGGGCGGTGGAGGCCAGTTCATGAAAATATTCAAGACCGTGTTGGATATGTATCTTGAGGCTTAATGGATCTAGGGATATGGGGAGAAGGCAGGGACAGGGTACTGAATTTGGATGATCAGCCATGATCTCATTGAATGGTGGAGCAGGCTCGAAGGGCCAAATGGCCTACTCCTGCTCCTATCTTCTATGTTTCTATGAACACAACTAATATGCAAAGGGATATTGATAGACTAAGTATTGGGCAGTAAGTTGTCAAATGGAGTATAATGGAGGGAAAGGTGAGTTTATTCACTTTGGAAGGAAGAATTGAAATGCAGAATATTTTTAAATTGTGAGAAACTTTCAAATGTTGGTGTTCAGAGAGACTTGGCTGTCCTCGTGCAAAAACACAGAAAGCTAGCATGCAGGTACAGCAAGCAATAAGGAAGGCAAATGGAATTTTGACCTTTATTGCAAGGGGGTTGGAGTATAAGAGTAAGTAAGTTTTGGTACAATTGCACAGGGCCTTGGTGAGACCATACCTCGTGTACTGTGCAGTTTTGATCTCCTTATCTAAGGAAGGATATACTTGCCTTGGAGGCGGTGCAACAAAGGCTCACCAGATTGATCCCTGGGATGAGAGGGTTCTCCACTGATAAGAGGTTGTGTAGAATGGGCCTATACTCCCTGGAGTTTAGAAGAATGAGAGTGGCTCTCATTGAAGCATGCAAGATTCTGAAGGGGATGGACAAGGGAGATGCTGAGAGGTTGCTTCCCCTGGCTGGAGTGTCTAGAACTAGTCTCAGGATAAGGGGTAGGGCGGAGCAGGCTCGAGGGGCCGTATGGCTATTCTTGCTCTTATTTCTTATAATTGGGTTCATCCTGGTTTACTGGAAACACCAGCCTACATATCTCGGTTTACTAAAGCGAAATACTGCGGATGCTGGAAATCTGAACTAAAAACAAAATATGCCGGCAATGCTCAGCAGGTCAGCCTGCACCTGTAGAGAAAGAAACAGATTTAACGTTTCACCTCGATGAAACTTCGTCAGTTCTGAGTCAGAAAGTAGATTCATGTCCCACTCCAGACACGGAGGTGCCGTCTTCTGGATGATAATTTGAACCGGCCCCCCATCTGCTCTCTCAAGTGGACATGAACGGTCCCATGGCACTCTTTCGAAGAATATGTGGCGAGTTATCCCCGGAATCCTGGACAATATTTATCCCTCAATCAACCTAATAAGAAAGCATATTGTCTGGTCATTATCACATTGCTGTTTGTGGGAGCTTGCTGTGCGTAAATTGGCTTCCTTGTTCCCTACATTACAACTGTAACTACACTTCAAAACTGCTTCATTGGCTGTAAATTGCTTTGAGACGTCCGGTGGTCATGAAGGTCTTTCTTTTGCCAGATCCGCTGCCCGCCCCCATAATCTACTCCTGAACATATCTCTCTCTAATTTCTCCCATCTGCCAGAACCTCATTAATCCCATTTCAGGTACGAGTCTCACCTCCATCTTAAGCAGAAAATGTGTCCATATCTAACCCGGGCTCATCTGCCGCCACAATCCTGACCACATACCAAACACAACTGACACTCACATCGGTGTCATTCTCATCTCCGAACTCAAGATTCCCAATATTCTTCCGGTCGGCTTCTCGTCATCTACTTCCAAGACATTAAGATAATTCTAACCACTGCTACCCATATCCAACCACAGACCAAGACACACTCGCTACCACCTCATTCGTTGCTGAATTTGATTCACTACTTGTATGCCAAAGTCTCAACGTCTTCTTTTGTGTATGTAAATCCATCTCTTTCCTCGTTCTTCCATATCTCAATAGGCTAATCGAGTGCTGCAACACACCCCACAATTTTCACATCCGATAGCTCTTGACTCTTCTACATTTCCTTTCCCGTCAGTTGTCTGGGATTTGATGGTGAAATGTACTCATTAAAAACAACAGCAATAACTTGTATTTGCATAGCGCATTTAACGTAGCAGAACGGCACAAGGCACGTCACAGGAGGGTAATTGCACCAATTTTGACAACCAGACACACAAGAAGATATTGGGACAGGTGACCAAAAGCTTGCTCTAAAGTTAGATTTTAAGGAGCGTTTTAACAAGAAGGGAGAGTTAGAGAGGTGAAGGTTATGGGGCGAATTGCAGAGCTTAGGGCTTAACACTACTCTCGGCACCTCCCGCTCATCCTTTATTATATTGATTAATAAACCTCCCCTTTGACTAAGCTTTTGATCAGTTCCTACTAACTCCTTCTTTATTATGAGGTCCATCTCTTCATTGTCTGAAGCATCAAGAGAGCGTTTTCTACATTAAACGTGCAACATAAGAATAAGGTCTTGATGCTAATGCAATGTTGATTCCTAGAGTTGATATCGTCACATGGTCTTGGCATAAATTATTCAGTCACACAGTGCAATGCTTAATATTATAGGGCAGAAGTGATTCAGTGCTGGTCAGCGAGATGGAGTGGCAGGCAGATGGTTAGTGCTCGGCTAAACAGGTGAAAAGCGGCTAGTGGTATGGATAGTACTGGCTCAATAGGCGAGCCAGTGCAGGTCACTGAGATGGAGCTGCTACTGGAAAGGTTATTACTTGGCTCAATAGATGAAACCATGCTCGGCAGTGAGATTGAGCGTGTAATGGGCCGGGTATTAGTGGGCTCAGTGGGTGACTTGCGTCTGGTCAGTGAGATGGAGAGTGTAGTAATATGTGTAGTAATAAGCTCAATATGTGAATCAGTTTTCCTCAGTGAGATCGAGGAGGTTTTGCCAGTACAACCTTAGGGATGTAAGTTGAATCAATGCTAGTTAGTGAGATGGAGGGGTAGTGGAACACTTGACAACGAGGCTGAGTAGATGAATAGCTGCAGCTCATTGAGATCTCGATACAGTAGAGGAACTAGGATTAGACGATTTACTGCTTGTCAGAATGCTGAAGGTATATTGAATTGACCTGTACTGTACTGTAGATCCCACTGCTCAGTGAAGGGGTCAAGTTATGGTCATATATTTGGTGAAAGAATTAATACAGCACAGGACAAAGAGGCAAATGGCTGAGCAGAATGGGAAATGTGACTGTTGTTCTTTCACGGTAAGAAGAGGGTAAAACACAGTTCAATCAGGGTTTACATGGAATGAGCGGCAGAGTGCTGATTTTTAGCTCGGCAGCTCCAGGCATGTCGCAAGTAGCTGAAGGTGTGGGTGGCAAGCGTGTTGACATAATCTCCGTCAAATATCGATAAAGCCCTGGAAATGTAGTGGTGGTGTACCACACTTGATGTGCTGATCTCAATCCCTGTCCCTGTTAATTAATTAGAAATATTATTTTTTAGATTAATCAATAATAACCAATCTCTAGGTTTTCTGCATTTACCTGTGGCCAGTGTTTGTTCCAGTGTTGCCTACATTAAAAGATTGAGTATCTTTTCTGTCTTTCTTCCTTCTCCCTGTTGTTGACATCATCTGTTTGTTCCGTGACTGTAATTAAACCCTGTCAACAGGGCAGTCGACTTTCTGACCGGATGGATGGGCTCTCCAAGAAATAAGTGGAATCTTCTCAATATTTCAATCAGAGAATTGCTCCCAGCATCAGCACCAACCATCGCATCATCGATTCTAACAGAGAGGGATAAAATGTCTCTTGGTTTTCTGATCAAGCTTAAGATTCAATGGGCCGTTAGCGATATACAAAATATTTAAAACCCCACCCTGGCTGAGATGGATGTCCAAGGTAATTTACTTCCTAGTGTGTGACATCTCTGCCTGGCTGTCCAGTTTCTTTCTTTCTTTCTTTCTTTCGTCACTTCATTCTTTCTCGCTTTCTTTCCTTCTTTCCTTATTGCTTTCCATCTTTCTCTCTTTCCTTCTTTCTTCCTTAATTACTTCCTTATTTTCTTTCTAGCTTCCTTTCATCTTTATATCTAGTATTATTTATTTCTATTCTTCTTTATTTCTCTCTATCTCTCTCTATCTTTTCTTTTTATGGTATTCCTGCTTCCTTTCAAAATACCCATTCTCTACTAGTTTTTTGTGAAATGCAGTCTAGGAATGACGTTTTTTTCTTTCTTTCTTTTTTCTTTCTATCTTTCTTTCCGTCTTTCTTTCATTGTTTCTTTCGTTCTTTGTTTCTTTTTTTCTATTTCTCTTTCTTTCTTTCTTTCTTTCTATCTTTATATCTTTCTATCTTTTTCCCTCTCCTTCTTTCTCTCTCTCTTTCTATTATTTCGTTTTTATTGCTTTCCAGCTTCCTTTCTTTCGTGTGCTTCATAAACTCGCATTCTCCACTGATTGTTGTGAATGACACGATAGAGATAAAAGAGAAATCTTTCTTCCTTTCCTTCTTTCTTTCATTCTTTCTTTTGTTCTTTCTTTCATTCTTTCTTTCTCCACTTCTTCGTTACTTAATTTCATTCATTTTTTCTTCACTCATTCTTTCTTTCTAGTTTTCTTTTTCTCTTTGGTTCAGACATTCTCAGTTTTTCTTTATTATTGTCTTCCAGCTTCCTTTCTTTTACGTGTTTCATAATGCTCCACACTCCATTGATTGTCGTGTAAGACGCTGTAGAATTGATAACACTTTCCTGCTTTCTTTCACTGTTTTTTCTTTTTTCATTTCACTGTTTTTTCTTTTTTCGTTTCTTTATTCTTGCGTTCTTTCTTGCTTTCATTCTTTCTTGCTATCTTGCTTATTTGCTTTCTCTCTATATTTCCTTCATTCTTTCTCTTTCTCTTGCTTGATTAACTAGTTTCTTTCCTTCCTTGTAGCTTTCTTTAATTCATAATTAAATTTCTTTCATTTTAGCTTGTTTACCTTATTTTTTCACTTTGTCTGGCTTTCCTTCTTTCTTGATCTTAGCTGGATCTCTCTCTCTCTCTCTTCTTTTTTATTGATTTGCAACTTTCTTTCTGTTGTATGTTTCGTAATGGCCCATGTTCCACTGATGTGAACTAAATTTCATTGTTACCAGTTCAATGATTAGATCGTTATTAGGTCCATTTCAGGCAATCTTCTTGAGGTCACAATGTTTCTTTGAGCCAACAGTAAAGCCTAAGTTATTAGGTCATTCTGTTAATTGCACGTGTACAATTTCCTGTAAATACGGAGTCCGAGTGTCAGGTGAGAACATTTTTACAACTTCATACCATCTACAGTTTCTCCAGGATAAAATAAATTGATTATTTGTACAAATCACTCCGAACAGGTAAATGAAAAAAGCAGCGATCAATCTGCTCAGATGTCACGCTTCTACCTTTTCATAACCCACGTTGGTGTTACTGTGACTGAATGGTTCTATCAGAATTCAAACTTTGTGTTACTGTTTATTATTATTCAGCTCATTTAATGGGTTTATTTCTAATAAATAATTTACGCGTGATGCTGTTTATCCAATTACCAAGCATGAAGTGTAACGTGCCTGTAAAGTGGCGTGTCCAGTGATTTACCATTGGGAAACTAGTAGCAGAGGGTGCGACTGTGTATCACGTCTCATAACCAAAACATGCAGGGATTCAATATTTAATGTTTTGGACCAGGAGCATTGTTGTATCCGTGTGTTAATGGAGACACGGAATGCAGGAGTTGGTTTACAGGTGTTTACTGGACAAAGTCTGGAGGTGAACTAACAGATACAAGACACTAGACAGGCTTATATAGCCCTAGTGGCCACTACCGGCATTACAGTACACAGGGGCTCTTAAAGGCACATACACCACAATTCCTCCTCTTTTGGACAACCAGCACATAACATTTTAAGTAATTGTTATTAACAAGTGTACAAGAACAATAATCTAAACATTTCCTGCAGTTAATCAATTATAAGTCAGTCTCTCTGGAGGCTTCCTGACATGGTCCAGATAACGCCTTGGTGGTGTAGTAGTTTGCGGTGGTGTTGTAGTTTTCGGTGGTGTAGTAGGTTCTTTTCGCAAGGCCAATTCAGCTTGAATGCCAGTGTCGGGTTCATCTGGTACCAGTATCACCGGATCGGAGGTAGATACTTTGGGTATCTCTACTTCATCATTAGGCATGTAGAGTGGTGGTGTAGGTTGTCCCTTTTCGGATGACTCTATGATCTGGTAATCATGGCTCCTTATTATGCTTTCTCCAATGTCCACGGTATACATCAGTGGTCCTAGTCGTGTGCAAATAGTTCCAGGCTGCCATTTCTCGGTACGGTAGTCCCGGGCCAAAACGTGTTGACCTATCTGGAAGGTTCTAGTTGGCCTTTCATTCATGCCTTGAAATTGCCGGTTCTCTACGTCCCTTCTGATGTTTGGCTTGATCAAATCCAGCCGGCATCTTAGTCTGCTATTGAAAACATCATGGCGGGAGTTTGGTCTGTAACCATATGTGTTGCATTACTGTAGGCAAACAAGAAGTTATCTACCTTATGCTGCAGATTAATGCCTTCATTACCCATAGCCTTATGGCCTTCTTGAAGGCCTGGACAAACCTTTTAGCCAATCCATTGGTGGCGGGATGGTATGGGGCGGATGTATAGTGCTTAACCCCATTGTTTTTTAAGAACTTTCTGAATTCTTCGGACACAAATTGTGGTCCATTATCAGAACAGATCTGTTCAGGCAGCCCATTCCTGGCAAATATGGTCCTTAATACTGTGATGTTTTTTTCCGTGGTGGTGGAGGACATCTTTATTACCTCTGGCCACTTGGAGTGTGCGTCAACCACGATTAAGAACATTGAGTCCATAAATGGACCAGCAAAGTCGATGTGTACCCTTTGCCTTGGAGATGAGAGCCACTCCCATGGATGTAGAGGGGCTTGTGGTGGGGCATTTTGGACCTTCTGGCATCCTAGACAGCCCTTGGTCATTTGTTCGATGTCTCCATCGATACCTGGCCACCACACAAACGCTCTGGCTAGGTTCTTCATTTTCACTCCACCCAGATGCCCCTCGTGAAGCTCCTTTAGCACTTTATCCTGGAGTTTGGGTGGTATCACCACTCTGGATCCACACATCAAGGTTCCTCGGCACACTGACAGCTGTTCCCTTCTTTGCGAGAATGCTGGCAACAGTGGTTCGCCATGTGCTGGCCATCCCTTTACCGTTAAATCGTAGACTCGTGAGAGAGTCGGGTCATTTCTCGTTTCCTTTTCAATGGCAGAATTTGTTACTGGTAGACAATCTACTATGGTAGAGTGGAACATTTCCACTGGGTCCACTGTAGGTGCTTCTTCTGCCGTTGGCAACGGTCGATGCGATATACCGTCAGCATTTCCATGCTGTTTTGATCCTTTGTATTCTAAGTCATATCGGTGTGCCCCAAGGAAAAGGGACCACCTCTGTAGCCTTTGTGCTGTCATAATGGGAACGCCCTTTTTTGGGTTGAATATGGAGACGAGGGGTTGATGGTCAGTCAACAAGATAAATTATTGTCCGTGTAGGTAATGGTTGAATTTCTTTACTCGCCATACCAGGCTGAGTGCTTCCCTGTCGATCTGGGCATAGTTACGCTCAGCTGAGTTCAATGAGCGTGACGCAAAAGTTTTCGGCCGCTCCGAGCCATCAGGGAATCTATGCGATAATACCGCTCCTACGCCATAAGGGGATGCATCACACGCCAGTCTGATTGGCAGTGATGGGTTGTAATGAGCCAAAACTTCCTTGTACGTGATCAAGCCTTTACATTTATGGAAGGCACATTTACAGTCCTCGCTCCATTCCCAAATTACTCCCGTTTGTAGCAGTTCATTAAGCGGGTGCAGAACAGTTGACAATTTCGGTAAAAATTTATGATAGTAATTTATCAATCCCAGAAAAGACCTTAATTGTGAGACATTTTCAGGTGCTGGGGCTTTTATGACCGCTTAAATTTTTCCGGGGGCTTATGCAACCCTTCTTCGTTAATTATGTGGCCACAATATGATATTTGTTTCTGGAAAAATTCGCACTTGGGGCGGTTTGCCCGTAGGCCCCATTCTCTCAGCCTAGTGAGCACCTGCTCCAAATTGGCAAGGTGCTCGTTGTCGTTTCTCCTGTTACAAGGATGTCGTCTAGGTAGCATTGAATCCCAGGAATCCCTTGAAGGACTTGTTCCATAGCTCTTTGCCAGATAGCTGGAGCTGATGCTACTCCGAAAACCAGTCGATTGTACTGGTACAGGCCTTTGTGTGTGTTTATTGTGAGATACTTTTTAGAGGCCTCCTCAACCTCCATCTGTAGATATGCCTGTGCCAAGTCAATTTTTGTGAAACGTTTCCCTCCGGATAGTGAGCCGAAAATATCTTCTATCCTCGGAAGAGGATACTGTACCGTGTGAAGGATCGGGTTTACAGTCACCTTGAAGTCCCCACAGATGCGAATTTCTCTCTGTTCTTCAGGTTTATCATTATTCAAAGTTTTCTTCATGACCGGGATGATGGGTGTTGCCCACTCGCTCCAATCTATCAGGACACGCCTGTCCTTTCCAAATTCTCCAGCTCTGCCTCGACTGCTGGACGAATTGTGTATGGCACCGGCCTTGCCTTAAAAAACTTGGGAATTGCCGCATCTTCCACCTTTATTGAGGCGGTGACGCCTTTCAAGATTCCTAGTTCCTGTTGGAACACTTCTTTGGCGTTGGCCAAGATGTCATTCAATCATTCAGGTATGCCGTAATCATCATTTTTTTCCTTACTGGTCACGGTCAGTGCCTGAATGGAGTGCCAGTCTAAATGTATCTTTCTGATCCATTCACGTCCCAACAGCGCTGGACCACCATTTTGCAGAACGTATAAATACAACTTCTGTATTTCCTTGCCGTTGTATACAACAGGCACCCTTATTTTCCCTCTGGGGTATACTTTCTGCCCCGTATATGTTTTTAAGATAATGGATGTGTCTTTCAAGAGTATATGGGGAAATAGCCGCTCGTAATCCTGTCGACTTATGACGGTCAGAGCTGATCCTGTATCTAGCTCCATTTTAACTGGGGACCCTGCTATCATGAGGGTAACCCAAGTGGTCTGGTAATCTTCTTTGGCAATTACATTATGTATTTTGAGACAGCTTAGTCTCTTGTTTCCGGAGTCGCTATCACTCTTCTGGTCTTTGGAGCTACTGTCCGTCATCAATTGTACCTTTCTGTACTTTTCTTTATTGATTTTTTTTTATCAGTGCATTTTTTGTTTCCAGATCGGCATACACGTGCAATGTGTCCCAACTTTCCGCATTGCCTGCATGCTATGTCCTTGAACCAGCAGTCCCTCTGGTCATAGGTGGATCTGCCACACCGGTAACATCTCTTGAAACCCTGTGTCATTTCATGGGTGCCGAAATCCTGTGGCTTTTGCTGTATCTCTGTAGCTCCTCTCGCTGCTGTATCGTATGATACAGCCATACTGAAAGCCTTGTGCAGTGTTAAATCTTTCTCAGAAAGTAGACTTTTCTGTTTTCCTTCACTTCGGAGACCGCAGACGAATTTGTCTCGAAGAGAATCTGCCAGTCCTGCTCCGAATTGGCAGTGCTTTGATAGCTTCCTTAATTCGGTGAGGTAATCAGCGTTACTTTCATTCTTGTGCTGATTCCTCCTGAAGAATTTGAACCGTTCTGCTATCAGCAGCGGTGTTGGTTTAAGTGCTCCTGTAGGGTGTCAACAATTTCCTTAAAATTCTTGTCCATCGGTTTGGCTGGAGTGATTAAGTTTCCTAACAGCCCATATGCCTTTGCGCCCATTAGATTCAGGAGTATCGATGCCTTTTTATCATCCTGTATTTCATTTGCTGTGCAATATACCTCCACTCTTTCCACATATATGGTCCAATCTTCTACATCACTATCGAAAGCAGTAATATTGCCAGTCATAGGCATCCTGAGAAAAAAATGGCGCCTCCCGCGCTTTCCTTTCTTCCTTGCTGAAAAAAAAAATTGCGCCTCCCGCGCTTTCCCGCCGCTGTTGCTGCTGACAACACTGTTCTCCGCGGTTTTTATTTATACAAATATTTTTAAAGTCAGAGACTTGTTCCCGCTGGACTCTCTGGGATTTTCCCTTCCGTCTGCGTGGTCCGAACGCCAACCTGCTTTGCAGAGCTGGCCGTCTCCCGAGTGCTCCACCCTTTGTCTGTTTGCCTGCGCCTTCATTGCTTGGCCCCGCTGTAGAGCCAGCCGATCAAGCCCCAGCCCGCCGCCCAGGAAGGATTTATTGCAGTATCTGCCACCAGCCCGGCTAGCTGGTGAAACCACAGTTTTTTTTTCTTCTTCCTTCGCCTGAGGAATCGATCTGCTTGAGGTGCTGCCGAATTGCAGGTAAATCCGTTTCCAATTCGTTGCCACTGTTGTATCCATGTGCTAATGGAGACACGGAAAGCAGGAGTTGGTTTACAGGTGTTTACTGGACAAAGTCTGGAGGTGAACTAACAGATACAAGACACTATACAGGCTTATATAGCCCTAGTGGCCACTACCGGCATTACAGTACACAGGGTCTCTTAAAGGCACATACACAACAAGCATAAAAGTAAAACAGTGGCAATACAAGCATTGGAGGGGAAGGCTTGGTTGTGCCTTTTACCAGGTGCTAACTTCCTCGACGAAGTGACAAAATGCATTGTATAAGCACAGAGCCTGGGTGTGGTTAGCTCAATGTTCCATTCACAGGACTGCATTCATTCACCTATTCATCTTACTCCCAAGCCTCTTTATCACCTCCCAACCTCGGGTCATTAGGTTCAGTTTTATTCACCAAAAAGCTAGCTCAGTCATGCTGCAATTAAATCCTAGAAACTTCCCACCTTTTCCTTCTACCACAAACTCAAAGAAAAATAATTAAAATGGCGTTCAGAGGTGATCTCATAAAGCAATTCATCAAACAACGGGTAGTGGAAATCTGGAACTCTCTCCGTCCCCAATAAGCTGCAGAGGCTAGGAACATTGCAATTTACCAAACTGCGACTGCTAGTTTTTTTTACATGGAAGTGGTATTAAGGGTGACGGACCGATTAATTCAGTTAAGATACAAATCATGCATGATCTAATTGAAGGGAGCAACAGGCACAAGGGTCTGAATGGACTGTTGTGTTTCCTGTGCTTCTATGTTTCTATATATGTCTGACTCCCATTTCTTGATTGGTTCTTTCTGTATTTATACTAAATTCACTTTGTGTTTTTAACTACGTTTCATTTGATCTGTTGCACCACGTTTTTGCCTACATGTTACTGACGACATTGATTGCAAACCCGATCTGCAGGACACCTATCACAGCTACAAAAATTAGAATCCATCACCAGATGCCAAGCCAAAAAGCAAAATTCATGGCGCATCTCATGTTAAGTTCGTTAATTACCCAGTTCATGGGGCAGCTTTTTTCTTGGTGGAGCCTTGGTGTGTGTAATATCCATGCCGCCCTGCATCAAGCTGCCACAGACTGTTCTGTCTGGTCACTCTCACTTTCACCTTTGATCGATTTGAAGCAATTTGTTGTCGGAAGGTGAAAAATAAATATTGCACTGAGAAAGCAGCGGCTCTGGTTTTAGGAACAGTGAATGTACAGATCTGTTTGAAGAACATTTTCTGGTATTTCCTGTATGCACGTAAATATTGGCTTTCCAACAGTACCTGGTTTTGCCGCATGTCACGCGGTGTATTTCATTCGCTCATCGGGGCCATCGTTGAATTAATACATCACATTTTAACACAAAATATTCAATTTTTAAAAATCTACTGTACAACGCATTCACTGTCAGACATATTCTAGTGGCCAACAGAGCCCGCAGGAGACTCCAGGGTCGGAGCAGTGGCGAGATTCCCAGTGACACAGGGATGGAGATCCGAAGTAAATCCATGAGTGTACTCTTCGTTATATCGGGGAATTTCATACGTTATGGGTGGTGTTCATGGTTTGTTCTATAATTAAAGGATTTGATTACTTGGGATATCCTGTTTCTGTGCCCTCATTTGTAATGGAAATCGGCTTCATGCTCCAGCTCCTGAGTTGCTGCACAAACACTTTTATTTAGGCAGTGAAACAGAGTTAATTCATAGAGGAGTTGAGGAACGGAGTGACATAACTGCTCGCAATGATGGTTGATGTGCCTCAATAATTCCGAGACTCGAAGTTAGCAGAACAAAAACAAGGCTTTTATTAACTTAGAAAGTAACACGTAAGAGAGAGAGATGTCTTCCTTCTGGAGACTGAGGCCAGACTGAAGCTAGCTTACAAATGGGGCCAGGTATCGGCGGAGCCCTACACACAGCACATTCCAGCACATTCCAGTATACAATACAGCACATTCCAGTACACAATACAATGAGGTCTGGCGGAAGGGAAATGACACTGAAACCGATCTCAGTCACAGGCAGTGGTGAATGGAATATTTCATCACATTCACCCCTTCTATAGATTTAGTCTGTTCGGGGGTTTGATAGCCCTCTGCGACCGACGTGGCTGTTGCGGTGCCGCGGGTGTCAGCTGGGTGTCCCCGGTAGCCTCCTGGGTCTCTGCCGGGGGTGCCGCCAGGGTTGTTGGAGGGGCAGTTGGTGGGGTGCCGTTTGTCGGTGTTCTTCCGGGGGTGATGAAAGAGTAGTGGGTGGGTAAGAGTTGCTGTGATCGTCGTTGCCGCTATTGCCGTGGTTGTTGTCGATGCCGGCTGGGGCGACGACTTTTATGGACACGGGGTCCTCCCTTCCGTCGGCGTGTCGGACATATGTGTATTGGGGGTTGGCGTGGAGTAGGTGTACTGGCTCCACGAAAGGGTCCGTCTTGTGACCCCTCACATGCCTTCGCACGAGTACCGGACCTGGGGTGGAGAGCCATGACGGCATGGATATGCCTGAGGTGGATTTCCGGGGAAAGACAAACGTTCGTTCATGAGGCGTGGTATTAGTGGCTGTACACAATAGCGACCGTATCGAATGGAGCACATCCGAGAGGACTTCCTGCCAGCGGGAGATAGGGAGGCCCTTGGTCCTTAGAGCTAGAGTGACTGCTTTCCATACTGTCCCATTCTCTCGCTCCACTTGGCCGTTACCCCGGGGGTTGTAGCTGGTGGTACGGCTCGTGGCGATCCCCTTGGACAGCATGTACTGGCGTAGCTCTTCACTCATGAAGGACGCCCCCCTATCCGTATGGATGTAGCTCAGCATACCGAACAGGCAGAACAGGCTGTTGAGGCATTTAATGACCGTGGCACTGGTCATGTCTGGTCAGGGGAAGGCGAATGGGAACCGGGAGTATTCGTCCACAATGTTCAGGAAGTAAACATTGCGGTCGACGGACGGGAGGGGGCCCTTGAAATCTAAGCTGAGCCGCTCAAAGGGCCGTGTAGCTTTGATTAAGTGGGCTCTATCTGGGCGGTAGAACCGAGGCTTGCACTCAGCGCAAGTGCGGCAGTTCCTGGTCAGGGACCGAACTTCCTCAATCGAGTAGGGTAAGTTACGGGACTTTATAAAGTGGAACAGCCACGTGACCCCTGGGTGGCAGAGGTCGTTGTGTAGGGTCTGTAGCCGATCCCCGGTGGCGCTGGCACACATCCCTCGTGAGAGGGCATCAGGGGATTCGTTAAGGGCCCCTGGCCGGTAAATGATGTCGTACTCGAAGGTGGAGAGCTCGATCCGCCACCTAAGAATCTTATCATTTTTAATCTTCCCCCTCTGTTTATTATTGAACATAAACACTACCGACCGCTGGTCGGTAAGTAGGGTGAAGCGTTTGCCGGCTAGGTAGTGGCGCCAGTGGCGCACTGCCTCCACGATGGCTTGGGCCTCCTTTTCCATGGAGGAGTGTCTGATCTCGGGCCCTTGGAGGGTTCTCGAGAAGAAAGCTATGGGCCGCCCCGCCTGGTTGAGGGTGGCTGCCAAGGCGAAGTCAGACGCATCACTTTCCACTTGAAATGGAGTGTTCTCGTCCACTGCCTGTAGCTTGGCCCGCTCAATATCCTGCTTAATGCTTTTGAAGGCGGCGTGGGCCTCAGCAGAGAGCGGGAAAGAGGATGCTTTCAAGAGGGGGCGGGCTTTGTCGGAGTAGTTGGGGACCCATTGGGAATAATAAGAAAATAACCCCAGGCACCTTTTCAGGGCTTTGGGAGTGTTGGGCAGGGGCAGCTCCCATAGGGGGCGCAATCGGTCGGGGTCTGGCCCGATTTCCCCATTCTCCACCACGCTGCCTAGTATGCAGAGGCGCATGGTGTTGTAAACGCACTTGTCCTCGTTGTAGGTGAGGTTGAGTTTTTGTGCGGTTTTCAGGAACCTCTCGAGGTTCGAGTCGTGATCCTGCTGGTTGTGACCACAGATGGTGACGTTGTCGAGGTAGGGGAAGGTTGCCTGCAAGTGGTGGTCATCGACCATGCGGTCCATCTCCCTCTGGAAGACCGAGACCCCATTCATCACCCCAAAGGGGACTCTGAGGAATTGGTAGAGGCGTCCGTTCGCCTCGAAGGCGGTATACGGGCGGTCCTCTGGTCTGATAGGGAGCTGGTGGTACGCTGACTTGAGGTCGATGGTGGAGAACACCCGGTATTGGGCGATTTGGTTCACTATTTCTGATATGCGGGGTAGCGGGTAGGCGTCTAGTAGGGTGTACCTGTTGATCGTTTGACTATAGTCGATCACCATCCATTTCTTCTCGCTACCCCTTACCAGTACCACTTGGGCGTGCCACGGGCTGTTGCTGTGTTCAATAATGCGCTCTTTCAGGAGCCTGTCTACCTCGGTCGCGATAAACCGCCTGTCCTCCCAGCTGTACCTCCTGCTTTTGGTCGCTATTGGCCGCCAGTTAAGGGTAAGGTTCGCGAATAGCGAAGGCGGCTTTACCTTCAGGGTAGCCAGACCGCACACTGTGAGGGGCGGCTGGGACCCACCGTACTTGAGCGTGATGCTTTGGTGGTTGCACTGGAAATCCAGGCCCAAGATCACGCTCGCACATAGGTTCTTCATGATTAATACTTTAAAATTATCATATACAGTTCCGTTAACGCACAATTGTACCGTGCAGTAACCCAGAATGGTCGATGTCTGGGTTTTATCAGCCATAGAGATGGTACCCTGAGTAGGGACCACCTTTAGGGAGAGTTGTTGTGTCAGTTCTGGGTGGATAAAGCTCTCCGTGCTTCCACTGTCAATTAAGCATTTAACCCGGCACCCGTTTAACTCGATGTCCACCAGTGATCTGGATAGCGGGTGCGGCCTGGTCTGGTCCACTGTGACCGATGCCACTGTAGGGCCCTGATCGATACAAGATGGCATCCACGCTGTCTGCTCACAAGATGGCGGACCCCACGAGGTCGGGCAAGATGGCGTCCAAGATTGCCGCTCCCACAGCGCACACGCGGCGGTGGCGGGTTTTCCGGCGGTTGGTTTTCCGGCGGGGTTCCCTCTGCAAACCTTCCC
The DNA here is from genome assembly GCF_052327205.1 of Somniosus microcephalus. Taxonomy (NCBI): domain Eukaryota; kingdom Metazoa; phylum Chordata; class Chondrichthyes; order Squaliformes; family Somniosidae; genus Somniosus; species Somniosus microcephalus. Next base: position 242,315 of record NW_028225269.1, on the reverse strand, counting down.
AAAGTGCCCCTTCTTACCGCACTTAAAGCAGGTGGTGCCTTCCGCCGGGCACAGGTTTCTGGTGTGCTTTGGCTGCCCGCAGAAGTAGCAGTTGGGTCCCTGACGCGTCGCAGCTGTCGTAGGGCTTCTGGGGGGAGAGCGGGGCCCAGCCGGTGTCGGGCTGTCGGGCGGGGAAGATGCCTTCCAAGATGGCGGCACCCTCGGTGCAGACGTGGCGGCGTGGACGGCATGGGCTGAAGAGTAGGCGTCCGAGTTTCTCTGGGCCACATCCAGGGATCGCGCGTTGTCCGCAGCCTGTTTCAGGTCCAACCCCGTTTTTTCCAGCAGTCTTTGCCGGATGTAAGTGGAGCTGAGGCCTGTGATGAAGGCATCGCGAACAAGCTCGTCGGTGTACACTGCGGCTTTTACATCTCGGCACTTGCAGTCTTTGCCAAGCATTTTCAGGGTGCTTAGGAACTCCTGCACCAATTCCCCAGGTCGCTGTGCGCGGGTAGCGAGCAGGTGCCTAGCATACACCTCATTCGTAGGCTGCTGGTAATGCGCCTTTAAGATGTCGCAGGCGGCCAGGTACGTCTCGGCGTCTTGGATGAGGGGGTAAACCCGGTGGCTTACCCAATTCCGCAGAATTCCGAGTCTCATCCTCGCAGCGTCCGTAGCGTCTTTGATGGCTGCGGAATTGTCCAGGAAGAATTCCATACACTCAAACCAGTGTCCAAAGCATGCTGATGCGTCCGGAGCATGTTGATCCAAATCCAAACGTTCGGGTTTCAGGAGTTGATCCATAGTGTTGAAGAATAAGTTAATAAAATTGATGTGCCTCAATAATTCCGAGACTCGAAGTTAGCAGAACAAAAACAAGGCTTTTATTAACTTAGAAAGTAACACGTAAGAGAGAGAGATGTCTTCCTTCTGGAGATTGAGGCCAGACTGAAGCTCGCTTACAAACGGGGCCAGGTATGGGCGGAGCCCTACACACAGCACATTCCAGCACATTCCAGTATACAATACAGCACATTCCAGTACACAATACAATGAGGTCTGGGGGAAGGGAAATGTCACTGAAACCGATCTCAGTCACAGGCAGTGGTGAATGGAATATTTCATCACATTGATGGTCAAACTAATGAGATGAAAAGGCTGCACTCTTTCTAACATGCCATGTATTTTTGTATCGTAATCTGTAGAATTACTTGTTAGTTTACTTATACATTTCTTCAAACAGTTCACAATATTTTACAATCTTAAATGTAAGTTAATATCATATTTCGGGAATTTGAAGTCATTTATTTCCAAGGACATCGCCCAGATTTGTGTTGTCTGTCGCTGCCATTCAAGCAGGTACTTGACCAAAAGTGACTCGTTCCTTTACACAGTCCAGTGTTGACCTCGCAGTCCAGGGGCATTTTAGTAATGAACAGTGTTTCTGCTTGTTTCCCAACAATAGAACAATAGTTCACAAATTTCCATCATTCAGGGGTTGTTTAGTATTTCAGTGTTGAAAATATTCTTTCATCTCTGCAATTTTGAGGGAAGGCTTTTGGAAATCAGCACAGACTCCTGGAAAAAGTCAAGTTGGCAGGAAGACAGTGAAGGCGGTTAATCTCTATAGCGTCACAGGGACAGATAGGGAAAAGGAATCAATGACATAGAGTCATTGAGTGATAACGGCACAGAAGACGGGCAATTGACCCATCGTGTCCGTGCTGGCGCTCTGTAGAGCAAGCCATTCTGTCCCATTCCCCCGCACTAACCCGACCAGTTTATTTCCTTAAAGTACCTATTCAGTCTCCCCTTGAAACATTTAGTGTCTCCACTTCCAAAACTTACATCAGCAGCGAGTTCCATGTCCTCACCACTCACTGTGTAAAAAACATTTTCCTCACATACCACCTGTATCTATTGCCCAAAACCTTTAATCTGTGTCCGCTAGTCTTTGTAACATCAACTGGTAGGAACAGCATTTCCCCGTCTTGCCTATCTAAATGCCGTCATAATCTTGTACACCTCTATCAAATCTCCCCTCAACCTTCTTTGCTCAAATGGAAATCAATCCAGATTCTCCAACCTGTCCTTGTAGCAAAAATCCCCCATCCCCGGAACAATTCTGGTAAATCTACTCTGCACCCTTTCAAGAGCCTTCACATCCTTCCTAAAGTGTGGTGACCAGAACTGGACGCAATACTCCAGTTGTGGCCTAACCAGCGCTTTATAAAGATTCAGCATAACTTCTCTGCTTTAAATCTCCAAAACTCTATTTATGAAGCCCCAGTTCCCATATGCTTTGCTAACCACTCTCTCATATGTGCTGCATCCTTCAGTTACCTAACACATTAACTCCAAGGTTGTACATTAATTCCAACCACGCAGATTTCGAATGGATTACACCGACCATATTATATCGCACTCAGTGAGTTGTAATTTTTATAGTTGTTGAATAAAGCAGATTGAGAATTGAACAGCAAGACACTTTGCCCAAAGTAACTCGATCCACCTATAGAGAGATTGTAAGAGGAAACATTGAGATCTGGGCAAGATCAAAATGAATATCATTGCTAAAATCGCAGTTCCTGGTACAGCGCACTCCCCCATCGTGGTATAGAGCACTCTCGGCTCCCACTGCATCTAAGTCCCGGCTCCTGGTACAGCATATTACACGGTCCCGGTACAGCATGATCACCAGCCTATAATTCTGAGTTGATAGGTTATAATAGGTTCACAGGCGTATATATTTGGATTTAGCGTGGTTTCCTGGGATCACCATCACATAACCATTAGTTTAACGGGGGTTACTGTCATCATCTGCCTATATAACTTGAGTTATGAGGATTTACTAGAATCAACAGTGTATATTCAGATTTACACCTCATCTAGACACTGCTTTTGTTTCTTTACTTGTCCTATTACCGTCATCCATTTTGTTATTTAATCTCTCCTGCCTTCCACCCTATCGCAGATCTTCCCTTCTGTTCTTTCCACACTCCCCCCCATTCCTACTGCTGTGCTTGCATAAAACCTGTTACATCTCTAACCTTTTCCACTTCTGACTAAAGGCCTTCGACCTGAAATGTTAATTTAGTATCTTCCTCCACAGATGCTCCCTGACATGCTGAGTATTTCCAAAATTTTTACTTTTTATTTCAGATTTCCAGCAGCAGCAGTATTTTGCTTTTTTTATGTGGGTTTATCGGTGTTTTCTGGGATCAACCAGCTCTATAGGGTTTTACTGGGATCACCTGCATGTATGTCTGGGATTATCAGGTTTTACTGGGATCACCAGTTGATATATCTAGGTTTAAAGTGGTTCACTTTGATCACCATCATATATATTTAGATGTATCAGTATTTACTGGGATTAGCAGCCTGTATATCTGGTTTTATCGGGGTTTACCTGGCTTATCAGCCTATATCTCGTGAATTATGACGGGTTACTTGAATAAGCAGTTGGTATATCAGGGATTATCATGTTTTAATGGATTCACCAGCTTATATGTCTGGGTTTATCGGTTTTCTTAATATTCCTGGTTACCAAGTGCTCGGGGATGATAGAAATGATCGAGAACGAACAAGAGGAGGGTTCCTGGTAGTATGCATTAAAGATGATTTTGCAGTTTTATATATAGATGATATAGTATATGTTTCTAGGACTGAATCTATTTGGCTTCAGTTGAGTTAAAGATTTCGAGCTCCTACATTGCTGATTGTCTTAGTTCAGAACGTGCGATTGATAACAATAAGAGAGATCATGGGCTCAGTATAGGATTAAACCTCTTTTCAGTTCCCTCCATTTTTGATTTCCTTCGGAATATGAGTTCAAGGAAAAAGTGTAAATGGCTGTAATGGACAGACATGGTGCAAATATGTAAACGAAGGAATATCTGTTTTCTGGAAATTGCTTTGAGTCTGTAATTAAGGATAGAGTGACTGAACACCTTGACCATGTACTGCTGATCAGAGAGAGCCAGAATGAATTTCTAACGGGTACGTCATACCTGAAAGACCTGGTAGACATTCTAGATGTGGTGCTAAAGTAGTGGAAATGGGAATCTCTATGGATGATATTTATATGAACTTCGAGAAAGCGCAGGGAGATTGTTCACCGATAATCCTTTGTAAGCAGGTGATAAACTTGACTTAATCCTGGTCCACAGACAGGGATCATGCCTCTATAATGAAACCAAGGCATCTGGCCTCAGGTTTAATCAACTATAGTTTAGTGGCATTGAGCTTCACTCCTCACCCAACGTTGGCAGGTGTCGTCCCCGAGCCTCGGGATGCATTAGGATATGATCAACAGATTGGACAACAGCCCAGCAATATGACTGCCTTGTCAGATGTTGTTGCATGTGAGGATGGCAAATAGCGGGGCTGTTGTAACTAGCTTGAGGGGTGACGGTGCCAGTGCACTTCAAAATGAAAAGTGAATTTATAATGTGAATTGGCGTGGAGTGGGAGGTTCCTGAAACCGATTCTGCAGGGACTTGACAGTAGATGCTGAGAGTTTATTGCCCCTGGCTGGATTGTCTAGAGCTAGGGGCATAGTCTCAGGATAAGGGGTAGGCCATTGCCCCGTGGCATGCTCCTCCTGCAATATGTGGGAAATCAGGGACAGTTCCTGTGTCCCTGATGACCATGTTTGCGGGACGTGTATCTAGCTGCAGCTACTGACAGACTGCATTGCGGCACTGTAGCTGCAAATGGATACATACTGGAGAATTCGTGATGCAGAAGGCATCGTGGTTAGCACGGTTAGGGAGTTGGTCACACTGCAGGTAAAGGCTGCAGAGACAGGCAGGGAATGGGTGACCGCCAGGCAGAGTAGTAGCCGCAGGCAGGTAGTGCAGAGGTCCCCTGTGGCCATCGCCCTCTCACACAGATATACCACTTTGGATATTGTTGGGGGAGATGGCTTATAGGGGGAAGGCAGCAGTAGCCAACTTTCTGACTCCATGGGTGGCTCTGCAGCACAGGACAGGAGGAAAAAAGACGGGAGAGCTATAGTGATAGGGCATTCTATTGTAAGGTGAATAGTAGGCGTTTCTGTGGCCACAAACGAGACTCCAGGATTGTATGTTGCCTTCCTGGTGCAGGGTCAAGGATGTCTCTGAGCGGCTGCATGGCATTCTGGAGGGGGAGGGTGAACCGCCAGCTGTCGTGGTGCATATAGGTACCAACGATATAGTTAGAAAATTAAAAAATAGGACCTCAAAGGTAGTAATCTCAGGATTGCTACCTGTGCCACGTGTTAGTCAGAGTACAAGTAGAAGGATATTTCAGATGAATACATGACTAGAAGAATGGTGCAAGGGGGAGGGATTCAAAGTCCTGGGATAGTGGAACCAGTTCTGGGGGAGGTGGGATCAGTAGAAACTGGACGCTTTGCACCTGGGCAGGACTGGGACCGATGTCCTAGGGGGAGTGTTTGCCAGTGCTGTTGGGGAGGGTTCAAACTAAAATGGAAGTGGATTGGGAACCTGTGCAGGGAGACAAAGGGAAGTGCAGCAAGGACAGAAGCAAAAGGCAGGAAGGAGAAAAGCAAAAGTGGAAGGCAGAGAAATCAAGTGTGTAAATCAAACAGGGCCATAGTAAATAATAATTCTAAAAGGAATAAGAATGCTAAAAAAAAGCCTGAAGGCTTTGTGTCTTAATGCGAGGAGCATTCGTAATAAGGTGGATGAATTAGCTGTGGAAATAGATGTAAACGGATGTGATATAATTGGGACAACGGAGACATTGCTCCAGGTTGAATAAGGCTGGGAATGCAACATCCAGGGGTATTCAATATTGAGGAAGGATAGACAAAAGGGAAAAGGAGGTGGGGTAGCATTGCTGGTTAAAGAGGAGATTAACACAATAGTAAGGAAGGATATTATCTCTGATGATGTGTAATCTGTATGGGTAGAGCTGAGAAATACCAAGGGGCAGAAAACTTTATTGGGAGTTGTATACAGACCCTCAAACAGTTATGCTGAGGTTGGCGATGGCATTGAACAGGAAATTAGAGATGCATGCAATAAGGGGACTGCAGTTATCAGAAATGACTTTAACCTACATATAGATTGAGCTAATCAAATTTGTATCAATACTGTGGAGGAGGAATTCCTAGAGGGTATACGGGATGGTTTCCTGGACCAATATGTCGAGGAGCCAACTGCAGAATAGGCCATCTTAGACTGGTTATTTTGTAATGAAAAAAGATTCATTAGCAATCTTTTTGTGCGAGGCCCCTTGGGGAGGAGCGATCATAATATGATTGAATTCTTCATTAAGATGGAGAGTGAAATATTTGACTAAGAGACTAGGCTCATGAATTTAAATAAAGAAATCTACGATTTTATGAGGCACGAGTTGGCTAGGATTGATTGGCGAATGTAACTTGAAGGGTTGATGGAGTAAATGCAATGGGAAAATTCTAAAGATCGCATGGATATACTACAGAATGTGTTTGTCCCTGTCTGGCATTTAAAAAACGAAGAAAGGTGGTGGAACCATGGCTAACAAGGGAAATTAGGAATAGCATAAGATCCAAGGAGAGGGCATATAAATTGGGCCAGAAAAAGCAACAAACCTAAGGATTGGGAGCAATTTAGGATTCAGCAAAGGAGGCCAAAAGGATTAATTAGAGGGGGAAATAGAGTATGAGTGTAAGCTTTCAGGGCACATAAAAACTGACTGTAAAAGATTCTATAGATATGTGAAGAGAAAAAGATTGGTGGAGTCAAACGTAGGTCCCTTGCAGTCAGAATCTGGGAAATTAATAATGGGGAACAAAGAAATGGCTGACCAACATACTTTGTTTCTGTCTTCACAAAGAAGGACACAAATAACCTCCCAGAGATGTCAGGGAACATAGGGTCTAATGAGAGGGCGCAACTGAATGAAATCAATATTTGTAGGGAAATGGTGTTAGGGAAATTGACGGCATTGAAGGCCGCAAAATTCCATGGGCCTGATAATCTATATCCTAGGGTACTTAAGGAAGTGGCCCTAGAAATGATAGATGCATTGCTGGTCAGCTTCCAAAATTCTATAGACTCTGGCACAGTTCCCATGGATTGGAGGGTAGCTAATATAACCCCACAATTTAAAAAAGTTGGTAGAGAGAACACGGGGAATTATAGAATGGTAAGCCTGACATCGGTAGTGGGGAAAATGCTTGAGTCCATTATAAAAGATGTAATAGAAGAGCACTTGGAAAACAGTGACAGGATCGGACAAAGGCAACATGGATTACAAAAGGTAAATCGTGCTTGAATAATCTGCTGGAATTTTTGGAGGATGTAACTTACAGAATAGTTAAGGGAGAACCAGAGGATGTGATGCATCTGGACTTTCAGAAGGCTTTCGATAAGGTCCCTCATAAGAGATAACCCTGTAAAGGTAAAGGACATGGGATTGGAGGTAAGGTACTGACTTGGATAAGAACTGGTTGGCACACAGGAAGCAGAGTTGGAATAAACGGGTCTTTTTCCGAGTGGTAGGCAGTTACTAGTGGGGTTCCACAGGGATCGGTGCTATGACCCCTGCTATTCACAATATATATTAATGATCTAGTCGAGGGAACTAGATGTAATATCTCCAAGTTTGCAGCCGACACAAAGCTGGGTGGGCGTGTGTGCTGTGAGGAATATGCCAAGAAACACCAGTATGATTTCGAAAGGCCGGGCGATTGGGCAGATGCATGGCAGATGTAGTATAATGTGGATAAATGCGAGGTTATCCATTTTGATGGCAAAAACGGTAAGGCAGATTATTATCTGAACGGCAATAGATTGGGAGCAGGGCTAGTGCAACGAGACCTGGGTGTCCTTGTGCTCCAGTCGCTGAAGGTAAGCATGCAGGTGCAGAAGGTGGTTAAGAAGACAAATTGTATGTTGGCCTCCATAGCAAGGGGATTTTATTACAGGAGCAAGGATGTCTTGCTGCAGTTGTACACGGCCTTGGTGAGACCACGCCTTGAGTATTGTGTGCAGTTTTGGTCGCCTTATCTGAGGAAGGACGTTCTTGCCATGGAGGGAAAGCAGTGAAGATTAACCAGGCTGATACTTGGGATGGCCAGAATGACGTATGAGGAGAGATTGGATCGATTGGGCTTATATTCCCTGGAGTTTAGAAGAATGAGAGGGGTTACCATTGAAACTTATAAAATTCCTTAGAGCAGGAGTAGGGCATACAGCCCCTCGAAGCTGCTCCGCCATTCAATAAGATTATGGCTGATCATCGACCTCAACTCCACATTCCCGCACGATCCCCATATCCCTCGATTAACTAGAATCCAAAATTCGATTGGTCTCAGCCTTGAATATACTCAAAGACACAGCATTCACAGCCCTCTGGGGCAGAGAATTCGAAAGATTCCCAACCCTCTGTGTGAAGAAATGTCTCCTCATCTCAGCCGACCCCTTATCCTGAGGCTATGCCCCCTAGTTCTAGGCCCTCCAGCCAGGCGAAGCAACCTCTCAGCATCTACCCTGTCAATCCCCTTCAGAATCTTGTATATCTTAATTATATCACTTCTCATTCTTCTAAACTCCAGAGAGTATAGGCCCATTCTCCATAATATCTCATCATGGAACTGCGCTCTCATCCCCACAGACATCAATCGAGTGAACCTTCGTTGCACCGCCTCCAAGTTAAGTATATCCTCTCTTAGATAAGGAGACCAATACTGTGCACAGTACACCAGGTGTGGTCTCACCAAGGCCCTATACAATTGTAGCAAGACTTCCCTACTCTTATACTCCAAGCCCTTGAAATAAAGGCCGACCTGCCATTTACCTTCCTTATTGCTTCTTGTACCTGCATGCTAGGTTTCTGTGTTTCTTGCACACGGACACCTAAATCTCTCTGAACACTAACATTTGAAAGTTTCTCACCCTGTATTTTTTTTTGTTTTTCTATTCTTCCTACCAAAGAGAATCACCTCACATTTCACTACATTATACTCAATCTGCCACCTTACTGCCCATTCGCTTAGTCTATCTATACCCTTTGTGTTCTCCTTATCGTTTACTGTCCCATCTAACTTTGTATCATCAGCAAACGGGTCGGTTCTATGACCACTGTTTATCTTGATATATATTAATGAACAGGACGTTGGTTTACGGGGCACAATTTCAAAATGTGCAGATGAAACAAAACTTGGAAGTATAGTGAACAGTCAGGAGGAGAGTGATAGAAATCAGGAAGACATGGACAGGCTAGTGAAGCGGCCGCACACGTGGCAGATGAAATTTAATGCGGAAAGGTGTAAGTGATACATTTTGGTAGGAAGAATGAGGAGAAGACAGCTAAACTAAATGTTAGAATCCTGAAGCTGGTACACCAGCAGAGAGACCTGGGGGTATGTGTGCACAAATCGTTGAAGGTGGCAGTGCAGGTTGAGAAAGCAGTAAGAAATGCTTACGGGATCCTGGGCTTCATGAATAGATGTATAGAGTACAAAAGTGTAGAAATTATAATGAACCTTTATAAAACACTGGTTCGGCCCCAACTGGAGTGCTGTGTCCATATCTGGGCACCGCACTTTAGGAAGGATGTGAAGGCTTTAGGGAAGGTGCAGAAAATATTCACAAGAATGGTTCCAGGGATGAGGGACTTCAGTTACGTTGATAGACTGTAGAAGCTGGGGTTGATCTCCTTGGAGCAGAGAAGATGAGAGGAGATTTGATAGAGGCTTTCAACATCATGAGGGATCTGGACAGAGTAGATAGAGAGAAAATGATCCCATTGACAGGAGGGTCGAAAATCAGAGGACACCGATTTAAGGTGATTGGCAAAAGAATCAAAAGCGACATGAGGAAAAACGTTTTATGCAGCTATTGGTTAAGATGTGGAATGCACTGCCTGAAAGGGTGGTGGAGGCAGATTCAATGGCAGCTTTCAAAGGGGAATTGGATAAGCACCTGAAGGGAAAAAAATTGCAGGGCTACGGGGAAAGGGCGGAAATAGTTGAAGTGCTCTTGCAGAGAGGCGGCAGCGGTTGAAGGGCCGAATGGACTTTTTCTGTGCTATAACCATTCTATGGTTCTATGATTGATAGATTCTATAACCTACAGGTTGCCACATACATATTAGCAGAGCCAGAGAGACAGACAGAATCGGGAAACACCAGCAAATAGACAAGAGATATTGACAAGGACTAAAAGCGATTTGCAATCAGAAAATTGCCTGAATCCCTGTGGTTAATGAAAGGGCTTTTGATGCCTGATTTCCTTACACACCTTGGAATTCAGGAGAACCTGGTTCATGGTTTGCAAAACAAGTAAAATCCCTGGGGCGGAGCCAATAGGCGCATGGTTGCAATCAGCGTCAAGGACGCGCAACTTGCGCAAGCCTGGCGAGCATGAGACTCTTAATCTCAGGGTCGTGGGTTCGAGCCTTAGGTTGGGTGAGTGCTATTCATTCAAACTTTATGTTGCTTTCACGGAAAAGAATCATTAATTAACCGATAATCTTCTTTTGCACAATGAAGGAAATGAAAACTGAGCGAGATTCGATAGTTCAATAATTTTATTTCTGGTTTGCATGTTAACTGTTACCTATATCTCATTTTACAAAATATTTGGGCTACTCCTGCTCTTAATTCTTTCGTCCTTACACAGAAGAGCAATCTCGCCCCTGGACATGCATAAGGAGCAAATTCCAACAAAATGTTTCCGCCAACGTGATAGCTGCTACACTGCGGAATCATCTCCACTTTCAGCACCAGGTCAGATGGAAAAGTAAAAACGAGCAAGTGAACCGCTGTATCCCACTTTTAAGGGATGTCCCAAAGCACCTCATAGCGGTGTCAAAAAGATGAGCGTCGCTGACAAATTAATAATAAGGAATTATCAGAATAGGGATTCGAGCTCACGCTTGCAGTGAAAACTGTGATATTAAACACAGAGCCTTAGACCACTCGGCCATTCTAACAATCAGAAAACGTATATGCAAGTTGTCACTTCAGCATTGAGAAAATTTCAGTCCGGGTGCTTGTTCAATGCTGCTCGTAGGCTCAGTGACCGGGATATCATCTCCCCCGGGATTTTCCTCAGCCTGTGCTCGGTGTATGGGGAGGTTTGGCCCGGGTCCGTGATATCTTGCAGCCCAGGGATGGACAATACCCCTCTGAGCTCTGGAGCTGCGGAACAGCGAATAATTCATGAGTTCGTTTCCACGTCTGAAATGCGGCTTGCATCTTTTGGTAGTAATCGAGGCCGGGGCTACGGGATATTGCATTTTGTTCACGTTTAATCAGAGGAATATCCGCAGTCAGGAGCTGAAAACGACCAAGAGCTGAAAAAGCACAAGAAAAAAGATAAGAAATGTCAGCAATTTTGATAAACACTTTAATATGTTTTCTGATAGTTTAGTGGTTTAATTCTTTTAATCACCATTCATTAAACGATAGCGTTGTTTGGCGGAATTAAAGAAATGCTCACACTGAGGGACAGTCGAAACTTGAATAATTTAACTTTAATTATTTGCAAAACTTAATTCTTTGATGAAGTTTTATCCCCTATCTGATATTGTGTATTTTAGGATCTTTTTTAAAATGTTCATTGCTTCTAACACAAGGAGCTTGGGGCTACTTTTGTTAAATTTATTTCACAGGAAAAATACCGTGGAACATAATGTTTTCACCCGGGATTGGACCCGGGACATTTGGCGTTTGAGGCGAACGTGACAATCACTATACTGCAGAAACCGTTGCTTAAAGGATGATCCAGAAAGACGTGTTCAGGGAGAAGGTGAAATATTGAATTGCTCTTTCTGCAATGATATCCTTTCACTAACATTTCTCTGACTGAAACTGCACAACTCAAAAAAGTTCCTTTCAAACTTATTAAACTGCCGTATTTCCTTCCCCCGAATTTTCTGAATCTCATGCCTCTAGTTTTGCCCACTCAATCAATGTCCCTTTGAAATTTTCTGCTCCCATCCACACTACTTACTCTGCCACTAACTTAGTGTCGTTAACCTTGGTGATATATGCCTACAGAAGACTTTTGGATTGCCTTTTATGTTAGCTGCCACTCTATTCTTATACCCTCTCTTTGCCCCTCTTATTTTCCTTTTAACTTCTCCTCTGAACTCTCTATAATTAGCCTCATTCTCAGATATATTAGGATAGTTGAAGTCCCCCATGATCACTACACTATAGTTCATAGCCATAGAGTCATAACAGCACAGTAGGGGGCCATTCGGCTCATCAGGTCTGTGCCGGCTCTCTGTGGAGCAATCTAGTCAGTCCCATTACGACACTCTATCCCCGTAGCCCTGCAAGTTTACCTCCCTCAAATGCCTATCCAGTCTCGTCTTGTAAACATTGAGTGTCTCCGTTTCCACCACTTCCATCGGCAGCGAGTTCCAGGTCCTCACCACTCGCTACATAAAAAAGTTGTCCTCACATCTCTCCTGTATCTCTTGCCGAAACCTTAAATCTGTGTCCCCTAGTCCTTGGACCATCACCTAGTAGGAGCAGCCTTTCCCCGTCTAGCCTATCCAAACCCATCATTATCTTACACACCTCTATCAAATCACCCCATCAACCTCCTTTGTCTTAAAATTCTCCTGTGCAGCGCCTTGGGACTAAATTAAAGGCGCTATAAAAATACAGGTTGTTGTTGTTGTAATGAAAACAGATGCAGCTTCTCCAACCTGCCCTTATAACTAAGATCCCCCATCCCCAGAACCACTCTGATAAATCTACTCTACACCTTCTCAATGGCCTTCACATCCTTCCTAAAGTTTGGTGACCAGAACTGGACGCAATACTTCAGTTGCAGCCTAACCAGCACTTTATAAAAGTTCAGCATAACTTCTCTACTTTTGTAATCATTAGCTCTATTTATGAAACCCAAGTTCCCAAATGCTTTGCTAACCACTCTCTCAATTTGTCCTGCCACAATCAGGGACCTTTGTACATTAACTCCCAGGTCCTTCTGTCCCTGCAGACTCTTCAAAACTGTGGCATTAAGTGAATATTGCCTCTCGCTGTTCCTTCTGTCAAAATGCATCACTTGACAATTTTCTGTATTAAATTCCATCTGCCAGTTGTCTGCCCCATTCTGCTAGCCTTTTTATGTCCTGCTGCAGTCGATTGGTATCAGCCTCACTGTTTGCTTCCCCCCCAAATTTGGTGTCATCAGCAAACTGAGAAATTGTACTCTGTATTCCAAAATCCAAATCAGTTCTATATATCAAAAAAAGCAGTGGCCCCATCACTGACCCTTGGGGAACACCACTGTCTACCATCCTCATGTCTGAAAAACAGCCATTTACCGCAACTCGCTGTTATCTATCCTTAAGCCAGTTCCTTATCTAACCTGCTACTGACCCACCTATTCCATGAGCCTCAATTTTATTAACCAGCCTCCTATGTGGTATCTTGTCAAACGCCTTCCTAAAATCCATGTAGACAACATCCATTGCATTCCCTACATCAATCGTTCCTGTTGCTTCATCAAAAAATTCAATTACAAGTGTCAAACACGATCTGCCTTTCAGAAATCCGTGCTGGCTCTCCTTAATTAGCATAAAACTATCCAAGTACCCGTTAATTTTTCCTTGATTGTTGTTTCTAAAACTTTATCCAACACTGATGATCAACTGACCGGCATGTAGTCACCAGGATTATCCTTAAAACCTTTCCTGAAAAGTTCTTGCATCTCTCAGTAATTTCCCTGCATATTTGCTCCTTCATATTTCCCACTTTTTGGTGGCCTATCGAATACACCTAGTAGTGTAATGGCCCCTCTAATGTCAGGCTCGAGGGGCCAAATTGACTACTCCTGCTCCTATCTTATATTTTTCTATATTTCTATTATTTTTTTAGCTCTAGCCATATAGATTCTGTCCTTGACCCCTCCAGGACAACCTCTCCCTTCAGCACTGTAACATTCTCCTTATCCGATACTGCCATACCACCTTCTATCTTTTCTTCCCTATCATTCCTGTACACCTTCTATCCAGGAATATTTAATCCCCAATCCTGCACTTTTTTGAGCCAGGTCTCCGTTATTGCCACAACATCATATTCCCATGTGGCTATTTGCACCTGTAGCTCAACAACCTTGTTTACTATGCATTGTGCATTCACATACATGCACTGTAAACCTATCCTAGACCATACTGTGTCCTCTCTTAGTCTGACCCCACCTAATACCTTACTATTTCTTACTTTAGTGCTATCCTTCTCTGCAGATCCTTTGTGCATTTTGTTTCTCCGTTCTATTGCTACATCTGGGTGCCCATACCCCAGCTAATTTACTTGAAATTCTCCCCAACAGCAGTAGCAAACCTCCCCGTGAGGATATTGGTACCGGCTCTGTTGAGCTGCAACCCGTCCGGCCTGTACTGGTCCCACCTTCCGCAATGCATCAGGAGTCTCATCCCTCTTTCAACCGATGTCATTGGTACCGATATGGACCTCGACCTCGGGCTGTTCACCTTCGCCCCTCAGAATATTCTGCAGCCGCTCAGTGACATCCTTGACCCTGGCACCGGGGAGGCAACATTCCATCCTGGAGTCATGTCTGTCCTCCTCTTGTGTCTCATGGTCACCCATTCCCTCTGTGCCTGCGCACTCCTTAGCTGCGGGCTGACCACCTCCTGAAACGTGCTGTCCACGTAGCTCTCGGCCTCATGGATGCACTGCAGTGACGCCAGCTGCTGCTCAAGCTCCAAAAGCCGGAGGTCGAGCTCCTCCAGCTGACAACATTGCCTGCACACGTGGTTCTCCAGGACACGGGAAGCATCCTGGATTTCCCACATGGCACAGGATGCACACTCCATGGCACTGAGCAGAACTGCCATGCATTTATTTATTCGAAACTTTACTAACTTTACAGAAAATGAAGACTAAGTTGTATCTAATTAAATTTATTAATGTAATATATTATTAACAGTTACTAAATTAACGTAGTATTAATTTTTTGCTAACAGTCTCCTGTGTGAAAACTTATCAAATAACAGCTAGATGTCATCAAATTAAATCCAGAAAATTCCTCCTCTTGATGCAGTTTCCATTTTCCTCGTGTCACTGGTAGTTTATCCTCCACTATGAAGACCGATGCAAAGTAATTATTCAGCGTGTCTGCCATGTCCTTATTTTCAATTACAGTATCACATGGCTCTGTCTTTAAGGGGCCCACATTCTCGTTCACCTCCCTCTTTATCATAATATACTCATATAAATTTTCACAGGTTTATTCTCGTATTTCCTTTCTACAACGCTCTTTAAGCCACTTTGCTGTCCAAAGACATTTGGGGTCTATGTACATAGATAATTAAAATATCATGAACAGGTACAGAAAATAATCAAAAAGGCTAATGGAATGCTGGCCTTTATATTTAGAAAGCTAGAATACAAGGGGGTAGAAGTTATTCTGCAGCTATACAAAGTCCTGGTTAGGCCTCAGCTGGAATATTGTATTCAGTTCAGGGCAGAGATGTTGGATGGCTGTGTTCCCTTGACGGGTTAACTAATAGATCCTGTAAGTTAAGATTGCCCCATGATCTCATGCTGTTATGCTCAGTGTTCTGTGTCTTGTTGGGCTTGAAACATCTATTAAGTAAATATTAAATTGGTTGCTATTTAAACACGTGTATATGACACATATTCACTTTGAATTGAATTCTGACGAGAGGCAGGACCAATTATATTAGATTTCCTTGACATGTTGAGGAACTATATCCTGCTTGATTTACTTCTCGTACCTGGGCATAATGTCCAGAATATGTAAGAATGATTATATCCAAATACTCTCATTGTTCCCACCTGCACATTATATATGATGAAATGTATCAAATTACTCTATTACCCATTCCATATATTTATCAATTCAATAAAATGAAGTAAAAACATTTCATCTGCGCCAGTTCCTTAGTACAAAACTTCCTGTCACTTTTATATCAAACTTCTTTGCCTACTTTCTATAATAAACTGCTCTATCCATGATAATAATGGTAACTCTCTATGTCACCACTTGGTGCCGATGTGGCAGGACAGAATTACCTGCCCCAGCCTCTCAGTGTGCACCAGTCTCTAGTTCAACCCACTGTAGCTACCTTGCATATTACTCTAAGCTTTGTTGCAAACCACAATGTAGGGACTTTAAAATTGACATCTGGGAGCCCTACACTAATTAACCCCAACTTCCTAACCCTGTTATGTAAGTTACATAAGGTTCAGGAGCAGGAATAGGCCACTAGGCCCTTCGAGCATTCTCTCCCATTCAATGAGATCATGGCTTATCTTGTACTGTAGGAATGTCTTGTTCCTATCCAAAGACTGAGGTCCACTCAGGCGCTCAAACGAAACGAAGTTTAATGGAAACTAACAGGTTTAAACAAGTATCTGCAGGAGAACATCGAGTGTAGGCCTATACAGTTTGGAGGCTCCACGAGGACTGCTGGCTGGTCCCGTGGTTGACGACATGACGTCATCCCGTTCTTCCCGCCAGTGGGGATCACGTGATGTACGGCGTGACATCATCGCGTTTATCCACGCTGTTAAATTAATCACGCTCTCTACAAGTAAACAGTATAAATAAAGATACAGACTCAGGTTGTAGCTAACACGTTGGACAAGGGAATTATACACAAATGATCTGTGTCCTTTTGTAGCTTCGTCACACTACCAGAATTCAATTCACCGGCCTTATCGCCATATCCCTTGATGCCCTTACTAGTCAGAAATCTATCGACTTCTTTTTTGAATATACCCAATGATTGATCCTCCACTGCACTCTGTGGAAGATAATTCCAAATATTCACCACTCTCTGTGTGAAGAAATGTCTTCCCATCTCAGCCCTGAATGGCATAACCTTTATCCTGAGGCTGTGGCCCTTGTTTCTAGACTCCCCAGCCAAGGGAAACATTCTCCCAGCATCCACCCTATCAAGCCCTGTAATAATTTTGTCTGCTTCAATGAAAGCCCCTCTCATTGTTCTTAAATAAAGAGAATACAGGCCGAGTTTACTCAATCTCTTATGATATGACAGTCCTATCATCACAGGAATCAATCTCGTGAACCTTCGTTGCACTCCACCTATGGCAAACATATCCATCCTTAGGCAAGGAGACCAAATCTGTACACAGTACTCCTGGTGTGCTCTCAGCAAGGCCCTATATAATTGGAGTAAAACTTCTTTACTCCTGTACTCAAACCCTCTTGTAATGAAGGCCAGCATAGCATTTGCCTTCCTGTAGGCTTGATGCACCAGCACAATCACTTGCAGTGACTCATGCACAAGGACACCCAGGTCCCTTTAAGCATTTGCATTCCCAAATCTTTCACCATTTAGGAAATACCTTTCCGTACTTTTTTTCTCCACAGTGGATAACTTCACATTTATCCATATTATAATCCATCTGCCATGTTCTGGCCCACTCACTGAACCTCAAAATGATTATGACTGACCGTTTCCCTCAACTGCAATTTCCGGCCCGTTCCCCATATCCCTTGATTCTCTTAAAGGCTTCTTTTTCTTGTACTCCAACCCCCTTGCAATAAAGCCGAACATGTCAAACGCCTTCCTAAATTTTTGCTGTACATGCACGATAACTTTCTGTATTCCGTGTAAATGGACTCCCAAATCCTTGAATATACCCAATGACTGAGCATCCACTGCCCTCTGAGGTTGATAATTCCAAAGAATCACAACACTCTGTGTGAAGAAATGTCTCCTCATCTCAGTCTCAAATGATCGGTCCCTTATACTGAGAATCTGCCCACTAGTTCTAGACTCTCCAGCCAGGGTACACAGCCTCTCAGCGTCTACCCTTTCAAGCCCTCCAAGAAAATGTTACCTTACCATGAGAACACCACTCTTTCTTCTGAACTCCAGAGATTATAGGCCCAATCTACTTAATATCTCCTCATAGGACAATCCTATCATCATTGAAATCAAGCAGGTTTGTTTCCCATTCAGGGAATTCAGTTCTGACAAAGACAACTGAAGTCTGTGAGACTCTTAATAATTGTATTAATCAACCCACAGTAGTTTGTGTTGCACACAGAAAGAAATGCTAACATGGTTGTCGGGTGACAGTCAAACTTGAATAACTTTCTTTATTGAACCATAGATTTACCATAGTAGGTGAACATTTAGCGCAGCGTTTAAGTAGTGTAGTGGTTATCACGTTCACTTAACGCATCCCCGGTGCAAATGTGAGCAGAAACTTTTTGTAAATCATGTTGATTTAAATAGTGAAAAAATGAACAATTCGCATTTGTTATGCAATGTAACAGAGTCCTGTTACATTTGTGTTACTCTTTACAGTTCTGCACACACTCAAACACTAGCGTGTCGCTCGCTCACTCCCGTTTCCAGCCCTGACGGTGCAGAAAGCCCCTCTCAAAGCAGCACATTCCGGGTGAATTCAGTTGAATTGTGAAAGATTATTCAAGGATCCTGCAGCTTTGCCTCGGTTCACAACAGCAGATCTGAGCCGCGTTTCTGCAAACTACGAACCATGTTCTCCAGAATTCCAAGGTGTATAAGGAACTCAACCATTAAAATCACTTTCATAAGGAACTTTTTCACCCAGAGGGTGTTTGGAATGTGGAACTCAATGCCTAAAAGGGTGGTAGAGGCAAGAACCCTCACAACATTCAAGAAGCATTTGGATGAGCACTTGAAATGCCATTGCATACAAGGCTATGGACCAAATGCTGGAAAATGGGATTAGACTGGACAGGGATGGATGGGCGGCGCAGACACGATGGGCCGAAGGGCCTCTTTCTGTGATGTAAAACTCTATGACTCTATGATTAACCACAGGTGTTCAGGCAATTTTCTATGATTCTATAAAAAGTTATCAAAGTTTGACTGTCATCCGGTAAACCTGTTACCAATTCCTGCAGTGTGCAACAAAATGTTGTGGGTTGATTAATTATAATAGAAACAATTATGAATTGTCTCACAGACTTCATAGATCCCTTAATACCGTTGGTTAACTAAAATCTATTAATCGCAGATTAAAATGAGCAATTCATGTTTCATCTTTTAAGGCTATCAAATTAGTCCCACTCCGCTGCTCCTCCCCCATAGACCTGCTGACACTCCTGCCAGCGGAAATCGTTTCCCCCATAATTTTGTTCAACTCTATTAAATCTCCACTGAACAGTGATTAATGGAGTTCAACGCGGGCAAGTGTCAGATCATCGACTTGGGATCATCAGCAATGAAAGTTTTAACCCAGACTCCTAAAGTACAGTTTGTAAAATGAGATGTGGGTAACAGTTAAGATGCAAAGGACAAATAAAATGATTGAAGTATCGACTCTCACTCGGTTATCATTTCTTTCACTGTGCAAAAGAAGTTCATCGGTTAATTATTGATGCATTTCCGTGAAAGTTGAACTAAAAGCACTCACCCAAAATGGGGCTTGAACCCATCACCGTAAGATTAATAGCCTCATGTTCCACCGACTGAGCTAGCCAGGCCCAACAAACTGTAACGTCCTTAATCCTGCTTGCAGCCAGGCACCTGGTGGTTCTACTCCAGGGGTTTAACTTGTTCTGCAAACCATGAACCAGATTCTCCTGAACTCCAACGTGTGTAAGGATTTCAAGCATCAAAAGCCATTTCATTAACCAGAGGGATTCAGGCAAATTTCAGATCGCAAAGCGCATTTTGTCATTGTCAATATCTCTCGTCCATTTCCCGGAGATTCCCGATTCTGTCTGTCTCTCTGTCTCTATTTATTGTGTGTGTGGCCACCTGCAGGTTGATTTTGAGCGAATACCTGTGCTTGCGATTTGTCACATTAAATAAATGAGGAATTGCGGCGCTTCTCTCCCCGACATTGGGGAAACAATGAGACAGCCTTTGGAGCAACGGTCTGGTCATTGTGAAACAGCAAAGAAAAAATTAATTCGAGGACTATCCAGAAGAACAGTGACCACGACCTGATCTAAACACGCAGTCTTCTGATCAGGAGTCAGACACGCTACTGTTGCAGCAGGAGGTCCACAGAGTAAACGGGGATGTTTGTTTCTTCGCACGTTCCACAAACACTGTTTCATTTCTCTGGCCTTCTCCTGATTCCTCAGTGTCATGCACAGAAGCGCTTGATTCCTTCAGTTGTTGAAAGTAACAAGCAGAGACAAACACAGGTATTCGTTCAAAATCAACCCACAGGTGGCCACACACACAATAAAAAGAGCCAGAGAGACAGACAGAATCGGGGAACACCGTGATATGGACAAGAGATATTGTCAAGGGCTAAAGCTCTTTGCGATCAAAAAATTGCTGAACCCCTGTGGTTAATGAAAGGGATTTTGATGCTTGATTTCTTATACGCTTTGGGCTTCTGGAGAACTTGGTTCATAATTTGCAGAAACGCGGCTCACATATGCTGTTGTGACCGCGCCGGAGCCACCAGGCTCCTGACTGGAATCATCGACAAGGATGGATCATTTGAGCAAGTGTGACTAGCTCAATTGGTAAAACATGAGACTGTAGGAGTCTACGTCCACCTAGCAAGAAATACTGAACTCGGAGAGGTTCAACTGAAAAGGTTTAATTGTTGAGGCTGCATGCTGAACACAAAATGGAGCCAGAGACTACACAAAGTACAACTCTCTTTCATCAGTGCACAGCTTCGACTGCTCCTCCCACGCTTTGGGCTTTACTATGTTGCAGATCGAGTTTCTTAAAGGTGTGATCCTTCTTAAAGTCATGATGCCTGATTTATAGTCTTTGAACCGGAAAGCGGGTTGTGTCCATTCTGTGATCGGCACACCACACAGCTCCCCCCAGAATCCACTAGAAGCGAGTGCACGAACCATCGTGGTGGCTTGATGGCATGGCCGGAACGGCTCTTGGCGGTTGATGTCGGGAGCGGGTCGGTCGGACGCATCGGGCTCTTAGGCGGTCTGCCCGTGGTGGGGGTTGGCCCACCTGAATGGGTTCATCAGGCTCTAGGTGCACCAGCTTGTGCCGGTCGACCGACACTTTGTCAGTTCTGCCGCCCACTTCGAGGAGGAAGAACTTGTTCCCCGTCTGGAGTACCTTGTAGGGTCCATTGAATGGGGGCCGTAGAGGTCCTCGGTGGGCGTCATGGCGCACGAAAACAAATTTGGCTATGTGCAGGCTAGGTGCTACGTGGGTTGCTGGTTCACCGTGCCAGCCGGTGGGTACCAGAGCGAACTGTTGTGTTCGGTTGGCGAAAGCGTGGCGTTGCTGGTGAGCCGACCAAGGGTTCGTGGCGGTGGGCATGAACTCTCCGGGTATGCGCAGCGGCTGGCCGTACACGAGTTCCGCCACCGAGGCTTGCAGGTCTTCCTTGACCGCAGAGTGTAGGCCGAGCAGCACCCACGGGAGGTGGTCGATCCAAGCCTCGACCTCGAGGCTGGCACGGAGGGACGCCTTCATGGACCTGTGGAATCCCTCGCACAGTCCGTTGGCTTGGGGGTGGTAAGCCGTGGTGTGGTGAATGGCCACCCCGAGGTTTCAGGCGATGGCGGCCCACAGATCAGAGGTGAACTGCGGGCCTCTATCCAACGTCATGTCAGAGGGGACACCGATCCGAGCGACCCAGGTACCGATGAATGACCTCGCGATGTCGGCGGTGGTGGTGGACGCCAGTGGTATGGCCTCGGGCCAGCGGGTGGTACAGTCCACGATTGTCAGCAGGTGCGTGTGACCTTGTGATGGCAGCAGGGGGCTGACGAGGTCGATGTGGATGTGGTCGAACTTTCTTTCTGGCACGATGAACTCCTCGAGTGGGGCTTTGACGTTTTGGTGGATTTTGGCACGCTGGCAAGCTATGCAGGATCTGGCCCAGAGGTGCAGATCTTTGCGCAGGCTGTGCCAGACAAATCGGTTGGCCACCAGTCTAATGGACGCGCGGGTGCCCGGGTGTGAGATGCCGTGGACGATGTCGAACACACGTTTTCGCCAGGATGCCGGGACTACGTGGCAGGGTTGCGCCAAGGAAGTGTCGCATTTGACTGTGATGGCGGACGGGCAGCAGGTGATGTCGGTCAGTCGCAGCCCTGGGAGGGTTGTGGGTGCGGAGAGCAGATCGGGGTCGGTGCGTTGCTCCGCTGCCAGTTGAGCATAGTCCACTGCCAGGTGGGTGCCGTGGACAGTGGGGAGGGATAGGCAGTCGGCCACCACATTGTCTCGACTGGTAATGTGCCGGATGTCTGTGGTGAATTTGGACATCGCGACGAGCTGGTGTTTTTGCCTGTCTGACCACGGGTCCGCAGATTTTGCCATCGCGAATGTCAGGGGTTTGTGGTCGACAAAAACGGTGAAGGGGCGGCCCTCCAGAAGAGATCTAAAATGGCGGACTGCCAGGTACAGTGCGAGGAGCTCGCGGTCAAAGGCGCTGCTTTTGGCCTCCGGGGGGCGCAATTGGCGGCTGAAAAAGGCCAGCGGATGCCAGGCCCCGTCGACCCACTGTTTGTACATGGCACCGACCGCGTGGTCGGAGCCTTCCGTGGTGAGGGCCACCCTGGCATTGGGCTGTGGGTGAGTGAGCATGGTGGCGTCGGCGAGCGCCTTTTTGGTTGAGTCGAAAGCGGTCAACATGTCCGCCGACCACTCGATCGCTCGTAAGCTGTCTTTCTTACCCTGGAGGGCTTCGTATAGGGGCCGCATGAGGGAGGCCGCTCCGGAATGAAGCGGTTGTAAAAGTTGATCATCCCCAAGAACTCCCAGAGGCCTTTGATGGTGGTAGGCCAGGGGAACTGCTGGACGGCTTGCACCTTGGCGGGCAGGGGAATGGCTCCGTCCTGCATGATGTTGTGGCCGAGGAATTCGATCCTGCTGAGGCCGAATTGGCACTTGGCTGGGCTGATGATGAGCCCGTGCTCACTGAGCCGCTGGAACAGGGTGCGGAGGTGCTCGATGTGTTCCTGCTTGGAGGAACTGGCTACCAGGATGTCATCCAGGTAGACAAAGAGGAACTTCAGGTCCCGGAGGACCGAGTCCATGAGCCGCTGGAAGGCCTGGGCCACGTTTTTGAGGCCGAAAGGCATTCGGAGGAACTCGAATAGCCCAAAAGGGGTGATTGTGGCCGTCTTGGGAACGTCCGTGGGGTGGACTGGCACCTGATGGTAACCGCGCACCAGCTTGGCCGGGTCCAGCCTGCGGGCGTGGGCATACACCGGTGGGCCTGTGGTGGGGATGAAGTGTTCTGCCGCATGCTTAGCAACCTTCGCGGAGAAGGTCGGGTTGGTGAGGGCTGGGAACTCAGCCACGAGTGCTGAGTCATCATCCGTTGAGCGGGCGTGGCACTGCCACGCCATTTCAGCGGGTTGGGGGGGGCCTTGGCGCCCGGGACAGGTGACATGGTGTTAATGTCCACGAGGCAGCACCGAGGCATGTCGACCAACAGGCCGTGGGTGCACAGGAAATCCGCACTGAGGAGTGGGGAGCGCACCTTGGCGGTAATAAACTCCCAGTGGTAGCGGCGGCCTGCGAGGTCGATGGTGACGGTGCGGGTGCTGTACATCCGGATGTCGGTGCCATTGGCGGCAGCCAGCGCAGGGCGGCGGCCACCTCGCTGGAACTCGAGGACGGACGCGGGGATAATGCTGCGCTGCGCACCCGTGTCGCATAGTAAACGGCGTCCAGAGGCGCTCTCCATAATGTACAGCAGCGCACCTGCTTGCCCCACGGCCATCATGTAGGCCAGTGAGGGGGCGGTTGGAAACGTGCAGGGATGGCTGCAGCGGCGTGCCCGTGCGCCGAATCGGGTATGGAAGTAGCAGTAGCCCTGTGTCGGAGGGCTTGGGGGATGTGGGCGCCTGCAGGGCCTCGTGGCCGAGTTGTGTGGCCGCACGATAGAGGGTGGCGCACGCGCCGACGCTGTGGATGCCAGGTCGGGGGTGACGGCGTGGTTGGAGCTGGCGGACAGGAGCTTATCGGCTTCGTCAGCCAGGGCCTCGAGGTCCATGATCGCCGGGCGGATGCTGGGAGGTAGTTGGCGGATAAAGAGAGTGTGGAATAGGGAGCCGGGCGGTTTCTCGTCGGTCAGAACAAGCATGTGTGAGAGCAAGTCTGACAGCGTGGTGTCACCGAGGCCCGGGAGGTCGAGGAGGTGG
This sequence comes from Somniosus microcephalus, assembly GCF_052327205.1. Classification (NCBI taxonomy): domain Eukaryota; kingdom Metazoa; phylum Chordata; class Chondrichthyes; order Squaliformes; family Somniosidae; genus Somniosus; species Somniosus microcephalus. The sequence continues at coordinate 218,265 of NW_028225269.1, read as the reverse complement.
CAGTTGCGCACAAATTGGGAGGCTGTGAATTTTTTAATGAGCGCGGCCTGGAGATGTGCGTACTTGCCTTCCTCTGGAGGGTTTTGTAGTGTTGTCCAGACTTTCGTGATTGTGAAGCTGCCCAGGGAGGCGAGGAAGTAGTCATACATCATTGTGTCGGCGGTGATGCCGCGGAGTCGGAATTGCGATTCAGCTTGAAGGAACCAGGTGTTGGCCAAGTTCTCCCAGAACCCCAGCAGCTTCACAGAAACTGCATTTGTGTCAGCCATGGCTACGCTTAGGAGTCGTCCTGAGCATTGGGTCACCAATGTAGGAGTCTACGTACTCCTAGCAAAAAATACTGAACTCGGAGAGGTTCAACCGAAAAGGTTTAATTATTGAGGCTGCATGCTGAACACAAAATGGAGTCAGAGACCAAACAAAGTTCAACTCTCTTTCATCAGTGCACAGCTTCGTCTGCTCCTCCCCCACTCTGGGCTTAACTGTGTTGCAGATCGAGTTTCTTAAAGGTGTGATCCTTCTTAAAGACATGATGCCTGATTTATAGTCTATGGACCGGGAAGCAGATTGTGTCCATTCTGTGAGATCGGTATGCCACAAGACTCTTAATCTCAGAGTCGTTGGTTCGAACGCCACTTATGGCTGAAGTTTTTAAAAACTTTTATGTTGCTCTCAAAGCGTCATTAATTAACCGATAGACTTGTTTTGCACAATGAATGTAATAGTATCTGAGGGAGAGTCCATACTTCAATACAAAAGGAAAATACTGCAGATGCTGGAAATCTGAAATGAAAGCAGAAAATGCTGGTGATACTCAGCAGTTTTGGCAGCATCTGTGAAGAGAAAATCAGAGTTAACGTTTCAGGTCGATAACCTTTCGTTGGAACTGGAAAAAAAAGAGGTAATGGAACAGATTTTTAAGCAAGTGTAGGGGCTGGGAAAAAGGGTATGTGATGAAAAAACAAAAGGGAAGGTGTGTGATAGGATAGAAGGCAGGAGAGGTTAAGAGACATTGAGAGATATTCAAGGCAAAAGGAGATGGTAATGGGACAGGTTAAGAAACAAATGACTGCTCTAGAGGAAGTGTAAATATTGCTGGCAGAATGAAAGACAGCTGCCATGTGGGAGAAAAGAAAAGAAGACACAAACAAAAGATGTGGATAAAAGATACATGTAAGATAGGGCCCGAGGTTATGATCTGAAATTGTCGAACTCTATGTTGAGTTCAGAAGGCTGTAAATTGCCTAATCGAAGTTGAGGTGCTGTTCCTCGAGCTTACGCTGAGCTTCAGTGGAACAGTGCAAGAGGCCGAGCATGGTCAGGTCTGAGTGCGAGTGGAGCGGAGACTTAATGTGACAAGATCGGGGTCCCCCTTACAGACAGAATGGAGGTATTATGCAAAGTGGGCACTCAATCTGCATTTGTTCTCTTCAATGTAGAGGATACCACATCGTGAGCAGCGAATAGAGTACACTAATTTGCAAGAAGTACAAGGAAATCGCTGTTTCACCTGGAAGGGCTGTTTGGGGTACTGGACAGTGGGGAGCGGGGAGTTATAAGGGCATGTGTTGCATTTCCTGTGCTTGCACGGGAATGTGCCATGCGAAGGGGAATGGGTGTTGGGGGTGATAGAGCAGTGGACCAGAATGCTGAAAGGGGAGGTGAGGGGAAGATATTTTTAGTAGTGGATTCATGCTGGATGTGGCGGAGATAGCAGAGAATTATCCGTTGAATGTAAAGGCTGGTGGGGAGAAAGTTGACAACAAGGGGAACTCTACCGTATTTCCAGGAGGGAGGGACAGGGGTAAGGGCAGAAGTGCGTGAGATAGAACGGACATGGTCAAGGGATGAGTCAACTAGAGTTGAGGGGAATCCTCGGTTGAGGAAAAAGGAAGACATGTCGGAAGCACTGATATGGAAGTTGGTATCATCAGAGCAGATGCGGCAGAGGCTAAGAAAATGGAAGAATGGAATCGTGTCCTTACAGGAGGCGGGGTGGGAGGACGTGTATTCCAGGTAGCTGTGGGAGTCAGTGGGCTTGTAGTGAATGTTTCTTAATAACCTATCCCCAGAGATGGAGATGGAGAAGTCGAGGCACGGAAAGGAAGAGTCAGAGGTGGACCATGTGAAGGTGAGGGTAGGGTGGAAATTGGAAGCAAAGTGAATTAAATGATCTACTTCCGGTCGGGAGCAGGAAATGGCGCCGATACAATGTACCGGAAAAAGAGCTGAGCGAGGGGACCTTAGTAGGACTGGAACAAAGAGTGTTCCACATATCCCACGAAAGGCCGGCATAGCTAGGACCAATGCGGTTCCCATAGCAAAACCTTTGATTTGGAGGAAGTGAGTGGAGTCAAAGGAGAAATTGTTCAATGTGAGAACAAGTTCAGCCAGGCGGAGGAGGGTGATGGTGGATGGGAACTGATTGGGCCTCTGTTCAAGGAAGAAGCGGAGCGCCTTCAGTCCATCCTGGTGGGGTTTGGAGGTGTAGAGGGATTGTATGTCCATAGTGAACAGGAGGCTTTTGGGGCCAGGAAACTGGAAACTGTTAAAGTGGCAGAGGGAGTCGGAAGTGTCGCGCATGTAGTTGGGAAGAGACTCGACAAGGGGAGAAAAAAATAGTGTCGAGATAGGAAGAGATAAGTTCCATGGGGCAAGAACAGGCTGAAACGATGGGTCTACCAGGGCAGTCCTGTTTCTGGATCTTGGGAAGGAGGTAGAAGGGGCAGCACGGTGGCATAGTGGTTAGCACTGTTGCCTCACAGCGCCAGGGACCCGGGTTCAAATCTGGCCTCGGGTGACTGTCGGTGTGGAGTTTGCACATTCTCCCTGTGTTTGCGTGGGTTTCCTTCGGGTGCTCCGGTTTCCTCCCACAGTCCAAAGATGTGTGGGTTAGGTTGATTGGCCATGATAAAAATTGGCCCTTAATGTTAGGGGGGATTAAATAGGTGGGGTTACGGGGTTATGGGGTTAGGGCTTGGGTGGGATGGCTGTCGGTGTAGGGACCGGGTGCTGTGGTTTGGATGATCAGCCATGATCTCATTGAGTGACGGAGCAGGGCCGAATGGCCTACTCCTAGTTTCTATGTTTCTTTTCCAAAGATTCAACACCCGCTTTGTGAAGACATTTCTTGTTAGCTCAGTCCTGAAAGGCCTACCCTTTATCCTGAGGCGGTGGCCCCTATTACTTCACTCCCCAGCCAAAGGAAACATTCTCCCAGCATCCACCCTATCAAGCCCTGTAACAATTTTGCATGCTTCAATGAGATCCCCTCTCTTTCTGCTGAATTCAAGAGAATACAGGCCTAGTTTACTCAACCCCTTCTCATACCAGTTCAGTGACAGTCTTGGAAACGGTGGCTTGATGTTCTGTAGTGGGGTCATGGTCCAGGTGGAAATAGGAGGAGGTGTCGGAGAGTTGACGTTCAGCTTCCACTAGGTAGAGGTGGGTTCATACAACAACAACAGCACCACCCTTGTAAGCAGGTTTTGTGTTTTGTATGTTTACTGTTAATTGTTACCCATATTTAATTTTACAATATATGGGCTACTCCAGCTCCTAATTCTTTCATTCGTATGTTCTTATGTCCATCCACAGGAGAGCGAACTCGCCCCTGGACATGCATAAGGAGAAAGTTCCAACTAAATGATTCTGCAAACCTGATAGCTGCTACACTGCGGATCGTCTCCACTTTCATTACCATGCCAGATGGAACTGTTAAGGGAGCAGTTGAACTGCTGAATCCCACTTTTAAGGGATGTCGCAAAGCGCTTGACAGTGGTGTCAAAACAAATGAGTTCCACTTCGTAATTGATTCGAACCCACGCCTCCAGAGGAGACTGCGATCTGAATGCAGCGCCTTAGACCGCTCGGCCATCCTGACTTGTCGAAGTCATTACTGCAGCTCATCACTTCCGCTTTTAGAAAGTTTCAGTCCGGGTGCTTGTTCAATGCTGCTTGAAGCCTCAGCAACAGGGATATTATCTCCCCCGGGGTTTACCTGAGCCTGTGCTCGGTGTATGGTGAGGAGGGGCCGGGGTCCCTGGTATCTTGCATCCCAGGGATGGACAATAACTCTCTGAGACCTGGAGCTGGGGAAGTGCAAATAATTAATGGGTTTGTTTCCGCGTCTGAAATGCGGCTTAGATCTGTTGGTTTTAACCCAGGCCGGGACTGCGAGATGTTGCATTTTTTTCACGTTTAATCAGAGGAATCATTATCACTAGTCTATACTTCATAGTCATAGATCAAAACGGCACTGTATGAGGCCATTCGGCCCATCGATTCTATTACAGCCATCTGTAGAGCAATCCAGTCCACCCTATTCCTCTGTTCTATCCCCGTATCCCTACAAGTTTATTTCCCTCAAGTGACTATCGAGTCTCCACTTGTAAACATTGAGTGTCTCGGCTTCCCCCACTTCTGTCAGCAGCGAGTTCCAGGTCCTCAGCACTCGCTGCATAAAAAAGTTTACCTCACATACCCCCTGTACCTGTTGCCCAAAAACTTAATTCTGTGTCCCCTAGTCCTTGTACTATCAGCTAGTGGAAACATCCTTTCCCCATCTAGACTATCCAAACCCATCATAATCTTGTACGGCTCTATCAATCACCCCTCAAACTACATTGTCTTAAAATACTCCTGTGCAGCACCTTGGGACGTTTTACTACGTTAAAGGCGCTATATAAATAGAGGTTGTTGTTGTTATTGTTGTAATGAAAACAAGTGCAGCTTCTCCAACCTGTCCTTGCAGCTAAGATCCCCCATCCCCAGAACCATTCTGGTAAATTTGCTCTGCACCCTCTCAAGAGCCTTCACATCCTTCCAAAAGTTTGGTGACCAGAATTGAATGCCGTAATTCAGTTGTCGCCTATCAAGCACTGTATAAAGGTTCAGCATAACTTCGCTACTTTTGTACTCACTGGGCCAGAATTTCGTGTACCCAGGGGTCAGTACACGCTGTGTACTCACGCTAGGGCCAAAGAAAGTGCCGGTTTTGTGCATGCACTGCGCATGCGCTGGAAACCGTTACTTCGGTTCCCTTGAAGGAAGGTGTTCACGTGTCAAACGCATGTGCCAGAGAGGCAGCGCGTACGCCTGGAACTTCCGTTTTTTTTGCAGGTTTCTCTGTGTGGATAAGTCCTGAGCAGCTGCGCATGACAAAAGCAGTCGCAAGGCCTGCTTTTAACAAGGTAACAGGTTAATTAAGTAAAATTCAAGCATTTTTTCCGCAGGTTTATCATTTTAAAATACTTTAAAGAAAAGTAAGTTTATTTTTAGCCCCGTTGAAAACTTTAATAAATGTTTTCAAAAATTTAAATTTTTGTTTAAATTAGTTAATTTTTGTATTTTAAAGATATTTTAAAAGTGTGATTTTAAAAAAAATTATTTCTCGTTTTACTTAGGTTTTGGAGCCGATCTCTTTTCATAGATTTGACAGGTCTTCCTGTCAAACCTATGCATGGAGAATCCCTGCTCTGATTGGCACCCCATGGCCCATGTGATCCAAGGTGACGCTGCAAACTAACATTGCCGCTGGGATACGCGAGCACTGCATGCTGGCAGCTGGAGGAGGCCCAGAAACAGAGTCCCATGCGGCCCCACAGCACAACGGCAGGCGCGCTAAGTAAGTGCAGTTCAGGTGCGTGCACACGCGGGAAGCCTCCGTCCCGAATTACTGGCCCAATACCTCTATTTATGAAGCCATTATCCCACATGCTTTGCTACCCACTCTCGCAATATGTTCTGCCAACTTCAGTGACCTATGCACATTAACTCCCAGGTCCCTCTGCTCCTGCACACTTTTTAAAACTGTGGCATTAAGTCTATATTGCCTCTCCCTGTACGTTCTGCCAAAATGTATCATCTCACACTTCTCTGTATTAAATTCCATTTGCCACTTGTCTGCCCATTCTTCTAGCCGTTCTATGTCCTGCTGCATTCGATTGGTATCATCCTCGCTGCTTACCACATTCACTTGATTAGTGTAATCAGCAAAGTTAGAAATTCTACGCTGTATTCCAATATCCATGTCATTTATATATATCAAATAAAGCAGTGGCTCCAGCACTGACCATTGGGGAACACCACTGTCTATCATCCTCAGTCTGAAAATAAGCCTTTTACCACATTTTGCTGCTTTCTATCCTTAAGCCAATTCCGTATCCAAGCTGCAACTGACCCACCTATTCCATAATCCTAAATTTTGATAACCAACCTTCTATGTGCTACTTTGCCAAACACCTTCCGAAAATCCATGTAGACAACATCCCTTGCATTCCCTACATCAATCCTCCCTGTTCCATCGTAAAACATTCAATTCGATTAGTCAAACACGATCTGCATTTTACAATTCCGTGTTGGCTCTCTTTAATTAGCTAAAACATCTCCAAGTGCCCGTTAATTTATTCCTTGATTATAATTTCCAGAACTTTACATGCCACTAATGTTAAACTGATCGGTCTGTAGTTACTAAGATTAATCTTGCACCATTCCTTGAACAGTTCTTGCATCTCTCTGTAATTTCTCTGCAGATTTGCTCCTCCATATTTTCACATTAGTTGGTGGCCTACAGAATACATCCTATAGTGTAATGGCCCCTCTATTATTTCTTAACTCTTGCCTTATAGATTCTGTCGTTTTCGCCTCCAGAACATTCTCTCTCTCCAGCACTGTAACATTCTCCTTAACCAATATTGCCACACCAACTTCTATCATTCCTTCCCTATCGTTCCTTAAAATCTACTATGCAGGAAAATGTAATACCCAATCCTGCCCTTTTTTGAGCCAGGTCTGCGTTATTGCCACAAAATCATATTCCCATGTGGCTACTTGCGCCTGCAGCTCACCAACCTTGTTTACTATGCTGCGTGCGTTCATTTACTTTCACTGTAAACCTATCTTCGACCATCCTGTGTTCTCATTTAGTCTGACCCCACCTAATACATTACTATTTCTTACTTTAGTGCTATCCGTCTCTCCAAATCCTTTGTGCACCTTGTTTCTCCTTTCTTTTGCTACATCCTGGTGACCATACACCTGCCAACTTAATTTAAATCCTCCCCAACAGAACTAGCAAACCTTGCCGTGAGGATATTGGTACGGGCTATGATGAGCTGCAACCCATTTGGCCTGTACTGATCCCAACTCCCCCAGAACATGCCCCAATGCCGCAGGAATATCATCCCTCTTTTTAGCTATGTTTTTGGTACCGATGTGGACCTGGACCTGTGGCTGTTCACGTTCGCCCCTCAGAAAGTTCTGCAGCCGCTCAGTGACATCCTTGACCCTGGCACCAGGGGAGGCAACATACCGTCCTGGAGTCCTGTCTGTCCTCCTCTTCTATCTGACAGTCACCCACTCCCTCTCTGCCTGCGCTTTCCTTAGCTGCGGGGTGACCACCTCCTGAAACATGCTATCCAAGAAGCTCTCAACATCCTGCATGCACCAAAGTGGCGACAGCTGCTGCTGAAGCTCCGAAACCCGGAGCTCGAGCTCCTCCAGCTGACGAGACTTCCTGTACATGTGTTTGTCCAGGACACGGGAAGCATCCTGGATTCCCCCATGGCACAGGGTGCACATTCTGTGGGACTGAGCTGCCGTGCCATGCCTTTATTTATTCGACTATTAACTATGTTTACACAAAATTAAAACTAAGATGTACCTAATCCAAGTTATTAATCTAATATATTATTAAGTTAGTAATTTAATGCAGTATTACATTTTTGCTAACAGTCTCTTGTGTGAAAATTTATCAAATGACTGATAGAAGTCATCATATTAAATGCAGAACATCTTTCCCCTTGATACAGTTTTCGTTTACCTCGTGTCTCTGGTAATTTATCCTGTACTATGAAGACCGATGCAAAGCAATTATTTAGCATGTCTGCCATGTCCGTATTTTCAATTACAGTATCACAAGGCTCTGTCTTTAAGGGGCCCACGTTGTCCTTAGCCTACCTCTTTATATCATAATATACTCGTAAAACCGTTTTGCAGGTTTATCTCGTATTCCCTTTTGTACAAATTTCTTTGCATCCCTTTTCTCTCCATAGAGATTTAGCGGTTCATGTACATAGATCATTAAAATGCCTGTGATACGTACAGAAAATAATCAAAAAGGCTAATGGGATGCTGGCTTCATATCTAATGGGCTAGAGTACAAGGGGGTAGGAGATGTGCAGCAGCTGTACAAAGCCCAGTTTAGGCATCAACTGGAGTATTGCATTCAGTTCTGTGCACCACACCATAGGAAGGATATATTGGCCTTGGAGGGAGTGCAGAGGAGAATTACTAGAATGGTACCAGGATTCAGGAACTTCAGTTATGCCGAGCGACTGGATAAGCTGGGATTGTTCTCCTTAGAGCTGGGAAGGTTAAGCAGAGATTTGATAGAGATGTTCAAAATCATGCAGGATTTTAATTGAGTAAATAAGGAGAAACTGTTCCCACTGGCAGGAGGGCCGTTAACGAGAAGGCACAGATTTAAAGTAATTGGCAAAAAACACAGAGATGAGATGAGGAGAATTTCTTTTACGCAGCAAGTTATTATGGTTTGCAATGCACTGCCTGAAAGGGTGGTGGAAGCAGATTCAATAATAACCTTCCAATGGGATTTGATAAATAATTGTTGGGAAGAATATTGCAGGGCTATGTCGATAGAGCAGGGGGGAGTGGGACTAATTGGAGAGCACTTTCATAGAGCTGGCACAGGCAGGTAAGATTCTATAATTTCAATTTGTGGCTGGAGCAGAATTCTGACAGTCACAACACAGTCATAAGAATGGGTATGTAGGGAGGGAGCCTGCAGTCAGGCAGTGAGCTGCAGCCAACCTCTAGACAGAAATAGATACAAAGATGTAGGATGGCCGTGTTCCCAGGATGGGTTAACAACTATATCCTGTAAGTTAAGGTTGCCCCATGATCGCATGCTGTTATGCTCAATGTTGCAAGTTTTGCTGGGCTTGAAACATCTATTTAATAAATATTAAATTGATTTCTGTATACACACGTGTATATGACACATTTTCACTTTGAATTGACATATGACGTGAGACAGGACTTATTGTACTACATTTCCTTGACATGTTGAGGCACTATAACCTGCTTCATTTAGTTGTCGTACCCGGGCACAATGTCCATAACTTGTAGGAAAGATTCTATCCAAATAATCTCAAAGTTTCCACATGTAATTATATATGTTGAAATGTATCAACTTACTCTCTGACTCATTGAATATTTTTACCGATTCAATAATTTGTAAAAAAATGCATATTTTCTGAGCCAGACTATTACTACAAAACTTCCTGTCCCTTTTTTGTCACACTTCTGTGCCAACTTTTCTGTCATAAATTGCTCTGCCCAGAATTATAAGAACAACTCTCTATGTCACCACTTGGTGCCGCTGCAGCAGCACAGATTTACCTGCCCCAGCTTCTCAGTGCGCACCAGTCTCTGGTTCAACCCAATATAGCTACCTTGCATATTACTCTAAGCTTTGTTGTAAATCACAATGTGGGGACTTTAAAATGGGGACCCAATCACGCCTGCAAGCCCTGCACCGATTAACCCCAACACCCTAACCCTGTTACGTAAGATACATAAGCATCAGGAGCAGGAGTAGGCCAGGCCCCTTGAGCTTCTGAAAGATCATGTCAGACCTTCTAACAAAACTGCACTTCCCCGCCCGCTCCCGAAATCCCTTGATTCTACTAAATTCCAAAAGCCCTGTACAATTACAGCAACACTTCTTTACTCTTGTACCCCAACCCCCTTGCAATAAAGGCAAACATGCCAAACTCCTTCCTAACTGCTTGCTGTACCTGCACGTTAACTTTTGTGCTTCGTGTAAAATGACGCACAAATCCCTGAATGTACTCAATGACTGAGCATCCACAGCCCTCTGGGGTTAAGAATTCTAAGGATTGACAACCTTCTGATTGAAGAAATGTCTCCTCATCTCAGTCTCAAATGGCCGGTCCCTTATCCTAAGACTCTGCCTCCTAGTTCTAGGTCCTCAAGCCAGTGGAAACAGCCTCTCAGCGTCTACCCCTTCAAGCCCTCCAAGAAAATTGTACCTTCCAAGGAGAACACCTCTCGTTCTTCTGAATTCCAGAGAAGATCGGCCCAATCTACTCAATCTCTCCTCAAAGCCCAACCCTATTATCACAGCAATCGGTCCGTCTGGGTGTCCTTTCAATAAGTAATAAAAAAGCGCTTCTCTAAAAATGTCCCCCACCACGTTATGATTCAGGATACTGAGACGGGGGACGGAATGGAGAAAGAAAAGAACAGGGATATAGAGAAGAGAAAGAGAGGAGGGGAAAAATACTCTTTCCACGCAGAACTAATGCAGAGACTACTCTGCTGCGCCTGGGGTGGCCTCCTGCAGCCCGGATACATTAACGTCCTAACAGCTCATTAACTGTAGGAGTGGGACCGGGCGGCGGTGCAGAAGACAGGTCGAAAAGGAGCAGACACTAGTGGCCCAGATATTCCGATCGCAAACCTCCCGCGGGCGGAGGACTGCGATGTGCAAAAATCGGCGCCCTTTCCTAAGGGCTCCCGGGATGCACACAATTCCGATGCTGGGCCTCTCCAACCTGCCGCTGCACAGGGCCCATGTATCCCTGAGGCACAGGTAGTTCACGGCGCTGCTCTGATCACGTGGGACATGGGGAGCCAATCAAAGAAGTGAATCCCCTTCATACATTTGACAGGAAGACCTCTCAAATATATGATTGGCGATCACACTCAAAACATAGTAAAACTTTAAAAAAAAAAAAAAAATCACATTTTTAAAATGATTGAAAGTACAATAAATTAATTATTTTAAACAAAACTTTACATTTTTGAAATAAATAATTAATGCTTTTTACGGGGCTCAAAATAAACTTACCTTTTTTTGAAGTATTTTTAAATGATAAATCAGTCGAAATTTCTTTTAAAAAATTCAACTCTTATCCTGGGAAAAGCAGACCTATGCCTGCTTTTACCCGGCGCATGAATTGTAAGGGTTTTCTGGGGGCGGAGGGTCTCCAAAAAGCGGAACTATCCACCCGCAGAGCCCTTTCTCCCGGAGGATCTGTCAAGATTTTTCTTGACAGAGCAGAAATGCGGGTTTCCAGCGCATGCGCAGTGCATGCCTTAAGCCGGCATTTCCGATGTCCCTACGGGTAGGTACACAGCACGTACAAACCCATAGGGATCAGAATATCCAGCCCATTAGATCCATATCGGTGTCTATCTAATATGTAATGATACATTTGCACCAAGCTTTGGTTAGAATACGACTAGAGTACACTGCATGTAGTGTTGGGCACGCCATTATAGAAAGGATATTAATGTCATCGAGAGCAAGCAGCATAGATTCACGAGGTCGGTCCCAGAGATGAGAGACTATAGTCTACATAAGGACCTTCGAGATACTGGGATTCTTTCCATCTGAGCAGACAAGGTTAAGAGGAAATTTAATAGAGCTCTTCATAATCAGACGTTGTTTTGATATTGTGAATAAGGAAAGACTATTCCCTCTGTGCATGGAGTGGGTTCAGTGGCGAGGGATCCGAAATTCGGAATTGAAACCAAGAGAGTGTGGAGAGGATTGTTTGATCATGGAATACTTTGCTACAAGGAGTGATAAATGCAGAGGTCATTGCAACCTTAAAAGCGAATTTGGTTAAATATATGAAACAAATGAAAACAGCGGCCTGTGGGGAGAGGTAGTGGGATTAATGATGGAATGATGCAGCAGAGGCTCAATGAGCAGATTGACTTCTTGTGCTGTAAAATTATTTGGTTGAATTTCTGTCCAAAACCATGAATTCACATCTTATCTCTGATTGCTAATTGAGTTTTATGAATTGTTTCATCAAAGGCCCAAACACTTGCCAGCAGCAATTCATCAGATAAGGTGGCCATTTCACGCAATCATCCATGCTTTATGCATTAGCTTTACGGAGGTTCCCATACTGAAAGTACACTTTGATGATTTGCCATGGTTTCTTGTAATGCAGCGAACAGATAAGGCACCAGAGAAAATCTCGAGTTTCACCAGTGTAATATTCGAAACAAAATGGCTTTTTGTTCTTGGTGGATGAATGGCTTCCACTAGTGGCCCAGATTATTGAAATCAAAATATCTTTGCATAATCTGTTGTAGCTGCACCATTTCTGGTTTGAACTGTTTCAATTATGCATACATTTTATTTAATTTTTAGTTGTTGGGTTGTGGGCAACGCTGACAAGGTTCAATTTATTGCCACTCCCTTGGTGCCTCGAGGTCTTTACGATTCGAAGCTAATGGGGGCTGGCATTCAAATGAAAGGAAGCAATGCTTGAGTTTTACAAAGCCTTGGCGAGACCCCATTTGGGGAACTGCATTCAGTTTTGGGCATCAAACCTCATGAAATGTATATATGGCCCTGGAGGAGGAACAGCCCAGATTCACCAGAATGATTCATGGGCTTATAGGATTAAGTTATGATGAGAGGCTGCATAATCCCTATGCATTTGCTTCATGGCGGTTCTCATGTTAAGGAAGCCTGGATGATAGTTGTCCAAGTCTTCTAGTATAACTGAAACTAGAAAAGGCACAGCAGAAGATTCTGAGCGGTACGTGGTGTAAGATTGAAATCAAATCGCTCATCCATGTATATTAGTTCTCGCGGGTGTTTGAAATGCCTATACTATTGCCCCTATAATGTGATGTATTTTGTAATAATTTTTTTTTAAATCTTAGCTTCATATATTTCCTCTGCACCGCGTCGTGTTCACTTTTTCAATTATTAATTCAGTTTGTTCAATTGTTGCTCCTTGGTTTGTGGGCAGCTCTGGCAAGGCATAATTTTTTTCCCAATCCTAATTTATCCTGAGGGGATTAAGCGTAAAATCTCAAGGGAGCTCAAATATGCATAGGAGGAAATAAGGCTTCAGCGATACAGAGCCTTGGTCAGACCCCGTATGGACCACATTGTTGAATAGAAAAAATCCAGGCCACAACAAAATGGCTGCCAATTCACTATCACCCGTTTTACTGTCTCCACCCAGGACCAATTGCATCCCTACATGCTTATTCTATTTACTTACTTTTGGCTTTAGATTCAACTAATTATATTTGTTACTGAAGCGTATTAATTAACTTAAAGCCTGTGCAGCACAATGCAGAATTCTCAGAGGAAGCAGGACGTGAAGAAGTTGCATTTATTCAGACGTTTTAAAAATGTTATAAAGAGAATAAATGGTACACACGGGGTGAAAATATAATGTAGAAATTCAATTGCTGCCCATACTGGTGAAAGCATAACACTGAGGGTCAAAATGCAGAACCAGGGAGCTCGCATTAGCATATAGTTGCTTATAACCATAAAGTACCAGAAAATGTTCTTCACACAGAACAACACAGTCATTGTTCCAATAACCACCGCCGCCGATTTCTCGGTGCAATATTTGTTTTTTAGCTTCTGGCAACAAATGGCCACAAATCGATCAAAGGTGAAAGCGACGGTGAACCAGACAGAACAGTCTGTCGCTGCATAAAGTAGGACGGCGTGGATATTACACATGGGGATGTAGAGCACAAATTGAAACTTTGTATAAAACAAAATGGGAATGTGCCTCAGTATCAGATCGATGATAACGACTAGTAGATCCGCCGTAGCCATGGCCACCAGGTAGCGAGTGACACATTTGGAGAGACCGCACTTTCCCCGAGACAGGGTCACAATCGTCACTAAGTTAACGGTAAGGAAGGGGAAAGCAGCGAATTTATACATCAGGATGGGTGCAGAAATATCACTGTGGTGGATCCATGGGTGTGATTTACTGAAAGCTCACTACATCCCGTGATGGAATCAAAAGTGACAGAAATTCATCTTGGAGCTAAGGCTTCAAGTTAACTATCAGTAATTACTTGAGAAGTCCAGGTCTGAGCAACTTGGTTAAATATATACGAAACATAAAATGGTTATGTTCATTCAGAAATGTCTAGTAATAGAATATGGTCTCCGCTGATGAACTGAGAGAAAACACACTGACTGCTGCCAACAAAACCCAATAGTGCTCACAGAAGGTCCCAGGGACAAATCTGGGACTAGTCAGTTACAATTACTATGAGTGACACTGTGATATGGGTGGGGTTGTTCCCTCTGGCTCCTGCTCCTGATCAGTGACACTGAGATATGCTTAGAGTGTAACCACCTTGAACTTGCTCCTGACCTTTGAAACTGCGATATAATGAGTGTGTAATCCCCAAAATATGGTTGCTGATCAGTGACCCTGGGATATTATGTGGGAAAGAAAATAGGAACAGGAATGTGCCATTCAGCCCCTCGAGCCTGTTTCGCCATTTAATGAGATCGTGGCTAATCTGTATCCAATCTGCATTCATCTGTTCGGTTCTTTACCCTCTTAATACCCAATAATTGCTCAGTTTTGCCGAATACATTCCCGAAATGTTTCGAAAGCCCCACTCCTTTTCACTACCCATTAAAAACAACGTGAAGGAAATTTCTGAGAGGTGTGTAAAGGGCGGCCAGTCTTATATGACCTGTTTTACACAATCACCAAATTAAAATGGGCCGTGTGTCTTTCAGTCTGTCTATCTATCTATCTACCTATCTATCTATCTATCTATCTATCTATCTATCTATCTATCTCTCTATCTATCTATCTATCTATGTGTCTATCATTCTGTCTGTCTGTCTATCTGTCTAGTTATCTATCTATTTTTCTATCTATCTATCGATCTATCTAGTTATCTATCTATCTATCTATCTATCTATCTATCTATCTATCTATTTATCAATCTGTCTATCAATCTATCTAATAATTCATGTCATGGGAGAATTACCATTTCTATTACAAAGCTCATCGGATGGACAGTCACTATCTAAGGGCTGATGATGTAATTAACGATCAATCTGCCACCTTGTGTTTGAGAAATTATCTGAATGGAACTGGAACAATGTAAATCTGGCGCTGCCCACATATGAGTGAAAACTGAATAGATTTCAAATTGATCTAGTAATATAAAATGATAAAATAATAAAGGAATCTATTCTGCAAATTACTTCATTGACAGTCAATTGTAATTAAAATCAGTTGGAATGATTTATCGGCATTTGCAACATTGTATCATTAAGTTCATCTGGCAGATATTAAACTTATCCTTAAAGCCATGGACATTTTTCTGATTTGATTTGTATCGGTCTTCACTGTCCAACAATTAAGCACCGCCTGTCCGGAGCAAACACACATAATCGGGGTGGAGAACAGACATCTCACCAATAATAGAACCCACCCGATTCACCTTCCTTTAAAATCAATGGAAGGACTGTGGCAGGTTTTGTAAATCCTTCTTGCCCACTTTTTATCCCACTGGCCTCCTCAGTCGCTCTTTAATGCCCAGATGGTAAAGAGTAAAATCTACTCCCAGGCTCAGAGCAGACAGCAGACTGTAAGATATTCATTAAATAAATCACCCAGTAACTCTGTCGAGGAACAAATTACTTTCAGTCACACAGCAAGAGGAATAAACAGAATACAATGAATTGTTGGATATGGAAACTTGCACAATGAACACGGTGTTTACAGTTAAGTATCATTTACTTCATGAAATAGGAATATGTTCACTTACAGGAAACACCTACAGCAACTGGGATTTGAGAGTTACTGTCAGGAATACAATTAAAGTTGTTACAGAATTAATACCTGGAGATAGAGACTTACCAGGGACCCCAATAACAGCGAGGGTGGGATAATAAATCTTCTGTACACGTCGAATTGCAGACATTGCCATATTTTCTCATGGAGGACTCTGATCCGTTCTTCCAACTTCTGCAGAACGCTGACCCCTGGTTGTTCTGCAGAGCAAGCTCCCAGAGACACTCCGGGTTAACACACTGAGCGAAGGCACTTATGTAAGGTGGGAGAAATCTCCACTGACATAATTAGGGCGCTATGCGACTGATATTATTTACAGCAACTGAATAAACAGATGCGGTTAATCTTTTTCACAAAACATGTTGCAATATAATAAATTATATTTAGCCCGATATTGCACAGATGTAAAGTGAATCTCCGCAAAGCCCACGGATAAACAGACAACGTGGAGTCAGTATGATCGCTTTGGGTGAAGCGAGAACAGGTTTAGTTACAGGTTTCTGATGATCGCTGTGATAATGAGGTTCTGTAATTTCAGGTAATTTCTATCCAATTCTTAGTGTGGACTCTAATCTACATTAGTGAAAGCAAACCATATGGTTGAGCCCCGGGAATATTCTTTGCTCATTTCTGAAATCCGTGGCATACATTGTTCTATTCCCATTGCCCTTAAAATGCTGACACACTCCTGCCGACCCCAAAGAATGTGTGCTCATAACCCGGAGTCTTTCCCAGAAACACACACCACTGACACTGCACATAGTCAGATATGGCCATGTACCTGCTCTAAACATTGAAATATTCCTTAGGACTCCCCACTAATATTTTTACACTTGCAGGAACCCATGTTACAAGATTCCAAGAGCGCTAACCATGTAAATGGTGATGAAATCATTGGTCCCTTAAAAAACATGTACAATTGCATGGAACTTACTGGGGTTATGTCACAATTCCTGGGAGCCCATCCGCAAATATTAACTGTTCCACAGAACCCCTGCTAAAAACTCACTCTCAGGAGTTTCTTACACTTATTTTTTCACTTTCAGGGGCAGAGTGCAAATATATCAAATTTCCAGAAATCCCCATCACTTAAAGACCCTGCATTGTTACCGAGGACTTCAGTTATGTGGAGAGGCTAGATACTCTGGGATTGTTCTTCTTAGAACAGAGACGTTTATGTGGAGATATAAATGAGGTGGTCAAAATCATGAAGATTTTTGATAGAGTATATAAGGAGAAACTGTTTCCACTGGCGGGAGGGTCGGTAACCAAAGGACACAGATTTAAGAAAATTGGTTAAAAAAAAGAGTACCGGAGGGACATCAGGACCATTGTTGTTATGCGGCAATTCATTGTGTTCTGGAATATAACACTAGAAATTGTACAAGGCCTGAAAACAGGCGCAGGCAAACCTACCCCAATCCTTTCTAAGTGTTGCAGGCAGCACACAAAATCTTGGTTATTGTAATGATGGCAGTGCTGACCTCAGCCCTAATCCCGCTGCTGATTGACATAGTGCTGAACAGGGGGGTCAATATCGAGTGCAGACTAATGGCCAATAAAGTTCGGCCTTGGTTCGCTGGACTGCTTAAAGAGAAAGTGCTTTCTTTCAGAAGCAACTCATTGTCATTGTGGAGAGAACCATGTTCCAACAGCTTAGGGAAAGAACGAAGTCCTGGGGTTTCAAAGACACTGTCATGCCATCTATCCCAGGAGGTCAAGAGGCCTTCAAGGCAAAACACGAAAAGGCTCTGGTGCGACAATTCTTAGCTCCAGGACCTGGGTGCAGTGCCACAATAAGTTTAATGTCCTCAGATGGGTGGTCAAGGTGGGTGAATGCATCATCAAATGCCATACCGCACCATCTGCACCACAAGCCTCAGACATTGCGCAATACACCACACCCCCGTAACTCACCTACCAACAATCGCTAGCAACCACCACACATACTTCCCAATCATAGATTCACGTGAGCCTCAAACACGTACCACTGCTACAAGACACGTACCCACATCACACACCATGCACACACTGGCAACTATTCAACAATTACAGGTACATCACCCACACACAAAGCACCACAGTCAATGACACCTCACTTTCTCTGGCAGGCAAAGGTCGCTGATAACCACCAGGTGCCGCAGCAGACGGGTGGAGGGCTAGCCCGTCTGGAGAACCTGAAGGAGTTGGAGGGATCAGCACTTGACATCATTGGAGCAGCATTCACAGAGACCGTGGCGAACGGGAAACATAGAAACATAGAAACACAGATGATTGGAGCAGGAGTAGGCCATTCGGCCCTTCGAGCCTGCTCCGCCATTCAATGAGATCATGGCTGATCATCCAAATTCAGTACCCTGTCCCTGCCTTCTCCCCATATCCCTTGATCCCTTTAGCCTTAAGAAATATATCCAACTCTTTTTTGAATATATTTAATGAACTGGCCTCCACTGCCCTCTGTGGCAGAGAATTCCATAGGTTCACCACTCTCTGGGTGAAGAAATTCCTCCTCATTTCAGTCCTAAATGGCTTACCCCTTATCCTTAGACTATGACCCCTGGTTCTGGACTCCCTGGCCATCATAAACATCCTTCCTGCATCTAGTCTGTCCAGGCCTGACAGAATTTTATAGGTTTCGATGAGATCCCCTCTCAATCTTCTAAACTCCAGTGAGTATAAGCCAAATCGACACAATCTCTCCTCATACCTCATTCCTGCCATCCCAGGTATCAGCCTGGCGAATCTTCGCTGCACTCCTTCCATGGCAAGAACGTCCTTCCTCAGGTAAGGCGAACAAAACTGCACACAGTACTCAAGGTGCGGTCTCACCAAGGCCCTGTACAACTGTAGCAGGACATCCTCGTTCCTGTACTCGAACCCTCTTGCTACGAAGGCCAACGTGCCATTTGCCTTCTTAACCGCCTGCTGCACCTGCATGCTTACCTTCAGCGACTGGTGCACAAGAACACGCAGGTCTCTTTGCACTTCCCCTTCTCCCAATCTATTGCCATTCAAATAATAATCTGCCTTCCTGTTTTTGCCACCAAAGTGGATAACCTCGCATTTATCCACATTATAGTGCATTTGCCATGTTTCTGCCCAATCACCCAATCTGTCCAGATCGTACTGGAGTTTCACGACATCCTCCTCACAGCTTACCCTCCCACCCAGCTTTGAGTCGTCTGCAAATTTGGAGATATTACATCCAATTCCCTCGTCCAGATCATTAATATATATTGTGAACAGCTGGGGTCCTAGGACCGATCCTTGTGGTACCCCACTAGTCACTGCCTGCGACTCGGAAACTGAACCATTTATTCCAACTCTTTGCTTTCTGTCCGCCAACCAGTTCTCTATCCAAGTCAATACCTTGCCCCCAATCGCATGTGTCTTAATTTTGCACGCTAATCTCTTATGTGGGACCTTATCGAAAGCCTTCTGAAAGTCCAAATACACCACATCCACTGGTTCTCCCTTATCTATTTTACCAGTTACATTCTCAAAAGATTCCAGTAGATTAGTCAAGCATGATTTACCTTTTGTAAATCCATGTTGACTTTGTCCGATCCTGTCACTGCTTACCAAGTGCTCTGCTATTACATCTTTTACAATAGATTCTAGCGTTTTCCCCACTACCGATGTCAGGCTTACCGGTCGATAATTCCCCGCTTTTTCTCGACCACCTTTTTATGAATAGTGGGGTAACATTAGCTACCCTCCAATCCATGGGTACTGTTCCAGAGTCTATCGAGTTCTGGAAGATGACCAGTAATGCATCTACTATTTCCAGGGCCACTTCCTTAAGTACCCTGGGATGTAGATTATCAGGCCCTGGGGATTTATCGGCCTTTACTCCCATCAATTTTCCTAACACCATTTCCCTACAAATACTGATTTCTTTCAGTTCCACCCTCTCATCAGGCCCTATGTTCCCCGGCATCTCTGGGAGGTTATTTGTGTCCTCCTTTGTGAAGACAGAACCAAAGTATGAATTTAGTTGGTCTGCCATTTCTTTGTTTCCCATTATAAATTCCCCTGATTCTGACTGTTAGGGACCTACGCTTGACTTCAACAATCTTTTTCTCTTCACATATCTATAAAAGCTTTTACAGTCAGTTTTTATGTTCCCTGATAGCTTACTCTCATATTCTATTTTCCCTTTCTTAATTAATCCCTTTGTCCTCCTTTGTTGAATCCTAAACTGCTCCCAATCCTCAGGATTATTGCTTTTTCTAGCCAATTTATATGTCGTCTCCTTGGATCTTATGCTATCCCTAATTTCCCTTGTTAGCCACGGTTGAGTCACCTTTTTTGTTTTATTTTTATGCCAAACTTGGATGAACAAATTCTGTAGCTCATCCGTTTGGTCTTTGAATGTTTGCCATTGCCTATCCACCGTCAACCCTTTGAGTGCCATTTCCCAATCAATCCTACCCAACTCGCTCCTCAGACCATCGTAGTTTGCTTTATTTAAATTGAGGACCCTAGTCTCTGAGTCAACTAATTCATTCTCCATCTTAATGAAGAATTCGATCATATTATGATCGCTCAGACCCAAGGGGCCACGTACAACAAGATTGCTAATTAATCATTTGTCATTGCATAACACCCAGTCTAAGATGGCCTGATATCTGGTTGGTTCCTCGACATATTGGTCCAGGAAACCATCCCGTTAATACACCAGGAATTCCTCCTCCACAGTATTGTTACTAATTTGGTTGGCCCAATCTATATGTAGATAAAAGTCACCCATGATGACTGCTGTGCCCTTATTGCACGCTTGTTTAATTTCCCTTTTAATGCCATCCCCAACCTCCGCCTTACTGTTGGGAGGTCTATATACCACTCCCACTAATGATTTTTTCCCCTTAGTATTTCTCAATTCTACCCATACAGATTCCACATCATCAGAGCTAATATCCTTCATTATAACTGTATTAATCCCTTCTTTAACCAGTAATGCTACCCCACCTCCCTTTCCTTTTTGCCTACCTTTCCTGAATATCGAATACCCCTGGATGTTGAGCTCCCAGTCCTGGCCATCCTTGAGCCACGTTTCCGTAATCCCAACCAAATCATATTCGTTCACCTCTATTTGTGCAGCCAATTCGTCCACCTTATTACAAATGCTCCTCGCATTAAGACACAAAGCCTTCAGGCTTGTTTTTTTTATCGCACTTAGACCTATTAGAATTATTATTTACTGTGGCCACGTTTGATTTAAACCGTTGATTTCTCTGACTGCCACTTTTGTTTTTCTCCTTCCTATCTTTTGCTTTTATCCCTGTTTCCCTTTCCTCTGTCTCCCTGCTCAGGTACCCAACCCCCTGCCATTTTAGTTTAAACCCCCCCGAACAGCGCTAGCAAACCTCCCCGCAAGGATATTTGTCCTGCTCTGGTTCAGGTGCAACCCGTCTGACTTGTACAAGTCCCACCTTTCCCAGAAGCAGGCCCAGTGATCCAGGAAACTAAAGCCCTCCCTCCTGCACCAACTCTTTAGCCACGCATTCATCTGCTCTATCCTCCTATTCCTATACTCACTAGCACGTGGCACCGGGAGTAATCCAGCGATTACAACCTTTGATGTCCTGCTCTTTAATCTGCTACCTAGCTCCCTAAATTCTTGCTGCAGGACCTCATCCCTCTTCCTGCCCATGTCATTGGTCCCAATGTGAACCACGACCTCTGACTTTTCACCCTCCCCCTTCAGAATGCCCTGAAGCCATTCAGTGACATCCTTGACCCTGGCACCAGTGAGGCAACAAACCAACTTGGAGTCACATCTACGGCCACAGAAACGCCTATCTGTACCCCTTACGATAGAATCCCCTACCACTATTGCTCTCCCACTCTTTTTCCTCCCTTCCTGAGCAGCAGAAGCACCCCTGGTGCCAGGAAGTTGGCTGCTGCTGCCTTCCTCTGGTAAGTCATCCCCCTCAACAGTATCCAAATCGGTATACCTGTTTGAGAGGGGAATGGCCACAGGGGTCTCCTGCACTACCTGCCTGCCTCTACTGCTCTGCCGGATGGTCACCCATTTCCCTTCTGCCTGTGCAGCCCTTGCCTGCGGTGTGACCAACTCACTAATCGTGTTATCCACAACCCTCTCAGCATCGTGAATGCTCCAAAGCCCATCCGTCCGCAGCTCCAATGCCGCAATGCGGTCTGCTAGTAGCCACAGTTGGATGCATTTCTGGCACACGTGGTCATCAGGGACACCGGCAATGCCCCTGAATTCCCACATAGAGCAAGAGGAGCATAACACGGGGCTGGGCTCTCCTGGCATGACTTACCCTTTAATTAATGTTAATTATTTCACTATCACCAATTAAAGATAGCTCTGAGGCGCTTGTATGGTCTACCAACAGTCCCTGCTACACCAGAAAAGACCTTAGTAACTATAAACTACAGAGTTAAAGTTTAAAAAAGAGAAATACTCACCAACCAATCACTTAACTGCTCCCTGGTGACGTCACATGCTGATTACATTTTACCTCTCGCCCCGCTGCTGAGTTAGTGTGCCTCGCCTCTCTGCTCCTTTCATCTGCCGCCTCGGAGCTCTCCTGGTCCGATCTGGTCGGGCCTCGCCTCTCTGCTTCTTTTATCTGCCGCCTCGGAGCTCTCCTGGTCCGATCTGGTCGGGCCTCGCCTCTCTGCTCCTTTTAACTGCCGCCTCGGTGCTCTCCTGGTCCGATCTGGTCGGGCCTCGCCTCTCTGCTTCTTTTATCTGCCGCCTCGGAGCTCTCCTGGTCCGATCTGGTCGGGCCTCGCTTCTCTGCTTCTTTTATCTGCCGCCTCGGAGCTCTCCTGGTCCGATCTGGTCGGGCCTCGCCTCTCTGCTCCTTTTAACTGCCGCCTCGGTGCTCTCCTGGTCCGAAAGTTGAAAGCATTGATGATGATGGTGGTGTGCTCACACCTAATCCATCTTCTCACATCCCACTTGCCCCTCAGCCCACAATCTATTCTCACTTATTAGTTGTTGATGGTGTATGTATGTGTACCTTACTTTCACCCTTTCATCACCACATCCTGACCCATGTGCCTTTCCCCTTTCAGATATGCAAGAAATCCAACTTGGCCAGCCCATCCCCGAATCGATGGAAGAGAGCAGAGAAGGAGGGGAAGAAGACACACCGTCACTGTATCTGTCTAACAGGTACCTGCTCTTAAAAGGCACTGCGAGGAATTTAGAGCGTAGTATAGAGGCGGGCTCTGCACATGGTGAGCTATTGAATACCAGTGGGCTGCAGCCAGGCCTGGGGAAAAAAAGCCAATCGGGTATCAGCTCACTGGTGGGTGAGTTCATGCACGAGTTCTGCTGCACAGGATTTAGATGATGACCTTGATGGAACGGCCTTCAGAAGAAGGGTGACGGGTAAACACACAGGTGCAACGGCAAGCCTGCCAGAGGGCCTCTTGCTAGTGTCAAGGAGCATGGCAATGTCCGGCTCCAACATTGCACAGGAATTTGCACAGAGCTTGGAGCCCGTGATTTCCAAGATGGAAATGATGAGCATTTCCATGAGAGCCCTAGTTGACCCAAACATGATGCTGCGTGTGATGGTGATGTCACAGCTTCCATTGAAGCACAGGCGGAAGCGAGCCAATGTTTCAGTACTGCAGCGAAAGCTCAGTTTGCAGCCATCTTGGTTGGGTTTATGAGTGTGAAGTGCTGGGTCTCACAGCTCACCGGCAATCTTTCACCCAAGAGATGCTAGAATTGTTGAGGAGCCGCCCTGGGGAGTGGCAGTGGCTCCACAGAGCAGGAACCTGTAGTCATCTCTCAGGATGACAGCATTCATACTGCCACCACTGCAACTCTGCCGGTGCCCTTGCAGCTGCCTGTCATCCTGCCATTCCTGCCGAGGTGGTGCAGTCTACAACCGGGTCTTCCATAGTTGCTCGAGGACTTCCTGCAAAGCCATCTGTAGTTTCCCCCACTGAAAGCCAGCAGCCTTCCACCAACCATGCCGCAGCCACTGTGGGAGCACTTCCTAGGAGCACGTGAGTAGGAGAAGCAACACGAAAGTAAGACAGACACTAAGGGAAAGCACAAGGATGATTAGAGTTAGAAACATAGAAACATAGAAAAACAGGAGCCAGAGTAGGCCATTTGGCCATTCGAGCCTGCTCCGCTATTCAATATTATCATGGCTGATCCTCATTCTCAATAGCATCTTCCCGCTCTCTCCCCATACCCCTTGATGCCTTTTGTGTCTAGAAACTTATCTATCTCCTTCCAAAATATATTCAGTGTCTTGGCCTCCAAAGCCTTCTGTGGTAGAGAATTCCACAGGTTCACCACCCTCTGAGTGAAGAAATTTCTCCTCATCTCAGTCCTAAATGTCCTACCCCTTATCCTGAGACTGTGACCCCTCGTTCTATAGCCCCCAGCCAGATGAAACATCCTCCCTGCCTCCAGTCTCTCTAGCCCTGTCAGAATTTTACATGTTTAATGAGATGATTTGTTATGCTGGTTTCGATTTGATAAGTTTATAAATTATGTTTGGAATGCTTGTTTTGTGGTGCCTCTCATTTCAGCTCTGTGGCCAGGAGGACACTGTGATGTTCTGTGACAGAGGGATTGTAAGATGGGGAACTGGTGAGCAATAGGCATGTGAAGTTTCATTCATTGGAACCGGAATCTGATGAGGTGCTCACGGAAAGGCTGTCCAGAACAAGGATCTGCTGCCTGCCTCCCCCCTTCTCCCTCCTGCTGTTCATCATCATCCTGCTCTTCCACTTCCTCCTTTTCCTCCTCCTCCTCCTCCTCCTCTTCTTACTCTTCCTCCTTCTCCTCCAGAGGTGGTCACAGAACCCGTGGTGGCAATCAGTTCACCCTCAAAGATGGCAAAGTTGTGGCGCATGTAACGGATCAACCACCAAAAGGGACTCCAGTGATTACTGGAGTGCTCCTCATGAGCAGTCAAGGCTGAAGGACCGTTGCATTAACACCCCGATAGTCTGCTCGATGAGGTACCTCTTGGCAGTATGGCGCTCATTATATGAGTGCTGGGCATAGTGGTGGGGTTTTGGTGAGGTGTCATCAGCCAGGTGCATAGCGGATAGCCCTTGTCTCCGAGCAGCCACCCTTTGGCTTGAAATGGTGGCGGGAAGATTGCTGTCACACCAGACTGGTGCAGGATGAAGGCATCATGATTGCTACCAGGATAGCAGCCATTCACCATCATGATGCACTAGACATGGTCTCACACCAAGTGCACAATAACAGAGCAGAAGCCTTTGCGGTTATGGAACACTTCAGCATTGGTATGTGGCGCGCAGAATGCCATGTGTGTGAAAACGCAGGTGCCCAGCACCATGGGGAATCCCGACATCCTGGCAAAGCCACATGTGTGCTCCTCCCACTTCTCTCTGCTCAGAGAGAAGACAATGAAGTAACTTCTCCTGGAAGCAGAGCCTCTGTCACCTCCAGAATGCAATAGTGGACGGTGAACTGTCTCCTGCTCCAGATGGGATGAATCTGATGGTGTAATAAATTGAGTGCCAGAGTGACCATGAAGACAACTTGCAGAGCAGTCGTTGCCCAGCTCTCAGGCTGCAGGTCTGGTTACAGGATGTGGTAGAATTCTGTGGCCACCTCACCGGTGAAGCAAATGTAGGGGGTTTCTCTTGCTCGTTCTGGTCTCCTGCCAGGCTTCGTGCAATAATTACCCTTGAGTGGTTCGACCCACTCCCTCTACGGTTCTAGACCTTGGACTTAGATGCAGAGAACAGTAGTGCAGAGAAAGGACTCAATAGACCAGGTTGAATAGCACGAAATGGATGCTTTTATTTTTAAACAGTTTGAAGCATTACAAAATACATGTCATAGGCACAGATTAAAATAACTACAATCATGCACAAATTTATGAACTTGACTCTATGGAAATGGGGAACACACGGCACATCGTAAAAGGGAAAACACATTACGATTACCCTTAACTCCCTCCCCTATACCTAAACTAAGTTTCGACCTGGGGAACTTGGGATCATGCTCACCACTCTCAAAATCGCGAAAAAGGGGGCTCGCAGCCTTTTGGCACCGCTTTCCGTCGTCACGTGGATTTGGAAACTTCTGGCGCAGTCGATATTCTCTCTCCCTCGAGGCGGTGGGGTAGACACAGCCTCGATGAGCGCTCGTCAAGGTTGAAGATCAGCTACAGGCTGTTGAAAAACTGCATGCAAATGGGAGAAATCTCTCCGGCCTGGATCATCGGTTTTCCAGAGGGTTTCTTCTCGTTCGGCCTGGGTCGTCGATGATCTCCCGACCCAGTACCCGGGCCACCCTCGTCATCTTCTCGTCGTGGCCGAGCCTTGTCTGGCTGAACACCGACCACGTTGTCTTTTCACCGAAATTGTCCGTCCAAAGCGTCTTTAAAAAGATGAAACGTCTTCATCGATTCCGAATCTACCGAGGTGGAAGAGGCGCCGATTCTGGCATCGTCCGTCCTTCGTTCGTCCGTTCATTCCCTGTAGAAGAAGCTGTTGAAGAAGTCGTCCAAGAGGTGTCTTGAAGAAGTGAAGTCTGAAGTGAAGTGAAGTACGAAGTAACTTAGATGGACTTTCAATCCATAGTTATACTCTTTTGGGACAGTCTTATCTCCCGCCAAATCATAGTCCTGTCTTTGTATTAATTTTGGCGGGCAGAAATCTCTGCAGGGGCGCTTTGTCTTGTAACGGGAGCTGGTGATAACTTAACTGGCCTTCCTGGCCGATAATGTCTTTTAATATCTTTTACATTGTCATCGCGACTCGGTTCGCATATTGATCAGTCCGGAGGTTTTCCTTGATGGCTGTTAAACGGTTTCTCCTTTGTACAATAAATGGGTATAAGTGTTTTTGCATTGTCCACCCATATCTTGATGGGCCCCATCCTGTACTTAGAATCCATTGAATATGTTTGCTGTTTCCCTGAGTTTCGGTTCCCAGATACTGGCTTTCGCGGGCTTACTGTCTTCAATCCACAAGCCTGTCTGGCTTGCAGTAACAGAAATAAAATGGTCCAGAAAATTGATCACGAGGCCCGGTGGCCATTTTGTATGCCCTTTTATCAAAGGTTCTTCTGTGCAAGCTTACTTTGGTCAATAAACAGTCTTATTTTATCCGGTTTTCTTGTGTGATTATTGCTGAAAATTTCGAATCTTACAGCAAAACCTCTTAAATCACCGTTCCTGAATTAAGCGCAGGTAGGAGAACATTAAACAATGTTAGAAAGCTCAAAATGGTTGCACAAACTTAGAGGCAGTGGAAATGAAAAAGCAAGTCAGCTGCAGGTTGTTGATGATCCTTTTAACTAGCACTGATGTGGGGTCCTTCCTGCTGCCGAATGCATGTTCAGCTGGTCGTGAGTTGGAGAGGGCGTTAAATGGAGCTGCCATGTCCAAAATGGCAGATCGTGCATCAATCAGCGTTGCACACTCTTTGACGTCAAAATCTGATGGATTTCCATTTCTGCAGCAAGCGCAGGCAACGGCAGCTCTACCGACCTGCCCAAAGTGGCGGCCGCCGCGAGCCACACCGGAAGCGGGAGAAGCAAGGTGACTTTTTTCTTCCAAAGCAGCTTTAAAGGCCGGCACAAGCGGGACAATTTCCCGACCGCAGTACCGGAGAATGTAATGAAAGCAGCTTCACTAGTAACTGTCAAAGGAAAATTGGAAATATACTATAAAGGAGAAATTTGCAAGGATATGTGGAAATCACACCGGAGTGGGAAAAATGAAAAGCTCTTTCAAAGAGCCGGAAAATACTCCTTCTGTGTTGTATGAATCTATGACCGTCTATAAATATGGCCTGTCTTCATCTGACTCTGTAGATATTGAAACAGGATTGGGACATTGTAATACTGAGTCAATCCCCAGGATCACTTCAAATAATGAGACAGTCCCCCAGACTGCGTATAAATCACCGCACTCACGCGGGGAACTCCAGCTCATGTTGAGGCGCTCATGGAAACCAGAAATAAGATTTGCCTTCTGTGAATACGGAGGCACTCGCCTTGTCCATCTGAAGTAATGACACACTCTCCAAGAGGCAATGCAAATGTCGACACTCTATGCGGGACTCGTTGAAACATTCACATTCCTTGGACTTCCTGTAAATATGGACACACTGGCTGAGTCACTGGGCTCATCCACTTATTTGCTGCTGCTGTTTTTTCTCAGTGCAATATTTAGTTTTGAGCTTCTGGCAATAATTGCCCACTAATCGATCAAAGGCGAAAGTGACTCAGAAACAAAGAGTGTCTGCGGCTGCATGAAACAGACATACTTTTTCCACTTATCTGTCAATTTATTTAACAGCATCGGATCAGGAATTGAGCAGCTAAAATGATTTGACAGCTCAATGCAGAGCAGAGTGAATGAACTAATACACCTCAGGCCGGAGATGGTGCCTCAGCCCTTCGCACAGAATATCTAAATGATATGATTGATTATTGATGTTGGCCGATTTATTTCTACACCTTGGAATTCTGGAGAACTTTCTTCTTTATTTGTAGAACAAGCTGAGCCAACAGCTCCCTCTCTGCAACAACTGCTAAGGGTAAGCCAGCAGTAGGTCTGGCTGTATTAGCCCCTACTCTCTGAGACTCTTAACGTGCAGGAAGGCTTGGTCGATCCTCAAGTTGGAGGGTTTGTGTTTAAAATTTTTAGGCTGATTTCACAGGCGATCCCCAGCTCTGAATAGCCCCAAGCAGAGAATTCAAGGAGTGTTTGATATAAATGAGATTAAACATTAGAATCAGAAAATCTCTCCTTTATTCTGGACTCTTGTCTCTCTCCACCCTCGCTCTGCTGAAGGTTGAACTTGACATAATTTCAGCTTGGCTCAGGGTCAGTGTGGCTCAGTGAGACTTCGGCCCGTCTCTCCCTTCACAATCCA
This sequence comes from Somniosus microcephalus, assembly GCF_052327205.1. NCBI lineage: Eukaryota > Metazoa > Chordata > Chondrichthyes > Squaliformes > Somniosidae > Somniosus > Somniosus microcephalus. The sequence goes on along the minus strand of NW_028225269.1, from coordinate 189,724 downwards.
TCAGCGCGGAGAAAAGAACAGGGAATTTTACACATGTCTTGTGTTCTGTAACTTTATTTGGACATTTCAGGGCATTTCAGGCTGTCTCTAACACGGTGAGGTCCCCTGTGCTGTGTCAGCTATGTATCTTTATCAACACTCCAGCTTTACATTAACAGAACCTGAGCTCCGAGATCTGGTCGGGCCACATTGACCGAAGTGAGGAATGAGCGAGAGGGGGAATTCCACCCGGGGTTAGGAAATCCTCCAAAAGAATGACACAACATTGAATTTACTGTGAAGCCAAAATAGCTCAGTTGGGAGAGCGTTAGACTGAAGGTCTGAAGTTCCCGGGTTTCGGCAGGTTTTAGTTACTTTTGGTCTCCTTCACTATCACGGGAGAAAAACAGAAGGGATTTCTCTCTCCAGAATCCGCATCTCCCAAACAAATGGGAGTGAATCCACATTGTGTACGTGGCTCCAGCCACCCGCTGCGGGTTCGAATCCAGTCGGGGTTTAGCCGGCTGATTTTATACCGGGACAGTTCAGCGGTGGTGCGATAATAATTTTTAGAATGAGGTTTGTTAGATTAAAGAGCTCTTTTACTGTTACATTCAATTTAAACTCTGCCCAGTTGCATATACGAACAGTTGATAATATTTAAGCGATGTGGTTTGTTCAATGTTTGTGCAGTATCTTGGTCACCCAGAGTGACCCAGAAAGATACTCCCCCAGCCTGGGTTCCAATATACTCAATATTCAGTTTATGGCCCGTTAGCTCAGTTGGTGAGAGCGTGGTGCTAATAACGGTCGAAGTTGCGGGTTCGATCCATGTACGGGCCATCTCAAAGTGTTCATACTTTTGCGGCTATCGTAACATTTAAAATACCAATTTATAATGCAACCAATCCGCACAGAATCTCCCGGTGGAATTATTTGGATTAACATACATTGCACCTTTGACACCGGGGCAGAAAGACACATCGAACATGGGAAGATTTCTAATGGTTTTCAGTGGGCGTAGTCTCTCCAGAAAGCGGACCTATCCACACGCAGAGGCCTATCTCTGGAAGGCATCCGCTCTCTCAAGAGCATTCTTGAAAGATCAGAAATGCCGGTTTTCAGCGCATGGGTTTCGCACGCCTGAAACCGGCATTTCCGATGTCCCCATGGGTGTGTCCAGAACGCGGGCACACCCATAGCGATCGGAATAGCCGGCAATAAGTATGATGGCTCCGTATGGAAAACGAATCCATGAACTATGACGTTATTAACTGAGCTATCTTATTGCAGAGATCAGGATGGGTTTGTTTTTTCCTTCTGATTACTGATTCTTTTGTAGGAAGGATGTTCCCGATGGCCAGGGAGACCAGAACCAGAGGTCACAGTCTAAGGATAAGTGGTATGCCATTTAGGACAGTGATGAGGAGTCATTTCTTCACCCAGAGAGTGGTGAACCTATGGAATTCTCTACAACAGAAGGCAGTTGAGGCCAATTCATTAAATATATTCAAGAGTTAGATACATTTCTTAAGGCTAAAGGGATCAAGGGATAGGGAGAGAAAGCAGGGACAGGTTATTGAATTTGGATGACCAGCCATTACCTTATTGAATGGCAGAGCAGGCTCGAGGGGCCGAATGGCCTACTCCTGCTCCTATATTCTATGTTTCTATGTTTCTAAATTGTCATACCGAACCACGAAAGGAATTATTAGCACAGATGATCGAAACTTGGTCAAAGAGGTAGGTTTTAAAGAGCGCCTGGAAGCATGAAAGAGCGGTAGAGAGTTGGAGGGGGTCATGGAGGAAATTCCAGAGCTAAAGCCCTATACAATTAAAGGCACGGCCACCAATGTTGGAACGATTAAAATCTGGGCTGCTCAAGAGCCCTGAATTGGAGAATTGCAGACATCTCGGACGGTTGTCGCGCTGGTATAGCTTACAGCGATAAGGAGCGGTGAGGTCATGGAGCATTTGCAAAAATGAAGATAACTTGAAAGTTGTGATGTCGGACTGCAAACCAATTTCGGTCAGCAAGCACAGGCATGATGTGTGAACGGAACTTGCTGTGAGATAGGGCAGCAGAAGTTTGGATGAGCTCAAGCTTTTAGTGTGTGGACAATGGGAGACCAGCCAGGAGAGTGTTGGAATAGTAAACACTTGAGGTTAGGAAGGCATGGATGAGTGTTTCAGAAGCGGATCAGCTGAGGCAGGGGCGGAGTCGGGATATGTTACGGAGGTGGAAGTACGTGCTGTTGGTGATGGAGCGGATACCTTATCAGAAGGTCATCTCAGGGTCAAGTATGACACCAAGGTTGCGAGCAGACTGGTTCAGCCTCAGAGAGTGCCCAGGAATAGGGATGGAGTCGGTGACAAGTGAACAGTGTGTCTGGTGGGGATCAGCACTCAATGGCGATATACATCGCTGCCCCTCAAGGCTAATTGTAACATCTCCCATCAGCAAAAATGCAAGCACTGGACAATTTTATCTCCAACATTCCACTATGGCTCGGCGTTTTCTCATCCATACCTTCAGCTTCCCCACTTTCCCCTCTGCTAAGTATCGATTCTGAGCAAATCACACAGCTGCCATCAAGGCTATCGGTTCTCAAGTCGCTGCTTCTGTTTCACATTGCTCAGCACAGCTTGTATCACAGTCTTGTCAGGAAGAAATTGTACAAGCAATGCACTGATGCACAAAGCTTGAAAAGACAATGTAAACTTTGCTTGAGTGTGAGAACACAATACATGCGATGCCTGCATTTCAGGAAGCGCTGTTTTGAAGTTGTGCAAGTCTGCCTGCAGAGTGCAGATTACAAATAAAAGTTCAGCAAACTCCATGACGCTCTGCAGACAGACGCTGCATTGGACAACAAACAACTTTCTCTTCTGCTGATTTGGAAGAGGGAAGGACAGGCTGAGCTTGTGATTCAGGCAGCAAACTGCACAGAGCAAACATTGGTTTACAGGAGGCTTTTCCTTGTTTGTCCCAAACTTTCCAACAGCCGGGACCAGAATTCAGGTTCCACCGAGATTTAAACTCAGATTACTGGATACAAAGTCCGGAGTGCTCACCATTAACCATTCCACGCGCGCTCCCCTGAGCCAACTCTGTTTTCTCCAGCTCTCCTTCCATTCACAGCCAGTGGAATCTTTCCTGACTCCTGCTCAGTGGGACTTGTGGTCTGACGCAAAGAGACGCACCTATTCAACAATTTCAGCCAAGAAAAACATTCTGTCATTGCGGCAGGAGCTGGACTAAGAGCTCCAGTAACATGGATTGCAGCAACAGCTCAGGCTTGGAGGATTGTCGAATGTTATTTACTAGAATCGATTTTTCTGCAGATTTTTAAAAGTGTCGCTATTTCCATGGGAATCGTAGAGATTGACAAAAAATAGACTTCACAGAGATTTGTACTGGATTCAGAGTCCAGATTGCTCACCATTACACCTGGAACCCACACTGCATTGAGTCACAATCAGGAAAGAACGTGGCAAAGGAGAAGTTGAACTGCTGAATCTCTCTCTCTCTCTACTGACTCTCTTTCACTAACATTTCCCCAATCGAATATATGGGAACATATTTTATTCCAAATTCACAAACCTCCTGAAAAACTCCGTGATTTCGCTCGCCGAATCAGATCACTCTCGTTGGGATCAATTTCGACACGAGCATGCTGTGACGTCCTGAGTGAGTGAAAGGTGCTATAGAAAGGCAAGTCTTTCTTGCAAAAGTTTCAACTGTAAGATCAAAACGCGGGCTCGGCCGAGATTTGAAGCTGAGACCTTCTCGCAAATTTCAACCAGCAACCAAAAAGGGAGAATCACACCCCTAGACCAGCTTATTAAAAAGATAGAGATACACACCGATTGAAACTGCAGTTTGAGTCCTATCGCTGACCCTGTGTTTTCCTGTTAATCTGCGTAGTTTTGCTTCCACAATCTCAATGAGAAGGTTCTGAGCCACATTTTTAAAATAAAATAATCCACCTGTTCAGTAGCGACAGGCGAGTGGTAGATTCCCTAAATCAGCGCAAACTTTCCCCCAAAAAACCTTATACTACGAAATCCAAACTGTGTCCTATATGGGAAATATCATTGAGAATTACTTCGCTCACTGTAACAATGCAATCGCATTGAGTTTAAGCAGACTTTGCTAAGTGGCAGAAAAAGTCTTTTAAGTGCATTTACTGAATTTTAGTGAGTAAAGAAGTGAATTATTTGAAGTAAGTTTAATTTTTTAGAGTAAATTAAGCTGTTGGGGAGTTGAAACCGGAAGTAGTATCCGGGTATAAAAAGGGGCGGGCTTAGAGCTGCAGGCTGAGTGCAATCGCATTGAGTTTAAGCAGACTTTGCTAAGTGGCAGAAAAAGTCTTTTAAGTGCATTTACTGAATTTTAGTGAGTAAAAAAGTGAATTATTTGAAGTAAGTTTAATTTTTTAGAGTAAATTAAGCTGTTGGGGAGTTGAAACCGGAAGAAGAATCCGGTTATAAAAAGGGGCGGACTTAGTGCGGTAGCGCTGAGAGTGCTCGCATTGAGTGTAAGTAGAGTTTGGTAAGTGGCAGAGCTCGGGCAAGTGGGAGGTGAAGGGGTGCTTGTTGCTCTGTTTTGCTTCCCTCTCTCAGGCTAATCCAACACTGCAGACGTGGAGCAGTGACACAATTCAACCAGACAGCTGCCCCAGACAGCTTCCACGAGGGAGGTTGGTGAACAGCTGGTTGGTAGGTTCTCTTCCTTCTCTTCTATGCCTTTAAGTTGGTAAGTCCGATTAAATAGTGGTGTAATATTATCATCTATATCGGGGCAGAGGGTCTTCATAACTAATAATAAGAAATTTAATTAATTACACAGATATGGGTGAACAGGTGATGTGGCACTGTTGCGAAATGTGGGAGCTGGTGGTTACTTTTGCGATAAGTGTTTGCTGCCAGAGGAACTCAAGTTCCATGTTAAAGAGCTTGAAAGCAAGCTTCAGACAGTGTGATACATCAGGGAGGCGGAGAAGTTCCTGGACTCTATGTTTCAGGAGGTGGTCACATCTATGAAATTAATTACTGCAGATGTAGTCCGTGGTCAAGGACAGGACGGTGTGACTACGAGTGAGGAAGGTACAGGGATCCAGGATGTAGTCTTGAAGGAGCCGCAGCCCTTGCTCTTGTCAAGCAGGATTGAGGTTCTTACTCCCTGTGAGGGCAGGAGCGGGAACTGCAGGGAGGATGAGCAACCTGGCCACAGCACCGTGGTGCAGGGGGCCATTCAAGTGGAGGGAGTAAAAAGAAATGTTGTAGTGGTAGGGGATAGTATCATTAGGGGGATAGATAGGGTTCTCTGCAGTCAAGAGCGGGAGTCCCGAAGGTTGTGTTGCCTGCCCGGTGCCAGGGTTAAGGACATCTCTTCTGGGTGAAAAGAAACTTGGCGTGGGAGGGGGAGGATCCAGTTGTCGTGGTCCATGTTGGTACAAACGACGTAGGTAGGACAAGGAAGAAGGTTCTGTTAAAGGAGTATGAGCAGCTAGGGGTCAAATTAATAAACAGAACCTCAAGGGTAATAATCTCTGGGTTATTACCTGAGCCTCGAGCGAATTTGGCTAGGATAAATAAAATTATAGAGTTAAATGCGTGGCTCAAAGACTGGTGTGGGAGAAATGGGTTTTGCTTATTGGGACACTGGCACCAGTACTGGGACAGGAGGGAGCTGTTCTGTTGGGACTGACTCCGCTTGTCCAGTGCTGGGACTAGAGTCCTGGCGAATCATCTAACTAGGGCTGTAGAGAGGGCTTTAAACTAATTAGTGGGGGGGATGTTTCTAGAGAGCAAATAACAGAAATGACAACGGAGAAGGTCTTAGACTTAGGTAGCAGTGGGGAAATTAAAAAACAGAACGTGTCAGGAAGGGATAGAAGGTATGGAGTAAAAGTTAAAGTAGTAAAAGGGGAAAAAACAGGAACTAAGTGTCACAAAACATATTTGAAAGTTCTTTATCTGAATGCACATAGCATTCGTAACAACATGAATGAGTTAACGGCACATATAACTACATATGGGTATGATCTTGTGGCCATTACAGAAACATGGCTGCAGGGTGACCATGACTGGGATTAAACATACCAGGTTATTTAATAATCAGCAAGGACAGGCAGGAAGGGAGGGGAGGTGGGGTGGCTATGGAAGGAATCACTATAATACAGAGAAATGATATTGGGTCAAAGGAGCAGGATAGTGAAACAGTTTGGGTAGAGATAAGGAATAATAAGGGGATAATAACACTAGTGGGCATAGTCTATAGGCCTCCGAACAGTTGCAACTCTGTTGGACGGAGTATTAATCAGGAAATAGTTGAGGCTTGTAATAAGGGAACAGCTATAATTATGGGGGATTTTAACTATCACATTAACTAGACAAATCAATTTGGGCAGAGCAGCCTTGAGGATGAGTTCATTGAATGTATTAGGGATGGGTTTCTGGAGCAGTATGTAACTGAACAGACCAGGCGGCAAGCAACCTTAGATTTGGTCCTGTGTAATGAGACAGGATTAATTAAAAATGTCCTAGTAAAGGATCCCCTTGGAATGAGTGACCATAACATGTTTGAATTCCATATTCAAGTAGACGGTGAGAAGGTTGGATCTCAAACAAGCATGCTGAGCTTGAATAAAGGAGACTGTGAAGGTATGAGAGCGGAATTGATTAGAGTGGACTGGGAAAATCGATTAAAGGGTAAGACGGTACATGATCAGTGGTGTACATTTAAGGACTTATTTTACAACTTCCAAAAAATATATATTCCACTGAGGAAAAGAGGGTGTAAAAGAAAAGATAGCCATCCGTGGCTAAGTAAAGTAATTAAGGATAGTATCCGACTAAAAACAAGGGCATATAAGGTAGCCAAATCTAGTGGGAGGATAGAAGATTGGGAAGTCTTTAAAAGACAGCAAAAAATAACTAACAGATTGATTAAGAAAGGGAAGATAGATTATGAAAGTAAATTAGCAAAAAATATAAAAACGGATAGCGAAACTTTATATAGTTATATCAAAAGAAAAAGGGTGGCTAAAGTAAATGTTGGTCCCTTAGAGGATGAGACTGGGAAATTAATGGTGGGAAACATGGAGATGGCAATAACGCTGAAAAAATATTTTGTATCAGTCTTTACGGTAGAGGACACTAAGAATATCCCAACACTGGACAAACAGGGGGCTCTAGGGGGAGAGGAGCTAAATATGATTAAAATCACTAAGGAACTGATACTTGGTAAAATAATGGGACTTAAGCCGGATAAATCCCCTGAACCTGATGGCTTACATCCTAGGGTCTTGAGGGAAGTGGCGGTAGGGATTGTGGATGCATTGGTAATAATTTTCCAAAACTCCCTGGACTCAGCAAAGGTCCGGCAGATTGAAAAACTGCTAATGTAACACCCTTATTTAAAAAGGGTAGTAGGCAGAAGGCTGGAAACTATAGACCTGTTAGCATAACATCTGTGGTTGGTAAAATGTTAGAGTCCATTATTAAGGAGACTGTAACGGGACATTTGTATAAACATAATTTAATAGGACAAACTCAGCATGGTTTCATGAAGGGGAAGTCATGTTTGACAAATTTGCTTGAGTTCTTTGAGGAAGTAACATACAGGGTGGATAAAGGAGAACAAGTGGACGTAGTGTATTTAGACTTCCAAATGGCATTTGACAAGGTGCCACACGAAAGATTATTGCTCAAGATAAAAAATCACGGGATTGGGGGTAATATTCTGGCGTGGGTGGAGAATTGGCTCTCTAACAGAAAGCAGAGAGTTGGGATAAATGGTTCGTTCTCAGACTGGCAATCAGTAACTAGTGGTGTTCCGCAGGGCTCAGTGCTGGGTCCCCAACACTTTACAATCTATATTAACGATTTGGAGGAGGGGACCGAGTGTAACATATCAAAGTTTGCAGATGATACAAATTTGGGAGGGAAAGTAGTGAGTGAGGAGGACATAAAAATCCTGCAAAGTGATATAGACAGGCTAAGTAAGTGGGCAGAGATTTGGCAGATGGAATACAATACTGGAAAGTGTGAGTTATGCAATTTGGCAGGAATAATCATAGAGCAAGTTATTATCTTAATGGCAAGAAACTGTAAAGTACTGTAGTGCAAAGGGATATGGGGGTCCTGGTGCACGAAACTCAAAAAGTTAGTATGCAGGTGCAGCAAGTGATCAAGAAGGCCAATGGAATGTTGGCTTTTATTGCTAGGGGGATAGAATATAAAAACAGGGAGGTATTGCTGCAGTTATACAAGGTATTGGTGAGACCACACCTGGAATACTGCATACAGTTTTGGTGTCCATACTTAAGAAAAGACATACTTGCTCTCGAGTCAGTACAAAGAAGGTTCACTCGGTTAATCCCGGGGATGAGGGGGTGGTCATATGAGGAGAGGTTGAATAGATTGGGAATCTACTCATTGGAGTTCAGAAGAATGAGAGGCGATCTTATTGAAACATATGAGATTGTGAAGGGGCTTGATCGGGTGGATGCGGTGAGGATGTTCCCAATGATGGGTGAAACTAGAACTAGGGGGCATAATCTTAAAATAAGGGGCTGCTCTTTCAAAACTGAGATGAGGAGAAACTTCTTCACTCAGAGGGTGGTAGGTTTGTGGAATGTGCTGCCCCAGAAAGCTGTGGAAGCTACATCATAAAATTAATTTACAACAGAAATAGATAGTTTCCTAGAAGTGAAGGGAATTAAGTGTTACGGGGAGCGGGCAGGAAATTGGACATGAGTCTAGGTTCGGAATGGTCATGGACCTGTGGGTAGTGGAGTGGGCCCAGGGGCTATGTAGCCTGGTTCTGCTCCTACTTCTTGTGTTCTAATTCTGTGTTAGATTTCAGGAGATGGTTTTATTCCTGTTCCTGGCTGGGGTGGAGATCGCCTTTACAGAAGGTAAGTACTGTAGAAAATATAGGGACAGAGTGATCTCCTGGAAGAGTTTCGATCGCCTAGATGGGTCGGAGAGGAATTTCCCAGATTTTTTCTCCCAAATTGGCCATTGGGTTTTTTAATCTGGTTTTTCGCCTCTCCCGGGAGATCACATGGGTTCGGGTGGGATGGAGAGTGATAGAAGATTTGAGGTTAGGATCAGATCAGCCATGATCTTATTGAATGGTGGAGCAGGCTCGAGGGGCCGATTGGCCTACTCCTGCTCCTATTTCTTATGTTCTTATGTTCTTATGACATATTTCGCCTGTCAATGCGCATTTTATTCATACTGAAGCAAAAAAGTAACTTATCTTAGTTTTCATATTTACTAAAATTGAATGGAGGAATGTCATCAAATTGATTCGCCCCACCACAAACCGTTGAGTTTTCCTGTGTTAACTGAATGCGATAATCACTACACACCGGAAATGCATTGCAGCGACTCAAGCGGAAGAGTAGGAGGCCATTATGTCCCTCGAGACTGTTCTGCCATTAAGTTAGATTACTGCTGATCTGGATCTGTACTCCATTTACACATTTAGGTTCCATAGCCCTGAATCCCCTCACCCAACAAACATCTATTAGCACTGGTGGCAACCTTCAGCCTGAAACCAACTCCACTCCCGGATCCAGAGAGAAAAGGCTTCTTACTGACGGCCACCATGCAGATTTTAATGAAATCTGTTTGGCTTGATCCTGTATTCGTTTTGCACTCATGTATATTACCCTCCCCCACTGTGTATAGTTTCACTTCCTCTTTCCCGACTAACCTGGGAGGTTCCAGGTCTTGTCTCTTGGCTCCGCCCCGACTTCTCTTACATAAAGATCCCAGGATCTGTATGACTCATTCCTATGAACCAGTCGGCGTGTTGAGATGTTAGCTCTGATCTTAGTGATTAAAAGCCAACTTGTTTAAGTCTATAACTTCTAGTTTTGTGGTTATTGAAGGCCCATCAATTTTAATCACTAACGAATACTAGGGTGGATCGTCCCCTAAAACCAAAGCGTCTGGACTGGGATCCACATTCTGCTGAAGCATCAAATCAATTTGGACACTGGCTCAAATGCTTCGAACTCTTCGCGGGGGCCTCATCCGCTAGCGAGGTAGATAAACTGAGTCTACTGACTACTCACATAAGTCATCGGATTTATTCGTTCATCCGGGACGCCACCTCTTACATGGAGGCCATCACTGTCCTGAAGGCCCAATGCCAGAGGCCGGCAAACGAAGTGTACGCCAGACATCTGCTGGCTACACGCAGGCAGCGACCAGAGGACTCAATGGACGATTTCTTACAGGGCCTAAAGGACCTGGTCCGGGACTGTAACTGCAAGGCCGTGATGGCCAACGCGTACTCTGACAAATTGGTCCGCGATTCCTTCATCACGGGCCTCAATTCGAATTATATCCGGCAGAGACTGCTGGAGAAGGATGTCCTGGACTTAAAAAAAGGCCACTGCGCGATCACTGGATGTGGCCCAGAAAAACTCTGACTCTTATTCTTCCGGCCATGCGGCCCTCACCGCCTCGTGCGCAATGAGGGGGCCGCCATCTTGGAATCAGCCATCTTCCCCATCCAGGTCTCAGACCAGCTCTACGCTGCCGGAGTCCCCACACAGAAGTTCACCAAGGAGTCCTACTACAGCGGCAATGTCTCGAGGCCCGAAATGCTGCTTCTGCGGCCAGGCCAAGCACCCCAGACAATGATGCCCAGCGAAGGACGCTACATGCTTCAAATGTAAGAAAAAGGGGCATTTTAGCAAAGTCTGCAGGGGGAATCCGATTTCCAACTCCGTCACCGCCTCGTGCATGCCGTCATCTTGGGATCCGCCATCTTTTCCAGGGCCCAACAGTGGCTTCGATCACGGTGGATCAATCCAGGCCACACCCGTTGACAAAATCCATGATGGACATACAGGTAAACGGGAATTTAACGAAAAGTTTAATTGACAGTGGGAGTACCGAGAGTTTTATCCACCCTAGCCTGGTATGGCAGCACTCATTAACGGTAACCCCTACATGGAGCAGAATTGCTATGGCTGCTAAGCCCCACACTTCGGACATTTTGGGCTACTTTGTGGTAACACTGACTGTAAAAGGCACGGACTACAAGGATTTTAAACTCCTCGTGATGCCAAAACTCTGTGTTAATATAATCTTGGGCCTGGACTTCCAGTGCCACCACGAAAGTGTCACGCTAGCATATGGCGGGTCCCAGCCACCACTCAGTCTGTGGCCTATCAACCTTAAAAATCAGCCCGCCCTCTTTATTCGCTAATCTTGCTCCAAACTGTAGGCCCATAGCGACCAAAAGTAGATGGTACAGTCTGGAAGACAGACACTTTATCAAGGCGGAACTGGACAGACTCCTGCAGGAAGCCATTATTGAATGCAGTACCAGCCCGTGGCGTGCCCAAGTAGTCATAGTTAAAAATAGCGAAAAGAAACGGATGGTAATTGACTACAGCCAGACTGTTAATATTTATACCCAGCTGCACGCCTACCCTTTACCCCGCATATCAGAAATGGTCAACCAGATTGCGCAATACCGAGTCTTGTCGACTATCGACCTCAAATCCGCGTATCACCAGCTCCCCATTAGAACAGAGGACTGCCCATACACCGCCTTCGAGGCGAACGGGCGCCTCTACCATTTTCTCAGAGTGCCCTTCGGAGTAACAAATGGGGTCTCGGTCTTCCAACGTGAGATGGACAGCATGCTTGATGAGAATAATCGACAAGCTACCTACCCCTATCTGGATAATGTCACTATCTGCGGGCACAACCAGCAAGACCACGATCTAAATCTTGCGAAATTTTTAAAAACTGTCTTAAAGCTGAATCTAACCTACAACGAAGACAAATGTGTCTTCAACACAACCCGTCTCTGTATCCTCGGCTGTGTGGTGGAAGATGGGGTAATTGGACCGGACCCTGACTGATTACGCCCCCTAAAGGAACTGCCCCTGCCACACAATCCCAAAGCTTTAAAAAGGTGCCTGGGATTTTTTTCGTATTATGCCCAATGGGTGCCCAATTACTCTGATAAGGCCCGACCCCTCATTAAATCGACGTCCTTCCCACTATCAGCTGAAGCTCGGGAGGCTTTCACCAGTATTAAACAGGACTTTGAAAGGGCTGCAGTGTGTGCAGTGGACGAATGCGAATGCATTCCCTTTCAAGTCGAAAGCGATGCGTCAGAATTTGCCTTAGCTGCGGCCCTCAATCAGGCTGGGAGACCTGTGGCCTTCTTCTCCTGAACCCTTCAGGGATCTGAAATCAGGCACTCTTCTGTCGAGAAGGAGGCATAGGCTATAATGGAGGCAGTGCGGCACTGGAGACACTACCTAGCCGGCAAACATTTCACCCTGCTCACAGACCAGCGGTCGGTGGCTTTCATGTTTAATAACAAACAAAGGGGGAAAATCAAGAATGACATAATACTCAGGTGGAGCATCGAACTATCTACGTTCGACTATGATATTATTTACAGGCCAGGAGCCCTTAATGAACCCCCAGACGCCCTATCGCGGGGAATATGTGCCAGGAGTCATACGGACAAATTAAAGGGTCTCGACAACGACCTCTGTCACCCAGGGGTCACCCGACTATACCATTTTATAAAGTCCTGCAATCTGCCCCACTCCATCGAGGAGGTCAGGGCAATGACCAGAGCCTGCCGCATCCGTGCGGAATGCAAGCCTCACTTCTACAGGCCTGACCGTGCACACCTTTTCAAAGCCACACGGCCATTCGAGCGCCTAAGTCTGGACTTCAAGGGACCCCTTCCCTCTGTCGACCATAACGTATACTTCCTCAATATCATTGATGAATATTCCCGCTTCCCCTTCGCCATTCCCTGCCCAGACATGACCAGTGCCACGGTCATCAAGTGTCTCTGTAATCTATTCTGCATGTTTGGCATGCCGAACTACATACACAGCGATAGGGGGGCGCCATTCATGAGTGATGAGCTGCTCCAATTCTTGCTCTCGAAGGGGATAGCCACTAGCAGAACCATTAGCTACAACCCCCGGGGTAATGGGCAAGTGGAAAGGGAGAATGCTACTGTTTGGAAGGCTGTCACATTAGCCTTACAGTCAAAAGGCCTTCCGACCTCCCGCTGGCAGGAAGTCCTCCCAGATGTGCTCCACTCCATAAGGTCTCTGTTATGTACTGCCACTAACGCTACCCCTCACGAAAAGATGTTCGTTTTCCCCCGGAAATCCACCTCGGGCATATCTCTACCCGCGTGGCTGACGTCTCCGGGGACAGTACTATTGTGGAAGCACGTGAGAGGCCATAAAAAGGACCCCCTTGTGGAAAAGGTACAGGTCCTCCATGCAAACCCTCTGTACGCCTATATCGAATAATCTGACGGGCGAGAGGGCACTGTTTCAATAAAAGACCTCGCTCCCTCGGGGAGCGGAGAGAACGATGGGAGACTACCCGATGAAGACCTACACTACAAAGAGAAAGGACGCCCAGTGGTATCAATACCCAACTTTAACCTGGAGGACACTGCAGATAACCTGGAAGACACTGTGGAGGCCCGGACAGTGGAGGGACCAGAATCCACTCCCCTAGAGGCACCCCAACCGGCTTTGCGCCGATCACTGAGAACTGCAAAACCTCCTGACAGACTCACTTATACCAACTTTTAAGAAACATCACCCCGATGGACTAAATCTATAGAAGGGGTGAATGTAATGAAATCTGTTTGTCTTGATCCTGTATTCGTTTTGCACTCATGTATGTTACCCTCCCCCACTGTGTATAGTTTCACTTCCTCTTTCCCGACTAACCTGGGGGGTTCCAGGTCTTGGCTCTTGGCTCTGCCCCTGACTTCTCTTACATAAAGATCCCAGGATCTGTATGACTCATTCCTGTGAACCAGTCGGCGTGTTGAGATGTTAGCTCTGATCTTAGTGATTAAAAGCCAATTTGTTTAAGTCTATAACTTCTAGTTTTGTGGTTATTGAAGGCCCCTCACAGATTAATGGATTACATTTCTGAACTTTACTGGGGAGGGATTCGGTGATTCCCAAAGGAAGCAAAGGTTGAAATGGGCGTCACTGTGGACCAGTATTCTCTCACACAAGTTATCTATTTAGTGGAGAAATAAAGAGCAATACGTGGAAAAGGGAGCAGCCACTGTAGCCCCTTTGACAGGAGAATAAACTCTCCTCGAGATGTTCAGCCACAACAAGTTTAAACAAATTGAATCTGATCGGGATCGAACAAGAAATTTTTTGCGTGCAAAGCAAATATGAAAACCTCTACACTACGGAAACCGCTGGCAGTGATGGTTCAACCGAGGGAAAATGACCAGTGAACTCCCTCTGTGCTGCTCGGGTGTGTGTTGGTTCAACTCAAACAACATCACTTGTGTCCCACACTAAAAGCTCTCAATCCATCTCCTCCAGTACATTTTACTGCTCACACATGGGAGAGGCGGGGTAACGTTTTGTGCGGGTAGGAGCTGCTGTCAAGGATGGGACATAGAAACATGGTATAATACAGCACTAAATGAGGCCATTCGGCCGATCGTGCCTGTGCCAGCTCTATGAAAGAGCTTCCCAATAAATCCCACTCGCTTACACTTTCCCATTAGCCCTGCAATGCTTTTCTTTTTACATTCCCTTTTTAAAGACACTATTGAATCAGCTTCCACCTACCTTTCAAGCAGTGCATACCAGATCATAAAAATTAGCTGCGTAAAAAAAAATCGCCTCGCCTCGACCTGGCTTTTTGTTTTACCGATAATCTTAAATCTGTGTCATCTGGTAACCGACCCTGCGGCCAGTTGAATCAGTTTCTCTGTATCTGCTCTATCAACGCCCCACCCAACCTATAATGGCGAACACCTCGATTAAATCTCCCGTTCACCTTCTCTGCCATAAGGAGAACAATCCCAGCCTCTCCAAATCACTGAAGTCCCTCATCCCTGGACATGATGTAAGGCGGAGGATAGCGACGAGATTTGGAAAACATTACCAGTTGTGAGCATGAAAAATCGAAAAGAACCAAACAAGAAAATACAGTGAACAGTTTTATGAATCTTTGGAGACGCTTTTGCAAATGGAATGAGAGGAGAATGATGAGCTGAACTGCCCGAATGACCAGAGACGCTCAAGGCAGGTTTCCCTGGTTTAAGATGCTGGAACATTTACTCTGGTGTTGACGGTGAAATTAACTGATCAGAGACATTTAATGGATTCTCATTTCTGCAGATCAGTAATTAAAATCTAATACCGGCTTCGGGACAATCAGAATACTTCAACACAGACAAGGCACCGAAAGGCTCAAAGGGAGACCGCACCAGTTGCGGGAGAGCTGGTTGGTAGGCCTATGAGGGAGAAGGGAATTGTGGGTTATGCTGATAGAGTGAGATGTGGACAGACTGGAGGAGGGAATAGTGGGTTATGGTGATAGAGTTAGATGTGGACAGACGGGAGGAGGGAAGAGTGGGTTATGCTGATAGTGTTAGATGTGGACAGACGGGAAGAGGGAATAGTGGGTTATGCTGATAGGTTTAGTGTGGTGCAGCGGACCTGGGTGTGAGGAGCGCGGCATAAAAGGAGCAGTGAGTAGCGAGGCAAGACCAGAGCGGTGGAGCCGATCTGGTTGTGGCGTGAGCAGCGAGGCAAGGCTTACCAATTCAGCAGCGGGAGAGAAGTAAAAAGTAATCAAAGTGTGACGTCAGCAGAAAGCAGGTAAGTGATTGGCTGGTGAGTATTTCTCTCTTTCTCCTTTTTTTTCCAAACTTACAATCTGTGGTTTATAGTTTCTACGCTCTGAGGTGTAGCGGGGGATGCTGGTAACCAAAAATTTAACATCATTTAAAGGAAGTAATGGGTAATTCATGTCAGGACAGGTCAGCCCCGTAGTTAGCTCATCCTGCACTATGTGGGAAATCAGGACAGTATGTCCAGCTGAAGCTGCTGACAGACCGCATTGTGGCACTGGAGCAGCAGACGGATTGATATTGGCGCATTCGTGAGGCTGAGGAAGTTGTGGATAGCACGTTTAGGGAGGTGGTCACACCGCAGGTAAAAGTTGCACAGGCAGAAAGGGAAGGGTGATCATCAGGCAGAATACTAGGCGCAGGCAGGTAGTGCAGGAATCCTTGGGGTCATCCCACTCACGAACAGTTACCACGTTTTGGATACTGTTGGCTTAACAGGGGAAGGCAGCAGCAGCCAAACTCCTGGCACCAGGGGTGGTTCTGCTGCACAGGACGGGAGGAAAAAGTGGGGTAGTGCTATAGTGATAAGGGATTCTATTGTCAGGGGAATAGATATGCGTTTCTGCGGCAGCAAACGATCTCCAGAATGGTGTGTTGCGTCCTTGGTGCAAGGGTCAAGGATGTCTCGGAGAAGCTGCAGAACATTTTGGAAAGGGAGGGTGAACAGCCAGTCGTCGTGGTCCATATAGGTACCAAAGACATAGGTAAAGAAAGGGATGAGGTCCTTAAAGCTGAATATAGGGAGTTAGGAGGTAAATTAAAAAATAGGACATCAAAGGTAGTAATCTCAGGATTGCTACCAGTGCCACGTGCTAGTCAGGGTAGAAATAGAAGGATACATGAAATGAATACTTGGCTAGAGGAATGGTGCAAGGGGGAGCGAATCAAATTCCAAGGACATTGGAACCGGTTCTGGGGGAGGTTGGACCAGCACAATCCAAACTGTCTGCACCTGGGCAGGGCCGGGACCAATGTCCTTCGGGGAGTGTTTTCTAGTGCTGTGGGGGAGGGTTTAAACTATGATGCCAGGGGGATGGGAACCTGAGCAGGGAGAGAAAGGAAAGGGAAACAAGGATAGAAGAAAAAGACAGGAAGACGAAAAACAAAGGAGGCAATCAGAGAAATCAACGGTTTAGAACAAACATGGCCACAGTAAATAATAATTCTAAAATGTCTAAGAGCGTTAAAAAAACAAGCCTGAAGGGTTTGTGTCTTAATGCAAGGAGCATTCGTAATAAGGTGGATGAATTAGCAGCGCAAATTGGGGTAAATGAATATGATATGATTGGAATTACGGAAACATTGCTCCAGGGGGACCAAGGCTGGGAACTCAACATCCAGAGGTATTCACAATTCAGGACAGATAGGCAAAAAGGAAAAGGATGTGGGGTAGCATTGCTGGTTAAAGATGGGATTAACACAATTGTAAGGAAAGATATTAGCTCTGATTATGTGGAATCTGTATGGGTAGAACTGAGAAATTACAAAGGGCAGAAAACATTAGTGAGAGTGGTGTATAGATCCGCAAACAGTAATGTAAAGGTTGCGGATGGCATTAAAAGGGAAATTAGAGAAGCGTGCAATAAGGGCACAGCAGTCATCATGGTTGACTTTAATCAATATATAGATTGGGCTAACCAAATTAGTAACAATACTGTGGTGGAGGTATTCCTGGAGTGTATACGGGATTGTTTCCTGGACCAATATGTCGAGGAACCAACTAGGGATCAGGCTATCTTAGACTGGGTATTATGCAATGAGAAAGGATTAATTAGCAATCTTGTTTTGCGAGACCCCTTGGGTCAGAGCGATCATAATATGATAGAATTCTTCATTAAGATGGAGAGTGAAGTGGTTGACTCAGGGACTAAGGTCCTGAATTTGAATAAAGGGAACTATGATGGTATGAGACGCGAGTTGGGTAGGATTGATTGGGTAATGTCACTCAAAGTGTTGACGGTGGATAGGCAATGGCAAACATTCAAAGATTGCATGGATGAACTACAGAATTTGTTTATCCCAGTTTGGCATAAAAATAAATCAAAAAAGGTGATCCAACCGTGGTTAACAAGGGAAATTAGGAATAACATAAGATCCAAACAGACGACATATAAATTGGCCAAAAAAAGCAGCAAACCTCAGGGTTGGGAGCAGTTTAGGATTCATCAAAGGAGGACAACGGGATTAACTAAGAGGGGGAAAATAGATTATGAAAGTAAGCTTGCAGTGAACATAAAAACTGGCTGTAAAATCTTTTATAGATATGTAAAGTGAAAAAGATTGGTGAAGTCAAGCGTAGGTCCCTTACAGTCAGAATCAGGGGATTTTATAATGGGGAACAAAGAAATGGTCGAACAACTAAATACATATTCTGGTTCTGTCTTCACAAAGGAGGACACAAGTAACCTCCCAGAGATGTCGGGGGACATAGGGACCAATGAAAGGGAGGAACTGAAAGAAATCAGGGAGGTTGACGGGATTGAATGTTGATAAATCCCCAGGGCCTGATAATCTACATCCTAGGGTACTTAAGCAAGTGGCCCTGGAGATAGTAGATGCATTGCTGGTCATCTTCCAGAACTCGATAGATTCAGGAACAGTACCCATGGATTGGAGGGTAGCTAATGTTACCACACTATTCAAAAAATGTGGTAGAGAAAATGTGGGGAATTATAGACCGGTAAGCCTGACATCGGTAGTGGGGAAAATGCTAGAGTCCATTATAAAAGATGTAAAAGCAGAGCACTTGGAAAGCAATGACAGGATCGGACAAAGTCAACATGGATTTACAAAAGGTACATCGTGCTTGACTAATCTACTGGATTGTTTTGAGGATGTAACTGGTAAAATACATAAGGGAGAACCAGTGGATGGGGTGTATTTGGACTTCCAGAAGGCGTTCGATAAGGACCCGCATAAGAGATTAGCTTGCAAAATTGAGGCACGTGGGATTGGGGGCAAGGTATTGACTTGGATAGAGAACTGGTTGGCAGATAGAAAGCAAAGATGTGAATAAACGAGTCGTTTTCCCAGTGGCAGGCAGTGACTAGTGGGGAAGCGCAAGGATCGGTCCTAGGACCCCAGCTGTTCACAATATATGTTAATAATATGGACGAGGGAATTGGATGTATTATCTCCAAATTTGCAGACGACACAAAGCTGGGTGGGAGGGTATGCTGTGAGGAGGATGTCGTGGAACTCCAGCATGATTTGGACAGGTTGGGTGATTGGTCAGATACATGTCAAATGCACTATAATGTGGATAAATGTGAGGCTATCCACTTTGGTGGCAAAAACAGGAAGGTAGATTATTATTTGAATGGCAATAGCTTGGGAGAATGGGAAGTGCAAAGAGACCTGGGTGTTCTAGAGCACCAGTCGCTGAGGGTAAGCATGCAGGTGCAGCAGGCGGTTAAGAAGGCAAATGGTATTTTGGCCTTCGTAGTAAGAGGGTTCGAGTACAGGAACAAGGATGTCTTGCTGCAGTTGTACAGGGCCTTGGTGAGACCGCACCTTTAGTATTGTGTGCAGTTTTAATCACCTTATCTGAGGAAGGATGTTCTTGCCGTGGAAGGAATGCAGCGAAGATTCACCAGGCTGATACCTGGGATGGCAGGAATGATGTATGACGAGAGATTGTGTCGATTGGGCTTTTACTCACTGGAGTTTAGAAGATTGAGAGGGGATCTCATCGAAACCTATAAAATTCTGTCAGGCCTGGACAGACTAGATGCAGGAAAGATGTTCTCGATGGCCGGGGAGTCCAGAACTAGGTGCCATAGTCCAAGGATAAGGGGTAAGTCATTTAGGACTGAGATGAGGAGGAATTTCTTCACCCAGATAGTGGTGAACCTGTGCAATTCTCTGCCACAGAGGGCGGTGGAGGCCAGTTCATTAAATATATTCAAGAAGGAATTGGATATATCTCTTAAGGCTAAAGGGAGCAAGGAATATGGGGAGAAGGCAGGGACAGGGTACTGAATTTGGATGATCAGCCATGATCTCATTGAATGGCGGAGCAGGCTCGAGGGGCCAGATGGCCTAGTCCTGCTCCTATCTTCTATAATTCTATGTTTCTATGTGAACAGACGGGAGGAGGGAATAGTGGGATATGCTGATAGAGTTAGATGTGGACAGACGGGAGAAGGGAATAATGGTTTATGGTGATAAAGTTAGATGTTGACAGACGGGAGGAGGGAGTAGTGGATTATTCTGATAGAGTTAGATGTGGACAGACGGGAGGAGGGAATAGTGGGTTATGCTGATAGAGTTAGGTGTGGAAAGACCGGGGGAGGCTCGAGTGGAGCATGAACGCCGACATGGACTGGTTGGGCCGAAAGACCTGTTTATACGCTGTATATCCTGTGTAATCCTTTGTATTCCTATGTAATGCAGGAAAAGTTACCAAATCAACTTGCAATTTTCCCATGGTTTTGTGTAGGAGATGACTTTATTGTGGTTATTAAGGTTTAAAACTGGATTAAAAAGGAAATAATTAAAGCAATTATAATGGAAGAACCACGCACAAGGTTTTACCTCACAGGTGTTCGATCGGGCTGAGATGTATAACCTGACGCACTTGCTGTTATTTTGCCAAGTTTGGTTATTACTCAAGTGGGGTCCAATCTTAACATAAGTACATAAGAAACAGGAACAGGTATAGGCCGTTTTGCAGCGAAAAACACGATGATTAAGCACGATTAGCCTTTCACAAATCCGTGCTGGCTTTCCTTAGTTAATCCGCAGCTATCCAAGTGACTGTTAATTTTGACCCTGCTTGCTGTTTCTAAAAGATTCCCTATACCGAGGTTAACATGACTGGCCTGCAGTTGCTGAGTTTACCTTTACCCCATTTTTTGAACAATGGTTTAACATTTGAATTCTCCAGTCTTCTTGCACCACACCCGTACCTATGGAGGAGTAGAATATTATGGCCAGTACCTCCGCGATTTCCACATTTAGTTCCCTCAGCATCCTAGGATGCATCCCCTCCGCTCCTGGTGATTTAACTACTTTAAGCACAGCCAGCCTTACTAATTCATCTTCTTTATCATTTTTTTACTATCAAATGTCTCCACTACCTCCCGCTTCACTATGTCTGTGACAGCATCCTATTCCTTGGTGAAGACAGATGCAAAGTACTCAGCTCGTAGCTCAGCCTTGTCCTCTGCCTCCATGCGCATGTCTCCATTTTGGTCGCTAATCAGCCCCACCCCTCCTCTTGCTAACCTTTATCTATTTATATAGCTGTAGAAGGCTTTTGGATTACCTTTTATGCTAACTGCTATTCTATTTTCATACCATCTCTTTGCTCCTGAGTGTGAACAGAACTGTACAGAGGAACAGCAAATGTAACAGTTTTGATATTGTGCCACAAATGTGAATGATACTAATATTCTAATAATTTTTGAGCAAGTTTTAAAAAAGCTCCCGCCCAGTTTTGAGCCAGAGACATTTCACGTTAGGTGAAGGTGATATCCAGTACACCACGGAAACGCTGAGTTACTTGTTACATTCGGAACATAACTAGAGTTTTAAACTGCACAGCTGGCGTATACTTCAGGACTTGATTTTAAGAATAGAATTGCGGTGCTATATTTAGGAAGGCTGTGAGATTGGCAGAAATTGATCCAGACTTTACACATGGGAAGAAAGCAACAGGGAAGGCCATGTATCCCCTAGAACCAGGTTCTCCTGAATTCTAAGGTGTGTAAGGAAATTAACCATCAATTTAACTACAGGGTTTCAGTCAATTTTCTGAAAGCAAAGCGCTTTTCGTCCTTGTCAATATCTCTTGTCTATTTCCCGATGTTTCCCGATTCTGTTTGTCCCTCTTTGTTTAATCTGTGTGACCATCTGCAGGTTGAATTTGAACGAATACCTGTGTTTGTGTCTTAATTAAAAACAGAAAATGCTGGAAATACTCAGCTGGTCAGGCAGCATCTGTGGAGAGAGAAGCACAGTTAACGTTTCAGCTCGCTGACCTTTCGTCACAACTGAAAAAAGTTAGAGATGTAACAGGTTTTATGCAAGTCAAGAGGCCAGGAAAGTGGTGAGAGGATGATACAGTGGTGTCCCCCAGTGGTCTGTATCAGGACCACTGCTCTTTTTGATATATATTAATGAACTGGTCTTGGGTATGCTGGGCATATTTTCAAAGTTTGCAGATGACAGGAGACTCAGAAATGTAGTAACAATGGCCCAGAAATTCGGGTCGGGGGCTTCCCACGGGTGTAAGCCCCCGACCTGCACTTACCTAACGCGCCAGCGTTGAGCTCTGGGCTCCCGTGGAATTCCGCTCCGGGGCCTGGCCCTGCTGCCCAAGGTTGTAGTTAGTGCGATGCGTCCCCTGGGATCACGTGAGCCATGGGCAGCCAGTCGGAGGAGGGAAAAGCCCATTCATAAGATTGCCAGGAAGACTGTCAAAACTTATGAATAATATGGGCCCCAAAATAGCAGTAAACCTTCAAATATTTTTTTTTAAATCACACTTTTTCAATAAACTATAAATTACATTAAATAACGATTTTAAACAATAATTTAAATTTTTGAAAAAATAATTTTATAAAAAAACGGGGCTAAAAATAAACTTACCTTGCTTTAAAGTATTTAAAAATAATAAACCTGTGGAAAAAATGTTTTAATTTTAATTACTTGACCACTTACCTTGTAAAAGCAGGCCTTACACCTGCTTTTTAAATGTGTAATTTATGCAGGTTTAACTTCGCTTGAAAACCTGCAAAAAAAATCCTAAGTTCAAAGCGCACGTGCAGCCTCCCCTGCACGCGCGTTCGACCTCTGAACCCCTTCGTTCAGAGGATCGGGAGTGCCGATTTCCCGCGCATGCGCAATGCATGCAGAAAACCCGCACTTTAATTCGGCCTACGGGTGAGTACCCCGTGCGTACTCACCCGTGGAAAGACGAATTTCTGGGCCTGATACGGAAAGTAACAGAATTCATGAGGACATTTACAGAGTGGTGACATGGTCAGAGATATAGCAGGTGGAATTTAACACAGAGAAGTGTGAAGTGATCCATTTTGGTAGGACGTTTGAGGAGTTGCAACACAAACTAAATGGTCCAATTTTAAATCGGGTGCAGTAACAGAGAGACCTGGGGATGTAATTATCTATCTTTGAAGGTGGCGGGACAAATTGAGAACGCTGTTAAAAAGTGTACGGGATCCTTGGCTTTATTAATAGAGCCATAGAGTACAACAGCAAGGAAGTAATGCTAAGCCTTTATACATCACTGGTTAGGCTTCAGTTGGAGAATTATGGGCACAACATTTTAGGAAGGATGTGAAGGCCGAAAAGATTTACAAGCATGTTTCGGGGGATGAGGGAATTCAGTTACGTGGATAGACTGCAGAAGCTGTCGTTGTTCTCCTTAGAGAAGGGAAGATTGTGAGAAGATCTTATAAAGGTGTTCAAAATCTCGAGGGGTGTAGACAGGGTAGAAAGAGAGAAACTGTTCCCATTGGTGGAAGGGGCGAAAACCAGAGGATCAAGATTTAAGGTGATTGGCAGAAGAACCAAAGACGACTTGAGGGAAAGAAAAAGCTTACGTAGCGAGTGATAGGGATCTGGAATGCATTGCCTGAAAGCATGGTAGAGGCCGCTTCAATCCTGGCTTTCAAAAAGGGAATTGGATAAGTATCTGAAGGAAAACAATATTGCAGGGCTACAGGGAAAGGGCGGGGTGAGTGGGTCTAGCTGAAGTGTTTTGCAGCGAGCAGGCCTGGGCTCGATGGGCCGGATGGCCTCCTTCTGTGCTTTTGATGTTCACTGCTGATTCTATTTTCTGTGCACGGTAGAAATAACCGGCCCTGTTCAATTTGACAAAATGAGATATGTGTAACAGTTGACATGCATAGTACAAATAAAATGATTGAAGTATCGACTCTCACTCAGTTAGCATTTCTTTCATTGTGCAAAAGAAGGTTATCGGTTAATTAATGACGCTTTCCCGAAAAGCAACATATATTTTTAACGAAAAGCATTCGCCCAACGTGGGGTTCGAACACACGACTTCTGAAATTAAGAGTCTCATGTTCTACCGACTGAGCTCAGCGGGCCTGATAAATGTACATGTCCTTGTCTCTGATTGCAGCTAGGCACACCGTTGGCTCTGGCCCAGGGGTTTAACTTGTTCTGCAAACAACAACACTCCTGAATTCCAAGGTGTGTAAGGAAATCAAGCATCAATAGCCCTTTCATTAACCACAGGGTTTCAGGCAATTTTCTGATCGCAAAGCGCTTTTAGTCTTTGTCAATATCTCTTGCCTATTTCCCGGTGTTTCCCGATTCTGTCTGTCTCTCTGGCTCTGTTTATTCTGAATGTGGCCACCTGCAGGTCGATTTTGAACGAATACCTGTGTTTATGTCCTGTCACATTAAATAAATGAGGAATTCTGGCGATTCTCCCTCTAACACTGGGGAAACAGTGGGACCGTCTTTGGAGCAAGATCTGGTGAAACTTAAAAGAAAATATTAATTCCGGGATTATCCAATAGGCCAGTGACCCCGACGTGATTTGAGCACGCCGACCTTCTAATCTGGATTCAGACGCGCTACCGTTGCGTCACGAGGTCCACCGCGAAAGCGGGGGTGTTTGTATATATGCACGTTCCTCAAACACTGTTTAATTTCAATGACTTGGAATACTTAAAGTGCTTTATAATCCCCGACATTGTATCCAGTGCTACAGTCTATCCCATGATCTTGCAGCCAAAATACATATTTTGAAAACCTAGAATCGTTAAAGCACCGTCTCTGGGTGGGCCGAACGTGCTAACCCATTGCGCTACAAGTATCAACGGAAATTTGATTTACAACAAATACTAAAGCCGAATTTTACCGAGATAAAACCTCAGGTCACAGAGAGCAAGATAGCAACTGTCCAGTATACGGGTTCGTTGAGATTTTAAATTTTATTGATATTTAACCACAAAATCAGTTCTTCCATTTTTGTATTAATTCAATTTTAATGCGGAAGGTTTTCAAAATGTTTGGTTTCGAACTGGGGACTTTTCGAATGCTAAATTAACGGGATAACCAGTACACTACAGAAACTCTGCCGCCGTTAATTGCCGCAAGAACATCACAGAAGAGAAATGCGGTTTACACAGGCAGGTCCGGGATTAACTTTTGTATAAATACATTTTATTACCTGAATTTGACAAAGCTCATAAAACTCTGTAAAAAGATGAACAATTATTCTGATTGATGAATCAACTTTCTGTTTCAGACTGAAGGAAATCCTAACACGGTCACCGAGTGACAGGCAGAACTTTCATAAGTGTTTTTTCTTTTGCTTCTGTTGAATTTTCACCAGGAGTTGTTTAAAAATGTTCAGTGTTTGTCACACCAGGAATCTGGTGAGCCGTTGTTCAGTTTAACTGGAACAGACAATTGTCGCCGCTTTTACACAGGGGAAGAAACTCAGCCCTGGAGGTTCACCTGGAGCAAGTTCCAAAATCATTCATCCCGCCTTGGAGCGGAACCGGGGGCATTTCGCGTGCAAGGCGAGCATAATAATTGCTGCAGTCCCGAAACCTCTGCTGAGTTTGTCAGCTGCGAGTCAAAAGGATGTGTTAAGGGAGAAGGTGACCCGCTGACTCACCTCTCTCTGCACTGATTGAGATTGTGTCGCTTCTCCGTCAAACAACATCACTTCTGTCCCACACTAAAAGCTCTCAATCCTTCTCCTCCGCTCGCTTTCTATTCAAGTAATTGGACAATGAATCAGTAATAAGGTTCCCTCGGGCTTTTGCTGGTGGATTTACTGATAAACCGGGGAATTGAGAGGAAACTGGAGCACAGGCAGGGTCCTTGCGACAGACCAGTCCGGCTAGCCCAGTCGGTGGAGTGTCGGATACTTCATCCCCACCTTGGGGAATTTGCGTTTTAAATTTTTGGGCTGATTTTAAAGGCGATTCCCAGCTCGGTCAATGAGTGTTTCATATAAATGCGGTTCAACAAAGTAAGAAAATCTCTCCTTGATTCCGGAATCTTGTCTCTCTCCAGCCGCCCGCTGCTAAAGATTGAACTGACTTTAATTTCACCTTGGCTCGGGGTCAGTGCGGCTTAGTGGGACTTCGGCCCGTCTCTCCCTTCACAACCCATCAGGCCCGAGAAAACAACGGGGGATTTTACACACGTGTTGTGTTCTGTAACTTTTTATAAAAACTTCAGTGTATTTCACTCTGTGTCCAACACTGTGAGGTCTTCCCTGGTGTGTCAGCTTCCGGTGTTTATAAACACTTCAGATTTCCTGACAATGTTGTTGAATCGCATTTTTTGAACAAGCCATTGACCGAGAGGTGCCGGGGGATTTGGTTTTGGGGATCGCCTGTGAAACCAGTCCAAGAATTTGAAATGAGGGTTCCTTAGCTTAACGGTGACCACTCTGGAGTTTGAATCCAACGACCCGAAATCAAATATCGGTTGGAGCCTCGTTCCCTCTTATCCCAGCTATTGTCAACTTTGGGACAAGCAAATAAAACTACTTTTGTTGGCAGCTGTGTGATTGGCTACTCAGTCGCTGAAAGGTGTAGAAGCTGAAGGTGTGGATGAGAAAAGGTCGGACCAAAATGGAATGGTGGAGTTAAAATTGTCCAGTTCTTCCAATATTGCTGCTGGACGGGGTTTGCAAGTAGCCTTGAGAGGGCAGTGATGTATCGCCATTGCAGTGCTGGTCACCGCCACAAACTCCGTTCCCGAGCCACCGACTTCATCCCAATCACTGGCCACTGAGACTGAACCAGACAGCTTGCAACCTTGGTATTTGACCCCGAGATGAGCTTCTGCCCAAGATGGTCTACTTCCACCTCCGTAACATCGCCCGACTCCGCCTCTGCCTCAGCTGATCTGCTGCTGAAACCCTCATCCTTGCCTTTGTCACCTCTAGACTTGACGATTCTAATGTACTCCTGGAAGGCGTCCCATCATCCTCCCTCCATAAACTTCAGCTCATCCAATCCTCTGCTGCCCGTATCCTAACTCGCACCATGTCCCGTTCACCCATCACCCCGGGTCTCACTCACCTACATTGGCTCCCAATCAGGACACAACTCAATTTTCAAATTCTCTTCCGTGTTTTCAAATCCCTCCATGGACTCGCCCCTCTCTATCTCTGTAACCTTCTCCAGCCCTACACCCTCTGTGATCTCTGCGCTCCTCCAATTCTGGGCTCTTACACATCCCCGATTTTAATCCTTCCACCATCTGCCGTGGTGGGATTGTGAGCTCAGGTCTCCAGATCATCATGAAGTCTGCGGCTGAGGAACAGTTTGTGGCGGGACCAGCACTGCAATGGCGATTCATCGCTGCCCCCTCAAGGCAAACCTCTCCACCAGCAAGCACTGGACAATTTTCTACCCACCATTCCACCTTTCCTCTGGATTACTGGTCGAGTAACATAATCACTCTGCCGCCATAGCCCATAAATAATTGATTGAAGAATCATTAATCAGCAGCGCAGCGTCTGAACCAGGAAGAGTCAGTTAGAACAGTGAATTCTATGTCAAATCAGACAAAGAGAAATAAAGAGCGGAAAAGAAAGATTGTATTAACAGAGAGAAGAAAGAAAGAGAAAAATGTAAAAGCATTTTTATTATTTAAAAGATATTCAACAACAATTTATATCATAGGAATGAGATTCCTCACTTTTCAGTGCCAGAGAGGTTATTTGGCAGTAATTAAGACTGTTAAAAAGGGGACTTAGTCTGAAATGGACGGGTTTGCTGCGGTGTGTGAAGTATGGTGACGACCTATCTTTATTAGCAGAGGCGACGCTGCAGGATCATTTCAAGATCTCCCACAGATCCACGGAAACCAGTTGAAAGTGTTGCTTTGAGAGGGGCTTTCTGCACCGTCAGGGCAGGAAAGGGGAGTGAGGGATGGACACTCTCGGTATCTGTGCTGAGATTGAGTCTGTGCAGAATGGTACGGGCTCAAATAATATACAGGCTCTATGAGATATTTTATTTTATTGATATATAATTACAATATGAATTATTCCATTTTTCATATTTATTCAATTTTAATGGGGAAGGTTTCTTTCCAGTTTCGAAGTATGGACCATTTCTCAAACATAATGTTTCCCGCCTAGGATTGATTCAGGGACGTTGGGCATGTTAGGCGAACGTGACATACCACGACACGACGGAAACCTTTGTTTAGCTAAATGTCCAAAAAGAACTGTTCAACGAGAAGGTGAAATGCTGAATCCCAGATTCTGGATTAATTTCCTTTCAGTAGCATTTCTCTGACCTAAACTGCACAAGTCAAAAATGTTGCTTTCAAAGTCAATAAACTCTCGAATTTCCACGTCGCCCCCGAATCTTCTGAATCAGATGCCTCCAGTTTTGCCACTCAATCAATGTCCCTTTGCAATTCCCTGCTCCCATCCACACTAATTACTGTGCCCCTGTCAGACTTGGTTTGCGTTTATCGATCGTAGGATCTGGAATGCACTGCCTGAAAGGGTGCTGGAGGCAGATTCAATCGTGGTTTTCAAAAGGCAGTTGCATAAGTAGCTGTATGATTGTATGATTCACTGAGATCACCTCTCGTTCTTCTAAACTCCAGGGAGTATAGGCCCAATCTACTCAATCGCTCCTCATAGGACAGCCCTCTCATTGCAGGAATCAGTCTAGTGAAGCTTCGTCGCACCCCATCTAAGACAAGTATATCCTTCAACAGGTAAGGTGATCAAATTAAAATACGGGTTTGATCTGCTGGCTGTAAGCGAGCAAGGAACTGCGAGATATTGTAAATTGTACAAGTGTTCCCTGGTGGTCTAGTGGTTAGGATTCGGTGCTCTTACCGCCGCGACCCGTGGTTCTTACAAAATTGTTTTATAAAATAAGTCAAGTCTTGAGACAATTAATAATTCTCTTAATCAACCCAGTGCTTTTTGTTGCAGTCTGAAGGGAATGCTAACATGTTTGCCAGGTGACAGTTAAACTTTAATAACTTATTTTTAGAATCAGTCAGCACAGAAGGAACCCATTAAGCCCCATCGTGCCTGTGCCGGCTCTTTGAAAGAACTATTCAATTAGTCCCACTGCCCTGCTCTTTCCCCATAGCCCTGCAAGTGTTTCTATTTCAACTAAATTTCCCTTTTGAAAGTTAATATTGAATCTATGATTCTATGAAACAGTTTATATTTTTACAAGGCCCTGTTTGCAGTTCTGAATATTGTCCACACGCCACAAGTTTAATTGATTTTCAGAAGCTGCTCGACCAGTTGTGTATTTGGAGCAGTTTCCCAGTTTATTTCCCTGTGATGTGATGATTGTGGGGGCTCGGTGTGTGTAATTGGATTTGCTGCAGTCCGCCGGCAGCAGGCGGTGAAAGCGGGCATGAGACGGTGAGTGACAGGTGAGCTAGATTTCCTTACACACCTTGGAATTCAGGAGAACCTGGTTCATGGTTTGCAGAAAAAGTTACACCCCTGGAGCGGAGCCATCAGAGGCCTGGCTGCAATCAGTGAGGAAGGCATAAAATGTCACCAGGCCCAGCTAGCTGAGATGGGGGCATACAAGACTCTTCATCTCCTTGTCGTGGGCTCTAGCCCCACATTGAATAAATGCATTTTGTTAAACTTTTCTGTTGCTTTCACGGCAGGGCATCATTAATTAGCCAATAATTCTCTTTTGCACAATTTAATAAATGTTAACTGGGGCAGAGTCGATACTGCTATAATTTGTTTTGTGCTTTGCATGTTAACTGTTACCCATATCTCATTTTACACAATGTACTTTAGGAGTCTGGTCTAAAATGTTCATTACTGATGACACCAGGAATCTGGGGTAACTTTTGTTATTTCTACCGTGCACACAAAATAGAATCAGTACTGTGCATAAAATCCCCTGATGCTGACTTTCAGATTCAAGGCAGTCAGCTCCTAAATAAAGTGAAATAATTTTACAATGAAAAGATTTTGGAAGTAAGTGGTACTGTAATGTGTGCATTTAACTAATGTTTGTGGCGTCTGACTCCCGTTCATGTCTCTTCTTCCTCTGTTGAATAAAAAGGAGGGGTATGACGTTGACCAGACTGCACTGGCCCTGATGTTTCTGAGCTCATCCTTTATAATGAGCGGTTTTTCACCCTGTGATCATCGTCAGCGTTAGCTCAGCGGTTACTTCGCAGCAGCAACCTAATTGTAAATTTGTACCCTGTCTCACCGTGGGTGCTGTCTGGCATTTTTATTATCATTTTCAATCCCCTTTTACACCGAAAAAAATTGTATGCGTGATTTTAATTTAGCAGTGTGAGATTTTTCAAGGGCAACTTTAATCGAATCGCAACCGATTCCTGTCAGCACTGCGACCCAGTTTCAATTCCTAGTTCGGGAATTAATTTTGACATCACTGTTTTTAATTAATTAATGCGAAGTAATTTTATTAAATTAATAACATGCATCTAATGTGAAAAATTAAGAATTGTTTTAATAAGCATTATTGAACCAATAACTTTCTTTTGGAGAATGAAATGCATTAAAATGTCGTTACAGTCGAAACTCTAGTCATTTAATTTGCTCTTTGCATCTGCTGAACTTTTAATCAGTATCTGTCATATTTCAGGAGAATGGTTTAAAATGTTCATTGCTTGTGAAAGCAGGGAGCTGGAGCAACTTTTGTTAAATTTAACAGGACTGGCTATTTCACAGAAAATATATATTCTCTGACATATTGTTTTCAGGCCATACACTAACCGATCTTTCTTAGACCCAAAGTGGATGATCTTGCCCACGTTGAACTCCATTAATCGCAGTTCAGGGGAGAATTAATAGAAGGGTTCAAAATTATGGGGGAAACAGTTTCCACTGGCATGAGGTTCAGCAGGCCTATGGGGGAAGAGCAGTGGAGTGGGACTAATTTGATAGCTCTTTCAAAGATGCTGCATCAATTGTTCATTTTAATCTGCAATTGATAGATTTTTGTTAATCAAAAATATTAAAGGTTAATTCAAGTCTGTGAGACTCTTTATAATTGATTCAATCATCATTAATCAACCCACAACATTGTGTTGCTCACTGCAGGAATTGCTAACAAGTTTGCTGGGTGACAGACAAACTGTAATAACTTATTATAGAATCATAGAAGCATACAGCACAGAAGGAGGCCATTCGGCCAATAGTGCCTGTGGCGGCTCTTTGAAAGAGTGAACCAATTATTCCCACTCCCCAGCTCTTTTCCCAAAGCCCTGCAAGTGTTTCTTTTTCAATTTCGTTCCCTTTTGAAAGTTAATATTGAATCTGCTTCCACCACCATGTCAGGCAGAAAATATTGACATTAATGTTATCCAAGTCCCATTTCACACAGTACTTTCCCTGCTTTGCATGTCATGAACTTTTATCCCTTCTCATTGTACACACTCTATTTTAGGAGTTTGCTTACAAATATCCGGTGCTTGTGACATCAGCCATTGTTAGATTTGAAGGATTGCAGCCCCTTTCCTTCGTAATCTCTACCCCAAAGTGCTGTGGATTCTCATTCGTTGAGTATATTCAAGGCTGAGGTCGATAGATTTTTGGACTGTAGGGATATGGGGATAGGCAGGAAAGTGGAGTTAAGGTCGAAGATCAGCCATTATCTGATTGAAAGGTGGAGCAGGCTCGGGGGGCCATATGGCTCCTAATTCTTTCGTTCTTATGTTCTTATGTCCTTTCACAGGAGAGCAAATTCGCCGCTGGACCTGCATAAGGAGCAAGTTCCAACAAAATGTTTCCGCGAACGTGATAGCACCTACACTGCGGAAGCGTCTCCACTTTCAGTACCAGGTCAGATGGAAATGTTAAGCGAGCAGCTGAACCGCTGAATCGCAATTGTGAGGGATGTCCCAAAGCACTTCATAGTGGCGTCAAAAGAAATGATTTGCACTTAGTTATAAAAAATGTCAGAAGTAGGATTTGAACCCACAGCGAAGAAACTGCGACTTAAACACAGCTCCTTAGACTGCTCGGCCATCCTGACTGTTGAATACGTAATTGTAAGTTCTCACTTCCGCATTTAAAAAGTTTCAGTCCAGGTGCTTGTTCAATGGTGCTCGAAGGCTCAGTGACCGGGATATCATCTCCCCCGGGGTTTTCCTGAGCCTGTGCTCGGTGTATGGTGAGGTTTGGCCCGGGTCCCTGGTATCTTGCAGCCATGGGAACGACAACAACCCTCTGGAGCTGGGGAAACGCGAGTAACTAATGGGTTTGTTTCTGCGTCTGAAATGCGGCTTAGATCTATTGGTATTAACCGAGGCCAGGGCTGCGAGATATTTCATTTAGATCACATTTAAACAGGGGAATATCCGCAGTCAGGAGCTGAAAAGGGCCAAGTGCTGAAAAAACACAAGAAAATAGATAGAAACATAGAAACATAGAAGATAGGAGCAGGAGTAGGCCATTCGGTCCTTCGAGCCACTCAATGTGATCATGGCTGATCATCCAAATTCAGTACCCTGTCCCTGCCTTTTCCCCATATCACTTGATCCCTTTAGCCTCAAGAAATATATCCAACTCTTTCTTGAATATATTTAATGAAATAGCCTCCACCGCCCTCTGTGGCAGAGAATTCCACAGGTTCCCCACTTTCTGGGAAAATAAATTCCTCCTCATTTCAGTCCTAAATGGCTTACCCCTTATCCTTAGACTATGACCCCTGGTTCTGGACTCCCTGGCCATCGAAAACATCCTTCCTGCATCTAGTCTGTCCAGACCTTACAGAATTTTATAGGTTTCGATGAGATCCCCTCTCAATCTTCTAAACTCAAGTGAGTATAAGCCCAATCGACACAATCTCTCCTCATACGTCATTACTGCCATCCCAGGTATCAGCCTGGTGAATCTTCGCTGCACTCCCTCAATGACAAGAACGTCCTTCCTCAGGTAAGGCGATGAAAAC
This sequence comes from Somniosus microcephalus, assembly GCF_052327205.1. Taxonomy (NCBI): domain Eukaryota; kingdom Metazoa; phylum Chordata; class Chondrichthyes; order Squaliformes; family Somniosidae; genus Somniosus; species Somniosus microcephalus. The sequence continues at coordinate 157,126 of NW_028225269.1, read as the reverse complement.
TGCACACAATACTGAAGGTGCGGTCTCACCAAGGCCCTGTACAACTGTAGCAAGACATCGTTGTTCCTGTACTCGAACCCTCTTGCTACGAAGGCCAACATACCATTTGCCTTCTTAACCGCCTGCTGCACCTGCATGCTTACCTTCAGCGACTGGTGCACAAGGACACGCAGGTCTCTTTGCACTTCCCCCTTCTCCCAATCTACTGCCATTCAAATAATAATCTGCCTTCCTGTTTTTGCCACCAAAGTGGATAACCTCACATTTATCCACATTATAGTGCATTTGCCATGCTTCTGCCCAATCTCCCAACCTGTCCAAATCGTACTGGAGTTTCCCGACATCCTCCTCGCAGCTTACCCTCCCGTCCAGCTTTGTGTTGTCTGCAAATTTGGAGATATTACATCCAATTCCCTCGTCCAGAGCATTAATATATATTGTGAACAGCTGGGGTCCTAGGACCAATCCTTGCGGTACCCCACTAGTCACTGCCTGCCACTCAGAAAACGACCAGTTTATTCCAACTCTTTGCTTTCAGTCCGCCAACCAGTTCTCTATCCAAGTCAATACCTTGCCCCCAATCATATGTGCCTTAATTTTGCACGCTAATCTCTTGTGTGGGACCTTATCGAAAGCCTTCTGAAAGTCCAAATACACCACATCCACTGGTTCTCCCTTATCTATTTTACCAGTTACATCCTCAAAAAATTCCAGTAGATTAGTCAAGCATGATTTACCTTTTGTAAATCCATGTTGACTTTGTCCGATCCTGTCACTGCTTTCCAAGTGCTCTGCTATTACCTCTTTTATAATAGACTCTAGCATTTTCCCCACTACTGATGTCAGGCTTACCGGTCTATAATTCCTCGCTTTTTCCCTACCACCTTTTCTGAATAGTGGGGTAACATTAGCTACCCTCCAATCCATTGGTACCATTCCAGAGTCTATCGAGTTGTGGAAGATGACCAGTAATGCATCTATTTTCTCTAGGGCCACTTCCTTAAGCACCCTGGGATGTAGACCATCAGGCCCTGGGGATTTATCGGCCTTCAGTCCCATCAATTTTCCTAACACCATTTTCTACAAATACTGATTTCTTTCAGTTCCTCTCTTTCATCAGACCCTATGTTCCCCGGCATCTCTGGGAGGTTATTTGTGTCCTCCTTTTTGAAGACAGAACCAAAGTATGTATTTAGTTGGTCTGCCATTTCCTTGTTTCCCATTATAAATTCCCCTGATTCTGACTGTAAGCGACCTACGCTTGACTTCACCAATCTTTTTCTCTTCACATATCTATAAAAGCTATTACAGTCAGTTTTTATGCTCCCTGCAAGCTTATTCTCATATTCTATTTCCCTTTCTTAATTAATCCCTTTGTCCCCTTTTGTTGACTCCTAAACTGCTCCCAATCCTCAGGATTATTGCTTTTTCTAGCCAATTTATATGTCCTCTCCTTGGATCTTATGCTATCCCTAATTTTCCTTGTTAGCCACGGTTGAGTCACATTTTTTGTTTTATTTTTATGCCAAACTGGGATGAACAAATTCTGTAGCTCATCCATTCGGTCTTTGAATGTTTGCCATTGCCTATCCACCATCAACCCTTTGAGCGCCATTCCCCACTCAATCCTACCCAACTCGCTCCTCAGACCATCATAGTTTCCTTTATTTAAGAAATATCAGCAATTGTGATAAACTCCTTAAAGTCTTTTCTGGTAGTTTAATGGTTTAATTGTTTTAATCACCATTCATTAACTGATAGCGTTGATTTTGCAGAATGAAAGAAATGCTCACACTTAGGGACAGTCAAGACTTCCAATAACTTAACTTTTATAATCTGCAAAACTTTATTCATTAATGAAATTTTATCAGCTATCTGATTTTACACACTGTGTCTTAATTTATTTCATATAAATAATATTCTCTAGCATAATCACAGAAATCACAGAAACCCCACAGTGCAGATAGAGGCCATTTCGTCCCATCGAGCCTGCACCGACACATATCCCACCCGATCCCCACAACCCCTACACCAACACATATCCCACCCCACCCCATCCCCACAACCCCACCCGGGATCAAACCGGTATTTTTCGCATGTAAAGCGAATGTGATAACCCCTACACTACGGAAACCACTGACTCAGATCGCATCCAGAAATATCTGTTCAGGGAGAACGTGAAATGCTGACGCCCAGATTCTGACTTAATTTCCCATCACTAACATTCTCTGAACTAAACTGCACAAGTCAAAAATGTTCCTTTCAAACTCATTAATGTACCGAAATGCCTTCTCCCGAATCTTCTGAATCAGATGCCTCTAGTTTTGCCCACTCAATCAATGTCCATTTGCAACGTTCTGCTCCCATCCACACTAATTACTCTGCTACCAAATTAGTGTCGTTAAACTTGGTAATATAAGCCATGTACAGCAGGCATCTCAAAGCACTGGAGAGGTACCACCAACGCTGCCTCCGCAAGATCCTGCAAATCCATTGGCAGGATAGGCGCACCAACGTCAGTGTTCTTGCTCAGGCCAACATCCCCAGCATCAAAGCTCTGACCACGCTCAATCAGCTCCAATGGATGGGTCACATTGTCCGCACGCCCATACAAGACTCCCAAAACAAGCGCTCTACCCGTGGCTCTTGCACGGCAAGAGAGCCCCAGGTGGGCAGAGGAAACGCTTCAAGGACACCCTCAAAGCCTCCTTGAAAAGGTGCAACATCCCCACCAGCACCTGGGAATCCCTGGCACAATACCACACAAAGTGAATGCGAAGCATCCGGTAAGGCGCCGAACACCTCGAGTCTCTTCACCGGGAGCAAGCGGAAGCCAAGTGCAGGCAGTGCAAGGAGCGCACATCAACCCAAGCACCCCACCCACCCGCCCCTCAACCACCGTCTGCCCCACCTGTGACAGAGACTGTAGGTCCCGCATTGGACTAATCAGTCACATGCGAGCTCATTTTTAACGTGGAAGCAAGTCATCCTCGGTTCCGAGGGACTGCTTAAGAAGAAGAATATATGCCTGTAGAAGACTTTTAGATTACCTTTTATGTTAGCTGCCATTCTGTTCTCATACCGTCTCTTTGCCCCTCTTATTTCCCTTTTCACTTCTCCTCTTAACTTTCTATATTTAGCCTGATTCTCAGATAAATTAGGACAATTGAAGTCCCCCATTAGCACTACTCTATAGTTCATATTCATAGAGTCAGCTTCTCCAGTCTATCCAAGTAACTGAACTCCCTCATCCCTCGAAGTATGCTTGTAAATCTTTTCTGCCTTCACATCCTTCCTAAAATGTTGTGCACAGAATCCTCCAGCTGATGCCTAACCAATCGGTTATAAATGGTTAGTATTACTTCCTGGCTTTTGTACTCTATGGCTCTATTAATTAACCAAGGTTCCCGTATGCTTTTTCACAACCTTCTCAACTTAGCTCGTCACCTTCAAAGATAGATAAATCGTTGGTAAATCCAGGAGTCTCTGTTCCTGCATACGATTTAAAATTGTACCATTTAGTTTATATTGCCTCAGTTCAATCATCCTACCAAAATGGATCACTTCATACTTCTCTGTGTTAAATTACATCTGCTAAGTCTCTGCCCATTTTACCACACTGTAGATGTCCTCATGAACTCTGTTACTTTCCATCTCATTATTTACTACATTTCTGAGTTTCCTGTCATCTGCAAACTTTGAAATTATGCCGAGTACACCAAAGTCCAGGTCATTAATATATATCAAAAAGAGCAGTGGTCCTAATACCGACCCCTGGGGAACTCCACTGTATACTTCCCTCCAGTCTGAAAAATAACAGTTCACCACTATTTACAATAAACACACATGTACAGCATCGTACTCATTTTATAAACACTCATTTTATATATAAACACCACACCCATATACAAAACATCAAAAACAACTTTCATTCATATAGCGACTTTAAATTAGTAAAACACCCCAAGGCGCTTCACAGGAGCGATTCTCAGGCAGAATTTGACACCGAGCCACATAAGGAGATATTCGGTATATTTTTACGTGGCCTTGTTTGCAGTTCTGAATATTGTCCACATGCCGAAAGTTTAATTGTTTTTCAGAAGCTGCTCGACCTGTTGTGTATTTGGAGCAGTTTCCCAGTTTATTTGCCTGTGATGTGATGATTGTGGGGGCTCGGTGTGTGTCATTGGATTTGCTGCAGTCCGCCGGCAGCAGGCAGTGAAAGCGGGTGTGACAAGGTGAGTGACAGGTGAGCGCTGCTTCTGATGCTGTCTGACACCCGGGAGACTCGAGTGGGCGGGGATTTTAAAGCCCTTTAAGTACTCGAAGGCAGGAGAAATGAAACAGTGTTTGAGGAACGTGTATACGTACAAACATCACTGTTGGCATTGTAGACCTAGTGGCGGAACGGTACTGCATCTGATTCCAGCTCAGAAGGCTGCGTGTTCAAATCATGACACAGTCACTGCCCTTTTTGATTATCCCGGAGTTAATATTTTCTTTGCTCTTTCACAATAACCAGATCCTTGCTCAAACGTCTGTCTCATTGTTTCCCAAATGTCAGGGAGAGAAGCGCCTGATGCCCTCATGTATGTAATTTTAATATTCACAAATACAGTTATTCGTTCAAAATCAATCTGTCGGTGGCCAAACATAGAATAAACAGAGCCAGAGAGACAGACAGAATCGGGAAACACCGGGAAATAGGCAAGAGATATTGACAAGCAGATGTTTCCGAGACCAGAACCTGTCATCATTGATGAAGAACTGAAGCCTGTATCAAAAACTATCAACACAGAGCTGGATATACTGGGGTTTATAAAGATTGCTGATATTCCCAGCTCACCTGTCCTTCTCGGCACTTGGTTCTACCCATAGCCCTGAATAAAGAAGGCAATCACCTCGCGAGTTGATTACCTGAAGAAACTGAAGATGAGAACTCTGCTTCTCAGATTGCTAGAAAGATGCCGTAGTTTTGTGTCTAAAAGCGCTTTGCGATCAGAACATTGCCTGAAGCCCTGTGGTTAATGAAAGGGCTTTTGATGCTTGATTTTCTTACACACCTTGGAATTCAGGAGAGCCTGGTTTGTGGTTTGCAGAACAAGTTAAAACCCTGGAGCGGAGCCACCAGGTGCCTGGCTACAACCAGCGACAGCGAGGTTCAAAGTAATCAGACCCGGCGAGCTCAGTCAGCAGAGTGTGAGACTCTTAATTTGAGGTTCATGGGTTCGAGCCCCACGTTGGGCGAAAGAGTTTTGTTAAACTTTTATGCTGCTTTCACGGGAAACCATCATTAATTAACCAAAAACCTTCTTTTGCACAATGAAAGAAATGCTAACTGAGGGAGTGTCGATAATTCAATAATTTGTACTGTTGCCCATATCTCATTTTACACACTGTACTTTAGGAGTCTGGTTTAAAAATTTGCATTGCTGATGACGCCAGGAATCTGGGCAAATTTGGCCGAATTTAACAGGACCTGCAAAGAGAATCAGTAGTGAACAAACAATCCCATTGTGCTGAATTTCAAATTGAACGCAATCAGCTTTGAAATTATTTTACAGTGAAAATATTTGGAAGTAAGTGTTACTCGTATTTGTGCCTTTAATTAAAGTTTGTGACGTCTGACTCCCGTTCAAGTCTCTTCTTCCTCTGTTGAATAAGAAAGGAGGGGCTTGACGTTGACCAGACTGCACTGGCCCTGAAATTTGTGAGCTCATCCTTTATATTGAGCGGCTTCTCCCTCTTTGATCGATGTCAGCTTTAGCTCAGCGGTTACTTCGCAACACCCACTTAATTATATAGTTCAAACTCTGTCTCACCGTGGGCGCTGCTTGGTGTTTTTATTGTCATTTTCAACCCCCTTCTTCAACACCGAAACAAATTGTAACCGTGATTTTAATTTAGTAGTGAAAGATTTTTAGAGGACAACTTTAAATGATTCGCAACTGATTTCTGTAAGAACTGCGAACCGGGTTCGATTCCCAGTTATGGAATTAATGCTGATATCAGCGTTTTTATTTAATTAATGTGAAGTAATTTTATTATTTAATAACATGCATCTAATGTGAAAAAATAAGAATTGTTTTAACAACCATTATTGAACCAGTAACTTTCTTTTCAGATTGAAATATATTAAAATGTGATTACTGAGGGCAGTCGAAACTTCAGTCATTTAATTTGTTCTTGCATGTGCTGAACTTTTAACCCACATTTCATTTTATACATTGTAATTCAGGTGAATGGTTTAAAATGCTCATTGGTTGTGAAAACAGGGAGCTGGGGCAACTTTTGCTAAATTTAACAGGACCGGCTATTTCACAGATAATAAGTATTCTCTGACATTGTGTTTTCAGACCATACACTGACCAATCTTTCTTCAGTCCCAAGTGGATGATTTGACACGTGCCCACGTTGAACTCCATTAATCACAGTTCAGGGGAGATTTAATAGAGGCGATCAAAATTGTAGCGAAAACTGTTTCCACTGGCAGGAGTGTCAGCAGGACTATGGGTGAAGAGCAGAGGAGCGGGACTAATTGGATAGCTCTTTCAAATATGCTACATCAATTGTTCATGTTAATCTGCGATCGAGAGATTTTTGTTACTCAAAGGTATTATGGGATAATTCAAGTCAGTGAGACTCTTTATAATTGCTTCAATCATCATTAATCAACCCACAACATTGTGTTGTTCACTGCAGGAATTGCTAACAAGTTTATTGGGTGACAGACAAACTGTAATAACTTATTATAGAATCATAGAATCAGACAGCACAGAAGGAGTCCATTCGGCCATAGTACCTGTGCCGGCTCTTTGAAAGAGTGATCCAATTATTCCCACTCCCCTGCTCTTTTCCCAAAGCCCTGCAAGTATTTCTTTTTCAACTTATTTCCATTTTGAAAGTTAATATTGAATCTGCTTCCACAAACCTGTCAGGCAGAAAAATATTGACATTAAGGTTATCCAAGTCCCATTTCACACACTGCTTTCCCTGCTTTGCATGTCATGATTTTTTCCCCTTCTCACTCTAGTTTAGGAGTTTGCTTAAAAATGTCCGGTGCTTGTGACATCAGCCATTGTTAGATTTAAAATGATTGCAGCCCCTTTCCTTGGAAATCTCTGCCCCAAGTACTGTTGACGCTCATTCGTTGAGTATATTCAAGGCTGAGATCAATAGATTTTTGGACTGTAGTTGAATCAAGGGATATGGGGATAGGCAGGAAAGTGGAGTTGAGGTGGAAGATCAGCCATTATCTGATTGAATAGCGGAGCAAGGTCGGGGGGGGGGGGTTGCCATAAGGCCTACTACTGCTCCTAATACTTTCATTCGTATGTTCTTATGTCCTTTCAAAGGAGAGCAAACTCGCCCCTGGAAACATAGAAGATAGGATAGGAGCAGGAGTAGGCCATTCATCCCCGCGAGCCTGCTCTGCCATTCAATGCGATCATGGCTGATCATCCAAATTCAGTACCCGGTCACTGCTTTCTCTCCATACCCCTTGATCCCTTTAGCCTTAAAAAATATATCCAACTCCTTCTTGAATATTATTTAATGTATTGGCCTCTACTGCCTTGTGTGGTATAGTATTCCATAGGTTCACCACTCTCTGGGTGAAGAAATTCCTCCTCATTTCTGTCCTAAATGGCCTACCCCTTATCCTTAGACTGTGACTCCTGGTTCTGGACTCCCCGACCATCGGGAACATCCTTCCTGCATCTAGTCTGTCCAGTCCTTTCCTAATTTTATAAGTTTCAATGAGATCCCCTCTCATTCTTCTAAACTTCAGCACGTATAAGCCCAATCGACCCAATCTCTCCTCATAATCATTCCTGCCATCCCAGGTATCAGCCTGGTGAATCTTCGCTGCACTCCTTCCATGGCAATAATATCCTTCCTCAGATAAGGCGACCAAAACTGCACACAATACTCAAGATGAGGTCTCACCAAGGCCCTGTATAACTGCAGCAAGACATCTTTGTTCCTGTACTCAACCCCTCTCGCTACGAAGGCCAACATGCCAATTGCCTTCTTAACCACCTGCTGCACCTGCATGCTTACCTTCAGCGACTGGTGCACAAGGACACCCAGGTCTCGTTGCATGTCCCCTTCTCTGAATATATTGCCATTAAGATAATAATCTGCCTTCCTGTTTTTGCCACCGAATTTGATAACCTCGCATTTATCCACGTTATATTGCATCTGCCATGCTTTTGCACCATCACCCAACCTGTCCAAACCATCCTGGAGTTTCATGGCATTCACCTCACAGCACACATGCCCACCCAGCTTTGTGTCGTCTGCAAATTTGGAGATATTACATCTAGATTCATTGTCGAGATCATTAATATATATTGTGAATAGCTGGGGCCCAAGGAACAATCCCTGCATTACCCCATGATTCACTGCCTGCCACTCGGAAAAAGACCCGTTTATTCCAACTCTTTGCTTTCTGTCTGCCAACCAGTTCTCTATCCAAGTCAACACCTTGCCCCCAATCCCATGTGCCTTAACTTTAGCTGCTAATCTCTTATGCGGGACCTTATCGAAAGCCTTCTGAAAGTCCAAATACACCACATCCACTGGTTCTCCCTTATCTATTTTACCAGTTACATCCTCAAAAAATTCCAGTAGATTAATCAAGCACGATTTACCGTTTGTGAATCCATGTTGACTTTGTCCGATCCTGTCACTGTTTTCCAAGTGCTCTGCTATTACATCTTTTATAATGGACTCTAGCATTTTCCCCACTACCGATGTCAGGCTTACTGGTCTGTAATTCCCCGTTTTCTCTCTACCACCTTTTTTGAATAGTGGGGTAACATTAGCTACCCTCCAATCCATGGGTACTGTTCCAGATTCCATCGAATGCTGGAGGATGATCAGCAAAGCATCAACTATATCTAGGGCCACTTCCTTACGTACCCTAGGATGTAGATTATCAGGCCTTGGGGATTTATCGGCCTTCAATCCCATCAATTTCCCTAACACCATTTCCCTACAAATACTGATTTCTTTCAGTTCCTCCCTTGCATCAGAGCCTATGTTCCCGACATCTCTGTGAGGTTATTTGTGTCCTCCTTTGCGAAGACAGAACCAATATATGTATTTAATTGGCCTGCATTTTCTTTGTTACCCATTATAAGATCCCTTGATTCTGATTGCAAGGGACCTACGCTTGACTTCACCAAACTTTTTCTCTTCACATATCTATAAAATCTTTTACAGTCAGTTTTTATGTTCCCTGCAAGCTTACTCTAATATTCTATTTTCCGTTTCTTAATTAATCCCTTTGTCCTCCTTTTTTGAATCCTAAACTGCTCCCAATCCTCGGGTTTACTGCTTTTTCTGGCCAATTTTTATGTGTTCTCCTTGGATCTTATGCTAACCCTAATTTCCCTTGTTAGCCACGGTTGAGACACCTTTTTTCTTTTATTGTTGTGCCAAACTGGGATGAACAAATTCTGTAGTTCATCCATGCGGTCTTTGAATGTTTGCCATTGCCTATCCACCATCATCCCTTTGAGTGGCATTCCCCATCAACCCTACCCAACTCGCACCTCAGACCATTCTACTTTCCTTTATTTAAATTTAGGACCGTAGTCTCTGAGTCGACTACTTCATTCTCCATCTTAATGAAGAATTCTATCATATTATGATCGCTCCGACCCAAGGGGCCTCGTACAACAAGACTGCTAATTAATCCTTTCTCGTTACATAATACCCAGTCTAAGATGGCCTGATCTGTGGTTGGTTCCTCGACATATTGGTCCAGGAAACCATCCCTTACACACTCCAGGAATTCCTCCTCCACAGTATTGTTACTAATGTGGTTAGCCCAATGTATGTGTAGAGTAAAGTCACCCATGATGACTGCTGTGCCCTTATTGCACGCTTCTCTAATTTCCCTTTTCATGCCATCCCCAACCTCCGCATTACTGTTTGGAAGTCTATATACCACTCCCACTAACGTTTTCTGCCCCTTGGTATTTCTCAGTTCTAGCCATACAGATTCCACATCATCAGAGCCAATATCCTTCCTTACAATTGTGTTAATCCCTTCTTTTACCAGCAATGCTACCCCTCCTCCCTTTCCTTTTTGCCTATCTTTCCTGAATATTGAATACCCCTGGATGTTGAGGAACCTGCATGAGGAACAATTTACCACAAAATGTTTCTGTGAACGTGATAGCTCCAACACTGCAGAACCGTCCCCACCTTCAGTACCAGGTCAGATGGAAATGTTCAGCGAGCAGGTGAACCGCTGATTCCCACTTTTGGGGGATGTCCCAAAGCGCTTAACAGTGGCGTCAAAAGGAATGAGTTGCACTTAGTAATTAAATATAGGGAACATCAGATTTGGGATTCGAACCCACGGCTTTGCAGAGAAGATTACAACTAATGAGTGGAACATTTTAGACTGCTTGGCCATCCTGACTGGTTAACACCCGTTCTGAAACTCAGAGGTTTTGCATTTAGGCAGTTTCAGTCCGTGTGCTTGTTCAATGCTGCTCGAAGGCTCAGTGACCTTATTGCCCTTGGCGGGTCTGCAGCTGTCCTTGCATATTACTCCAAGCTCTGTTGGAAAGCACAGTATGGGGATTTTAAACTGGGGACCCAATCACCTCTGGAAGCCCTACTCCAATTAACCCCAACTCCCTAACCCTGTTACATAAGTACATAAGAATCAGGAGCAGGAGTAGGCCATTCGGCCCTTTGAGTCTGTTCTGCCATTCAATAAGATCAGGGCTGATCTTCGACCTATACTCCATTTTCTCGCCCGATCCACATATCCCTTGATTCCCATAGAAACCTAAAGCCCTGTACAATTGCAGCAAGACTTCTTTACTCTTGTACTCCAACCCACTTGGCAATAAAAGCCAAAATGCCTTTTGCCTTCCAAATTGTTAGTAGTACCTGCATGTTAACTTTCTGTGTTTCGTGTACAAGGACACCTAAATCCCTGAATATATTCAATGAATGCGTATCCACAACACTCTGGGGTAGACAATTCCAAAGATTCACAATCCTCTGAGTAAAGAAATTTCTCCTCATCTCAGTCTTAATTGGCCGACCCCTTATCCCACGACTATGCCTCATAGTTCTAGACTCTCCAGCCAGGGGACCCTGCAGGCTCTCAGCATCTACACTGTCAAACCCAGTTAGAATGTTGTATTTTTCATTGAGATCACCTCTCGTTCTCCTAAACTCCAGAGAATATCGGCCCAATCTACTCAATCTCTCCTCATTGGTCAACTCTATCATCACAGAAATCCAGCTAGTTGAACCTTCTTTGCACTACCTCTAAGGCACGTATATCCTTCCTTAGGTAAGGAGAAAAAAATTGAAATGCGGCTTAGATCTGCTGGTATGAAACATAGAAATATAGAAGATAGGAGCAGGAGTAGGCCATTCGGCCCCTCGAGCCTGCTCCGCCATTCAATGAGATCATGGCTGATCATCCAAATTCAGTAGCTGTCCCTGCCTTCTCCCCATATCCCTTGATCCCTTTAGCCTTGAAAAATATATCCAACACCTTTTTGAATATATTTAATGAACTGGCCTCCACCGCCCTCTGTGGCAGAGAATTGCACAGGTTCACCACTCTCTGGGTGAAGAAATTCCACCTCATTTCAGTCGTAAATGGCTTACCCCTTATCCTTAGAATATGACCCCTGGTTCTGGACTCCCCGGCCATCATAAACATCCTTCCTGCATCTAGTCTGTCCGCTGACAGAATTTTATAGGTTTCGATGAGATCCCCTCTCAATCTTCTAAACTCCAGTGAGTATAAGCCCAGTCGACACAAACTCTCCTCATATATCATTCCTGCCATCCCAGGTATCAGCCTGGTGAATCTTCACTGTACTCCTTCCATGACAGAACGTTCTTCCTCAGGTAAGTCGACCAAAACTGCACACAATACTCAAGGTGCGGTCTCACCAATGCCCTGTACAGCTGTAGCAAGACATCCTTGTTCCTGTACTCGAACCCTCTTGCTACGAATGCCAACATACCATTTGCCTTCTTAACCGCCTGCTGCACCTGCATGCTTACCTTCAGCGATTGGTGCACAAGAACACTCAGGTCTCTTTGCACTTTCCCTTCTCCCAATCTATTGCCATTCAAATAATAATCTGCCTTCCTGTTTTTGCCACCAAAGTGTATAGCCTCACATTTATCCACATTATAGTGCATTTGCCATGTTTCAGCCCAATCTGTCCAAATCGTACTGGAGTTTCTCGACATCCTCCTCACAGCTTACCCTCCCACCCAGCTTTGTGTCGTCTGCAAATTTGGAGATATTACATCCAATTCCCTCGTCCAGATCATTAATATATATTGTGAACAGCTGGGGTCCTAGGACCGATCCTTGCGGTACCCGACTAGTCACTGCCTGCCACTCGGAAAATGAACCGTTTATTCCAACTCTCTGCCTTCTGTCCGCCAACTAGTTGTCTATCCAAGTCAATACCTTGCCCCTAATCCCATGTGCTTTAATTTTGCACGCTAATCTCTTATGTGGGATTTTATCGAAAGCCTTCTTAAAGTCCAAATACACCACCTCCACTGGTTCTCCCTTATCTATTTTACCAGTTACATCCTCAAATAATTCCAGTAGATTAGTCAAGCATGATGTACCTTTTGTAGATCCATGTTGACTTTGTTCGATCCTGTCACTGCTTACCAAGTGTTCTGCTATTACATCTTTTATAATAGATTCTAGCAATTTCCCCACTACCGATGTCAGGCTTACTGGTCTATAATTCCCCGCTTTTTCTCTACCACCTTTTTTGAATAGTGGGGTAACATTATCTACCCTCCAATCCATGGGTGCTGTTCCAGTGTCTATCGAGTTCTGGAAGATGACCAGCAATGCATCTACAATGCAAAGAACTGCGAGATATGACATTTTACTCACGTTTTCACAGTTGGTCTAGTGGCTCGTATTCGGCGCTCTCACCGCTGACCCAGCTATGATCCTCAGTCTGGGAATTCAGCTCTGACAAAAATAGTCTGTGAGACAGTTATTAATTGTTTTAATCAACCCGCAACTTTTCTTGCACACTGAAGGAAATGCTTACATATTTGCCAGGTGACAGTCAAACTTTAATAATTTTTTATAGATTCATACATTCAGCACAAAAGGTGGCTACTTAACACAATATTCCGGTAGTGTAGTGTTTATCATGTTCACTTAATACGCAGAGAATCCCCGGTTCGAAAATGAGCAAAAACATTTTGAAAATTTGTTCAATTAAATAGTAGAAAAATTTAACAATTTGCATTTGTGATTCAATATACAAAGTCCTGTTACATTTGTTGATTCTCTGTACAGTTCTGTGCACATCAAAACTCTACAGTGTCGCTCGCTCCCTCCCGTTTCCAGCCCTGATGGTGCAGAAAGCCCCTCTCAAAGCTGCACATTCCTGTGCTTTCATTTGTTTTGTGAGAGATTATTAAAGGATCCTACAGTGCTGCCTCGGTTCACAACAGCAGATCTAAGCTGCGTTTCTGCAAACTACGAAGCATGTTCTCCAGAATTCCAAGGTGCCTAAGGAGACCAAGTATCAAAATCAGGGCATCAGGCGCTTCTGTGCATGACACTGGGGAAACAGTGAGACAGACTTTAGAGCAATGTCTGGTTACTGTGTCCCCATCCTCAATGGTGGCGGAGGGCACCGTGTGAGTGCAAATGCCAAGGCTGAAGAGTTTGCAACCAGCTTTTGCCAGAAATGCCGACTTGTTCTTCTTCTTGGGCAGCAGCGGGAGCGGTGGACCTGTGAGGGAGCAGCGGCAGTGGGAGAAAATAAAGGTCGGTGATTTTCAGGCCCAGTCGAGCAGCAGCAGCAGAAATCGAGAGCGACGTCACAGTAAAGAAAGTGACTCCGGCACAGGGGAAGAAGCTGATTGGTGAGTAGTGGGTGAGCACTTTTATTTCAATTTTATGTTTATTTCTTTTAAGGTAGTTCATAGTTAAGGTCGTTCAGGGGAGCGAGAATCCGAGAGTTTAAATTTGATTTAAGAGCTTTTAAATTAAAAGTAAGGCAGGGGACCTCAGTCCCGTGTATTGCACGGCCTGCAGCATGTGGGAATTCCTAGATGCTTCTTGTAGTCAGGATGACCACTTGTGCAGTAAGTGCCAACACTTTGGCCAACTTGAGATCTGGTTTTCGTAGCTCGAGCGTCAGCTGGAGCCACTGCTGTGTATCCGCGAGGCTGACAATTATGTGTATAGCACGATTTTAGACGTGGTCACCCCGCAGCTTAAGAAAGTGCAGTCAGAGAGGGAATGGGTGACCACCAGTCTGAAGAAAGGGGCAGGCAGGTAGTCAGGAAAGCCCCAGAGTGCATCTCATTGAACAACCGTTTTTCTGTGTTGGAAAACGGTGAAAGTGACGGTTCCTCTGGGGAGTGCAGCCAGAGCCAAGTTCACAGCACTGTGGGTGGCTCAGCTGCACAAGGCGGGAGTAGTAAGAGTGGAAGGGCAATTGTGATAGGAGACACAATAGTGAGGGGTGCAGACAGGCGTTTCTGCGGCCGCAGGCATGACTCCAGGATGGTATGTTGCCTCCCTGCTGCCAGGGTCAAGCATGTCACTGAACGGCTACAGGGCATTCTGAAGGGGAAGGGCGAACAGTCAGAGGTCGTGGTTCACATTGATACCAACGACATGGTTAGAAAGAGGGATGAGGTCCTGCAACAAGAATATAGAGAGCTAGGTAGCAGATTAAAAAGCAGGACCTCAAAGGTTGTAATATCTGGATTACTCCCGGTGCCACGTGCTAGTGAATATAGGAATAGGAGGATAGAGCAGATGAATGCATGGCAAAAGAGTTGGTGCAGGCTGGAGGGCTATAGTTTCCTGGATAATTGGGTCTGTTTCTGTGGAAGTTGGGACCTGCACAAGTCGGAAAGGTTGCACCTGAACAGGAATGGGACCAACATCCTTGTGGTGAGGCTTGCTAGTACTGTTGGGGGGGGGATTAAACTAACTTGGCAGGGGGATGGGATACGGAGTGGAGATATAGTAGAGGGCGATGCACAGCCAAATATAAAGGAAAAACAGGTCAGCCTGGAAGACAGGGCAAATATGTAACTTCACAAGGAAGTATGGCAAGGCTGGATGTCATTTATGTTAATGCAAGGAGTCTTGCAAGTAAGGCAGATGAATTGAAGGTGTTGATGAACACATGGGACTATGATATTTTTGCTATCACAGAGACATGGTTGAGGGAGGGGCAGGACTGGCAGCTCAATATTCCGGTGTATAGAATCTTCAGGCGAGACAGAGGGGGGACTAAAATAGAAGGGGGAGTCGCAATATTAATCAAGGAGTCAATTACTGCTGTAAGGAGGGATGATATTTAGCAGGTTCCTCTAATGAAGCTATATGTGTGGAACTTAAAAACAAAAAGGGGGCAACCACTTTGCTGTGAGTGTACTATAGGTCTTCAAACTGTCAGGGGGAGATAGAGGAATAGATATGTAGGAAAATCTCAGAGAAGCGTAGAAATAATAAGGTAATAATAGTAGGGGAATTCAACTTCCCCAATATTAACTGGGATAGTCAGAGTTTGAAAGGCTTAGAGGGTGCGGAATTCTTAAAGTGCATCCAGGAGACTTTTTGAGACAGCATGTAGAAAGTTCTACTAGAGAGGGGGCAGTACTGGTCCTAATTCCAGGGAATGTTGCTGGGCAAGTGATATAAGTGCCAGTAGGAGAGCATTTTTGTGACAGTGACCATAATTCAGTGAGATTTAATGTAGTCATGGAAAAGGACAAAGTTGGACTGGAAATAAAGGTTTTAAATTGGGGGCAGGCCGATTTTAATATGATAAGGCAGGATCTGGTCAAAGTGGACTGGGATCAGCTACTTGCAGGAAAATCCACATCAGAGCAATGGGAGTTTTTCAGAAAGTAATTAGAGCAAGTACAACGCCAACATGTAAAGGTCAAGAGTGGGAGCAACAAGGCGAGGGAATCCTGGATGTCAAGGGATATACAAGAATGGAATTGGAAAAAAAAGTGAGTATTTTGGCAGCTACAAAGGACTAAATACAGTGGAAGCCCTGGAGGAGTACAGAAAGTGCAGGGGGGGTAATTAAAAAAATAAATTGTGAGAGCGAAGAGTCAGCTTGAAAAAACACTGGTGGGCAAAATAAAGGAAAATCCCAAGGTGCTTTATAAGTATATTAAAGGCAAGAGGATAAACAGTGAAACAGTAGGGCCCATTAGGGACCAAAGTGGCAATCTGTGTGTAAAGCCACAAGATGTAGTTGAGGCTTTAAATGAATATTTTGCATATGTGTTCATTATGGAGAAGGACCATGTAGGCATAGAAAGCAGGCAGGGGGATTGTGATATACTTGAACAAATTAATATTGAGAGGGGGGAGGTACTAGCGGTTTTAACTGGCTCAAAATTGGATAAATCCCCAGGCCCTGACGAGATGTATCCCAGGCTGCTCTGTGAGGCAAGGGGGAGATTGCAGGGGCTCTGACACAAATTCTTCAGATCCTCTCTGGCCACAGGGGAGGCGCCAGAGACCTGGAGGACAACCAAAGTAGTATCTTTATTCAGGAAGCATAGTAGGGTTAAACCAGGGAATTACATGCCAGTGAGCCTAACATCAGTCGTAGTGAAGTTATTGGAAAAAATTCTGAGGGACAGAATTTGTCTCCAATTGGAGAGGCAAGGATTAATCAAGGATAGTCAGCATTGCTTTGTCAGGGGGAGATCATGTCTAACCAATCTGATTGAATTTTTCGAGGGGGTGACTGGGTTTGTGGATGAGGGTAGTGCAGTTGATGAAGTCTAAATGTACTTCAGTTAGAGTTTTGACAATGTCCCGCATGGGCGACTGGTCAAGAAGGTAAGAGCCCATGGCTTCCCGGGAAATTTGGCATGTCCAGTCCAAATTTGGCTTCGTGGCAGGAGGCAGAGGGTGATGGTCGACGGTTGCTTTTGTGACTGGAAGCCTGTGTCCAGTGGTGTACCGCAGGGATCGCTGCTGGGTCCTATGCTCTTTGTAGTGTGCATTAATGATTTAGACACGAATGTAGGAGGTATGATCAGTAAGTTCACAGATGACACGAAAATTGGTGGAGTGGTAAAAAAGCGAGGAGGGAAACCTGAGGCTGCAGGACGTTATAGAAGGGTTGGTCAGATGGGCAGAACAGTGGCAAACGGGATTTAACCCTGCAAAATGTGAGGTGATGCTTTTTGGGAGGAGTAACATGGCAAGGGAATACACAATGAATGGTAGGACTCTAGGAAGGTCAAAAGATCAGAGGATCCTTTCTGTGCACGTACATAGATCCCGGAAGGCAGCAGGACAGGTAGATAAGGTGGTTAAAAGGCATATGGGATGCTTGCCGTCATTAGCCAAGGCATAGAATATAAGAGCAGCGAGGTTATGATGGAGCTGTACAAAACGCTTGTTAAGCCACTGCTGGAATATTGTGTGCAGTTCTGGTCGCCACACTATAGGAAGGATGTAATTGTATTGGAGAGGGTGCAGAGGAGATTCCCCAGGATGTTACCTGGGCTGGAGTGCGTCAGCTATGAAGAGAGACTGGACAGGCTGGGGTTGTTTTCCTTAGAGCAGAGTAGGCTGAGGGAGGACCTGATTGAGGTATACAAAATTACTTGGAGCATAGATAGGGTAGATAGAAATGAACTTTTCCCCTTAGTTGAGGGGTCAGTAACCAGGGGGCATAGTTTCAAGGTAAGGGGCAGGAGATTTAGAGGGGATTTGAGAAAAACTTTTTCACCCAGAGGGTGGTTGGAATCTGGAACTCACTGCATAAAGGTGTGGTAGAGGCAGGAGCCCTCACAACATTCAAGAAGCATTTAGATGAGCACTTGAATCCCCATAGCATACAAGGATACAGACTAACTGCTGGAAAATGGGATTAGAATAGAGAGGGCTTGATGGCTGGCGTGGCCACGATGTGCCGAAGGGCCTCTTTCTGTGCTGCAAAACTGAATGACTCTATGAGTTGGTGACTTAGTTTGAGCAGCTGTCATTTTTGGAGGGGCTGTATTCGTTTGAGGTGCTGAATTAGTTTTAGGTATTTTATCAGTTTCAGATTCTTTGTAAGTTTGATGTGTTGTATTAGTTTGAGAAGCTACATCCATTTGAGATGTTGCAATTTGTTACTGTTATCCATAAGAATTTACTGTTCCAGTTAATATCTGGGGCAGGAAATCATGTTGAGCGAAAGGAACCAGTTTTTCTGACAAGGCAACATGTAAGGAAGGAGTGTCGTTAGGAGATAAGGGAATTGATACTCTGGTAACAAAGTCGGGTAATAAGAAGAGAAAATGCTGGAAACACTCAGCAGGTCAGGCAGCATCTGTGGAGAGAGAAACAGAGTTAACATTTCTGGTCGATGACCTTCCATCAGAAGTTTGCTGTTGCGTTAGGTAACACTATTAAACGTGCACATTATCACGTAGAAGAGGTGAGGAAAAGATATAAAAGTGACGTTTGCAACAGATACTTTAGAATCCAATAAATGTTTGACAAACTTGTATATCGAACTTGAAAATATAATGTATTTGAATTCTCCGGCCAAAATTCGCAATGATTTGTCTAAATGCTGTTGTTAATTATATGACTATTTATTGCATGCTTAATAACTCTGACATTTAATGTTGGGAACCCTTTTAGTGCACTGCGCATTTTCCAGCTTTGCTTGGAGCACCGTTCCCTTAAATCCATCGCTCACAGGGACAGTTCCATTCAGCATATCTTTTTCTCTGGCCCTTGGTGAAATTTCATTGATTGAACGTGGTGCGTCTCTACCCCAAGCTCGTCACCGACTCGGTAACCGCTGCAAAGCAACCAAACTCTGCTCCTGTGAGATGGAAGCCCAGGTGCTGTTTCAAACTCGAGTGCAGTTACAAGCAGAACTCATTGAAACAAAGTCCAAGTCATTGAGGCGTCTGATTCTTTGCACCGAACTCCTTCACAAAGAGTTCAGATTCATTTGAGGGCGTTTTGGGCAAATCTTTCCCCACATTACAACACTTCACAGTTACTTCAATAGTTGTAAAGCGCTTTGGGATGTCCTGAGTTCGTGAAAAGTGCTTATTACAGCAAAGCTTTCATTGCAACAGTTTCAACTACATTTCAAAATCCACGGGCAAAATTAAGGCTCGTCCGGGGTCTCTCACAAATTTCAACCAATAACCCCGAAGCGAGAATCATTACCCGAGCGGTTGGCTAGTATTAGTGGAGATAAGAGATTACCATTGTAAAAACACTTATTGTGTGTGGCTATTCTTCATGAGCAGAGCATTTGAGACCGCTACAGTGTCTTTGCCTTTTTGACCTGTCTTCTGAAGCGCTGCCCGGTCCCACTCCTACAGTTAATGAGCTGTTAGGACGTTAAGATATCCGGGATGCAGGAGGCCACGCCAGGCGCAGCAGAGGAGTCCCGGCATTAGTTATATGTGGAAACAGTACCTTTCCCCTTCTCTCTTCCTCTTGTCAATATCCCTGTTCATTTATTTATCTATTTATTTCCCCTGTCTCAGTTTCCTGAACCATAACATGGTGGGGGACATTTTTGGAGACGAGCTTTTTTTGTTATTAATTGAAAGAACACCCAGCCGGACCGATTGAAACTGTAATTTTAATCATGTCTCTGACCATGTGTTTTTCTATTAATCTGTGTTGTTCTGCTTCCACATTCTCAGTGTGAAAATTCCGAGCCTCAATTTTTAAATAAAATAAGTCCCACCTCTTCAAGTAGCGACACGCGAGGGGGTCATTCCCTAAATCAGCGCCAAATTTCCCCAAATCCTCCTTACAGTACCGCAACCCAAACTGTGTCCTATATGGGATATATAAATGAGAATTATTTCACTCACTGTAACGCTGCCATTTGAATGGCATAATTCGCCTCTCAATGCGTTTTTTATTTATACTTAAGCAAACATGTAAATTATTCCACTTTTCATATTTACTAAATTTGAATGGGGAAAATGCATTAAATTGCCTGTCGCCACTTTCGAACCGTTGAGTTTTCGTGTGTCTCCCACTGCACATCGGAATCCCTCCAGCACTCCGTGCATTGCATTGTAACAACTCAATAGGAAAAGGACGATGCCATTCAGCCCCTCAAGCCTTATACATAGGAACAGGAGGAGGCTGTTCAGCCCCTTGCGACTGGTCCACTATTCAATCAGTCTGGTCTGTATCTTCACTCCATCCACCCGCGTTGCTTCCATAACCCTTAATACCCTTACCCAATAAAACTCGATCGACAGTAGCGGCAATCTTGAGCCTGAAACAAGCTCCACTCCCGGATCCAGACAGACAAGGCTTCTTACTGACGGCCACCCTGCAGATTAATGATTTACATTTGTGAACTTCAGGGATTTAAAATGGAACAAAAGATGAAATGGGCCTCAGTGTGGATCAGTTTTCTCTCACTCAAAGTTATCTGATTAGCGAAGTGAAATAAAGAACAATTAAAGAATAAGGGAGAAGCAGCTGTAGCACTTTTCCAGGAGATTAAACTCTCCTCTGATTGTTTGCCACAGCAAGTTTCACAATTTATGTTTACACCCGGGCTCGAACGTGATAACCGCTACACTGAGGGAACCGCCGGCTCTATATTATTAGCAGAGAGGAAACTGACTTAGTGAACTCCCTCTGTGCTGATCGGTAATGTGTTGCCCCACTTTAAACAACTTCTGTCCCACACTGAATGCTCTCAGTCCTTCTCCTCCGCTGCCCTTTACAAAAAAATGTCACAGATTCCCTCTCACACCCCTAACGTGTTCTCTTCCACACCCTCACAGTGGGGCTACTGAGTCTCCTCGTGTCTCCCCGCGATCAGCGATCAAACCCAGTTTGTAAAATTAAACCGGGAACAAGTGTCCCTCAAAGAGAGTCTGTAAGTTAAATCTGTAACAGATTCTAATGGGTTCATTAACTGTGATTAAAGCAATTATTAGTCGGCTCTCAGTCTTGAATTATAGTTATGCAATGAACTGTTCCCAAATTTTTTGTCACGAGGAGTTCCTTGAATGGGAATTGAAATCGGGCGAGAGCCAGTCGAACATCAGGGACCAGCTATGATATTTATGTATATATATCAACCTGAATATGTGTAGAAAGTTGTTTAGACCTCATGACGCAATGGTAGCTCATCTGACTCCAAATTAGAAGGCTTCTTTTGCAATCACCAATGAAGAACAGATGACCATAATTTGCAGAATGAAAGAAAGGCGAATCACACTTCAATAACACATTTTGCCCTTTCGCGTTTGAAGCGAACGTGATAACCGCTACACCACAGAAACCTCTGCTTCACTATTCACAGAGAATAGAATAAATAGTGAACAAAATATCCCACGGTGCTCATTTTCAGATTCGACGCAGCCTGATTTTAAATATTATGTGTTACTCGTATTAGTGCCTTTAATTAACGTTTGTACCGTCTGACTCCCGTTCATGTCTCTTCTTCCTCTGTTGATAAAGAAAGGAGGGCTGATGTTGACCAGACTGCACTGCGGCTGATTTTGTGAGCTCATCCTTTATATTGAGTGATGCTGTTTAAGGTGAACCAATTAACACAGAGGAAGTTCACTAGTCAGTTTACTTCTGTTAAACATATGCATACAGCGGTTCCCGTAGTGTAGTGGTTATCACGTTCGCTTTACATGCACAACGTCCCCAGTTCGAGCCTGGGTGGGGAACGATATGTCTAATAATTGCTGTGAATGAATAACCAGCGTGTTTATTCTGTATAATTAATGACTGATTGGAAAGGGAAAATGTTGGGAATTCTCAGGAGATTGGGCAGTATCTGTGGGTAAGTATATAGAGTTAACATTTCAAGTTGATTAAACTGCGTTTTAACTGGGACACGTGAGAGGTGTATGGCTAGTTTATTCTCTTGTCAATAGGGCTGCAGCGGCTTCTCAATTGTCCTTTATTTCACTAGACACCGTTGAGTGAGAGAAAACTGTGCTAGAGAGAGGCCCATTTCATATTTTGATCACTTCTAAACACTTGAATCTCTGAAGCCCTAAAGTTCAGAAATGTAATTCTTTAATCTCCAGGATGGCCGTCAGTAAAAAGCGTTTTGTGTCTGGATCCGGGAGTGCAGCTGGTTTCAGGCTCAAGATTGCCGCTAACGTTGATAGCTTTTTGTTGGTTAAGGGTATTAGGGGTTACGGAAACAAAGCGGGTAGATGGAGTGAAGATACAGACCAGTCCTGATCTAATTGAATGGTGCAACAGACTCGAGGGGCTGAATGGCCTCCTCCTGTTCCTATGGAGTCGCTGCAATGCAATGCTGGAGGGTTTCCAGTGTGTAGTGGTTATCGCATTCCGCTAACACACGAAAAATCAACCTTTTCAAAGTGAGTAGAAGCAATTTCACAGAAATCACACAGTGCAGATAGAGGCCATTTCGGCCCATCGAGCCTGCACCGACACATATCCCACGCGATCCCCATAACCCCTACACCAACACCAACACATATCCCACCCTATTCCCATAACCCCACATATTTAATCCCCCTAACACTAAGGGTAAATTTATCATAGCCAATCAACCTAACCCGCACATCTTTGGACTGTGGGAGGAAACCGGAGCACCCGGAGAAAACCCACGCAAACACAGGGAGAATGTGCAAACTCCACACAGACAGTCGCCTGAGGCCGGATTCGAACCCGGGTCCCTGGTGCTGTGAGGCAACAGTGCTAACCACTATGCCACCGTGTCTGCGGAACACCTCTGTTCATTCCGTAAGGAGACCCCAAGCTTCCGGTCGCCTGTCACTTTAATTCACCACTCCACTCTCACTCAGACTTCGCTGTCCTCGGCCTCTTGCTTTGTTCCACTGAAGCTCAGCGTAAGCTCGAGGAACAGCACCTCATCTTTCGATTAGGCACTTTACAGCCTTCCGGACTCAATATCGAGTTCAACAACTTCAGATCATTACCTCGGCCCCTATCATATATATATATATTTTATCCACACTTTGTTTGGCCTTTTATTCTCCCCTCCCACATGGCAGCTGTCCATCATTCTGGCAATTCACACTTCAACTAAATCCATCCTTTCTTCCTTAACCTCACCCATTACCACCTCCTCTTGCCTTGAATATCTCTCAATGTCTCTCAATGTCTCTTATTGTCTCCCGCCTTCTATCCTATCACTGACCTTCCCTGTTGTTCTTTCATACCCTCCGCCTTTTCCCAGCCCCTAAGCTTGCTTTAAAATCTATTCAATTTCTTGTTTTTTTTCCAGTTCTGATGAAAGGTCTTCGACTCTGTTTCTTTCTCCACGGATGCTGCCTGGCCTGCGGAATTTTTCCAGCATTTTCAGTTGTTAGTTCGGAATTCCAGCAACCGCAGTATTTCGCTAAAAAGCCAATTTAATGCCTTTTCTCCATTCAAGTTTAGTAAATATGAAAACTGGAATAATTTGCATGTTTGGTTCAGTATAAATAAAATAGGCATTGACAGGTGAATTTTGCCATTCAAATGGTAACGTTACAGTGAGTGGAGTAATTCTCAATGATATTTCCCATATAGGACACAGTTTTTGTTGCGGTCCTTTAAGGAGGATTTTGGGAAAGTTGGCGTTGATTTAGGGAATCTCCACTCGCGTGTCAATAACATAAGAGGTGGGCATAATTTTATTTAAAAATTGAGGCTGGGAACTTTCTCATTGAGAATGTGGAAGCAGAACAACACAGATTATTAGTAAAACACAACGTCAGCGACAGGATTCAAATTGAAGTTTCAATCGGTCCGTCTGGGTGTCCTTGCAACAAGTAATAAAAAAAGCGTTCTCTAAAAATATCCCCACCATGTTATGATGCAGGAAACTGAGAAGGGGGTAGAAATAGAGAAATAAAAGCACATGGATATAGAGAAGAGGAAGAGAGGAGGGAAAAATACTGTCTCCACGGAGAACTAATGCCGGGACCCCTCTGTTGCGCCTGGGGTGGGCTTCTGCAGCTTTGCAGCTCATTAACTGGAGGAGTGGGACCGGGCGGCGCTTCAGAAGACAGGTCGAAAAGGCAAAGAAACTGTCTCGGTCTCAAGTGCTCTGATCATTAAGAATAGCCACACACACAAAATGGTTTTACAATGGAGAGCTCCTCATTCGGCTAAGTTTCAACCGGCGCTCTCGGGGTCAGATTTTCGCTTCGGTAGTTGTTTAGATTTCCGAGAATTTCGCTTTTCAAATCCCAAACGAGCGCTCCTTTTGCACGTCATTTTAACTTGCAGTTGCATCTTTTGCAATCGCCATTAAATAACCGATTACCATAATTTATAGAATGAAAGAAAGGCGAAACACACTTCAATAACGCAATTTTGCCCTTTATAATAATGAACTGTTACCCATATCTCATTTTACACAATGTATTTTAGGAGTCTGGTTTAAAATGTTCATTGATTATGAAAACAGAAATCCGGGGCAACTTTTGTTAAAAGTAACAGGATTGGTCACTGCACAGAATAAAATCCTGGTAAATGCAATGTTGCTGCTCGGGGTTGAACCGAGGACTTTTCGCGTGTGAGCCGAACGTGACAACCGCTACACTACAAAAACCTCTGCTGCATTGGCTAAAGAGAATAGAATCAGTAGTGAACAACATTTCCCACGGTGCTCATTTTCAGATTCAAAGAAGTAAGCTTTTACATCAAGTGAAACAATTTTTCTGTGAAAAGATTTGGAAGTATGTGTTACTCGTATTAGTGCCTTTAATTAAAGATTGTGGCGTCTGACTCCCGTTCATGTCTCTTCTTCCTCTGTTGAATAAGAAAGGAGGGGCCGACGTTGACCAGACTGCACTGCGCCTGATATTTGTGAGCTCATTCTTTATATTGAGCGATGCTGTTTAAGGTGAACCAATCAGCACAGAGGGAGTTCACTGCTCAGTTCCCCTTTCTTAAAGATCTGCATACAGCGGTTCCCATAAGGTAGTGGTTATCACGTTTGCTTTACAAGCAAAAGGTCCCCGGTTGGTGTCCGGCCGGGAGCATTATGATTAAACTTGCTGTGGATGAACAACCAGCGGGTTTATTCCAAATGAATAAAGAAAACTGCTGTAAATCTGAAATAGAAACGGAAAAATCCTTGAAATTCGCAAGAGGTCAGGCAGTATCTATGGATAAAAAAAGAGAGTGATCGTTTCAGGTCGATTACCCTTCGCTAGAGCTGGGAAACGAGGGAGATGTACGGCGAGTTTATTCTCCTCTCAATTGGGCTAAAGAGGCTTTTTAATTGTAGTTTATTTCACTTCACTAATCAGATAGCTTTGAGTGAAAGAAAACTGACCCACAGTGAGGCCCATTTCATCTTTTATTCCCTTTTAATCCCTGGAATCTCCGATGCCCTGAAGTTCAGAAATGTAATTCATTAATCTGCAGGGTGGCCGTCAGTAAGAAGCCTTTTCTGTCTGGATCCGGGAGTGCAGCTGGTTTCAGGCTAAAGATTGTCGCCACTGTCGATAGATTTTTATTGGGTAAGGGTATTAAGGTTCACTGTAATAAAACGGGTAGATGGAGTGAAGATACAGACAGTCCTGATCTAAATGAATGGAGCAGCAGGCTCGAGGGGCTGAATGGCCTCCTCCTGTTCCTATGGAGTCGATGCAATGCAATGCACCCGAGTGCTGGAGTGTTTCCGGTGTGTAGTGGTTATCGCATTCCGCTAACACACGAAAAATCAACGGTTCGAAAGTGGGTAGAGGCAATTTAATGCCTTTTCTCCATTCAAGTTTAGTAAATATGAAACTGGAATCATTTGCATGTTTGGTTCAGTATAAATAAAATAGGCATTGACAGGCGAATTATGCCATTCAAAATGGCAGCGTCACAGTGAGTGAAGTAATTCTCAAAGATATTTCCCATGAAGGACACAGTTTCGGTTGCGGTGCTGTAAGGAGGATTTGGGGAATGTTGCCGTTGATTTAGGGATTCTCCCCTCGCGTGTTGCTAACATAAGATGTGGGTCTTATTTTATTTAAAAATTGAGGCTGGGAACTTTCTCATTGAGAATGTGGAAGCAGAACAACAGTGATTAATAGGATAACACAAGGTCAGCGACAGGATTCAAATTGCAGTTTAACTCGGACCATCTGGGTGTCCTTTCATTAAGTAATAAAAAAAGCGCATCTGTAAAAATGTCCGCACCATGTTATGATTCAGGAAACTGAGACGGGGATAGAAATAGAGAAATAAAAGCACATGGATATAGAGAAGAGGAAGGGGAAAATACTGTTTCCACGCAGAACTAATGCCGGGACTCCTCTGCAGCCCGGATACATTAACGCCCTAACAGCTCATTAACTGTAGGAGTGGGACCGGGCGGCGCTTCAGAAGACAGGTCGAAAAGGCAAAGACACTTTCTCGTCTAAATGCTCTGATCATGAAGAATAGCCACACACACAAATTATTTTATCAATGGTTAGCTCCTCACTCGGCTAGGTTTGAACCAGCGTTCTCGGGGTCCGATTTTCACTTCGGTGGTTGTTTAAATTTCCGAGAAGTCCGCGGTTCAAATCACAAAGGAGCGCTCGTTTTGCCGCCACTATTGGAAGTTGAATCTTTTGCAATCACCATTAAATAACCGATTACCACAATTTACAGAATGAAAGAAAGGCGAAACACACTTCAATAACGCATTTTGCCCTTTGTAAGTAATGAACCGTTTACCATATTTCATTTTGCACTTTGCATTTAAGGAGCCTCGTTTAAAATATTCATTGCTTATGAAAGCAGAAATCTGGGGCAACTTTTTTTTTAAATGAACAGGATTGGTAAATGCACAGCATAAACTGCTGGCGAATGTAACTTTTCCGCCAGCAGTCGAACCGGGTACTTGTCGCTTCTGACGTGAACGTGATAACCGCTACACTACGAAAAGCTATGCGTCACGACTTGCAGAGAATAGAATCAACAGTGAACAAAATATCACACGGTGCTCATTTTTAGATACAATGCAGTCAATGTTTACATCCAGTGAAATAACTTTTTAGTGAAATGATGTGGAAGTATGTGTTACTCGTATTTGTGCCTCTAATTAAATGTTGTGGCGTCTGACTCCCGTTCATGTCTGTTCTTCCTCTGTTGATAAAGAAAGGAGGGCTGTCGTTGACCAGACTGCACTGCGGCTGATTTTGTGAGCACATCCTTTATATTGAGTGATGCTATTTAAGGTGAACCAATCAGCACAGTGGGAGTTCACTGGTCAGTTCCCCTCTGTTGTAGCCTTGTGTACAGCCGTTCCCGTAGTGTAGTGGTTATCACGTTCGCTTTACACGCGAAAATTTCCGGTTCGAGCCCGGGCAGGAACATTATGTTTAAACTTGCTGTGGATGAACAGCCAGCGGGTTTGTTCCGAATGACAAAAGAAAATTGCTGTCAATCTGAAATAGAAACGGAAAATGCTGGAAATTATCAAGAGGTCAGGCAGTATCTGTGGATAAAAATACAGAGTGAACCTTTCAGATCAATTAACCATCGTTAGAACTGGGAATGGGAGAGATGTATGGTGAGATTATTCTCTTGTCAATAGGGCTAAGCGGCTTCTCTCTTATTCTTTAATTTTTCTTTATTTCACTTCACTAATCAGATACCTTTGAGTGAGCGAAAACTGACCCACAGTGAGGCCCATTTCATCTTTTGTTCCCTTTTATAACATGGAATCTCTGAATCCCTGAAGATCAGAAATGTAATCCATTAACCTGCCGGGGTACCGTTACTAACAAGCCTTTTCTCTCTGGATCCAGGAGTGCAGCTGGTTTCAGGCTCAAGATTGCCGCTGGTGTCGATAGATTTTTATTGGGTAAGGTGATTATGGGTTACGGATACAAAGTGCGTAGATGGAGTAAAGAAACAGACCAGACCTGATCTAATTGAATGCCGGAGCAGGCTCGAGTTGATGAATGGCCTCCTCCTGTTCCTATGGAGTCGATGCAATGCAATGCACCCGAGTGCTGTAGTGGTTATCGCATTCCGCCAACACACAAAAACTCAACGGTTCGAAAGTGGGTAGAGGCAATTTAATGCCTTTTACCCATTGAAGATTTGTAAATATGAAAACTGGAATAATTTGCATGTTTGTTTAAGTATAAATAAAATGGGCATTATCAGGCGAATTATGGCATTCAAATGGCAGTGTTACAGTGAGTGAAGTAATTCTCAATGATATTTCCCATATAGGACACAGTTTGGCTTGCGGCACTGTAAGGAGGAATTGGGGAAATGTGTCGCTTATTTAGGGAATCTCCCGCTTGCGTGTCACTATTTGTTGAGGTGGGCCTTACTTTACTTAAAAATTGAGGCTCGGAACTTTCTCATTGAGAATGTGGAAGCAGAACAACACAGATTAATCGGAAAACTCGGTCAGCGACAGGATTCAAATTGCAGTTTCAATCGGTCCGTCTGGGTGTCCTTTCAATAAGTAACAAAGAAAGTGCGTCTCCAAAAATGACAGCACCATGTTATGATTCAGGAAACTGAGGCAGTGGGAATAACTATAGAAATCAAAACACAAGGATATAGAGAAGAGGATGAGAGAAGGGGAAAATACTGTTTGCTCGCAGAACTAATGCAGAGACTCCTCTGCTGCGCCTGGGGTGGCCTCCTGTAGCCAGGATACATTAACGTCCTAACAGCTCATTTAGAATAGCCACATACTAGATGGTTTTACAATGGTTACCTCCTCACTCGGCTAGGTTTGAACTGGCGTTCTCGGCGTCCGATTTTCGCTTCGGTGGTTGTTTAAATTTCTGAGAAATCCGCAGTTCAAATCACAAACGAGTCCTCATTTTGCCACCACTATTGGACTTGCAGTTGAATTTTTTAGAATCACCATTAAATAAACGATTACCATAATTTACAGAGTGAAAGAAAGGCGAAACACACTTCAATACGCATTTTGCCCTTTGTATATGATCTGTTACCCATATCTCATTTTACACAACTTATTTTAGTAGTCTTGTTTAAAATGTTCATTGCTTATGAAAGCAGAAATCTGGGGCAACTTTTGTTAAAATTAACAGGACTGGTCAATGCACAGAATAAAATCCTAAGAAAGGGAATGTTTCCACCGGGCTCGAACCGGAGACCTTTCTTGTGTAGGGGAAACGTGATAATCGCTACACAACAGAAACCTCTCCATCGCTGCTCACAGAGCATAGAATCAATCGTGAACAAAATATCCCATGTTGCTCATTTTCAGATTGAACGCAGTCAGCTTTTACACCAAGTGAAATAATTTTTCAGTGAAACGATTTGGAAGTATGTGTTACTCGTATTTGTGCCTTTATTAACGTTTGTGGCGTCTGATTCCCGTTCATGTCTCTTCTTCCTGTGTTGAATAGGAAAAGAGGGTTTGACCTTGACCAGACTGCACCTGATATTTGGGCGCTCACCCTTTATATTGCCCCAGAAATTCGGGTCTCCGCGGGTGTGTACGCACGGGGTGCTCACCCGTAAGCCCAATGGAAGTGCCGGATTCATGCATGCACTGCGTATGCGCGGGAAACCGGCACTTCCGGTCCCTTGAAAGAAGGAGTTCAGAGGTCAAACACGTGTGCGGGAGAGGCTGTGCGTGCGCATCAAACAGGTTTTCCCAGGAGGCCAAGTCTCCAGAAGTTACACATTTAAAAAGCAATCGCAAGGCCTGCTTTTTACAAGGTAAGTGCTGAATTAATTAAAATTAAAACATTTTTTCCACAGGTTTATTATTTATAAATACTTTAAAGAAAGGAAAGGTAATATTTAGCCCCGTTAGAAAATGTAATTCATTTTTTTTAAATTTAAATTATTGTTTAAAATAGTTATTTCATGTAATTTATAGTTTATTTAAAAAATGTGCTTTAAAAAAAATTTATTTGAAGATTTAGTGATGTTTTGGGGCCGTAGTATTTATAAGTTTTGACAGCTCTTCCTGTCAATCTTATGAATGGAGCATTCCCTGCTCCGATTGGCTCCCCATGGCCCACGTGATCCTGGGGGCTGCATCGAACTAACTGCACCCCTGGGATACGCAAGAACTGTGCGCCAGCAGTTGGAGGAGGCCCAGGATCAGAATTCCACGGGGGCCCACAAGGTAAGTGCAGATCAGGGGCTTAAACCCGCGGGAAGCCCCCCGACCCGAATTTCTGGGCCATTGAGTGATGCTGCTTAAGGTGAACCAATCAGCACAGAGTCAGTTCCCCTCAGTTGATGATTTGTACATAGTGGTTACTGTAGTGTAGTGATTATCACGTTCGCTTTACACGGGAAAGGTGCCTGGGCAGGAATAGCC
The DNA here is from genome assembly GCF_052327205.1 of Somniosus microcephalus. Classification (NCBI taxonomy): domain Eukaryota; kingdom Metazoa; phylum Chordata; class Chondrichthyes; order Squaliformes; family Somniosidae; genus Somniosus; species Somniosus microcephalus. The sequence goes on along the minus strand of NW_028225269.1, from coordinate 126,821 downwards.
AGAAAGTAGGTAGAGGTCCAGTAAAGTCTATCTGCAACTTCTCCCATGGGCCTCTTGGTCTCGGCTGATGTCCCCACTTTACCTTGATGGGTTTTCCGATGTTATACTCTGCACATATGGGGCAATGTCTACAGAATCTGTCCACAGCTTGTTTCATTCTGGGCCACCACCAGCATCGCTGGAGGCTGTTCGACATATTGGATATACCTGTATGTGTCTACCATGGTACATTTTCATTAATTCTTCTTTTATACAGCTTGGTGCACATATTTGCTGCTCTTTCCTCCATATTCTCCCCGCCATTTCTCTTGCGCCCCTCGCTCCCATAGCTGCTTCTCCTCCTGGGATATGTCCTTATGTATTTTGGATATGTCTATATTCTCTGGCAATGCAATTATAGCAGCTTTGTCTATCTGTGTTTCTGGTTATGTGTTGCTCCTGCTTGGCGCTGCAATCTGTTGCTCTATCACGTTTCTGGCTGCATGATCTGCGGCTCTATTTCCCTTTGCTGTGGGGGAATTCCCTCGCTGATGGGCTTTTACCTTTACTACTGCTGTTTCAGTGATTAACCCTGAAGCGGCTACCAAATTCTTTACTAAGTCTTCATGCTGTATGGGTTTGCCCCCCGCAGTGATGTACCCCCTTCTACTCCAGGATGCCATATAATCATGTACTATGCCAAAAGCATAGCGGCTATCGGTATAAATGTTTACCCATTTACCTTCTGCCAATGTTAATGCCTCTTTCAATGCTGTTAGCTTGGTAACTTGTGCTGAACTATCCCCGGTAATCTTCCTTCCCTCTGGACGGTGCCGTCTCCCTTCACCACAGCCCAACCTGTTCGTGGTGTACCATTAACATATTTACGGGACCCGTCCACATATAGCTCTAAGTTTGCCTCTGTCAAAGATAATTCCCTGGTCCTGTCTACATACTCTAATTCCTCTTCACTGGTGCAACAGTGATTCTCTCCTTCCATTCCCATCATAGCTGCGGGGTTCTGGCTCATGTCTCTAACTATCTGTATAGATTTATCTTTGGGTAACAAGACAGCCTCCCAAGCAGCCTTCCGGACGTTTGAGGTGGTGCTGCAATTAGTTTACAAGATAACTTCCATTTATCTAATCATAATTTTCCTTTTATTACTGTGGGGAAATATTAACTTAACATTAAGAAACTTAAATTTAATAATGTCCAATATCTTTAAATTTTATTCAGTAATACTGAAGTTATTGCTTGGTGAACTTAAACAGCTGTCAGTGGAAAGGGTTAACTTCTTTCCAGGCTTTTGAAGGTGGAGCAAAACATTATTGCGTCACTTCACGTAACTTAAAAAAAAACATTCCCAATCGAAACAGACAGTTGGGTTTTCACACTTTAACTAAACATGAACACTTGGGCTTCATTGGTCAGATTCCCTTTCTCAGTTGTCCACTTAGCTGCCTCGTCTGCACATCCATTGCTCTGTTGGTGTCAGTCAGTAATCTTCTTGTGTGCTTTAATATATTATTGTGCACTTTTGGGGTAGGAGAGAGGCTCCTACTAATTCCTTGATTATATTCTCGTGTCTTATGGGTCCTCCTCCTGATGTCATAATTCCTCGCCTACTCCAGGCTACCATGTAATCAGGCACAACCCCAAAGGCATACCGACTATCTGTATATGTTTACACTTTTTCCTTTGGCTAACCTCAGGGCTTCGGTGAGAGCCAGCAAGTCTGCTAACTGAGCCGATAGGTTTCCTTCTAGCCAACATTCCCTTTTAACCTGTCCGTTGCCATTGTAATGATTCTCACTGTGGCAGTTATAGATGTGGAATGGCCTATTCTGGTCTGGTAATCCCAGGGCAGGAGCACTTATGAGGGCTTGTTTCACTTTACAAAAGCTGTTTCTTGGTCGGGGCCCCAGTCCACCAGCTCATCGGATGTTTTCCCCCCTTTGATCAAATCCTGTATAGGCTGGGCCATTTCTGCATATTCTAGGAAAATGTTCCGGCAATAATTAAATAACCCTAATATTTGCTTGACCCCCTCCCCTCTCTGGTGCAGTCCCTTCCTGCTGCCATCTCTAGCTGCTTGTAAGTACGGGACTGTGAAAAATCAAAGAACGCAGCCAGTGATTGCGTGCTGCTCACCTTGGTCCTAGTGCGCCTCCCATCTGTCTTTCGGCATTTGTCTCTTCTCTTGTGTTATTATGTATCCTAGGTAGATTTCTTCGTCCTTCCCTACGTGTAACTTTCTAGGGTTTAAATTAAATCCCGCATTCTGTAGGGCTCCCAGTACCATAGTCAATCAAATGTTGTAGAGGACCTGCCACTATTGGATGTTCTTGCAGAGTGGAGTTATCTTCTTCAATTTGGACAAAACCAATTTACACCAACCAGAATTTCACCGTGGCCACAATGAAAGTCTGGGTTTAATGGGTTAATTTACCGCATAACTCCAAGGTTAAATCTTAGATTGAAACTTAATCTTTTGTTAAACAAACTTTTTGTTCTTCTCATTTTTTTTACACACCAGCTTAACTTAAATTAGTTCAAAGTTTTTGTTCCAATTCTGGGGGCACAATCTTATTCACACATTCTGGAAACTTCCAAAATCCAAGACAAGACAAAAGGGTTAAATGCTTTTTTTTAAACACAGAGAAGTGGGTGGACATAAAACACACAACAGACATTTTTCTTTTTTTTTTAAGAACAAACTTTCAGACAAAGGAATATTGTAACTTCTTAAACCTCCATAGTCAGGAAAACTTTCACACTTTAACACAAACTAAAATTCCAGCATATTGTTAAGGTTCCTTTCACTCAGCAAATCTTGTGTTTTATTTGTCTCGGTACAGATGTTAATAACTTCCACGTTGGTAAAGCTTTAAGTTTATCTTTTATTTCCATTTTAAATTGGTGACTCAGCAACTTTCCCTGGCTTTCCAAATCCCTGTTTTTTTTTCCTTCCTTTGCTGACTTTTGAAATTGGTTAGCCTGCAAATTAGATCTTTTTCCTTCTTTATCTCTCCATTTTGTTTCGATTCCTTACATTGTTTCTGGTAACAAGCTAAGATTGCCATTGCCCCTTTTCCCTCATAATCTTTGCTTTGTCCCCTCCACCAAGCCCTTTGGCTCAATGCACTGTCTTCGGGATCCCACCCTTTCTTTTTCATAGTTTTGATAAGTTTTTGATCTTTGTCTGCTACATAGCGAGTGACGGAGTCGGGATCTCACCAAAGGGATGGTCCCTCCTCCTTTATCTGTGCATCCTTTTTAGGCATTCTATATAGTTTCTGACTTACTTCACAATAGTTCTTATGTTACCCTATCATTCACCCACACACACTTACTTTGCGCACACTCACTCGACACGGGATCATGATCCTGTGGTGTTGATAGTTCCCTACACCTACTTGATCCTGGCCGCTACGTGGGACTACATCCTCTTAACTCAGGCTCAGGCTAGGTGTTTGAAATAGTCCACCACCCTTGTCCGTGTCGATCACCCCGTGACTCCCAAGGATCCAATATTTGCTGCCTTCCTGGCACAGAGGATTTTGCTGCCTCCACGGCTTAGAGGATTTGCCGCCTTCCCAGCTTATTTAGAGGATTTTGCCACCTCCCCACATAGATTCATTCCTTTACTGAGGTTGTTCCACCTCCCGGCTTAAGAGGATTTTCCCGCCCTCTGTGTTAGGGGATTTTGCCGCCCCCACCGGCCTTTTCTCAAGACCGCACCAGTTCCTCCTAGTCTGTTTCTTTTAGTTCTTATTTCACTGACTTTCTGAATCTTACAGCATATCTGAATCCTACCATGGGGTGGCAAGGTAAAATGTACTCACCCTTCTCAGCCGAACGATACTGCGACTTGGAGAGGTTTGGTGATCCTGCCGACTACGCCAATTGTTGTAGGTGTTCTGCAGACCAAGTAATATGCAAGGTCGATGCTCACACCATCCCCGGAAAAGATGACAAAATTGGAGTTATGTTTCAAAACGGTCTTTACTCGCAGGCCTGGGGAGAACCTTTCAGGTCACTTTCTGAATCTGACTCCACTGATACCAAGCAACGTTCACAATTGTATAAAAATCAAACCCCTGCCCTAGGGGCAGGTGCAAAGCTTATCAGCATATACAGATTAATTGCTAAATGGCAATTATAAACCATGACATTTAATCCTTCATACCGCCTACAAATTCACAGGCCTATTATCAGTTGGTCCCGTGGCCTTCTATGACTGTGGCCTAATTTTAATCTATTGCTTTACAACCGTCCATTTGTCTCTGGCCGGTGGTTTGCTCGTTACATGTTTTCTTAAGATAACAGTCCTCGTTCAATATCTGCAAAGCACAGACTCTGACCTTCTCTCAGGTTACTTCTGCAAAGCAAGAACATTCTGATTAGTCCCACCATACTTTGATGTAATGGAACCCTGTTGTGAGTTTATGAACGAATGAATTCTTAGGTATGTTATCTTGTATATGTGCTGCCTCGCCTGGCCGAGGAGACATCCTCCCCAATCTTCCCACGAGTTGCTCTGCAGTTTAATTTCTCAGCATTTGAAGTCACTTAATCATGTTTTAAAAACTTAGCTGGGTAAATGCAATATACAGACCCATATATCGTTTAACTCAGGGTATGAATTAACACATTACCTCCACCTTGTACATTGATGCTACATTATACATATTCTAACATAAAAATGTATGTATAAATGTAATTTGGTTACTTCAGACACTGATGTTGAATCTCATTTATATCAAACTCTCCTTGAATTCTCTGCTGGGGGACACAAAGCTGGGGATCGCCTGTGAAATCAGCTTTAAAAAATTGAGACAACAGCCTCAGTCCCTCCTCTCTGTCTGTTGTTGCAGGAAGGCAGCTGATGGCTCCGTCCCAGGGGCTCCGCTCGGTCTTAGGCCTGTTAGTTTATTGCAGGCAGTGTATTACTGAGCCCCACAGAGTAGGAAGGGCCCAGGCACCATCCCCGGTCTGTGGTGTGTTACTCCATCTCAAGCAGTGTGTTACTGAGCCCCACAGAGTAGGAAGGGCCCAGGCTCCATCCCCAGCCTGTGGTGTGTTACACCATCTCAAGCACTGCGTTACTGAGCCCCACAGAGTAGGAAGGGCCCAGGCTCCATCCCCAGCCTGTGGTGTGTTACTCCATCTCAAGCAGTGTGTCACTGAGCCCCACAGGGTAGGAAGGGCCCAGACTTCATATCCAGCCTGTGCTGATGTTCTCACCCAGTAGAGGCATTCATAGCAGGGTGTGATCAGGATCCGTTCCCGGACTGCACTCAGTTTGCTGATCTCACCCAGAATCGTACTGAGCCCCACACAGATGGATGGCCCAAGGCTCCATTGCTGGCCTGTGGTAGATTCGTTGCTCTCATTCGGTGTGTTACTGCCCCCCATAAAAAGCAGAAAGGGCAGAGTCCCATCATTGGCCTGTGCTCTGGTGTATCTGATCCCCGGGGCACACAGTGAAGCGACCACGTGTATATCTGATCTCCACATTGATGAACAAATACAACAGCAAAAGAACTCGTGGGAAGATTCCAACAGTTGTGAGAAACCCAGACACCATGTTAATATCTCACCATCACCATTGGTTGATGCACCGATCTAATGGCCCAAAGCAGATTATCAAATCAATTTGTTTAGTGGATTTTGTTTCAGCGACTATTTCCATGTTCCGATAATGAATGTTACACTTCTTTAATTATGGACAAGTAAACAGAGTCTGGACAGTTCTTATCTTGCTCTTTGTGACCTGAGGTTTTATCGAAGAAAACTCCGGCTTTAGTATATGTTGTAATCATTTGTTTAGCATGTCTTTGTGGCGCAATGGTTAGCACGTTATGCTATTAACTGAAGGGTGGGTGGTTCGAGCCCACCCAGAGATGGCGCTTCACATTTTCAAAATGTGTATTTTGGCTCCAAGTTGATGGGATAAACTGTAACATTGGGTACAATGTCGGTGAGTATGACAACATCCATTGGGATCCAAGAAAGACATTTCGTAACATTTTCTTAATGTTGAGAGACTAATAGGAACATGAGGAGTCCATTCAGCCCCTCAGCCCTGTTCCTTCATTCAATTAGATTCTGGATAAACTGTATCTCAACTGCATTGGCCCGCCTTGGTTCCATATCGAGCTTCACCAGTTTGGAATGGTTTCATTTTTAGGTGTGCCTGGTGCCGCTCCTGGCCTGCTTTTCTACACATCTCATTGCCCGAGGTTTCGTCCCCTGGTTTGATGATAATGGTAGAGTGAGGGACCTGCCGGGCTAGGAGGCTACAGATTGTGGTTGAATTCAATTCTGCTGCTGCTGATGGTCCAGAGTTGCACAGAGAAAATACACGTGTTTTATGAGATATATTATTTTATTCATATTTAACCACACAATTAATACAACTTTTTCATATTAATTCAATTTTAATGGGGAATGTTTTATAAAATGTTTCCGCCCGGTATCTAACAGGGGACCTTTCGCGTGTTAGGCGAACATGATAACCACTACACTACGGAAACTCTGCTCCATGAGCTGTAGTAAGAACATCACAGAAGAGAACAGCGGTCTACAAATGCAGGTCATAGATTCATAGAGTTGCACAACACAGAAGGAGGGCATTCGGCCCATCAAGTCCATGCCGGTTCTCTGTGGAGCAATCCAGTCAGTCCCATTCCCCCGCTCTATCCCCGTAGTCCTGCAAGTTTATTTCCCTCAAGTGCCTATCCACTATCCACTTAACACTGAGTGTCTCCGCTTCCAACACTTCCATCGGCAGCAAATTCCAGGTCCTCACCACTCACTGCGTAAAAGGGTTTTTCCTCACATCCCCCTGTATCTCTTGCCCAAAATCTTAAATCTGTGTGCCCTATTCCTTACTGCTCAGTAGGCCACTGAGTGAGGAACTAAGGGACCACAGAGACAGAGAGGGAGAGTCAGAGACACACAGACAGAGGAAGCCATCGAGGAATTCAACACTCACCGCCATACTATCGAGGACCTGGTAGAGGAAGTAGTTATGCAGTGCTTGAGACAAATGCTCGAACACACACAGACACAGACATCTGTGGGTGCTCTCTTTGTGTCTGTATATCTCAGATATCCATCTGAGTTTCATGGAATGATGGAGGCTTGCAGCACAGTGGGAGGCCATTCGGCCCGTCGTTCCTGTGCAGTCTCACTGACAGAGCCATCGTGCTAAGTCCCAAACCCCAGCTTCTTGTGCGTAACCTTGTTATTCTTTTTTCTCCGTCACTCTCTCCCTCCTCCGTGTCCCACACAAAAGGGAGAGGCAAACTATACAAAGAAGGAAATGTTGCAGAAAGTTGTTATACATTTCTTCATATGCTACTACATCATTTAAAATTAATTTAATTAATTTTTTTTCCTCTTCAAAAAGGAGCCCAAAGGTTTAAAATTGGGGATGTTTAAAAGCATTCGCCCCGTCGGTGAATTGAACCCCAGTCCCCTGCTTGACAGGCAAGGATACTCACCACCATTCTAACGAGGAACTAACAGATACAGAGTCTGTCAGAGCAATAGTCCAGCTGTGAACAGAGTGAGAAAGAGTCAGAAGATATGGCCATAGAGGGAGAGAAAGAGACAAAGAGTGAGACAGATAGAGACAGAGAGAGAGACAGAGAAACACAGAGTGACAACCTCGGTTTGACACCTCACAGAGTTTTCCCAGGGATGAGGGACTTCAGTTATGTGGAGAGACTGGAGAGGCTGGGATTGGTTTCCTCAGAAGGCTAAGAGGAAATTTAATCGAGGTTTTCAAAATGACAAGGGGTTTTGCTAGAGTGAATAAGGAGAAACTATTTCCAGTGTCAGGAGGGTCGGTAACAAGAGGACACTGATTGAAGATAACCAGCAAAAGAACCAGAGAGGAGAGGAGGAGAATTTTTTTATGCTGCGAGTTGTGATTGGGAATGTGCTGCCTGAATGGGCGGTGGAAGCAGATTCAACAGTATCTTTCAAAAAGGGAATATTGAAAAGGAGAAATGTGAAGGGCTGTGGGGAAAGAGCAGGGGAGTGGGACTAATTGGAGAGTTCTTTCAATGTGCCAGTGCAGACTTGATGGGCCGAATGGCCTCCTTCTGTGCCATATCAATCTATGATAGTATAATCAATGTGTCTCTCCAGCCCGGTGTCAAAGGTGCAATCGATGTTCATCCAAATAACCCCTGTGAGATTCGGTATGGATTTGTTCCCTTATAAAGTTTGTATTTCAAATGTTATGAAAAACCGAAAAATGATGAAAATATTCTGATAGCCCGTACAGGGATCGAACCCGCGACCTTCACATTATTAGCACCACCCTCTCACCAACTGAGGTAACCGGCCACAAAGTGCTTCTTGGATAAGGTTGAGCCCAGACTGGGGATTGTCTTTCAGGCTCACACTTGGTGAGAGAGTTACTGCACAAACATTGAACAAAGCACATCTCTTAAACATTGTTAAAGGTTCATATATACAACTGGGCACAGCGTAAATCAAAAGTAGCAGAAAAAGTGCTCTTTAATCTAGAAAACTTCATTCTGAAAATTATTATTGCACAACCGCTGAACAGCTCCTCCCTCAAACACTGTCCTGATATAAAACCAGCTGGCGCAACCCTGAGCCGCTGTCACCACAACCGGACTCGAACACGCAACCTGGAGCCGGATCCAGAGGGTCGGATGTGGTTTGCATATAAGAACACAAGAACATAAGAAATTGGAGCAGGAATAGTTCATTTGGCCCTTCAAACCTGCTCTGTCATTCAATAAGATCATGGCTGCTCTTCTACCCCATCTCCACTTTCCTGCAATATCCCCATATCATACGAACATAATTGAATAATTTAATATTCAAAACTCTAACATGAATATAGTCAACGACTGAGCTTCCACAGCCCCCTGGGGTAGAGAATTCCAAAGATTCACCACCCTCTGAGTGAAGACATTTCTCCTCATCTCAGTCCTAAATGTCCAACCCCTTATTCTGAGAATGTTACCCATCATTCTAGACTCCCCCAGCCAGGGTAAACATCCTCCCTGCATCCAACCTCTCAAGCCCTGTAAGAATTGTGTATGTTTCAATGAGATCACCTCTCATTCTTATAAATTCTGGAGAATATAGGCCTAGTCTACTCAATCTCTCCTCATAGGACAATCAACCCAGCCCAGGAACCAGTCTGGTGAACCTTCGTTGCAGTCCCTCTATGGCAAGTATATCCTTCCTTAGGTAAGGAGACCAAAGCTGTACACAATACTCCAGGTGTGGTCTCACCAGGGCCTTATATAATTGCAGTAAGAAATCTTTACTCTTATACACCAATCCTCTTGTAATAAAGGGCAACATGCCATTTGCTTTCCTAATTGCTTTCTGTACCTGCATGTTAACTTTCAATGATTCGTGTACAAGGACACCCAGGACCCTCTGAACACCAACATTTCCCAATCTCTCAACAATTCAAAAATAAACTGATTTTCTGTTTTTCCTACCAAAGTGGATAACGTCACATTTCTCTACATTATATTTCATTTGCCATGCACTTGCCCACCCACTTAGCCTCTCTGTCCCCTTGAAGCCCACTTGCATCCTCCTCACAACTTACATTCCCACTCATGTTTGTATCATCAGCAAACGTGGATATATTATATTTGGACTACTCATCCAAATCATAGATGAGGGGACGAAATTAACTCCTATTGGTCTGGGAGTCGCGGGTTCAAATCGGAAAATCTCTCCTGATTCACTCCCCTGAAAGTGAAGGAGAAATAAATTAAACAAAATTGGCGAGATCCGGGATTGAACCAGGAACCTTTGGATCTTCAGTCTAACGCACTCGATTGGATTTGTAGCCAGGGCGCAATGGCAGATGGCAGCTCCCACAATGCAGTGCGCCAGTGAAAGGCCCCTATCTCTGACACAGGCCGCGCGGCAATCTGGGAGCAGAGTTCACACATGCGCACCTCATCAACCCCTCATCCACCCGATGAGCCGCCGCTTTCTCTCTGCGGCGCGGGACAAACTTTCAGTCTCTCGGTTAGGAGCGAGCGGTAATTTTGTTGGAAACTTAAGTCAATTTTCCTTTTACTTACGCGATTTTATAGCCATTAACAGCGCGCATGCGCAGTGAGCTGGGACGCACCAAGTAGGTGGCCGGGCGGCGGGTGACGCCGCAATGCTCGTTGACGTCAGAGGGCCGCTGATTGGCGGTTTGCCCCGGGGCCGAGGGTCAGGGGTGAGGGGGCGGCTCCAGTCTGCGGCCAGAGAGAGCGGGCGGGCGCTAAGATTCGAGGGAGGGCAGCCCCGGGGTTGAAGAAATGTTCCGGAGAAAACTTCATTAGCACTAGAAACTGCTTTGGATGATCACATGGCCGGTAGGCACCGAGACAATTCGATGAGACTGTGAAGGACGTAGAGTGAAATCAGGGACATGGCGACCAACGGTGTTCACGTAACTGGGGATCCCCGGGGTAATGGCCACTCTGTTCAGGTGACTGGGGATCCCCGGGGTAATGGCCACTCTGTCCAGGTGGGCAGTTTAAAAGGAAGTGGAACAGTGCGTGGAGAAAGTTGGCTGAGGATCGGAAACAGAGGCTTAGTGTTAATGGGAGTTGCTCAGATTGATGAAGTGTTGGAAATGGTTACCCCAGGGCTCAGTGCTGGGCCCACTTTTCTTCTCCCTATACAGAGACTGTTCGGATTTTCACAATCTCAACATTTGCTGATTGCACAAAAGTAGGAGGTTTGAAAAGCAGTAATGAGACTGTAAATGTGTTCAGGAAGACATTGTGTATAAAAGGAAAAATCAACCTGTCACTTAATTATTTTGGTCTTAAATTGATATCCTCTGGTTACCGACTCATTAACAAGTGGGGATAGTTTTTTTTTTATCAGCTACTTGATTTTAAAAAACTCAAAATTTTGAACTGATCAGCTTTTCAACTTATCTATTCTTAAGAAAAGTTATGTTAAGTCTCCCGTCCTTGGGATCATCTCAGTGAATCTCTTCTGCACCTCTCCATGGCCTCGGCATTCTTACTAAAGTAATGCACCAAAAACTGGCGACAATATTCTGATTGTGGCCCACCCAATGATTTGTCCAGGTGTAGCATTAACTCTCCATTTATACTCTGTGCCCTTATTTATAATTCCTTGTATTCCATGTGGAATTTTGTAAAACAGCTTTATCAACTTGCCTCCCACTTTTAAAGATTCGTGTATCTGAATCCTTGAATCTCTCTGCTCCTCCACTCCTTTTACAGTTTTACCGTATAGTGTCTATTTCCTCTCATTCTTCTCACCTCACATCTCTCCACATTAATTTCCATCTGACATTTACCTGTTCAATCTGCTCACCTGTCTCTCTCCTCCTGAAGTTGTCTACAGTCCTCTTCATGGTTAAACTCACTCCTTATCATTGTGACAGCTGCAAAGTTTGATATTGTGCTCCCAACACCCAAATTCAGGTCAAACATATCCAAATATATTGAGAAAAGCAATGGTGCCCACACTGACCCCAGGGGATAGCCACTGTTTAAATCCTTCCAGTGCCAAAAAACAGCTGTTGACAACAACTTTCAGTTTTTTGTTATTTACCCATCCTATTTCTCTCTTTCCCTCTCCTTTCCAACCTCTCACGTTCTTTATCCCTTAATTCTCAGACAAAAACAAACACTTTTCCCCTTTTCTCTCTCCTCAATAAAAATTGTTTCTTCCCTTTGTCCCCCGTAGTCTCTTGCCTTCTCACTCTTGTATTAACACCATCTCTCCCCCACCCTCCCTTTCCAACCGTCCCTCATTCACGTGCTCCATCTGACGCACGGACTCCGTCGTCTCACGCACGGACGCCGCCCTCTCACACGCACACGCCACCCTCTCACGCGCAGACGCCGTCGTCCCACGCGCACAGACTCCATCATCTCACGCAAAGGCTCCGTCTCACGCACAGAATCTCTCTCTGTCTCAGACTCTCAGTCTCTTTCAGAGTCGCTCCCACACACTGTCTCTCTGAGACTCACTCTCTGACACACTCTCTCTCACACTGTCTCACTCAGACTCACTCTCACACACTCTGTCTCAGATTCAAACTCGCACTCTCTCACACACACTGTCTCTCTCTCACACACACACTGTCTCTCTCTCACACACACACTGTCTCTCTCACACACACACACTGTCTCTCTCACACACACACTGTCTCTCTCACACACACACTGTCTCTCTCACACACTCAATGTCTCTCTCACACAATCACTGTCTCTCTCACACACCGTCTCTCTCAGACTCACTGTCGCACACACCGGGGTCGATTTTCCCACAAGTGCGGGGAATTGTCAGGTTCCCCGAATGTCGGTGTTCCCACACAAATCTAAATGGGTCTGCCAGATTGATGCAATTTTCCCTCAATTGGCCAATTCCTTTCCACCGTGTGGGCACCCATGCTAATTGACTATTTCCAGTCAGAAAGCCCTACAGTATGATGTCATCATTCGTGGTGCTTTAAAAGTCTATAGCAAGCATTGCAACCTCTGCAGGCTTCCATATGAACCACACAGGATGGCAGAGGAGCCTGCAGCAGCTGCGGTCAGTGCCAGACCCCGAGCTGCCGTCAAATTCGACGAGGCTTCACTGCAGGTATTATTGGATGGTTTTAGGGCCCACAGGGAGGTCCTCTTCCCTAGGTCAGGGAGGAAAAGGCCTCCCACTGAGACCAAGGCTGCATGGATGCAGCTAGCAGCAGATGTCAACTCGCTGGGAGTCACCAGAAGAACCTGGATACAGTGTCGGAAGCGATTCCATGAGCTTCACCGTACAGGAAAAGTAAGTATGAAGTTTCCATCACCCTCAAACTGATCCCCATTGCCTTTCCCCACCAGCACTCAGCTTTAGCACTCTCTTCCTCCACATCCCACTTCACAATCACATCCATGCACCCTTACCCACTCTCTCTCTCCTCACGTTCACATAACTATTCCACCATGCAGCCCTCACACTCCCTCTCACTGATGCTTTGAGCACAACTGACAACACACAGGGAGGGCCCTTGGTCATGCAGCCTCACACCATCTTTGTCTCCCTCTAAGTATCTATGCTATGCAATCACTACACTCACTCCTTCATTCTCACTCAAACTCCACTTGTCTCCCTCATTGCAGGAAAAGAGAGCTCACAATAGGAGAGAGCGAGCCAGGACTGGAGGAGGCCCACCCGACCCCCTGGGAGGAAGGAGTGCTGGAAATTGTCGGGGCTGATGTGGTTGCGGACGCTGGGGAAGGTGAGACAGGGGCAGGCCCGCAAGCTGGTGACAGAATAGGTTTCCATCTCATTGACATAGCATGAGTCGCTGTTATGATTCTGAAGCTACATCATTTGGACTTATGAGCATCTGCAAAATCCAATGTGCATGTAGCCTTGGCAGCACATCTCTAACTCTTTCCTTTACTCCCCCACAGGACCATCCAAAGCCCGCATCCCCATTGTGGAGGAGGAAGAGGATCAGCAGCCAGACACCTCAGAGGAAGCTCCAGGTTCTGAGGGCACAGCGTCAGCAAAATTCAGCGCACCCAGCACCAGCGCAGACACTCACACCTCGGTGGGACCTTTGCGAGATAGAGTAGTGTTGTCAACTGGTGTATCACAGCTCAAAAGTGAGCATCAGCAGAATGTGGAGACAGGGACAGCAGTGGAGAGTCCTCGTCGGAGGGCGCAGGACTCTGCCAGCTCAGCTCTGCTGCATGTCGACCCTCTGCCTCTAGGTCCATCAGCAAGAGAAGAGGTGATGGATCTCTATGCACAGATGCAGGAGCAGCAGACAGCTGGCGAGCCCTCACAGTCTCGCCACCCCAGAGGATGCCCGCCAAAGGTGTCGAGACAGGAGCTGCAGGAAAGTGAGCAAGGGGCCTCCACATCTGCTGAAGCCACAGGAGAACCACTACGTAGGAGCACGCATAAGAGAAAAATAAAGCACCACTAATCACAAGGGTAGTCACTTGGGTGAAATGTTGTGTTAATTAAAAAATGCCATCAGTTGGTTATTTAAATAAAATTTCTGATGGCAACTTCTGCAGTTGAGGCGTGTGTCATTTTGTGAATGGGGCTGGAGGTCCTCTAATGCCAAAAGGGGAAGGAAAATAGGGCTCCCATGCTTCTGGTAGGTGCCTCAGTGGAGGAAGCGCTGAGTGAGGGTGGTGAGAGGGGCTTCCCAGGAACTCACACTGGAGAAGTGCGTGAGGATCCAACCTTCCACAGCTGTGCCTAAGCCTTGAACAAGTTGCCCCAAGCCTGAAACAAGAAGTTCCTGCAACCTACAAATGCTGTCTGAGTAAATCGCTTTTTTCCTGATTGACCTGCAGCTGAAAGAAAGTGAGCCGATATTGTTCACGCCAGATTTCATCAGCAGGGTTCCCACCAGGCGTGTTTAGCGTGGGAAAAGACTAAAAATAGCAAGGGCCCCTTAAAATGGCATTATAGATGGCAATTATTTGTGATTAGGCACCCGATGATCAGTGCCGCCAGCTGCGGGCAGGACTGATTCGGGTCGGATTGAAACGCTGGGGTGAAAGTCAGACGAGGCGGGGAATCAGGCGACCCCCTATTTTTACGATTTATCCCCCCCCCCCCGCACACGCTTGAAACGCTGCCTGACTGCTCCAGGAAAATCGACCCCACTGTTTCCCTCAGACTCACTATCTCACACACTGTCTCCCTCAGACCCACTCGCTCACACACTGTCTCCCTCAGACCCACTCGCTCACACACTGGATCCCTCAGGCTCACTCTCTCACACACTTTCTCAGACTCACTCTCTCACATACTGTCTCTCAGACTCACTCTCTCGCACCCCGTCTTGCTCAGGCTCACTCTCTCACACCTCGTCCCTCTCACACCCCGTCCCTCTCACACTGTCTCTCTCAGATTCACTCTCTCACACACGGTCTCTCTCAGACTCACTCTCTCACACACTGTCTCTCTCAGATTCACTCTCTCACACACGGTCTCTCTCAGACTCACTCTCTCACACACTGTCTCTCTCAGACTCACTCTCTCACACACTGTCTCTCTCAGACTCACTCTCTCACACACTGTCTCTCTCAGACTCACTCTCTCACACACTGTCTCTCTCAGACTCACTCTCTCACACACTGTCTCTCTCAGACTCACTCTCTCACACACTGTCTCTCTCAGACTCACTCTCTCACACACTGTCTCTCTCAGACTCACTCTCTCACACACTGTCTCTCTCAGACTCACTCTCTCACACACTGTCTCTCTCAGACTCACTCTCTCACACACGGTCTCTCTCAGACTCGCTCTCTCACACACCGTCTCTCTCAGACTCGCTCTCACAAATTATCTCTCTCAGACTCGCACTCCCACTGTCTCTCTCAGACTCGCTCTCTCACACAGTCTCTCTCAGACTCGCTCTCACACACTGTCTCCCTCAGACTCGCTCTCTCACACACAGTCTCTCTCAGACTCACTCTCACCTCTTTTTCTTCTTAGTCAGTCCCTCGGAACTGAGGAGGACTTGCTTCCAAAATAAAAATGAGTTCTGAGGTGACTGATGATTCCAATGTGGGACCTACAGACTCTGTCACAGGTTGGGCAGACGATGGTTGAAGGGGCAGGTTGGTGGGGTGCTTGTGTTGACGTGCGCTTCTTCCGCTTGGCTTCCGCTTGCTCCCATGGAAGAGAGTCGACGTGTTCGGCCCCTTCCCAGATACTTCTCCCCCACTTTGTGCGGTCTTGGGCCAGGGATTCCCATGTGGGGAGGTTGCACGTTTTCAGGGAGACTTTGAGGGTGCCCTTGAAATGTATCCTTTACCCACCTTGGGCTCTCATGCCGTGTCGGAGCTCCAAGTAGAGCACTTGTTTTGGGAGTCTCGTATCGGCCATGTGGACCGTCCATTGGAGCTGATTGACCATGGTCAAAGCATCGATGCTGGGGATGTTGGCCTGAGCGAGAACGTTGGGGCACCTATCCTGCCAATGGATTTGCAGGATGTTGCGGAGGCAGCATTGGTGGTACATCGCCAGTGGTTTGATTGGCCTGTTCTACATGGTCCATGTCTCTGAGGCATACAGCAGGGGGGGGTATCACTACTGCTCTGTAGACCATGAGCTTAGTGCCTGGGTTGAGGTCCTGGTCTTCAAACACACTCTTCCTCTGGCGACTGAAGGCTGCACTGGCACACTGAAGGTGGTGTTGGACTTCGTCGTCTGCCTCCGAGTCTCACTCTCTCACACACTTTCTCGCTCAGACTCACTCTCTCACACTTTCTCTCTCTGATTCACTCTCTCAGACTCACTGTCTTTCTCTCAGACTCTCACACAATGTCTCTCTCAGACTCACTCTCTCACACTCACTCACACACGCTGTCTCTCAGACTCACTGTCTCACAGGAGTGGGCCTTTGGCGTAGCGGTAGCATCCCCACCGCTGGGTCAGAAGGCGTAGGGTTTTGAACCCCGCTCCAGACAGTCCCGGCAAGTGGAGTCGGAGCTCTGGCTCTAAATTCTGGGTTGACATGCAGCGGGATACTTGCGTCTGTGGGTGTGGGTGTGGGTGTGGGTGCGCACCCCCCCCGCCTCGTATGGGTTGTGGGAGCCCGTAAAACCCTCCTGCCATAGGACTAACCAACCTAGTGGCTGGTCCAAAGATGGTTACGGTCAAAGAAGGAGCGTTAATCGCGGCCAGAAATCCTTCCACCACTTCATACAGTTCCCCAAAGGGAACAGTGTGAAGACACGTACGACGATGACTGTCTCACACTGTCTCTCAAACTCACTCTCCCACACAGTCTCACTCACACACAGACTCTCACACATTCTCTCAGACTCACTCTCTCTCTGTCTCACTCACTCAGACACACTGTCTCAGACTTACTCTCACACACACAGTCTCTCTCAGACTTACTCACACTCTTACACATTCTCTCACAAAGACTGCCTCAATCTCGCTCTATGAGGCCCTCCATCCCCTCCTGTAGACAGAGATTATCTCTACCATCTCTTGCATAGACCCTGACTCTGTCCCTTTTTCTGTCCTCCCCTCTCAAAAAATGTCTTCCCATTTCTCTCTCACACAAACTATCTTTCCTGTTGTAAACACAGACTCTTAAGACATGTAGTTGTTTGAATGTAACAAGTATTGCCGCAGTCGTCAATTAATGTTGGATGTATATCGGATCTTTCATATATCCCAATTGTCCTTAATTTGAGGTGTCAGCTGTGGCTCAGTGGGCAGCGCAGTCGCTTCTGAGTCAGAAGGTTGTGGGTTCAAGTCCCACTCCAGAGACTTGAGTGCATAATCCAGGCTGACATTCCAGTGTAGTGCGGAGGTAGTGCTGCACTGTCGGAGGTGCCGTCTTTCAGATGAGACGTTAAACCGAGGTCCCGTCTGCTCTCAGGTGGATGTGAAATCTCCCAATGCACTATTTCGAAGAAGAACAGGGGAGTTCTCCCAGTGTCCTGACCAATATTATCCCTCAACCAGCATAAAAAAACAGATTATCTGCTCATTATCATATTGCTGCTTTTGGGACCTTGCTTAGCACAAATTGGCTGCCACATTTCCCACATTACAACAGTGCCTCCATTTATATATCATATATCCCTATTGCCCTCATGTTGAAGCTTTGTAGGATATTGTCATATATCCCCATTGCCCTTATTGATGTATTGGAGGATATTGTCATATATCCCCATTGCCCTTATTGAGGTATTGGAGGATAGTCATATATCCCTGTTGCCCTTATTGAGGTATTGGAGGATATTGTCATATATCCCTATTGCCCTGATGTGGAGGTATGAGAAACACAGGACATAGAAACAGGAAGAGGCCCTTCAGCCCATCGAGCCTGTCCCTCCATTCAATGAGATTGAGGCTGATCTGTGTCCTTACCCCATCCACCCGACTTAGCTCCAGATCCCTTAATACTCTTGGCGACGATCAATCTCTCGACCTCAGATATGAAATTATTATTTGAGCTGACATCGACTGTTTTTTGTGGGAGAGGGTTCCACACTTCTACCACCCTTTGTGTGAAGAAGTGTTTCCTAAATTCTCTCCTGAATGGCCTGGCTCTGATTTTAAGGTTATGTCCCCTTGTCTGAGACTCCTCCATCAGTGGAAAAAGGTTTTCTCTATCTATCCGATCAATCCCTTTCAGAATCCTGGAAACCTCAATCAACTCACCCCTTAACCTTCTATATTCCAGGAATAGAAGCCAGGTTTATGTAATCTCTCCTTATAATTTAACCCTTGGGCCCTGGTAACATTCTCCAAGGCCAGGATATCCTTTACAAGGTGCGGTGCCCAGGACTGTACACAGTGCTCCAGATGTGATCTAACCAGGGCTTTGTATAGCTCGAGCAATCCCCCTTGTATTCTGGCCCTCTCGATATAAAGGCTCAGATTCCATTGGCTTTGTTGATTATTTTTTGTACCTGATCACTATATTTTAGTGATCTCTTTACACAAACCCCTAAATGTCTTTGGACCTTCACTGCTCCCAGCTTTCCACCATTTAAACAATACTCACATCTGTCTTTCTTTGGTCCAGAATGGATGACCTCACATTTAACTGTGTTGAAATCCACCTGCCACAGTTTTGCCCACTCAGTTAATCTATCAATGTCTCTTTGTAATTTTATGCTCCCCTCAACACTACTTACTGTGCCACCTATCTTTGTGTCATCGGCACACCTGGATATATGGCTCTCTATTATGTTATCCCTGTCATTAATAAATATAGTGAATAGTTGACCCCCAGCACAGATTCTTGTGGGACACAAGTCACTTCCTTCAAATTCGAGTACATTCCCATTACCCCTACTCTCTGCCTTCTACCGCCTAACCAATCTCCTAACCAGGCCAATAATTTGCCTCCAATTCCAGGACCTTTAATTTTAGTTAAAATTCTCTTATACGGAACCTCATGGAATCCCTTCTGGAAGTCCATATACAAAACATCCACAGACATTCCCCTGTCTACTAATTCAGCTAATTCCTCAAAATTCAATGAGTTTCGTTAGACATGACCTGCCCTCTACACATCCATATTGCCTCTCTCTAATCAACTCAAACTTCTCTCCATGCTGAGTCACTTTGTCCTTGGCTGTAAGAGATTGTCATATATTCCTATCTCACTTATGTGGAGCTGATATACGCTATTGTCATATCGCTATTCCCTTATCGAAGTACTGTTGATTATGGTCACCAATCCCAATAAGCCCTTGTGTGGTGATGATATAGCATGGGTCATGTATACCTATTGCTCATATATGGAGATAATTATAGGATATTATCATATATCCGAAAGGGAGGTAGGGGGAGGGATGATGTCTGCATCAGGGTGAGAAGGAGAAAGAGAGACTATGGGACATAATGGGGAGAAACATTCTGTATTTATGAGAGTGAGGATAGGGGGGAAAAGTCTGCGTACAAGCACGAGGAGATAAAAGATGTGAGAGGTTGGAAAGAGAGGACGGAGTGAGGGGGAGAAAGAGTGGGGGCGAGGGGGAGGGAGAGAAGGAGAAGGAGAGATAGAGATAGCGAGAGTTTGGAGGGGAGGGGAAGGGGGAAAGAAGAGAGTGGGGGTGGAGAGAGAGGGAGATAGTGTGTGGGGGGGCGGGAGAGGGACAGAGAGTGAGTGTGGGGGAGAGGGGGAGGGAGAGAGAGTCGGGGGGAGGGAGAGGGACAGGAGAGTGGGGTGGGAGGGAGAGAGAGATTGGGGTGGGGAAAGGGAGAGAGAGAGAGTGGGGGGTAGGGAGAGAGAGAGCGGGGGGGAGAGGGAGAGGGGGGGAGGAGAGAGAGAGAGAGGGAGAGAGAGTGGGGGTAGGGAGAGAGAGAGCGGGGGGGGAGAGGGAGAGGGAGAGAGAGAGCGGGGGGGGGAGAGGGAGAGGGCGGGAGAGAGCGGGGGGGGGAGAGTGAAAGAGAGAGCGGGGGCGGGAGAGGGCGGGAGCGAGAGCGGGGGTGGGAGATGGAGAGGGAGCGGGAGCGGGGGGAGAGGGAGCGGGAGCGGGGGGGAGAGGGAGCGGGAGCGGGGGAGAGGGAGCGGGAGCGGGGGGAGAGGGAGCGGGAGCGGGGGGAGAGGGAGCGGGAGCGGGGGGAGCGGGAGCGGGAGCGGGGGGAGCGGGAGCGGGAGGAGAGGGAGCGGGGGGAGAGGGAGCGGGAGCGGGGGGAGAGGGAGCGGGAGCAGGGGGAGAGGGAGCGGGGGGAGAGGGAGCGGGAGCGGGGGGGAGAGGGAGCGGGAGCGGGGGGAGAGGGAGCGGGAGGAGAGGGAGCGGGAGGAGAGGGAGCGGGAGCGGGGGGAGAGGGAGCGGGAGCGGGGGGAGAGGGAACGGGAGGAGAGGGAGCGGGAGCGGGGGGAGAGGGAGCCGGAGCGGGGGGAGTGGGAGCCGGAGCGGGGGGAGAGGGAGCGGGAGCGGGGGGAGGGGGAGCGGGAGCTGGGGGAGGGGGAGAGAGAGCGGGGGGAGGGGGAGAGAGAGCGGGGGGAGGGGGAGAGAGAGCGGGGGAGGAGGAGAGAGAGCGGGGAGGGGGAGAGAGAGCGGGGAGGGGGAGAGAGAGCGGGGGAGGGGGAGAGAGAGCGGGGGAGGGGGAGAGAGAGAGCGGGGGAGGGGGAGAGAGAGAGCGGGGGAGGGGGAGAGAGAGAGCGGGGGAGGGGGAGAGAGAGAGCGGGGGAGGGGGAGAGAGAGAGCGGGGGATGGGGCAGAGAGAGCGGGGGGAGAGGGAGAGAGAGCGGGGGGAGAGGGAGAGAGAGCGGGGGGAGAGGGAGAGAGAGCGGGGGGAGAGGGAGAGAGAGCGGGGGGAGAGGGAGAGAGAGCGGGGGGAGAGGGAGAGAGAGCGGGGGGAGAGGGAGAGAGCGGGGGGAGAGGGAGAGAGAGCGGGGGGAGAGGGAGAGAGAGCGGGGGGAGAGGGAGAGAGAGCGGGGGAGAGGGAGAGAGAGCGGGGGGAGAGAGGGAGAGAGAGCGGGGGGAGAGGGAGAGAGAGCGGGGGGAGAGGGAGAGAGAGCGGGGGGAGAGGGAGAGAGAGCGGGGGGAGAGGGAGAGAGAGCGGGGGAGAGGGAGAGAGAGCGGGGGGAGAGGGAGCCGGAGCGGGGGGAGAGGGAGCGGGAGCGGGGGGAGGGGGAGCGGGAGCTGGGGGAGGGGGAGAGAGAGCGGGGGGAGGGGGAGAGAGAGCGGGGGAGGAGGAGAGAGAGCGGGGGAGGAGGAGAGAGAGCGGGGAGGGGGAGAGAGAGCGGGGAGGGGGAGAGAGAGCGGGGGAGGGGGAGAGAGAGCGGGGGAGGGGGAGAGAGAGAGCGGGGAGGGGGAGAGAGAGAGCGGGGGAGGGGGAGAGAGAGAGCGGGGGAGGGGGAGAGAGAGAGCGGGGGAGGGGGAGAGAGAGAGCGGGGGAGGGGGAGAGAGAGAGCGGGGGAGGGGGAGAGAGAGCGGGGGATGGGGCAGAGAGAGCGGGGGATGGGGCAGAGAGAGCGGGGGATGGGGCAGAGAGAGCGGGGGGAGAGGGAGAGAGAGCGGGGGGAGAGGGAGAGAGAGCGGGGGGAGAGGGAGAGAGAGCGGGGGGAGAGGGAGAGAGAGCGGGGGGAGAGGGAGAGAGAGCGGGGGGAGAGGGAGAGAGAGCGGGGGGAGAGGGAGAGAGAGCGGGGGGAGAGGGAGAGAGAGCGGGGGGAGAGGGAGAGAGAGCGGGGGGAGAGGGAGAGAGCGGGGGGAGAGGGAGAGAGAGCGGGGGGAGAGGGAGAGAGAGCGGGGGGAGAGGGAGAGAGAGCGGGGGGAGAGGGAGAGAGAGCGGGGGGAGAGGGAGAGAGAGCGGGGGGAGAGGGAGAGAGAGCGGGGGGAGAGGGAGAGAGAGCGGGGGAGAGGGAGAGAGAGCGGGGGGAGAGGGAGAGAGAGCGGGGGGAGAGGGAGAGAGAGCGGGGGGAGAGGGAGAGAGAGCGGGGGGAGAGGGAGAGAGAGCGGGGAGAGGGAGAGAGAGCGGGGAGAGGGAGAGAGAGCGGGGAGAGGGAGAGAGAGCGGGGAGAGGGAGAGAGAGCGGGGGGAGAGGGAGAGAGAGAGCGGGAGGTGAGGGAGAGAGAGCGGGAGGTGAGGGAGAGAGAGCGGGGGAGCGAGAGAGAGAGAGCAGGGGGAGAGGGAGAGAGAGCGGGGGGAGGGGGAGAGAGAGTGGGAGGTGAGGGAGAGAGAGCGGGGGGAGAGAGAGAGAGAGCGGGGGGAGAGAGAGAGAGAGCGGGGGGAGAGGGAGAGAGCGGGGGAGAGGGCATAGTGGGGGGATTAGAATAAGGAGACACTATACAGTCAAACTGTAAAAGAAGTGGAGAAGCAGAGAGATTCAGGGATTCAGATACACAAGTCATTAAAAGTGGAAGGGAAGTTGATAAAGTTATTTTACAAAATTCCGCATGGGATCCGAGGATTTATAAATAAGGGCACAGAGTATAAATGGAGAGTTAATGCTACACCTGGACAAATCATTGGTTGGGCCACAGTCAGAATATTGTCTCCAGCTTTTGGGGCATTACGTTAGTAAGAATGTCGAGGCCATGGAGAGGTGCAGAAGAGATTCACTGAGATGATCCCAAGGACGGGAGTCCTCACAGAACTTTTCTTTTAAGAGTAGAGAAGCTAAAAAGGGGATCAGATAGCTGGGGTCAAAAATTTGAGGGGCTTTTGATGAAGTAACAGAAAAAATTATCCCTGCTGGTAAGTGAGTCGGCAACCACAGGATATCAATTTAAGATCAAAATAATTAAGCGCCAGGTTGATTTTTCCTTTTCTACACAATGTCTTCCTGAACACATTTACAGTCTCATTACTGTTTGTCAAACCTCGTACTTTTGTGCCATCAGCAAATGTTGAGATTGTGAAAATCCGAACAGTCTCTGTATAGGGAGAAGAAAAGTGGGCCCAGCACTGAGCCCTGGGGTAACCACTTCCAACCCTTCACCAATCTGAGCAACTCCCATTAACACTGAGCCTCTGTTTCTGATCCTGAGCCAACTTTCTCCCCACACTGTTCCACTTCCTTTTAAACGGCCCACCTGAACAGAGTGGCCATTACCCCGGGGATCCCCAGTTACCTGAACACCGTTGCTCGCCATGTCCCTGATTTCACATTACGTCCTTCACAGTCTCATCGAATTGTCTCGGTGCCTACCGGCCATGTGATCATCCAAAGCTGTTTCCAGTCGGAATGAAGTATTCTCCGGAACATTTCTTCAAATCCGGTGCGATTTTCTCAAAATTCCTGGTGTTTCCAGCACGACTTCTCTTGTGGAAGAAAGACACATTGGATTGGGGGGACGGAAGAATTAAGGACCATTCTGAAGTACTCAGTGTCGGCCTTGGCTCATTGGTAACACTCTCTCGCTTCTAGAATCATAAAGGTTGTGTGTTCAAGCCCCCCTCCAGAGGGTGAAGCACAAAATCCAGGCCGACACTCTCCACTTACCTGGATGAGTGCATCTCCAACAACACTCAAGAAGCTCAACACCATCCAGGACAAAGCAACCCGCTTGATCAGCAACCCATCCATCACCTGAAACATTCGCTCGCTCCACCACCGGTGCACCGTGGCTGCAGCGTGTACCTCATTAAAAATTGACTGCAGCAACTCGCCAAGGCTTCTTCGACAGCCCCTCCCAAACCCTCAAACTCCACCACCTAGAAGGACAAGGGCAGCAGGTGCATGGGAACACCATCACCTCCAAGTTCCCCTCCAAGTCACACACAATCCTGATTTGGAAATATATCGCTGATCCTTCATCGTCGCTGGGACAAAATCCTGGAACTCCCTCCCTAACAGCACTGCGGGAGTACCATCAACTCCCAGACTGCAGCGGTTCAAGGCGGCGGCTCACCACCACCTTCCCAAGGGTAATTAGGGATGGGCAATAAATGCTGGCCTTGCCAGCAAAGCTCACATCCCGTGAATGAATAAAAACAAAAGAGAACACAAAGGTAACTAAGTAGACAGAATAGATTTGGATTTTCAAAAGCCTTCGATAAAGTACCATGCCGTAGACTCATGACTATGGTCAGAACATGTGGAGTCAGGGTACCGGTAGCAGAATGGATAGCAAGCTGGCTTCAGATCAGAAAACAGAGAGTCAGGGTTAACGGGAGCTACCCAGACTGGCAAATGGTGGAAAGTGGTGTTCCACAAGGATCGGTGCTGGGACCACTGTTGTTCACAATTTTTAAATGATTGGGACTCGGGACTCAGAAGTAAAATTTCCCAATTTGTGGATGACACTAAATTGGGGAAGTATAGTTCATACTGAGAAAGACTGACAAAATACAAGAGAACATTAATAAACTTGCAGAATGGGCGTGTAATTGCAACTGAATTTCAATATAGATAAGCGAGAGATTTTACATTTTCGTCAGAAGAATAAGGAGGCCACAGACTGCTTGGAAATTAATAGTCTAACTGGGGCAGATGATCAAAGGGATCTGGGGGACAGATACTCAAATCACTAAAAGTAGCGACCCAGGTTAATAAGGCCATAAAAAGCAAACCAAACCCTTGAGTTAGTTTCTAAAGGGATATAATTGAAAAGCAGACAAGGTTTGTTAAACGTGTAATGAACCTTGGTTAGACCACATTTAACTTTAATGTTCGCAGTTCTGGTCTCCATATTATAAAAAGGATGTAGAGACTCTGAAGAAGGTGCAAAAATAATTTGCAAGCATGATACCAAAACTAAGATGTTATACTTGTCAGGAAAGGCTGATCAGGCTGGGACTCTTCTCTGGAAATGGGGAGGGTGAGTGCTGACTTAATAGAGGTCGTTAAGATTATGAAAGGGTTAAGACATGCAAGTGTTTAAATGTAAGAGTCTGTGAGTATAACAGAAAAGGTAGAGAGTTTGTGTGTATGAGAGAAATGGGAGAGAATTTCTGAGGTGGGGGGGGGGCAAGAGTGGGTATGAGAGACAGAAGGGACAGAGAGCCTGTGCAAAAGGAGAACAAGTAAAGATGTCTGAGAGAGGAGGTGGAAAGTATGTGCAAGAGATGGGAGAGAGAATCTGTGTATCAAAGGGGACGGGGGCTGGTTACAACAGTGAGAGATACAGAGTGAGTCTGAGAGAGTCTGTGTGTGAGAGTGACAGACTCAGGCTGTGTGTGAATGTGTGTGTACCAGAGTCTGTGAGTGAGAGTGAGAGACTCAGAGGCTGTGTGTGAATGTGTGTGTACCAGAGTCTGTGAGTGAGAGGCAGTGAGACTCGGACGCTGCGTGATCTGAAAGTCTGTGTGTGAGAGTGTGTCTCAGAGAGTCTATCTGTGAAATAGTGATTCTCAGATTCTGTGTGGGAGAGTGACAGACTCAGGCTGTGTGTGTACCAGAGTCTGTGAGTGAAAGACAGTGAGACTTGGACGCTGCATGATCTGAAAGTCAATGTGTGACAGTGTGTCTCAGAGAGTCTATCTGTGAAAGAGTGATTCTCAGAGTCTGTGTGTGAGAGTGAGCATGTGAATGAGGGAGAGTCTGAAAAGGGAGGGAGGGGGAGAGATGGTGTGTATACAGGAGTGAGAAAGAGAAAGCGAGACTATGGGAGAGGAAGGGGAGAATCCATTTTTATTCATTAGGGAGAGAAAAGGGGAAAAGACTGTACGAGAACGAAGTGATAAAGAATGAGAGAGATTGGAAAGGAGAGAGAGTGACAGGATGGGTAAATAACAAAAAACTGAGAGTTGTGGTTAACAGCTGTTTTTTGCACTGGAAGGATTTAAACAGTGGTGATCCCCAGGGGTCAGTGTGGGCACCATAGCCTTTCTCAATATATGTGGAAATGATTGACCTGAATTTGGGTGTTGGGGGCACAATATCAAACATTGCAGCTGCCACAAAGATAAGGAGTGAGATTAACCATGAAGAGGACTGTAGACAACTTCAGGAGGAGAGAGACAGGTGAGAAGATCGGGCAGGTAGATGTCAGATGGAAATTAATGTGGAGAGATGTGAGGTGAGAAGAATAACAAAAAATAGACAGTATATGATAAAACTGTAAAAGGAGTGGAGGAGCAGAGAGATTCAGGGATTCAGATACACAAATCTTTAAAAGTGGAAGGCAAGTTGATAAAGTTATTTTACAAAATTCCACATGGTATCCGAGGATTTATAAATAAGGGCACAGAGTATAAAAGCATAGAAACATAGAAGATAGGAGCAGGAGTAGGCTATTTGGCCCCTCGAGTCTGCTCCGCTATTCAACGTGATCATGGCTGATCATCCAAGTTCAGTACCCGGTCCCTGCTTTCCCCCCATATCCCTTGATTCCTTTAGCTTTAAGAAATATATCTAACTCCTTCTTGAATATATTTAATGTATTGGCCTCTACTGCCTTCTGTGGTCGAGAATTCCACAGGTTCACCACTCTCTGGGTGAAGAAATTCGTCCTCATTTCTGTCCTAAAAGGCCTACCCGTTATCCTTAGACTGTGATCCCTGGTTCTGGACTCCCCGACCATCGGGAACATCCTCCCTGCATCTAGTCTGTCCAATCCTGCCACAATTTTATAAGTTTCAATGAGATCCCCACTCATTCTTCTAAACTCCAGCGAGTACAAGCCCAATTGTCCCAATCTCTCCTCATACGTCATTCCTGCCATCCCAGGTATCAGCCTGGTGAATGTTCACTGAACTCCTTCCATAGCAAGAACATCCTTCCTCAGATAAGGCGACCAAAACTGCACACAATACTCAAGATGTGGTCTCAGCAAGGCCCTGTACAACTGCAGCAAGACATCCTTGTTCCTGTACTCCAACCCTCTCGCTACAAAGGCCAACATACCATTTGCCTTCTTAACCGCCTGCTTCACCAGCATGCTTACCTTCAGCGACTGGTGCACAAGGACACCCAGTTCTCGTTGCATTTCCCCTTCTCCCAATCTATTGCCATTCAGATAATAATCTGCCTTCCTGTTTTTGCCACCAAAGTGGATAACCTCACATTTATTCACATTATATTGCATCTGCCATGCTTCTGTCCAATCACCCAACCTGTCCAATGCATCCTGGAGTTTCTCGGCATCCTCCTCACAGCACACACGCCCACCCAGCTTTGTGTTGTCTGCAAATTTGGAGATATTACATCTAGTTCCCTTGTCTAGATCATTAATATATATTGTGACTAGCTGGAGTCCAAAGACTGATCCCTGCGGTACCCCATTAGTCACTGCCTGCCACTCGGAAAAAGACCCGTTTATTCCAACTCTGCTTTCTGTCTGCCAACCAGTTCTCTATCCAAGTCAATACCTTGCCCCCAATCCCATGTGCCTTAACGTTACACGCTAATCTCTTATGCGGGACCTTATCAAAAGCCTTTTGAAAGTCCAAATACACCACATCCACTGGTTCTCCCATATCTATTTTACCAGTTACATCCTCAAAGAATTCCAGTAGATTAGTCAAGCATGATTTACCTTTTGTAAATCCATATTGACTTTATCCGATCCCATCACTGTTTTCCAAGTGCTCTGCTATTACATCTTTTAGAATGGACACTAGCATTTTCCCCACTGCCGATGTCAGGCTTACTGGTCTGGAATTCACCGTTTTCTCTCTACCACCTCTTTTGAATAGTGGGGTAACATTTGCTACCCTCCAATCCATGGGAACTGTTCCAGAGTCTATCGAATTTTGGAAGATGACCAGCAATGCATCTATTATTTCTGGGGCCACTTCTTTAAGTACCCTGGGATGTAGATTATCAGGCCCTGGGGATTTATCGGCCTTACAAATCTATTTAATGTGTGTTTTCTGGTTAGCAACACCACTGCTGCTGGAAAATGTTCTCCTTTACTTCATTAAAACTTTTCATGATATTGATCATGTCTACAAAATCAACCTTTATCTTCTCTGCTCTGAGGAGAACCACCTCTTCTTCTCTACTACTCCACGGAACTGAAGTCTCGCATCTGTCCAAAAGCGCAGTGCCCGAATTACACACAATACTCCAAAGGTTTGGTATAACTTCCTTCCTTTTGCCCTCTATGCCTCTGTTTATAAAGCCCATGATTCTGTTTGGTTTTCTAACACAGGACAAAATGCTGCAGATGCTGGAAGTTTGAAATAAAAACAGAATTTGCTGGAAATACTCAGCAGCTGTGAATGGTAGGGGAGTTCCAAAAAAGCAAATTGGCCTCCAACAGTGCAGGAGGGCTCCCTGGTGTAATGGTGAGCACTCTGGACTTTGAGTCTAGCAACCTGAGTTCAAATCTCGTTGGAGTCTGGTTCCCTCTTGTCCCAGCTGTTGTAAAAGTAATTTTGATGGCAGTTGTGTGATTGGCTACTCAGTTGCAGAAATGTGTCAAAGCTGAAGATATGGATGAGAAAAGGCCGGGTCAAAATGGAATGGTGGAGTTAATTTTGTCCAGTTCTTCCAATATTGCTGCTGGACGGGGTTTGCAAGTAGCCTTGAGAGGGCAGTGATGTATCGCCATTGCAGTGCTGGTCCCCGCCACAAACTCCGTTCCCGAGCCTCCGACTTCATCCCAATCCCTGGTCACTGAGACTGAACCAGACAGCTTGCAACCTTGATGCCGTATTTGACACTGAGATGAGCTTCCCACCAAGACGGTTTACTTCCACCTCCGTAAATCGCCCGAATCCACCTCTGCCTCAGCTGATCTGCTGCTGAAACCCTCATCCTTGCCTTTGTCACCTCCAGACTTGACGATTCTAATGTGCTCCTGGAAGGCCTCCCATCATCCTCCCTCCATAAACTTCAGCTCATCCAATCGTCTGCTGCCCGTATCCTAACTCGCACCATGTCCCGTTCACCCATCACCCCGGTTCTCACTCAACTACATTGGCTCCCAATCAGGCGAGAACTCAATTTTCAAATTATCTTCCTTGTTTTCTAAATCCCTTCATGGACTGGCCGCTCCCTATCTCTGTAACCTTCTCCAGCCCTACAGTCTCTGAGATATCTGCGCTCCTCCAATTCTGGGATCTTGCACATCCCCGATTTTAATACTTCCACCATCTGCCGTGGTGGGATTGTGAACTCAGGTCTCCAGATCATCATGAAGTCTGTGGCTGAGGAACAGTTTGTGGCGGGACCAGCACTGCAATGGCGATTCATCGCTGCCCCCTCAAGGCAAACCTCTCCAGCAGCAAGCACTGGACAATTTTCTCCCCACCAGCACGGTGGCATAGTGGTTAGCATTGTTGCCTCACAGCGCCAGGGAGCCGGGTTCAAATCCGGCCTCGGGTGACTGTGCAAACTCCACACAGACATTCTCCCCGTGTTTGCGTGGGTTTTCTCTGGGTGCTCCGGTTTCCTCCCACAGTCCAAAGATGTGCGGGTTAGGTTGATTGGCCATGATAAAAATTTGCCCTTAGTGTTAGGGGGGATCAAATACGTGGGGTTATAGGGTTACGGGGATAGGGCTTGGGTGGGATGGCTGTCGGTGTAGGGACCGGGTGCTAGGGTTTGGATGATCAGCCATGATCTCATTGAATGGTGGAGCAGGCTCGAAGGGCCGAATGGCCTACTCCTATGTTTCTATGTTTCTATTCCAATTTTCCTCTGGATTACTGGTCGAGTAACATAATCACTGCGGCGCCAAACCCCATAATTAATTGATTGAAGAATCGTTAATGAGCAGCGCAGAGTCTGAACCAGGAAGAGTCAGTTAGAACAGTGAATTCAATGTGCAATCAGGCACAGAAAGAAAAATAAAGAGGAAAAGAAATGTTGGATTAAGAGAGACAAAAAAGAAAGATAAGTAAAAACATTTTTATTCTATAAAAAATCTTCTTCAACAATTTATATCTGAAGGAATGAGGTTCCACATATTTAGTGCCAGAGAGGTTATTTGGCAGTAATTAGATTCCTAGTCATAGAGTCATACAGCACAGAAAGAGGCCCTTCGGCCCATCATGTCCGCGCCGGCCATCAAGCCCTGTCTATTCTAATCCCATTTGCCAGCACTTGGTCCGTAGCCTTGTATGCTATGGCGTTTCAAGTGCTCATCTAAATGCTACTTGAATGTTGTGAGGGTTCCTGCCTCTACCACCCTTTCAGGCAGTGAGTTCCAGATTCAAACCACCCTCTGGGTGAAAACGTTTTTCCTCAAATCCCCTCTAAACCTCCTGTCCCTTACCGTGAAACGATGCCCCCTGGTTATTGATCCCTCTACTAAGGGGAAAAGTTCCTTTCTATCTACCACATCTATGCCCCTCATAATTTTGTGCACCTTAATCAGGTCCCCACTCAACCTTCTCTCCTCTAAGGAAAACAACCCCAGCCTGCCCAGTCTCTCTTCACATCTGAAGCACTCCAGCCCGGATAACCTCCTGGTGAATCTCCTCTGTACCTTCTCCAATGCAATCACATCCCTTATATAGTGTGGTGACCAGAACTGCACACAGTATCCCAGCTGTGGCCTAACTAGCGTTTTGTACAGCTCCATCATAACCTCCCTGCTCTTATATTCTATGCCTCGGCTAATGAAGGCAAGTATCCCATATGCCTTTTTAACCAACTTATCTACCAGTCCTGCTGCCTTCAGGGATCTATGTACATGCACACCAAGGTCCCTCACACGTTTCAGGGTTAAATTTACCACTGTTCTGCCCATCTGACCACCCCGTCTATATCGTCCTGTAGCCCGAGGCTTCCCTCCTCATTTTTTACCACTTCACCGATTTTCGTGTCATCTGCGAACTTACTGATATACCTCATACATTCATTCCTAAATCATTAATGTAAACTACAAGCAGCAAGGGACCCTGCACCGATCCCTGCAGAACACCACTGGACACAGGTTTCCAGTCACAAAAACAACCTTCGACCATCTCCCTCTACCTCCTGCCACTAAGCCAATTTTGGATCCATTGTGCCAAATTGCCCTGGATCCCATGGGCTCTTAACTTGTTGACCAGTCTCCCATGTGGGACTTTGTCAAATGCCTTACTGAAGTCCATGTAGACTACATCAACTGCACTACCCTCATCCACACACCTAGTCACCCCCTCGAAAAATTCAATCAAATTGGTTAGACATGATCTCCCCATGACAAAGTCATGCTTACTATCCTTGATTAATCCTTGCCTCTCCAAGTGGAGATTATTTCTGACCCTCAGAATTTTTTCCAAAAAATTCCCTAACACTGATGTTAGTCTCACTGACCTGTAATTCCCTGGTTTATCCCTACTACCCTACATCGTTAGCTCTCCTCCAATCCTCTGACATCTCCCCTGTGACCAGAGAGGGTCACAATAATAATCAAGGAGTCAATTACAAACAAAGCAAAGAGAAAGAAAGGAATAAAGAAAGAAAGAAATAATGTAAGAAAGCACAAAGAAGGAAAGAAAGAAAGAAAGATAGGAAGAAAGAAAGTGTTCTCATATCTATTGCATCTTTGACAACCTCCGGACTTCCAAATGAGCTATAGTGCCAATACAGTATTTTGAAATGTAGTTACTGCTGTCCTATAGACAAAGTAAAAAAAATAAATGGCTGCACACACAGGCTAAGATGTAACATTCTTTTATGGTCGAGTTCCCCTTACCTGCACCAGTTTATAATTTACCTGGGATAGCGACCGCAGCCAGGATGGGATTATAAAAAATTTTTCATTAATCTCCCACAGAATCTGAAGCTTGATCAGAAAACCTAAAGTGATTGTATCCCTTTCGTTTAGAATCGATGCTTCGATGGTTGGGGAGGTGCTGGGAGCAATTCTCAGATTCACACATTGAGGAGATTACCCTCACTTATAGGAGATTGAATCCATCCATTCAGAAAGCCATGGCCCCTGATGATGGGGTTTACTTGCAGTCACTGAACAAACAGATGACGCCAGCAACTTTAACAACAATACTTTTAACAAGAACAGTGCAATTCATAATCAGATAAAGCCCCGAACAGCAGCATAAATGCTGCACCTTCATTCACACATACAAGTCTCAAAATGCGCACAAGATTTTCTATACATACCTTTCCTTACCATAAATGATAAATAAACGCTGGGATGTCCCAGTGTCAAACAAAAAAATAAAATAATCCTCCCTTTTAGAGGGGCCAAACTAACAAGGAACATTAGCAAAATTCTAAACAAAGGAAAATGATGTGGTTAAATAGTAATGATCTTCCCAGTGTGCACCACACCCTCCAGACCCAATGGTGCAGATTCCACAGATGCTGCCTGACCTGTTGACTGTTTCCAGCATGTTCTGCCCTTATTTCAGATTCCCAGCATTGGCAGCATTCTCCTTCTGTTTTAAGAATTTATAAACCATAGACTCACCATTTATTCTGGGTTCCCTCTTTCAGAAAATACATTCACCGCGATACATATCTATTCCAGTTGACGACACCCATCATACGTTGTGTAGAAAGAAAGTACGAAAGCAAAATAGTAATAAAGAAATAAAAATTAACGTAAGAAATAAAGGCAGAAAATCTACACACTGTTGTAAAGTAGGCAACATTGTAACAAGCTAAGGCCACATATAAATGCAGAAATCCTAGAGATCGTGTATTATTGAATGATATAAAATTGCCGATTATTGATTGATTAACAAGGAGAGTGATTTGAGACCAGCATATCACGTGTTTGTACGCTACCATATTAACGCCATATTTTAGAGCTTTAGCAATATTGAACGGTGAATATCAGAACAAGCATGCCACCCAGACCTTCAGCAACTTCCGACCTGCTGATATTGTCGAGCTGCAAATTTGACACTCTGCCACTCACTCCATCTACTCATTGATTATATCGTGTTCTAACCACTCCTTTACC
Source organism: Somniosus microcephalus (assembly GCF_052327205.1). Lineage (NCBI taxonomy): Eukaryota > Metazoa > Chordata > Chondrichthyes > Squaliformes > Somniosidae > Somniosus > Somniosus microcephalus. Next base: position 94,075 of record NW_028225269.1, on the reverse strand, counting down.
TGAAAGACCAATGGTCACCTTTCCCATTCTGCCCGTGCATTTGTCTCTTTGGCCTGTGGTGCATCAATTCTTTCACCAAATATATGATTACAAATTAACCCCTTCACTGAGCAGTGGGATTTACAGCACAGTACAGGTCAATTCAGTATAGCAAGTTCATCTATTCCGTGTTCATCTCAAAGAACTGCAGCCAATCTCCTATTGAGCCTCGTAGTATCAATTGTTCTACTACACCTCCATCTCAGTAACAAACATTGATTCACCTCGTACTGCACTTTGCACGACCCCCGCTATCTCACTGACCAACACTGATTTGCCTATTGCATCCATTACTACACTTTCCACTACCCCTCCATCTTACTGATCAGTACTAATCCATCTATTAAGCCTGGTAATACACGTTCCGCCATCCGCTCCAACTCACTGATTAGCATTGATTCACCTATTGAGCCTCATACTAACAGTTCCACTACCCGATCTATCTCAGTAACCTGCACTGACTCGCCCATTCAGCCAGTACTATACTTACCATTAAACCCATCTCACTGACCTGTAATGAGTCACCAGTTGAGCATAGTACTATCCAGCCCACTATTATCACCTTCCCACTGACTAGCACTGAGTTGCCTGTTGACCTCAGTACTACACTTTCACTCCCCATCTATCACACTGAGGCGCACCTGTTGATCCTAATATTACCCATCCACTTGCCACTCCTTCTCGCTGACCGGCACTGAATCACCTTTACCATATAATATTACCCTTTGCATTGTGGACTGAATTATCAGTGCCACGGGCCATGAGATGATATTAAATCTAGAAATTAACATTTCATCAGCAACAAGACCTTATTTTTTTATGAATCGCATTTAATGGAGAAAACGCTTTCTTGATGCTTCAGCCAAAGAGGGAGACCTCATAGCAAAGAAGTAGGTAACAAGAGAACTGACCAGAAGCTGAGACAGCTTGGGTGGTTTATTACGCAATATATTAAAGGGTCAGAGGGAGGTGCGAAGAGTGGTATTAAGCCCGAAACTTTGTAATTCACTCCCTGAACGTCCGAATCTCTAGCTCTCTCTCATTAAAACATCCTTATAATATCACTTCAGATCAAGCTTTCGGTCAAATGTCCCAATATCTCGTGTGTCTCAGTGTCAAATTTTGTGTGGTTAATTTCCTTTGACGCGCCTTGAGACGTTTTGCTACGTTAAACACGCTATGTAAATATAAGTTGTTGCTGCGTCTGTTGTTGTTAATGAGTGAATTTCATACATGAATCCCAGACATCTGACTGGAAAGGGAATGGACAAGAGACGGGAGTTATAAGATGGGAAATGTGTGGGGAGGTTTGCAGCATTCGATTACTGTATAGAGAAAAGGTGATCATTTAAATACAATTAATATGATTTTTAAATTTGAGACGTTGGGATACAAGAATACAATTTAGCAATGAGAGAAGTGGTAGGCAGTGTGCTAGGGGGAGGGTTGGTGCGATTAGAATGATCATAATGTCATAGATGGTAAATGATGGGGGGCTGCCAGATGAATATTGGAAATCTTGAGGTCGGAGTTGAAAAGACACGGATGAGTTTTCAGTGGTGGGTGGTATATGGTTGAATTGAGGCAGGATTTTTTCTCTGATTAAGCTGGTGGTACGACACCGATTTGGAATGGGGTCAAAGAGAGGTAGGCAGATGGAAGAAATTAAAGAGAGGCCGGTGTTCAGGAGTAGAGTTTGGGGGGAGGATGCATCATTCTTGGATTGATGGGTATTCATTGATAATGAGAAACGGGAAGGAGCACCAGCAGCTGAATGGATTGTCTTTAGCTCAATGACCTAGAAATCCATGAGCTCCTCACATTGCTTAAAACATATAAAGATGTAGATTGAACGATGTACACTTCACTGAACCGTGCTCGGTAAGAGATACGTTATCTCGAAGTCCCTGATCCCAATAAGCATTTATCATTCTGGAGATTGCACCTAAATAAATCTTATGGTGAGCCACTGGTTATCTTGGACCCTCTCCAGAATGTGTTATGCTAGAGACTGAGGCTGTTAGACAGGAGAATGTCCCCAATAAATACTCAACATGGAGGCTGGCGATTCTAATAAACCCCATATATAAGCTGGTGATCCCAATAAATCCCGATAAACTCAAATATATAGCTGGTAATCCAAGTGAACCCTGATAAACCCAAATATATTGGCTGTCGTTTTCAGTAATCGGTCGTAAACCCAGGTATATAAACTGGCGATCCCCAAAAAACCGGCAGCAAGGCCCGAGCAGAGCGGACCTGCATGGGGAACACTGAGCTGCGGCGACTTTAAAACCGGCAGCGAGGCCCAACCAGAGCAGACCTGTGTGGGGAACACTGAGCAGCGGTGACTTTAAAACCGGCAGCGAGGCACACCAATTCAACAGCAGGCGAGAGAGGTAATAAGTAATCAAAGTGTGATATCACCAGGAAGCAGGTAAGGGATTGGTTGGTGAGTATTTCTCTCTTTTTTTAAACTTTAACTCTGGTTTATAGTTATTAAGGTCTCTCTGGTGTAGCGGGGGCTGTTGGTAATCCAGTTAACTGTAGTGTAATTAGTGGGATTGATTGATTTAATTTAAATTCAATTAATTAAAGGGTAAGTCATGGCAGGAGAGCCCAGCCCTGTTGTATGCTCCTCCTGAGATATGTGGGAACTCGGGGACATTTCCTGTGTCCCTGACAACTACGTGTGCAGGAAGTGAATCCAGCTGCAGCTACTGACAGACCGCATTGCAGCACAAGAGCTGCGATTGGATGCATACTGGAGCGTTCAGGATGCCCAGGACATCGTGAATATCACATTTACAGAGTTGGACACACCGCAGGTAGAGGTTGGACAGGAAGAAAGGGAATGGGTGACCAACAGGTAGAGTACCAGGCGCAGGCAGGTAGTGCAGGGGTCGCCTGTGGCCATCCCCCTCTCCAACAGATACTCCACTTTGAGTACTACTGGGGCGGATGGCTTATCAGAGGAAGGCAGCAGCAGCCAACTTCCTGGCACCAGGAGTGGCTCTGCTGCACAGAATGGGAAGAAAAAGAGTAGAGCTATAGTAATAGGGGATTCAATTGTAAGGGGAATAGATAGGGGTTTCTGCAGCCACAAACGAGACTCCAGGATGGTGTGTTGCCTCCCTGGTGCAAGGATCAAGGATGTCTCTGAGCGGCTGCAAAACATCTTGGAAGGGGAGGGTGAACAGCCAGTTGTCATGGTGCATATAGGCAAGAACGATACAGGTAAAAAGCAGGATGAGGTCCTGAAAGCAGAATATAGGGAGTTAGGAGATAAATTAAAAAACAGGACCTCAAAGGCAGTAATCTCAGGATTGCTACCAGTGCCACGTGCTAGTCAGAGTAGAAATAGAAGGATACTTCAGATGAATACATGGCTTGAGGAATGGTGCCAGGGGGAGGGATTCAAGTTCCTCGGACATTGTAACCGGTACTGGGGGAGGTGGAACCAGTTCAAATGGGACGGTTTGCACCTGGGCAGGGCTGGAACCGATGTCTTAGGGGGAGTGTTTGCTAGTGCTGTGGGGGAGGGTTTAAACTAAAATGGCAGGGGGTTGGGAACCTGAGCAGGGAGACAGAGGAAAGAGAAACAAGGATAAAAGCAAAAGATAGGAAGGAGAAAAACCAAAAGTGGCAGTCAGAGAAATCAATGGTTTAAATCAAACATGGCCACAGTAAATAATAATTCTAAGAGCGTTAAAAAAACAAGCCTGAAGGCTTTGTGTCTTAATGAGAGGAGCATTTGTAATAAGGTGGATGAATTGGCTGTGCAAATAGAGGTAAACAAATATGATTTGGTTGGGATTACGGAACCATGGCTCAAGGATAGCCAAGACTGGGAACTCAACATTCAGGGGTATTCAATATTCAGGAAAGATAGGCAAAAAGGAAAGGGAGGTGGGGTAGCATTACTGGTTAAAGAAGGGATTGACACAATTGTAATGAAGGATATTAGCTCTGATGATGTGGAATCTGTATGGGTAGAATTGAGGAATACTAAGGGGAAAAAAACGTTAGTGGGAGTGGTATATAGACCTCCAAACAGTAAGGCGGAGGTTAGGGATGGCATTAAAAGGGAAATTAAAGAAGCGTGCAACAAGGGCACAGCAGCCATCATGGGTGACTTTAATCTACATATAGATTGGGCCAACCAAATTAGTAACAATACTGTGGAGGAGGAATCCCTGGAGTGTTTACGGGATGGTTTCCTGGACCAATATGTCGAGGAGCCAACCAGAGATCAGGCCATCTTAGACTGGGTATTATGTAACGAGAAAGGATTAATTAGCAATCTTGCTGTACGAGGCCCCTTGGGTCAGAGCGATCATAATATGATTGAATTCTTCCTTAAGTTGGAGAATGAAGTAGTTGAATCAGAGACTAGGGTCCTCAATTTAAATAAAGGAAACTACGATGGTCTGAGGAGCGAGTTGGGTAGGATTGATTGGGGAATGGCACTCAAAGGGTTGACGGTGGATAGGCAATGGCAAACATTCAAAGACCGAATGGATGAGCTACAGAATTTGTTCATCCCAGTTTGGCATAAAAATAAAACAAAAAAGGTGACCCAACCGTGGCTAACAAGGGAAATTAGGGATAGCATAAGATCCAAAGAGAGGACATATAAATCGGCCAGAAAAAGCAATAATCCTGAGGATTGGGAGCAGTTTAGGATTCAACAAAGGAGGACAAATGGATTAATTAAGAAAGGGATAATAGAATGAGAGTAAGCTTGCAGGGAACATAAAAACTGACTGTAAAAGCGTTTATAGATATGTGAAGAGAAAAAGATTGGTGAAGTCAAGCGTAGGTCCCTTGCAGTCAGAATCAGGGGAATTTATAATGGGGAACAAAGAAATGGCAGACCAACTAAATACATATTTTGGTTCTGTCTTCACAAAGGAGGACACAAATAACCTCCCGGAGATACCGGGGAACATAGGGTCTGATGAAAAGGTGGAACTGAAAGAAATCAGTATTTGTAGGGAAACGGTGTTAGGAAAATTGATGGGACTGAAGGCCGATAAATCCCCAGGGCCTGATGACCTACATCCCAGGGTACTTAAGGAAGTGGCCCTAGAAATAGTAGATGCATTGCTGGTCATCTTCCAGAACTCGATAGACTCTGGAACAGTACCCATGGATTGGAGGGTAGCTAATGTTACCCCACTATTCAAAAAAGGTGATAGAGAAAAAGCGGGGAAAAGCCTGACATCGGTAGTGGGGAAAATGCTAGAGTCCATTATAAAAGATGAAAAACAGAGCACTTGGAAAGCAGTGACAGGATCGAACAAAGTCAACATGGATTTACAAAAGGTAAATCATGCTTGACTAATCTACTGGAATTTTTTGAGATGTAACTGGTAAAATAGATAAGGGAGAACCAGTGGATGTGGTGTATTTGGACTTTCAGAAGGCTTTCGATAAGGTCCCACATAAGAGATTAGCGTGCAAATTTAAGGCACGTGGGATTGGGGGCAAGGTATTGACTTGGATAAAGAACTGGTTGGCGGACAGAAAGCAAAGAGTTGGAATAAACGGGTCGTTTTCCGAGTGGCAGGCAGAGACTAGTGGAGTACCGCAAGGATCGGTCCTAGGACCCCAGCTGTTCACAATATATATTAATGATCTGGACGAGGGAATTGGATGTAATATCTCCAAATTTGCAGACGACACAAAGCTGGGTGGGAGGGTATGCTGTGAGGAGGATGTCGTGAAACTCCAGTACGATTTGGACAGGTTGGGTGATTGGGCAGAAACATGGCAAATGCACTATAATGTGGATAAATGTGAGGTTATCCACTTTGGTGGCAAAAACAGGATGGCAGATTAATATTTGAATGGCAATAGATTGTGAGAAGGGGAAGTGCAAAGAGACCTGGGTGTTCTTGTGTATCAGTCGCTGAAGGTAAGCATGCAGGTGCAGCAGGCAGTTAAGAAGGCAAATGGTATGTTGGCCTTCGTAGCAAGAGGGTTCCAGTACAGGAACAAGGATGTCTTGCTACAGTTGTACAGGGCCTTGGTGAGACCGCACCTTGAGTATTGTGTGCAGTTTTGGTCGCCTTACCTGAGGAAGGACGTTATTGCCATGGAAGGAGTGCAGCGAAGATTCACCAGGCTGATACCTGGGATGGCAGGAATGACGTATGAGGAGAGATTGTGTCGATTGGGCTTATACTCACTGGAGTTTTGAAGATTGAGTGGGGATCTCATCGAAACCTATAAAATTCTGTCAGGCCTGGACAGACTAGATGCAGGAAGGATGTTTCTGATGGCTGGGGAGTCCAGAACCAGGGATCATAGTCTAAGGATAAGGGGTAAGCCATTTATTACTGAAATGAGGAGGAATGTCTTCACCCAGAGAGTGGTGAACCTGTGGAATTCTCTGCCACAGAGGGCGCTGGAGGCCAGTTCATTAAATATACTCAAGAAAGAGTTGGATATATTTCTTAAGGCTAAGGGGATCAAGGGATATGGGGCGAAGGCAGGGACAGGGTACTGAATTTGGATGATCAGCCATGATCTCATTGAATGGCGGAGCAGCCTCAAAAGGGCCGAATGGCCTACTCCTGCTCCTATCTTCTATGTTTCTAACCTGTTAGGAACACAGGAGCACAGCAACTGTAGTAGCAGCCATTTACCCTCTCGAGCCGTTCAGGGAGATCCTGGCTGATCTGCTACCTAACTCCGTAGGCCCGGCTTTGCCACATATCCCTTAATAACTTTCGGTAACAGAAATCTATCAATATCAGATTGAATATTAACAATTGACCAAGCATCAAATGCTTTTTGCGGAAGAGAGTTATATGAGACATATGATTTGAGTTTATTGATGAGGTAACGGAGAGGGTGGATGAGGGCAGTGCATCTGATGTGTATATGGACTTTAAAAAGGCGTTTGATAATGCTCCAAATATTAGTTATTTGAGCGAATTTCGAGCCCATACGATAAAAGGGGGCAATAGCAGCAAGGATATAAAAGTGGCGAAGAGATTGAAAGCAGCGAGTTGTGTTGAATGGCTGTTATTTTGGAATGGAGAGAGGTATACAGTGGTGTTCCCTCGGGTTCGATACTCAGACCATTGCCACTTTTGCAATACTTTAAGGACATGGACGTGGGGATATCGGCACAATTTTGAAAACTGCAGGTGACCTAACCAGTGAGGAAAAACTAAAAGATTTCAAGAGGATATAGACAGGCTAGTAGACTGGGCAGACACATGACAGATGGAATTCAACACGGAAGAGTGCGAGGTGAAAAGGTTTGATCGGAAGAAGGCGGCGAGAATACAAGATAAATGGTACAAGTTAAATGGTACAATATTAAAAGACATAAAGCACAGAGATATCCAGGGTTGTTCATGACCAAATCGTTGACGATGGCGGAACATTTTAACAACACAGTTAATAAAGCATACGTGATCCTTGTCTAAATAGAGGCAGAAAGTACAAAGTCCATGAAGTTATGGTAAACCTTTATAAAACACTAGTTCAGCGCCAGCTGGAGTTTAGTGTCAAAATTCGGGCACCACACTTTAAGAAGGACATGAAAGCTTTGGAGAGAGCAGAGAAGAGATTTACTTGACTGGATGCAATGATGATGGATTTCCGTTACGTGGATAGATTGGAGAAGCTGGGGTTGCTTTCCTTAGAGCAAAAAAGGCTAAGAGGAAATTTGATAGTGAATTTTAAAATTTTGAAAATGTTTAGATAGAGTGAATAAAACAAAAGTTAGATGAGTGCAAAAGACAGGTTGCCGCCATTCCAACCATTTTCAGCCAGAATTGCTGAGTTGATTATCCATCGCGGCCTCCTCCTGCTGTCCCCACCCTGACAGAAGCGAGTCATCTTTCAATTCTTGTCAATTGATATCAAGAAACAGCCGAGCTCACAGAATATATCAAATGCAATGGGCCCCGACAACATCCCGTCTGTATTGCTGAAGACGTGCGCTCCACAACTAGCCACGCATCCATGCAAGCTGTGCCCACACAGCAACAACACTGGCATCTCGACAAGGTGGAAAATTACCCAATTATGTCCTGTCCACAAAAAGCCTGACAAACCAACCAAGTACTGCCCAATCACTTCACTCTCAATCATCAGCAAAAGTGACGGACGGTGTTGTCGACAGTGCTATCAAGCGGCACTTACACACCAATTACCGGATCAGATTCTCAATGTGGGTTCCCCCAGGACCGCTCAGCTTCAGACCTCATTATAGCCTTGGTCCAACACTTGACTAAATAGCTGAATTACAGAGCTTACTTGAGGGTTGCTGCCGTTGATACTATTGCATCATTTGACCGAATGTGGCTTCAAGGAGCCGTAGTAAAATTGAAGTCAATATTAATCAAGGGGCTTCTCTTCACTGGCATGACTCATACCTGGCAAAAGAGAAGATGGCTGTGGTTGTTGGAGGCCAATCATCTCAGATCCAGGACATCGCTGCAGGACAACCTCAGGGCAGTGTCCCAGTCCCAACACTATTCAGCTGCTTGATCAATGACCTTCCCTCCATTTTAAGGTCCAAAGTTGGGATGTTCAGTTGCATTCGCAACTCCACAAGTAATAAAGTTGTCTGTGCCCACATGCGGCACATCCTGGACAGCATTCAGGCTTGGGACGATAAGTGGGAAGTAACATTCACGCCACAGTAGCACTAGGCATTGAAGATCTACAAATAAAAGTCTAACCACCTCCTCTTGATATTCAAATACATTACCATCGTCGAATACCCCACAACCAACATCCTGGGGATCACCATTGACTAGAAACTTAACTGGGCCAGACATGCAAATACTATGGCTACACGAGCAGGTCAGAGGCTTTTTATTCTGCGGCGAGTGACTCACTTTCTGGCTCTTCAAATCGTTTCAACCATCTACAAGGCACAAGTCAGGAGTGTGATGGAATACTCTCCACTTGGGTGGAAGATTGCAGCTCCAACAACACTCAAGAAGCTCGACATCTTCCATGACAAAGCGGCCAGTGTGACTGGCACCCCATCCACCACCTTAAAGATTCGCTCCCTCCACCACCGTCGCACAATATCTGCAGCGTGTACCATCTACAAGATACACTTATGCACCTCACCAAGGCTTCTTCGAAAGCACCTCACAAACCTATAAGCTCTACTGAGAAGGATAAGTGCAGAAGGTGCATGGGACCCCAAACAATCACCAACCTGCTATCGCGTGATGTTTCCGGGTCCAGAATGTTACTCCAGTTGAAGGAAGTCGGCAAAAAATGTCACACTTCTATAATACCGCTTTGCTTATTGCAGTTTTTTGATCTTGCACCTGAGATCCTTACCTAAGTACTAATCCTCGATACTAATGTTAATCCCTGCAGTCTCCACTGTTCCTTCCTTTCAGTGCTGAATTACACGTCACTGGGATGAAGAACGGGGTTGCTGAAAGGACCAGGACAGGTTTCACTTCTGAGCTCCTTTATGACATTCTGGGGAATTATTTTCGAAACATTGAATCTGTCTCATTTACTTTCCCCAGTCCGCTATTGCAAGGTGCGTATTAACACATTTAACACACCGGGTAATATCCCACTTAACACTCCTTGTATTAACCAATACAGCACTCCGGCTATGAAGCTATTTGATACAGTCCTTAAAATCAAACGTTTTAAAAATAACCAAGAGAGTCTCAAGGTTTGCTGCACTATTGATGCCAACAGCAATATTTGAGCTTCGGCACAATTAACAACAGAGATCGACAAATGACACTTTTCCAGCGATTTTTTGTTGATGAGAATTTAACATGCTTTCGTGATTATGAGTTAACACTAGATCAATCGATATAGAGAAAGTATAACCCTTTAATAGATATCTGAAGCTGCAAAGTCTAACCAATTCAATTCTGCTGCAGGTGTCTACTGCAGTTCAGTTAAATCAGTCACTCCCAGCGGTGTCCTAGTATGAGGAGTGGAAAATGTGCTGTATTGGTACCCGGGAGTGTGTGAAACTGGGACTGGGGATTGTGCTGTACAGGGACCGGGGATTGTGCTGTACTGAGACGGGGGATTGTGCTATACTGGGACTGGGAATTGCGCTGTACCGAACCAGTGATTGTGATAAAATGGGACCGCGGGTTGTGCTGTGCTGGGACCGAGGAATAATGCTGTACTGGGACCGGGTTGTTCTACAGAAACGGTGGCATTTGGAATTGCAAGATGTCTTGAAATGTATTTCATTTTACATAATCAAAACTTATTGTACAATATCAATTAACCACTTAACTTTATCAATCCACAAAAATGAAAGCTTAATGTATTTTAATTATTTTTATACATTCACTCAAAGAATTCTTGTGCCGTCTTTTTGTCATTGGTGTTACTTATACCTTAAACAAAATTAAAAGCTGATCAGAATGCTATTTCTCAATTCAATCTGCACATATACTGAAAGACAGAGGAGGCTGATAATTTAAAGAAAAAGTTTTGATTTATTTATTTATTATAATCAGGTATGTGTAAAGTTACATTGTGTGACATTTTTTCATTTGCGCCATCATGTTTTTGCTATATCAACAATAACTGAAGGACAGTCATCAAAATTGAATACTATCCTTAAACTGCTAACTCATGAATAAAGCAACAAACACAAAATTATTATAAAGTCAAAAATGACACCTTTGATATCATATCACTGAAAAAAAACATGCAGTAACACCAGTGACATAATACAACACCAATGACTTTACCCCAGACTATTTCAAACTCAATGAATTTATTACATTTCATCAAACTAATGTGCCATTTTTTTCAGTTAACTCATTTACAGCACTGAGAGATTCATATAATTTGAGTAATAACATAAAAATCTTAGCCAAAGCACTTTAAGACCAAAGAGGAGCACATTAAAGAGAGCACATTAAGACCAAGAATGATTGTGTCTGAACATTGTCATCAACATCGTAGTCAACATCACCATTTTCATAGAAACTCATAAAACATGTAGCCTAGTTCTATCCTGATTGAGCCAGATATAAAACATACTCATTAGAACACAAGTAAACAAAGTAATCTGTCTTTACATCAACTTTAGGCTTCCAGCAACTGGTTTTTCACTTGTGGTCACACATCCAGCTGCCCCTTCAAATATGTCCAGATCTTCTGGTCAACCTGAACTGATCGTTTGTTCACAGGAACTGGCTCTGGCATGAAACACATTATCTGGTCGTCCCCATACCAGTTTACATCATCTCTTGGGCTTGGCCAGAAAAACCTGTTCACGCCATTCCTGTGCATGCACTTGACTTTTATGTTGTGCTCTTCCACCTCCAGTATAATGCCAGGGTATGGCTGGTCATCATACCTCACAATACACCACTGCCCGCTATGGTGAGTCTCAATGACATCAGGTCGGTGTGGTTGTTGTGGAGCAGAGTGGTCACACTCTGTAGGCGGCACAGCTCCTACAATGATTTCTTGGAGACTGTAACATGGGCAAACACACACGCCCTCTGCTGCGTGGCAGAAACAACTGATGTCTCTGTATTTGAAGATGCCAGGTGTGATGCTCAAAACTCGATGCATTTTCATGGTCCCCTTTATTGCCACAAGAGGCACCTCCAGCATATTCTGTGCCTTAGTCTCAACATCTTCCTCGCTTACATAGAACAGTTTCACCTGCGTTCCAGAGTCCTTTAACTCCTGGAAGGAAGAGAGTGCATCTGCGATATCCCATCCCTGACAGACCAAGATGTCGGCTGACCTCTTTAATGCACCCCCCACCCCATCCGGAGCACACTTCCCATGGCGTGCCTCGAAGAAGTTCCAAGTGGTTTTGGGGAAGCTCTTCTGTTGAGGTTCTGAGCAAATCATGTAGAAATTGCCCTTCTGCTTGTATTGGGTGGCAGGGCCATCACTAAAGAAATGAAGGTTCTGGACTTCAGGGCACTGATTTTTCACCATCTCCAGGATGGGGTCAAGATGAGCCCATATAGCCACTGGGTCGTGCCTTCTACTTGGGGAGATCGTACTAAAAGGCATGGGGGGCTGGTCCTGCACATAGAGAACACCAGTGTGGAGGGTCACTTGTTGATGTGACCCCCCAAAGTGCACAGACTGGATTTCATTTGCTTACTTGCAAGTGTAGTTTTCACTAAAATCTATGTGTATAAGGCAGTCCTTGGGAGGTCAGGTTCTCTCTTAGATTTCTGTAAGCATTGTACTGCCAACGGATGTTGAAGATGTGTCTGCGGAACTTAAAGAGCCTATCTTGAAAATGAGTAGCAAGCTCATCCTCTGCTATTGGCACATCTTTCTTGACAATGATTGTTCTTCTCTTCTCAGACTCTTCACCTGGTTTGGAATGGTCAATCTTCTCCAGACGCCACTGGGTTAAAGTTACCAGTGTATTTGATGTTGATTCGGTGAGGGGATATGTGGTGCGTTCACATTCTTGGCATTCACCCTAGGCACATGACTTTGAGTTGTTGCAGATGGTGCTTGATGTAAGAAAAAGGAGACTTACCATCAAGTAACTTTAAAGTAAGCTTTAAGTAACTTATAAACACACTATATACACAAGAGAGGTCTTTACCATGCCTCTGGTAGAAGCCTCTTACAATACTGAACAGACCTGTATTTATACCAGTCCAACAGGAAGTGACATATGACAGGAAGTGAGGTATGTACACAGTTCATAGTTCACAGGAAGTGATGACATAACTTCCCGGAAGTTATCATTTTTATCACAGTGCTGTTAGCCAAGTTTGTACAGTGTATCTGCCATAAACTGAAGATTTTCATGAGTCTTGCGCGGACATGCTCTCGTTGAATGGCGGAGCAGGCTCGAAGGGCCGAATGGCCAACTCCTGCTCCTATCTTCTATGTTTCTATGACATGTTTCTCTGTCCCGCTCATTTGGTGTCACAACCCAAAAGGGTCTCTGCCTGTAGAAGAAGGCGTAAGAAATCTGTTCCCCATGCTCAGCAACAAATCTCTTGTGGAGGTTGAGCAGGGAGTCACAGAGTAACCTCCTCTGTTTCTTCACCTTCTGGAGAGTGATTGTATTTTTCTTTCCTGTGGTCAGTCTGCTGACATCATCTCTGTGGTAGAACTGTCTCACAGTCTTCCTCTTGTTTGTGGTGGTTTCTCGAGAGCTGATCTTTGGTTTTCTCCAAGCTTTGTATGAGAAGCCAATGCTCTTCTGGCACAGCAGCTGGAATTTGTATTCTCTGATCAGCTTTCCAGTCAGTATGTTTGCAAAAACCTGTTTGGATTTTGTTTCTTTGGCTGCATTGTACTTTTCCTTTAAATCTCCCACAAGAGCAAAGTGGAATTTCAGAGCTTTCTTGACTGGAGGGTGGACTGTGTAACCTTGGAGGATCTTTTGTCTTCGTTCCTGGGCTTTCGGAATTTGCAACTCTACCCCGCAGACGGAAATAACGTTTCTTGTACATGTTGCATTGTCGTTCGCTTTCCTCAAGCTTATCTTCCAACTTCTGAATTTTCCTCGGGCTCCTTTGTGCATCTCTCCTGTGCGCTCTCCTCCCTTGTCGTAGCTGTCTGTCAAATATATTGGTATAATATGTCAGAATAGTAATCCAATCATGTTCAGTTCTACCTTGAGATGCTGGGTGAACTCTCTGGAGATGATGGGGGGGGTCAAGACTGTCTCTCCTGCTCTCATATCTTGCCTGTGTCTTGCCTGGTTGACTCGCCATGCCTTGCGCTGACCTCTCTTTGCCCTTTCACTGAGATCATTTATTTTCTTTCTTTTTTTTTGTTGCTATATCATTGGCATAACCCTGACGCCTTTTTTCTAAGTACTCTGCTCTACGTGTAGGGTCTGCATCCCTGCGCTGTCTGTAAAGCCTCTGCTTCTCAGCTGCACTCAATTTCGCCATACCTGACAAAAGGAACAACAATAATAGGAAGTTATGAAAATGAAACAATATGTGCTATTTTGCCCTAATAACTTTTGTTGAAGCTTTTATAAAAGCTCATTTACACAAAAACGTCACTGCTTTTACTGATTGTCATTGGTGTTACCAGGAGGAGTAGTAACACCAATGACAGTAGCACCAATGACAATTTGCAGAAAAAATGTTTTTTTCAAAATGGATGCCACAGTACCTCAGACCACATGTCTTCAATCATATTAAAATCATTCAAATATCTCATTTAATCAATTTCTATTATCAATTTCTCATTTCCCTTCCAATGAAATGACTAACACCAATGACATACTTAAAAGCCTCGCGTAAAATTATCAAATAAATCATCAAATTTATAACAAATGGAGAGACAGCAGACTCACCATGTGCCTCTGTTGATTGCACTTCCTCCAATGACCTCTTGAACCAGGAAGTACTTCCAAAAGTCACTGCATTTTTTTCAAAATAGTGTGTTTTGTGAAGCAGTAACACCAATGACATAACATGGGGTTACTGCTATTACTGTTATATTATTTATAATATTTAGTTGGTATTATAGTTTTTTTAGGTTTCCATTCCATACATGTGACATTTGTGTTTACTTAATGACATTTAAAGTAGGAGAAAAATATATATTTAAACTCAGAATATGTCTCTAAACTTCCATACATGATCTGAGTGACAAGCAAATTGCTTGCACTTGGTATTTTACATAAATTATAAAAAACAAGCATTGCTAATTACATGACTCAAATATATTTTATTAAAAGAACAGTGTATATTTATCAAAAATATATATTACATGTGATCATTAAGTTCATTTAAAGTATTCGCTTGCTGCAAAGGTGAGAGACAGGAATGCCACCGTTTCTGTAGAATGACCCAGTAACTGTTTAATTAGAAACAGAGAACAGGGGGAGTAAGGGGAACACAGTAACTGTTTAATTAGAAACAATGAACAGGGGAGTAAGGGGAACACAGTAACTGTTTAATTAGAAACAGAGAACAGGGGGAGTAAGGGGAACACAGTAACTGTTTAATTAGAAACAGTGAACAGGGGGAGTAAGGGGAACACAGTCACTGTTTAATTAGAAACAGCGAACAGGGGGAGTAAGGGGAACACAGTAACTGTTTAATTAGAAACAGAGAACAGGGGGAGTAAGGGGAACACAGTAACTGTTTAATTAGAAACAGTGAACAGGGGAGTAAGGGGAACACAGTAACTGTTTAATTAGAAACAGTGAACAGGGGGAGTAAGGGGAACACAGTAACTGTTTAATTAGAAACAGTGAACAGGGGGAGTAAGGGGAACACAGTAACTGTTTAAGCTGTTTAATTAGAAACAGTGAACAGGGGAAGTAAGGGGAACACAGTAACTGTTTAATTAGAAACAGTGAACAGGGGAGTAAGGGGAACACAGTAACTGTAATTAGAAACAGAGAACAGGGGGAGTAAGGGGAACACAGTAACTGTTTAATTAGAAACAGTGAACAGGGGAAGTAAGGGGAACACAGTAACTGTTTAATTAGAAACAGTGAACAGGGGAGTAAGGGGAACACAGTAACTGTTTAATTAGAAACAGTGAACAGGGGGAGTAAGGGGAACACAGTAACTGTTTAATTGGAAACAGTGAACAGGGGGAGTAAGGGGAACACAGTAACTGTTTAATTAGAAACAGTGAACAGGGGGAGTAAGGGGAACACAGTAACTGTTTAATTAGAAACAGTGAACAGGGGGAGTAAGGGGAACACGGTAACTGTTTAATTAGAAACAGTGAACAGGGGGAGTAAGGGGAACACAGTAACTGTTTAATTAGAAACAGTGAATAGGGGGAGTAACGGGAACACAGTAACTGTTTAATTAGAAACAGTGAACAGGGGAAGTAAGGGGAACAGAATAACTGTTTAATTAGAAACAGTGAACAGGGGGAGTAAGGGGAACACAGTAACTGTTTAATTAGAAACAGAGAACAGGGGAAGTAAGGGAAACACGGTAACTGTTTAGTTAGATATAGCGGACAGGACCATTATGGGAAAACAACAGCTGTTTAAATAGAAATAGAGGACTGGGAAATTTAGCGGATCAAAGTAACTGTTTATTTCGAAATAGAGAATAGGGGAAGAAAGAGGAACACAACAACTTTTCAATTAGAAATAGAGAACCGAAATAGGGGTCTTCAAATGTCCTAATATAGACTGGGATAGTGATCGTGTAAAGGGCAGAGAGGGGAACCAATTACTGAAGTGTGTTCAGGAGAACTTTCTTGATTAGTATGTTTCCGGCCCAATGAGGAAGGGGACATTGCTAAATCTTGTTTAGGTGGGTCAAGTGGAGCAATGTCTGTAGGGGAACATTTTGGGAACAGTGTTCATAGAATGAAAAGGTTTAGATTAGCTATAGAAAAGGACAGGGAGCAATCTAGAGTAAAAATACTTATTTGGAGGAAGGCCAATTTCAGTGCGTTGAGAACTGATCTGGCCCGGGTAAATTGGAATCAAAGATTGGCAGGCAAAACTGCAATTGAACAAGGGGCTGCCTTTAAAGAGGAGATGGTTTGGGTACTGTCGAGGTTCTTTCCCACAAGGGGGAAAGGTAGGACAACCAAAGCCAGAGTTCCCTGAATGATGAAAGAGATAGAGAATAAGATGAAGCAGAAAGAGTGGGAGTGTGACAGATGTCTAGTTGAAAATGCAAGTGAGAACCAGGCTGAAGATAGAAAGTTCAGAGAAGAAGTGAAAAAGTAAATAAGAGTGGCAAAGGGATTATGAGAATAGACTGGCAGCTAACATAAAATGGAATCCAAAAGTCTTATATAGGCATATAAATAATGAACAGGTGGTAAGAGAAGGGGTGGGGCTGATTAGGGACCAAAAGGGAGACCTACGCATGGAAGCAGAGGGCATAGCTGAGGTACCAAATGAATTCTTTGCATCTGTCTTTACCAAGGAAGAAATGCTGCCAAAGTCATAGTGAAAGAGGAGGTAGATGAGAAACTGGATGGGATAAAAATTGATAAAGAGGCAGTAAAATGGCAGGCAGAACTTAAAGTAGATAAGTCACCAGGGCGGGATGGGATGCATCCTAGGATACTGAGGGAGGTAATGGTGGAAATTGCGGAGGTACTGGCCATAATCTTCCAATTCTCTTTAGATACAGGGGTGATGCCAGAGGAAAGGAGAATTGCACATGTTACACCCTTGTTCCAAAAAGGCTGGAAGGATAAACCCTGCAACTACAGACCACCCAATTTAAACCCGATAGTGGGGAAGCTTTTAGAAATGATAATCCAGGACATAAGTAACAGTCACTTGGACAAGTGTGGATTAACTAGGGAAAGCCAGCACGGATTTAGCAAAGGCAAATCATGTTTAACTAATGTGATTAGTTTTTTGATGAAGTAACAGAGAGGGTTGATGAGGGCAATGCAGTTGATGTGGTGTACATGGACTTCCAAAAGACATTTGATAAAGTGCCAGATAATAGGATTGCCAGGAATGTTGAAGCCCATGGAATAAAAGGGACAGTGGCAGCATGGTACGAAATTGGCTAAGTGACAGTACACAGAGAGTAGTGGTGAACGGTTGTTTTGCGGACTGGAGGAAAGTATGCAGTGGTGTTCCCCAGGGGCCGGTACCAGGACCACTGCTTTTCTTGATATATATCAATGACTTAGACTTGGGTGTACAGGGCACAATTTCAAAATTTGCAGCTGACATAAAACTTGGAAGTATAGTGAACAGTGAGGAGGATAGTGATAGGCTTCAAGAAGACATAGACAGGCTGAGTGAATCGATGGACACCTGGCAGATGAAATTTAACGCAGAAATATGCGAGTGATACATTTCGGTAGGAAGAATGAAAAGAGGCAATAAAAACTAAAGGGTACAATTCTAAAGGGGGTGCATGAACAGAGCGACCTGGGGGTATATGTGCACAAATGGTTGAAGGTGGCAGGGTAGGTTGAGAAAGCAGGATCCTGGGCTTCATAAATAGAGGCATAGAGTAGAAAAGCACAGAAGTTATGTGAACATTTACAAAACACTGTTTCGGTCTCAACTGCAGCAGTGTGTCCAATTTATGGCACCGAACTTTAGGAAGGATGTGAAGGCCTCAGTGAAGATGCAGAAAATATTTACAAGAATGGTTCCAGGTATGTGGGACTTCAGTTATATGGATAGACTGGAGAAGCTGGGGTTGTTCTCCTTAGAGCAGTGAAGTTTGAGAGGAGATTTGATAGAGATGTTCAAAATCATGAGGTGTATAGTCAGAGTAGAGGGAAACTGTTTCCATTGGCGGAAGGGTCGAGAACCAGAGGACACAGCTTTAAGGTGATTGGCAGAAGGACCAAAGATGACATGAGGAAAATAAATTATGCAACGAGTGGTTATGAACTGGAATGCCCTGCCTGAAAAGGTGGTGGAGGCAGATTCAATCGTGGCTTTCAAAAGGGAATTGGATAAGTACGTGAAGGAAAAATTCTCAGGGCTACGGGGAGAGGGAAGGGGAGTGGGTCCAGTTGAAGTTCTTTTGCAGAGAGCTGGCAGGGGCCCGATGGGCCGAATGGCCTCCTTCTATGCGGTAAATTTATATAATTGTATTATTGTCCTTTGCAATGGAATAGTACTTTACAATGGAATAGATCTTTTCAATATAATAGTACTTTGCAATTGAATAGCACTTTGCAATATAATAGTCCTTTGCAATGCAGTATCACTTTGCAGTGTAATTGCGCTTTGCGGTGGACTCTGATTCTAAATGGGCACCACTTGTGTTGCAGGATGGGGTCCCACCCCGCTGCTTTGTGCCATTGTCTGGAGCCGCTCACAGGCTGTGCTGCTGTTCACACATACCCAGGCAGGCAGCACAAGGTGCAGGTAGGAAGGAATGGCGGCTGCAGCTCGCCAGCTTGGCTCCTGTGTGTGTGTGTGAGTGAGTGTGGAGCTCAGGACCAAAAGGGGCTGGGGGATTGGAGGGGGTGAAAATGCATGTAGGGGGTGATTGACGCCCCAGGAGATGGGCACGGAGGGAGGGTGAAAAGAAGAAAATGCAATCAAGAATAAATAATAACATATGTACTTTACTTCTGTAAATGAAATGTCTGCATTCTGTGATTTGAGTGGAGTGGGATAAAATGAATGGAAAGATCCCACAGCAGCTTTTGCTCTGAAAACACTCCAGAAACCTTCCCCAATAGAGCCCAGTCCAGAAAAACATCCAATGGATTATTCTGAAAATAATAAAATATATATATACACTTTGTTTTTACAAAAGTCTTGTCGTGTCATTGTTGGGTTGGGAATTAAAGGGAGAGCAAGGTCCCACAGCAGGATATGCTCTGACACTTCCCACAAACATTCCCTGATAAAGTCCAGCCCAGAAAAAAATCAAATGGCTTGTTGTATATGTGTAGCTTTGATTTTTACAAGTCTTGAAAGAAAGGCAAAGTAAGATCCCACAGCAGTGCGGTCTGGGATGAAATCAGTATGAACTAATGGTGTATACATTCTGTTTTTTCAGACATGAGATGCAGTACCAATAACACGCCAGATAACCTGAACACAGACAAGCCTTGCATACACACCAGCTTTTGCTCTCTGTCTCTCCCTCTCACACACACATACACAAACACAGGCCAGCCTGCAAAATTGCCACACACTGTCAGTAATGAAAGAAAGTTGATTTCTCTCATTGCTCTGCTGTGTTTGGCAGTTTAAATGCAAAAAAACACTTTTCAGTATCTTATCTTTTCATTTTGCGGCCTACAGAATTAGGCTTTCTATTCTGCATCAAAAGCAAAATACTGCGGATGCTGGAAATCTGAAATTATAACAGAAAATGCTACAAATACTCAGCAGGTCAGGCAGCATCT
This sequence comes from Somniosus microcephalus, assembly GCF_052327205.1. Lineage (NCBI taxonomy): Eukaryota > Metazoa > Chordata > Chondrichthyes > Squaliformes > Somniosidae > Somniosus > Somniosus microcephalus. The sequence goes on along the minus strand of NW_028225269.1, from coordinate 74,254 downwards.
GTGGAGAGAGAAAGAGAAACAGAGTTAATTCAGCTCGATGACCTTCCCTCAGATTCTGGCAAGTTCTGACAACAGGTCATCAAACTGAAACGTTAACTATGCTTCTCCCTCTCTCCACAGATGCTGCCTGACCTGCTGATCATTTCCAGCATTTTCTGTTTTGATTTCTATTCTGCATGTTGTCTTAATTTCGTGTGTCTCTCTCATTGCCTGCCTGCCTTGTCTTGATTTGAGTAGAGTGGAATAAAAAGAATGCAAAGATCGCAGAGCAGCTTTTATTGTCAGACAGTCGACAAAGACATTTTTCAGTATCTCACTGACTGACTGTCTGTCTTGAAGTGAAGTGAAATGAAATAAAGTGCAATAAAGTGATACACAACAGCATTACATGTGGACTAGGCCAGAATGAAATCAATAGGGTTTAATACAACAGCAGGTAATAAGACAGCAGACCACATCTCACACAAACACCAGTTTTTGCCCTCTCTCTCTCTCTCTGTCACACACACTCGCAGCCTGGCCAGCCTGCAGAGGGATGACTGCTGTGTTGGAAGATTAAAAGCAGAAAGTCACTTTTCAGTATCTTATCTTTTCACTTTGTGGCCTACAGAAACAGGCTTTCTATTCTGCAACGTGCTTTTTGATTTCATGTCTCTCTCGCTCTCACTCACTGTCTGTCTGTCTGTCTCCCACTCAGTCTCTCTCCCACCCACATTGAAGTAAAATTTACAGTAACATGACTCACACACTCAGACAGACTCTGCAATTTGCAGAAACTCACACTCACACATCCATTTTTAAAGGGGTGCAGCCTGGAAGCGGCTGAGTCACGTGATCCTGTGTCTGGGACTCTGACCTCACAATGGGAGATGACGTGCGCTCTCACACTTCCACACTCAATCCAGGTCTTGTTTCCTGCAGTAACTCCAGCTGTTTCTTTCCGCTTAAACTGAACTGATTCTCCCACAGCCTGAAACAGATTAAAGATTAAAGAGGAAATAAACAGATTGAACATCAGTGTAAATAACCGCGAGACTGGGGTTAATAAATCAATAATAATTACAGACAAATATTACCCAGAAAAGTGACTGAATCCCATTGATATTTTATTTATTACATTAAACATCCAGATATTCGGGTTGGGGGCTTCCCGCAGGTGCAAGCCCCTGACCTGCACTTAACCTAGTGCGCCAGCCGTTGAGCTGTAGGGCCCCGTGGAATTCCGATCCGGGGCCTGGTCCAGCTGCCGGCGCGCAGTGCTTGCGTATCCCAGGGGCGCAGTTAGTTCGATGCGGCCCCTGGGATCACGTGGGCCATGGGGAGCAAATCGGAGCAGGGAATGCTCCATTCATAAGATTGACAGGAAGAGCTGTCAAAACTTATAAATACTACGGCCCAAAAGCAGCACTAAATCTTCAAATAAATTTTTTTTTAAATCACATTTTTTAAATAAACTATAAATTAAATGAAATAACTATTTTAAACAATAATATAAATTTTCTAATGGGGCTAAAAATAAACTTACCTTGCTTTAAAGTATTTAAAAATAATAAACCTGTGGAAAAAATGTTTTAATTTTAATTAATTCACCACTTACCTTGTAAAAAGCAGGCCGAACGCCTGCTTTTTACATGTCTAACTTCTGGGGACTTACCCTCCTGGGAAAACCTGTAAAAAAAACGAAGTTCGATGCGCACGTGCCACCTCTCCTGCGCATGCGTTCCCCCTCTTAACCCCTTCTTTCAGGGGAACGGATGTGTCGGTTTCCCGCGCATGCGCAGTGCATGCAGGAAACCGGCACTTCCATTGGGCTTACGGGTGAGTACCCCGTGCGTACTCACCCGTGGAGACCCGAATTTCTGGGCCAAACACTCACTCGATCACCTCCAGATTCCTGCAGGTCAGTATGAGGCGGCGGAGAGCGGGGACAGATCGGTCTGTGAAGGAGTTTGATCCCAGGTTCAGATCCGTCAGTGCCCGGTTTGTACTGAGAGCGGAGACGAGATCCTCGGTAAAAGAATCTGTGAGACCGACAGCATACAGCCTGGGGATGAGAGAGAGGAATAACAGGAATCAGAGTAAATCCCCAGAGTTTATTAATAACACTGTTACTGATAATAATGTTCAGTGTCAGACATCCAGTTATTATAAACACAATCTCACAGAGTCTGGTACTTACGCCAGTTTCTGTATTTTACAGTCCGGGTTCCTCAGAGCCGCAGACAGTAGTTTCACTCCTGAATCTCCCAGTTTATTATCACCCAGGTCCAGATCCGTCAGTGAGCGGTTTGTACTGAGAGCGGAGACGAGATCCTCGGCACAAGAATCTGTGAGACCGACAGCCTGTAGACTGGGGATCCGAGAGAGAAATAACAGGAATCACAGTAAATCCCCAGAGTTTATGAGTAACACTATTACTGATACTAATAATAATGTTCAGTGTCAGACATCCAGTTATTATAAACACAATCTCACACAGTCTGGTACTTACCGCAGTGTCTGTATTTTACAGTCCGGGTTCCTCAGAGCCGCAGACAATCGTTTCATTCCTGAATCTCCCAGTTTATTGTGACTCAGGTCCAGATCCGTCAGTGCCCGGTTTGTACTGAGAGCGGAGGCGAGATCCTCGGCACAAGAATCTGTGAGATCGTTACCCCACAGCCTGGGAACGAGAGAGAGAGAAACAACAGGAATCAGAGTCAATCCCCAGTGTTTATTAATAACACTATTACTGATACTAATAATAATGTTCAGTGTCAGACATCCAGTTATTATAAACACAATCTCACAGAGTCTGGTACTTACTCCAGTTTCTGTATTTTACAGTCCGGGTTCCTCAAAGCCGCAGACAATAGTTTCACTCCTGAATCTCCCAGTTTATTGTAATTCAGTCTAAACACAAACAGAGAGAAACAAAGTGAATCAAAGCCCGGATCTGATATATTTTTCACTCTCTGATGTTACAGCAATCACTGAAAGCACTTCAGGACATTAATAACCCGGTTTCACCCCGCGATTTCCACCCTGGGAGTGTCGGGTGTGGATTGGGGTCGGGGCCGGGGTCGGTGGTGGGTTGGGTGGGGGTGGGTGCAGGTCGGGTGGGGACAGGGTCGGTGGCCGGGGCCGAGGTCGGTGGCAGCTCTGGCGGGAGCGGGTCAGGTGAGGCCAGGGTCGGGCGGGGCCGGGTCGGGTGGGGACAGGGTCGGTGGCGGGTCGGGTGGGGTCGAGCCGAGGTCGGTGGCAGGTCGGGCGGGGCATGGGTCGGGGGGGGCAGGTCGGGTGGGGCCAGGGTCGGTGGCGGGCCAAGTGGGGTCGGGGGCAGGTGGGGCCGAGGCAGGTCGGTTGAGACCGGGGTCGGTGTCGGGTAGGCGTCGGTGACAGGTCGGGCAGGGGAAGGTTGGTGAAGCCGGGGTCGGGGTGGGTTGGGCGGGGGCGGGGTTGGGTCGGGTGAGGCCAGGGTTGGGTCGGGTGAGGCCAGGGTTGGGGTGGGTCGGTTGGGGCCAGGGTCGGTGGCGGGTCGGGTGAGGCCGGGGTCGGTGGCAAGTCGGGCGGGGGCGGGTCGGGTGAGGCTGGGGTTGGTGGCGGGTCGGGGGCAGGTCGGGTGAGGCCGGGGTCGGGGCGGGTCGGTTGGGGCCAGAGTCGGTGGCGGGTCGGGGTCGGTGGCAGGTCGGGGTGGGGCGGGTTGAGTGGGGCCAGGGGCGGGGGGGGGGGGGTCCGAGGCAGGTTGGGTGGGGCCAGGGTCGGTGGCGGGCCGGGGGGGGGGGGGTCGGGTGGGGCCGAGGCAGGTTGGGTGGGGCCAGGGTCGGGTGGGGGGGTCGGGCGGGGTCGGTGGCAGCTCGGGCGGGGGGGGCCTAGGTCAGTGTCAGGTCGGTTGGTGGCGGGTCGGGTGGGGCCAGGGTCGGGCCGAGGTCAGTGGCAGGTCGGGTGGGGCCAGGGACGGTGGCGGGTCAGGTGGAGTCGGGGTCGGGTGGGGCCAGGGTCAGTGGCGGGTTGGGGGCAGGTCGGGTGAGGCCGGGGTCGGTGTCGGGTTGGCTGGGTTGGGGTCGGTGGCAGGTCGGGCGGGGGCAGGTCAGGTGGGGCCGGGGTCGGTGGTGGGTCGGGGCCGGAGGCAGGTCGGGTGAGGCCGGGTTGGGGTCGGTGGCAGGTCGGGCGGGTCGGTGGCAGGTTGGGCGGGGGCGGGTCGGGTGAGGCCGGGGTTGGGGTGGGTCGGGTGGGTCGGTGGCAGGTCGGGCGGGGGCGGGTCGGGCGGGGGTCAGGTGAGGCCGGGGTCGGGGTGGGTCGGTTGGGGCCAGGGTCGGTGGCAGGTCGGGGTGGGTCGGTTGGGGCCAGGGTCGGGGTCGGTGGCAGGGGTGGGTCGGTTGGGGCCAAGGTCGGCGGCGGGTCGGGTCGGGTGGGTGGCAGGTCGGGCGGGGGCGGGTCGCGTGAGACCCGGGTCGGGGTGGGTCGGTTGGGGCCAGGGTCGGTTGGGGCCAGGGTCGGTGGCGGGTCGGGGTGGTGGCAGGTCGGGGTGGGGCGGGTCGGGTGGGGCGGGTCCGGGGGGTCGGTGGCAGGTCGGTTGGGGTCGGGTCGGGTGAGGCCGGGTCGGGGCCGGTGGTGGGTCGGGTCGGGTCGGGGCCGGTGGTGGGTCGGGTGGGGCCAGGATCGGTGGCAGGTCGGGCGGGGGTGGGTCGGGTGAGGCCGGGGTTGGGGTGGGGGCGCGTCGGGTCGGGTGTTGCGGCCTCGCTCTGGAGAATTGGGGGAAGCGGGTTTGATGACCTCATTTGATGACTCACACATTGAGTTTGACCATTGTGATGTCAGTGTTCTACAGTATTGAGGTGCTACAAACACTGACATCAGCACAGAGGAGCAGGGCTGCACCCAGGATCTCCCATAACTCCCTCTATATGCTTATGGAGGGAGCCACAGCCTGCAGGGAGGTTCTCGTCACTTCCATTGGGTAGAAAAGTCCAGCACAGCCTGGTTGCACGTTGCACAGTGGGGCTCAAGCAGGAATTTCGTCAGGAGGACCAGCCTGCAGTGGCGCAAACCTTTCAATGATCTCAGTAGATCACAAAATGTTACTGCAAAGCCACACTCAACCTCATCCTGCTGTGTCACTCATCACATCCCCTTCACTCTGCCTTCCCTACCCTAGTCCTGCACATTCTTACTCAGACCAACTTACCTTGCACCTCCACCCATCCCTCTCTATCTATATTATCACATCCCCATCTCACTAACCACCCCTCACACTCATACACATCCTAGTCCAATCATACCAACTAACAACACACAAGGATAGGCAATTGTGTGTTTTACCCAATGTTCATGTGAAGTTTCTGTTAATGTGGTGTCAAACATTGAAATCTTTTTTTTCCAACACTTTCCGTTCTTAGACATACTTGTGTGCATGTTTGGATGAGGCTTAGTGAGTTGCGGTGAATTGCGAGACATAACAGAAGTCCTCGCAATACTAATGAGTGTGACAGGAATGGTTTGGACATTGTAGGGATGCTTTGTGTTGTTGCTGTGGGCTGGTGCCAACCTGGCACATCATGTGTCATCCAGGGCGTGCAGCATCAAGTGAAGAAACTCTGCCCATGGTGAGGCATCTCTGGCGTCCTGGTCAGCAATGTGGTCGGGTGTTGATGCCCTCTGTGCTGTGCAGCATCAGGAGTTACGGTGAAGGTTGGCGTTGTTGGTACTGCTGGTGTTGCAGGTGTTGGGGCTGATGGTGGTGGGACTCTGAGGCCCAAGGTGAGACAGTATAAACCGCACCCATGCTGATGTAATAGATGGTAGGTGAACTTGAGATGTCAGAAGCAATCTGTCAATGGTGAGAGAGGTTGTTCCATTGAGGGGACACTGGATTGAGAGTTTGCTCCAAACACTTGCAACCTACATAAAGCTCAATCTGTCTTCTAAATGCAGTGAGCAACAGCTTCTGAGTTTGGAAAGTGAACAGCTGTGAGATGGGAGCTTTTATAGCACATTTCCAGCTGTCAAATAATGAAATGGTTCCATGGCCTTTCAACTCCCGCCCAGCTTACCTGACGTGATCCCCGAGCAGCGTGGACCACATGGGCGACTTGGTAAACTCTGAAGGTGAGCTGAAAATAGTAGTTAATCCTTTGTTAACAAGGTCATAATGCTACGTGTCGGGTCTGCTCAGCGCTGACAGACCAGACATTTGAGAAAGGTGCGTGGCGGCGGGTTGACAGCGGGGTCCTGACCCGCTGTGGAAAAATCCATTTTTCCCACCGACCTGCCACTGATCGCGCCTGCTGACCCCTGCGAAATTCCCCACTCACTGGGAATGAATCTCACTCTGTCCAACTGCCCATATATTCAGGGACTGTCAGCCAATGTATTTATTAAATAAAGTGCTGTCTGTGTGAAGCCTTTAAATGTCCTTCAGTCCGGTCTCATTCCCTGAAGATCAGAATTACCCTCCTGGCGCTCAGTGACCGGCCCCGTCATGTTTGGAGAAACTTGTCTCATTTCTGCTGCTCCTTAAATCCCGGATTTTATGGGAATGGGTAGATTTTCCCAGAATTAAATGATAAAGCGATGATTCCCTGTACTTTCTACCCTGAGCATTGTATTAATTGGTATAATATCGCGGGGTGAGTTATTTGTGAAACACTAACTGCTGCTGTAAAATCCACCCCCCCAGGATTTTATATAACAAGGAGATCCTGAAATAAAAAAGGAAAAGCTGGAAATACCCAGCAGGTCAGGCAGCATCTATAGAGAGAGAAACAGAGTTATTAATGGCACAGAAATTCAGGTCTCCACGGGTGAGTACGCACAGGGTACTCACCCGTAGGCCCAATGGAAGTGCCGGTTTCCTGCATGCACTGCGCATGCGCGGAAAACCGGCACTTCCGTTCCCCTGAAAGCAGGGGTTCAGAGGTTGAACGCATGCGCGGGAGAGGCTGCGTGTGCGCATCGAACTTCGTTTTTTTTTAATACAGGTTTTCCCTGGAGGGTAAGCCTGCAGAATTTAGAAATGTAAAAAGCAGGGTAAGTGGTGAATTAAATAAAATTAAAATGTTTTTTCCACAGGTTTATTATTTTTAAATACTTTAAAGCAAGGTAAGTTTATTTTTAGCCCCGTTAGAAAATAACATTATTTTTTTCAAAAATTTAAATTATTGTTTAAAATAGTTATTTCATTTAATTTATAGTGTAGGAACCGTTGTTCCAAACCAAAAGGTGGAGTTCGACTCAGTGAATTAAAGTAATTAACTTTAATGAACAAACGAAGCTAGGTATCAACTACAGGATCAGATACAAACAGGTCTGGTCTGCTTGGAAGTCTCTCAGGAATAACTAGAAGGTTCCGAGCCCCGCTGCCAGCAGGTTCCGAGCCCCGCTGCCAGCAGGTTCCGAGCCCCGCTGCCAGCAGGTTCCGAGCCCCGCTGCCAGCAGGTTCCGAGCCCCGCTGCCAGCAGGTTCCGAGCCCCGCTGCCAGCAGGTTCCGAGCCCCGCTGCCAGCAGGTTCCGAGCCCCGCTGCCAGCAGGTTCCGAGCCCCGCTGCCAGCAGGTTCCGAGCCCCGCTGCCAGCAGGTTCCGAGCCCCGCTGCCAGCAGGTTCCGAGCCCCGCTGCCAGCAGGTTCCGAGCTCCGCTGCCAGCAGGTTCCGAGCTCCGCTGCCAGCAGGTTCCGAGCTCTGCTGCCAGCAGGTTCCGAGCTCTGACGTCATGACGTCATCACGTTCTTCCTGCCGTTGAGGAGTCACGTGATGGACAGTGTGACATCATCACGCAGAGTATAGGAGAGAAGTCTGAGTATAGTAACAGATACATTTAAAGGTACATTGTCAGGCTGTATAACAAAGCTGTAAAAAGTAATTATATACAAATGTCCATAGTCTTATGGTGGCTCCGCCACAATAGTTTATTTAAAAAATGTGATTAAAAAAAAAAATTATTTGAAGATTTAATGATGTTTTGTAAGAAAGGGCCCGTAGTATTTCTAAGTTTGACAGCACTTCCTGTCAGACTTATGAATGGAGCATTCTCTGCTCCGATTGGCTTCCCATGGCCCACGTGATCCCAGGGGACGCTTCGAACTAACTGCGCCCCTGGGATACGCAAGCACTGCGCGCCGGCAGTTGGACCAGGCCCCAGATCGGAATTCCACAGGGGCCCACAGCTCAATGGCCGGCGTGCTAGCTAAGTGCAGATCGGGGGCTTGCACCCACGGGAAGCCCTCGACCCGAATTTCTGGGCCATTGTTTCAGGTCGACGACCCTTCATCAGAACTGGAAAAAGTTACAGATGTAACAGATTTTTAAGCAAGTGTAGGGGCCGGGAAAGGTGGGGGAGCGGAGGAAAGAACAAAAGGGAAGGTCTGTGAGAGGGTGGAAGACAGGAGAGATTAAAAGACAAAAGGGATGTTGGTGCAAGCAAAAGGAGATTTTAATGGGACAAGTTAAAAAACAAAAGATGAATCTAGATGAGGTGTGAATGGCAATGGCAAAGTCATGAACAGCTGTCATGCGAGAAAAAAAAGTGGGATCAGAGTGGGAGTGGAGCAGAGAATTAAAGCGATAGGCGACCAGAAGCTCGGGGTCACACTTATGGACTGAGCAGGTGTTCCACAAAGCGGTCACCCAATCTGCATTCGGTCTCCCCAATATAGAGGAGACCGCATCGTGAGCAGCGAATACAGTATACTAGATTGCAGGAAGTACAAGTAAATCGCTGTTTTACCTGGAAGGAGTGTTTTGGGCACTGGACAGTGGAAAGGGAAGAGGTAAAAGGGCAGGTGTAATATCTCCAGCGCTTGCCTGGGAAGGTTCCGTGGAAAGGGGTAGGGGTGATAGAGGAGTGGACCAGGGTGTCGCGGAGGGAGCGTTCCCTTCGGAATGCTGAAAGGGGAGGTGAGGGGAAGATGTGTTTGGTGGTGGGATCACACTGGACGTGATGGAAATGGCGGAGGATGATCCGTTGAATGCGGAGGCTGGTGGGGTGAAAGGTGAGGACAAGGGGAATCCTATCGTGGTTCTAGGAGGGAGGGGAAGGGGTGAGAGCAGAAGTGCGGGAAATAGAATGGACACGGTCAAGGGCCGTGTCAACCACAGTAGAGTAGAATACTCAGTTGAGGAAAACGGAAGACATGTCGGAAACAATAGTATGGAACATGGCAGCGTCAGAAAAACTGGGAGAATGGACCAGCGTCCTTACAGGAAGCGAGGTGGGAGGAAGTGTATTCTAGGTAGCTGTGGGTGTCAGAGGGCTCATAGTGAATGTTTGTCAATAGCAG